>NC_044601.1:63171048-63771048 GCF_901933205.1 Camarhynchus parvulus
GTGATGTGTGGCTGGCAGGAACAGGGGCAAGGAGAACACATCTAGTGACTTTTTGGGACTATTTATATGTTCTGTAGAACAGATTTAGACCACCTGACTGGATCCCATTAATAATGAATTTCTCTGGATCCTTTTAAACATGCTGGCTGATAATTTTTTTCGATATCCCCCAGCTGTTACTCTGGGAGAGGCAGTGAATGACTATTCTCTGTTCATCTTCCCTGAGACCCTCAGTTTTACATACATCTGTCATAATCCAGTTTTATCAGGAGAGACTAAAGGTACCAGTTAGCTCCAGAAAATTTAAATTAAGCATTTATTTAATCACTGTCTGTGGACTAGAAATATGGGAATACAGGGCCCTTTATTTTAGCAGATGGGGAAGTAGAAAGCACCAAATCCTGAAAGACAAAGTCTGAGATGTAAAGAAGAAAGAAGTTGCCCTTTTTTAGAGTAATTAACTATTAGAAGCCTTTACCAAGGACTATAGAATATAACCTCTCACTAGCTACTTTAAAATGGGATTGGGTATTTTTCTGAAATATGTATTTTACTTTGACAATAGCTCTTGGACTTGAAATGGAAATAATTCAGAGGAGTCTGAAGGCCTGTTATGTGTAGCAGTGTAGCTCAGATTGTCACACCAGTCTCTACTGGGCTTAAAATGCATGAATTATTGAAGTCTGATACTGAGTCTCCAAGGCAAAGGTTGCTTTTGCTGGAAGGCTGAGGCATTTTAAAGGTTCACTTGTAACTTCTTGTGATGTTCATCACCTGCCATAGTGGAAGACCAAAGCTTTGAATTCAGGTCGTACAGAAAAAAAAAAATTAAAAAATCAAGGACTGGATTCTTATTATACATTGTGGCTGGTCTGAAGTTTGTCACCCTGCTCTGCCTAACCGTGTGAATTGAGAGCTGCAAAAAACCTGTCATACTGCAGGCCCAGAGCTCTGAATTCCTTAAAGAAACCTGGTCTGTAGCAATAAAGTTTTCCTCATATTTTTGTTCACTAATATATACTCATAAGTATAAAGGAGCAGAGCTCCCTTTACTTCATCTGAGCTGTAGCAATTTTCCACATCTGCGAATGTGTCTCATTTCACCTCTCCCTTCACTGACACTGATGGCATCACCTCTTGAGAGAATAAGAATGCAAATTTAATTCCCATCACCAATTCATTCCTTACTTTCACTGCTAAGACAACTAAGAATTACTGCTGACCACACACACATTCACAGAGAGATTTGAAGAGAATTACTGCAGTTCTGCAGTGAAAATGCTCTAACTCTCATAAAAATCAGGGATCGAGCTGTTCCTATGCCTTGTCCTTCCCTCCAGCATTTAAGGCCTGGAAAGCTTGCTGCTTGTGTTGTAATCTTACCCAGCTACAGGGTGTGTAACTGCATTGCTTATTCCTCCCCTGTGGAATGTAGACCTCCATGCCTCACATGAGCCAGAGCCTTGTATGAGTTATACAGCTATTATGTTATAAGTGGGACTGATGTATTACAGAGTGCTGCCATACATCCTATGAATGGCACTCGGGCTCCATTTTTTTCTCCTTGTAGTAAATTCTGTACTTTTTTCTTTTGGAAGTGGACAGCTTCACAAGGATGCAAAAATCTAGCACCTGGGAGTGGCTCGGGTAGAGTTCAGGGCTTGCAGGGTCAGGTGCTGCTCACCTGAGCGCCTCACTTCCCCTCAGTGGCAGGATTTGTGTTGACATGATGACCAGCCCCAGCTGAAAATCTTCTGTCTTGTCCAGCCAAGTGATTCTTCCATTCCTTCACACATTAGTCCACTGCCTGAATTGCTCTCACCATGATAATATTTTCCCTTGTTCTGAATTTACTCTTACCTCAGCCCCTCACTACCATTCATTCTTTTCTGCCCATTGACAGATTTGCAGGCATCTGCCCTTTTTGAAACACTCTCCTGCAGAGGAGCAAGACGCAGCATGATGTTCACACACAGTGGCTTTTTTTTTACAGGGCGATTTTGATAAAAGAGATATTTTTCAGGATCAAACATTTCTGATCTTCACTAGATATGCATATTTCTGGGCTGCAGTCCCGTTCTGCTCTCAGTTCTTTAGAACAGGAAGATACAAAAAGCCCACGGTACCCACAGGTGGGGACTTCAAATCTCTATCCGGATATGAATTAGATTCTTCTCTTCTTTTAATAATCAAAATTGAAGCACAACACGATCCTTTCCATGACAATTTCATTCTCTTGGAACTGTTCTCATATGAAGCTTGGGGTTTTCTTGAGTTTACAGCCAAATACCAGGGTGGGAGTTGGAGTGGAGTTTGCAGATGTGAAAGGTAGTTGAATGTGCTTTTTCTCCTTTCCCAAATTTTGAAATTGGCATAAAGGCTTAGTACTGGACTTTGTCTGTCCAGTCCTTTCTATCTGTCAGCTAAACCAAAAGAAGGCACAGACCCAGATACTGTGCTGGGGCCATACAGATTGTTATGAGCCAGGCAGCCTTTCTAGGGATGCCTGTTTCACTCTCTCTGTTCTGGGTGGAAGGGAGTTTAGATAACTGGATAAAAACTGTACCATGTCTCATGTCCTGTGGGCCAGAAAATGGGCCTTGGCTGGTTTAATTTGCTGGAGTAGATATGTGTTTTAAGATTGCATCATGTGGTAATGATAACAGGACAGTGAGACATGAAAGTTTAAAGATAACAGTATCTTCCCTGCTAACAGCCCGCTGTGGCTCTCCTGTATCTTGCAGTCCACTTTCCTATTCCTATGCTGTATCTTCCCTCCTTCCCAAAACCTGGTTAACATGCACTGTGTGGCTTCTTACTGGATGCCTGGAAATGGATTTGGAAAAACCTGGGTTCTTTCCTCAAAGGAACTGTGGGGCTTGGGTGTATTTGGTGCTACCTCTGCTCCAGCCCAACTAAACATCCAGCAGCACAGTGAACGAGTGGCTGTAAAGCCATGCATGATGCAATCCCTGCCTGTCATATCTCATCTAGGAAACAAAGTCAGATGGCCTTAAAAAAAAAAGGAAAAAGAAAATAAAATGGCATAACCAGTACTTCTGTGTTGGAACCGAAACATTAACAATCAGAGGAGAATATTGAAGCAGCGCAGCCAGCACATCCATCTCAGGCACATCAGGCCGAATGGAAATCCATGTCCAATATATACAGGGAGCCTAAATACCTCGATGTCAGTAGGACAGACTCAGCCTTGTTACAGAGAAGCTGGTGGGGTGCAGAAATGGGGTCACAAAACAGGCGTGCAGAGTGTTATGAAGGCAGATCTGACCAGGGGCTGGGATCCAGGTCTGGCATAACTGTGTCAGGAGCAAGGGACTAGGGAATGCAGGTCTTGAACATTTACTGAATTTGCCACTAAATAAACCAAGATTTTTTGATGCTGTTTTGTTTTGTTTTGTTTCTTTTCCCCTCCCCCCCAAATTCCAATGTATCTCTTATTGCTAATGAAATAAACTACAATAACCTGTGGATAGGGCTCACTAAAAGGAGAGGAAGGAGAGGGAAATTATATTGAAAAGTATTTACATTTATCTGTCTCAAATCTTCATATTTAGCTTCTTTATTGACTCTATTGACTTTATTGACAAATTTGACTTTATTGACTGGTGTTTGGGATAAAAGCAGCGCTCCAAGCCTACAGTGAGTGTTACAAATGTGGCCTGAATTGGGGACAAGCAAAGGAGCACTGGCCTGTTTGTATCCACTTGCCCTGTATCCCATAAAAGTCTCACAAAATCTGATATTGGGAAATTGTTGTCACTTTAGAGACACATTTATAAGATTTTGGTAAAACTTCGCAGAAGCCAATTTGCTAAGCTCTGGCTCAGCTTTGACCCCGAGTTCTCCTGAATCTGCATATGGTTTTATTTCTAGCTATGGATTTTATATATGTTTTACCATAAACACAAAGACCTCCTTTTAATAAAGTGAGGAAAAGAAAGATATAACAGGGGAATTCATAGTTCTGTGTTTGTCCCATTGAGTCCAGAAGCAGAAAATGAATGGTGGAGTAAAGAGAAGGTAGAAAAGAAAAAGGAAATCACAGCCATCTTGTCAAACTACCCTATTTCTCCATCCTACTAAGATTTATCTTTTTCTCCCTTTGTTACTACAGCCTGAAGATGAAGGCAGTGTCCTTTCTGGGTTGCATTCCCATGGCTCCTGCTTGTGGAGCATCTCTGAACCCCTTGCTGGTACAACCTCACAAAGCTTCACAGCACCCTTGTGAGAGGAGTCAATATCATTAAGGATGGTTGTACCTTATGATACATTTCCTAATGCCCCGTCTATGCCACAATTAATCTCCAGTTCCAATCCAGTATTTGGCCTTCCAAGGCACACATTTACTTTCCAAAGCATGTAGTAATGATTTTCTGTCCCTGGCTCCTACTTTCCAGTGGTGTAAATCTATACAGAGTCTGCTCTGGCTCATTTTACACCAGCCCATCATCTCAGAGGCTCTCTCTGGTATTTGTTGTCTGGTGGTGTTGCGGGTCATTAAGACAGATGCTTGTGGCTACCTCGGGACGGACAGATGTCAGTGTTGGGAAGATGTGTTTCCTTATATATGGTTTGCTGCACTCAGTGGGATATTTCAAGTGGGAAGAACTATCTGAATACAAAGAGGAATTGAGTTCACAGACTGTCACAACTGTTGGGCTTGGAGGAACCCAGAAAGAGCTCATTTTTCTTCCCAGAAGACAGGATCAGCCATATCTACGTGGTTATAGACAAAAGTTTGCTTATTCCGCTCTTTTGGGTCTGTAGTCCTGAAGTGGCTGTGTGAACAAAGGATTTCAGATTTCTTGGATTTTGCCATTCTACAGTGTGCTGTAGTGTGAGTAAATTTTACCTTATCATGAATGTTACCTCTTCCAGCCATTTTTTTTTTACACTAGCACATGGAATCCTGTAGTAAAGAGAGCATTATACACTTACTGTTTGCATTAGATTTTGAAGCACCCTAATCGCTGGACTTCCCTCTCACCCCACCTCTCAGCTCTTGGGGGAATGAAAAAAAAAAAGACACAATGCCAAGTCAAAAAAATGGCTTATGTATGTGTTAAAAATAATTTTAAGAATTGAAGCAACTTTTGTGCTTCTCTAAAGCTTGACTCCTGATTTGGAATGTCTGGGATCAGGGGTTCTACAGTGGGAGTCAGCAAGGAAAAGCATGGGCCAATTAACCTGCTTCATGCACATGAGCACTGAGTGTTACCCTGCCCAAACTGGAGGTGGGAAAGCTGAGCAAAGCCTCAGATGACAGGGGATGAATTCAGGTGATGAATTCATTGTGGGCATGGACTGGGAAGAGAACCCAAGTGTTCTCCAGCTTTTGGCTAAGTTTGTGATTCAAACCCATCCAGGGTCACACCTTGACCCTCTGAAAGAACATCCACAGCTCACACTGAGATGCTGGGCAGTTCTTTGCCTGTGTCTGAGGGGCTAATTGGGCTCTTAATTGCCTAGCATGTCTGCACGAGAAAGGTGTATGGTAATAATAATGCAGTAAATGAGAACACTAGCTATTTGAATATCACTTCCTTTGTCAGCTTTATTTCACTTAATAATGTGACATGGCTTGGGGTGGCAAAAAAATTATTAACCTTGCCATTTTTAAGCCTGAATTGCTGGGAGTTTTTCTGCTGAAATTCATGTCCTTAACTTTCTTTGGTATTTAGGAAATTAGTTTTATCTCCATGGAAGATTGTTTCAGGAGGAATAAGAGCTAAATATCTTTTGGGGGGAACAAGAACATAGAGCAAGCCAAGATTTGGGAATTGCCTGTAAAGTTGCCTGGCATTGTTAAAAGAAAGTGGGAGGGGAAGTGTAGTGAAAATGAGTGAAAGAACGGTATTGTAATCTGCTTTATTGCATCCCGAGATGCTTGACTTAGCCTCATTGTCATAGCAAGATGATGTGTACCCTACGAGTGTATAAAAATATATGAACTCCTGGGACAATATAGTTCAATCTGCTCTGCTATTACCCATCATGCTCATCTGAGCACACTACAGCTATTAGATCTGTTTGTGAAACAGCTGAGCCCGTGGATGGATCTCCTGCCACGGGGCCAGAATGTACAGTTGAGACAGGGTCTGAATGTACAATACATGGAAGGAGAAACAATGGAAATGAATGTACAATGGGGATGACTGCACAATGGGAGGTGCAAGAGGAATGAATCTGCTCCTACTGTGGGTATGTAATGGTAAAATAGACAGATTGCCATCTATAATTCATGGTGTTTGCTTCCCCCTTCCCCTTGTCAGATAGCCCTCAATCAGTTTGACTTGCAGAAGCCATCTTTCACGACTGAAAGTTGTTAAAATGCTGTCGTGTTTAACCCCAGAGGTAGCTGCATTTTAAACGCAGGAAAGGAGTGATGCATGTGCAGAAAATCATCTCCTGTGCTCCTTCCTTCTCCAAATGGACCAAAGAAGGGCTACCCCTGGATGAGGAACAGCAAGGCCAAAGCAGCTCACTGCAATGTGCATAAAAAGGCAAAGCAGAGCAGCACCCAGAGAGCCAAGATCCCTACTGAAATTATTTTAAAGGTTAAGAATATATGCACCAGAATATAAGAACACATACATTCTTGTATGAAACCTTACATTAATATTCTTAAAGGGCTACTACCACAATCCTAATAGCAATTAATTTTTAAGGCCCCTGAAGACAAGTATTGTGCTATACATGCTAGTAATGCTGCTAACACTGATGCTTGGCTGTCGGTGGCACCATGAAGTAACTGTCACATTATTCTAATTCCACATTGCAACAAATTTTAGAGTGTTTTTCTAATAATCTTATTTCTGAATGGACTGAAAAATACTGTTTTCACACACCTGCATCTTTGCGTTTCTGTCTGTAAGTAAATTTCCTGCATTCAGCTCAGAAGAATTATAAAATGTTCAAAATGCATTTTCTTGACTATTCCTGCAATAGTACTCTTCACCAAGAGAGGAAAATGAGGGGGGGGGGGAAAGGCAAATAAAAAAAGCTTGTCTAGTTATTTCCTTCTCTGGGTAATTGCATTTTCCAAAACCGCCCCTTCAGAGGCATTTACAGTGAATTCTGCCTTCCACTGCTTCTATTGATTTGCAGCTCTGCAGGGTGAAAGCCAGACCTTGGCAAAGCCAAAGGGAGTTTTGACTTCATTCTTTAAGAACAAATCCACCGGTGTGCTGAATCAATGCAAAGAGTCAGAGCACTGGCCTGTTAAACTGGATTTGTAACTGCTGCTCAGAGCTACAGCCATGCAAGGAGCCAAACTGTACTGCTGAATTTAGCATTTACCTTTTGGATGCCCTTTTAATGGCTGGGTGAGGTGTGTTAGAGGCAGGTGGAGGCCTGGGACGTCTATTCCCACTCACACATTTTGTTTATGTGTTGGGACTCACCTGCTTGGGTTAGCCCTACAAGAAGGAGCCTGGTTCAGAGGTGCCCAAAGGGGCTTTGGGACACCCTGCTGTGGGATGAAGCAGTGCTGCCCAGTGAGGTGCCAAGCCATGTAAAGCATCCAAAGCACAGCTGTCCAACCTGTTATGTTCTGTATAGCAGAAGGTGGATTGATTCCCCCCCAAAAAGTCATAACTCCCAGTACAGCCAGTAGAACCCCAGCAGGCAAATCCATGACAGAGGAAGGAGTGGAGCATTGTCTCTGAGAACACATCAAACTCAACAGCTGAATAAGCTGTTGACCTTGGCCTGTTTGTTGGCTATATCATCAGATCAATTATATACAATGGTTAATAGCATAGCCTAATTACTTCCTAATTTCTTCAAGAATACCCCAAGCATAAGAATTCAATCAACTGCAACCATACAGAAAGTTTGAAGTCTGAACTATTCTCTTATTGACATAATTTGGACGAAGAGTGTGAGCACAGATGATACATTTCTTAGAGAATCCAATTTTTAATTAATTTTAACTTATAATCTAATGTACAGGTTTCTCTTGTAAATTCTCTGAAAATTTCTTTCATCCTACAAAAGTAAGAATGCTGAGATTCAGAAGAATAAGCTGCTGTTTGCTTGCAAAACAATAAGACAGAATCCCTTCATTGTAAAGCAGAAAATTAATTTTTAAATAACCACACCAAGGCTATATTCCTGCTTTTATTAGACTTCCTTATGCTGTATGCCCTCTCAACAAATGAAAAATATGAAGTGGTCAGATGTTTCTAGAAAATCTGGTAATGTTTTGTCAGATTTTCGTTCTTTCCCTCTAAGTTTTGCTCCACTTATGATTTGGTAATGCAGTTCAGCATGTGTGATCTGTAAACCACTTTGATGGATGCTGAAATGCACAGCACTATCCTGATATACCAGAGAAGAGATTTCATCCAATGTGTCCACTGGAGTTTACTTTTAGCCACCAAAGTTCCTGGTTTTTGCAGGAAATCTGTGATGGTGAGCAAAATGCACCAGCCACAGAAGCCCAGGGTGTGAAACCCAGACCCAGCACAGGTAACACCATCCCCTGGTGTCACTGCCTGGGGAAACTGCTCACTGGAGGTCCTGACAGAGAGCACACGGGTGGCCCTGCCCTTGTGTGATCACTTGGATGAAAACCCCGCTGCAGCCCATCTCTCCTGGACACTGCAGGGATTACACACCCTCAGAGCTGTGCACGGGGCAGACAGGTTATAAATAATGGTCACTCTGGGTGAGTCTGAGCCAGGGCTCCTGCTTCACCCCCTGTTTGGGTAAATGCACCAACACACTCAGGCTGCACACACTGCAGTGACTGCTGCCATGAGGATCACAAGTGAATTATTGTCTCCCTTCAAGCCCTGAGATGCTGAGAAACAGTGAGGTCCCCCAAGTTTTGCAGTTTTGTACGTGGGCAGCTATTTGGAGAGGGTTCTGCTTTTGTTTGCACTGCAACAACCATGATACAACACTTGAAAGGCTTAAAAGCCTTTCGTACTCCTGCACCATGTGCTTGTTTAGGGTTGGGTGCAGTTAGTTTTCCTCATAGCAACTGTGTTTTGTGGGTTTTTGTGCTGGAGATGCAATAACAATACAGGGATGTTTTAGTCATTGCTGAGTGAGCACTGCACAGCACTGAGCCCCTTTCTGCTTCAGGACAGCTGACTCCAGTGATCACAGGGATAATTCTTATAAAGCTGGGGGAAGAAGGAAGGGTGTCACATTTGCAGTGATGGTGGTTGTCTCCCCAAGTCAACATTATGCACGAGGGAGCCCTGCTCTTGGGGAGAAGATGGAACACCTGTCTGCCCGTGGGAGTGCTGGATTAATTCCTTGCTTTGCTTTATTTCTGTTTGCAGTGCTTGCTTTATTAAACTATCCTAACTCTTGAGTTTTCTCACTTTTACTCTTCTGAGTCTCTCCTCCATCTCACTGGCAGGGAGTGAGTGAGCAGCTGTATGGGGATGAGTTGCTGGCTGGGCTTAAGCCACAACATCCCAGCAGGAGACTGAACTACTTGGATATGCTGGAAAATGAAGATAAAACAACTTTAATGCAGAGAGAATGCCCCAGGATCACAGGAGACATTACCATAGGTCATAAATAAAAATTTAACTCACAAAGAAGAGTCTACATAGAAGACCTAGCTGTAAGCTTCCCAGGTTGGGCATTAGCTGTTTAATTGCAGGAGCATGAGTGCCAGTGGAAGTTGCAAAGTCACAAAAAATCCCACTGAACTGCTGAAGGTGTTACCAGGTCTGAAGATGTCCTCAGCAGAGCTCAGCACCCGCCTCAACAGAGCTTCATAACTGAAGGCTAATATTCATATTTATCTCTTTTCTCCTATTTTGCTAAAATTTGACCACAGTACTGTCAGCCATTTTTTTAATCCTTGTAAGGAGTGACAAAAGGACATTTTTCCTGTCTGGAAAACTGTGAAATGCGTTTGCTTTTAAGTTTTGTTACAGAAAGAGAAACCCAGCTGGCCTTTGAACCCTGACACAGAGGCAATTCTCACTGAAGATGGGTTGATTTCTTCACTAGATTGCAGAAAAAGGAGGAGGCGAGGGCAGAGACAAGCATGTCAAGATGTGGTAATGAAAATGCTCACAGGAAATATGTTAGATCAGTAAATACCCTCTAATGGCATTTGCACTTATTTAACATCTCCTTTACACAGCCAGTATGGCTTAGGGAAGCCTTAATATAAATGTGAATTGGGGTCACAGCAAGAGAAGGAGATAGAAGGAAATGGGCACAAGCTCCGGATGATGTTCTCAAGTGGGATGCATTGGCACAGCTCCCAATGTGTGGTGGGTAAAGTTTTGGCCATGCAGTGCATTCCCACACACCGAATAAGACACACAGATGAACGTACTTTTCCTCAAAAACAGCAAGCTTTCACTGGGCCCCACTTCCCATTAAAGAGGACTTACATCCTATGAAAATTCATAAACTCTGCAGGCGTTTCTATGGCGATTTGACGGAGTAATCTCCCGTCATCTCAGCTTCTTGGTGACAATGACAAGAGGAAGATGGATTTATCAAATACACAGTGACATGTTTATGACCCTGTTTTGCATAAGCAGGAACCTGAGCCAAAGGCTGTGCAGCTTGAGATAGCAAGAGGGTTTTTATAAATATTGTGACAAGCAGAAGTGATATTTGGAAGAACATGAAAAAAAAAATCTTACAGTTTTTTGTTTTTTGTTTTTTTTAATTTGAGACAGACTGCATTGTGGTGCAGCAGGGGAAGAAAGCCTTTTCCCACACTTCTCCACAGTTCAATTTCTCAAGAGCATGAAGGCTTAGCTCTCTGCCTCACCTTGAAAAGTTTTTCTATTAACCCTTCTCCCCCCTCTGCACAAAAAGAACACTCTTTTAGCAAAAGTGTCATTGGGAAGTGGGCAGGGGGAAATTCTCGCCATCTTTCATGGATAGGAAAGTAACACAGAGAAGCTATCAGAACACAGATGGCAACAATAACTCCATGCCCACACACATGCCACTCCCAGCTCCAGATGCACTCTGCCTTCCCCAGCATGGCTCTCAGATGGGGAGCACCACCAGAGGGACCACACACCATTGTTTAGTGGTTTTGCCCTATTATTGCGCAAAACCCCTTTCTGTTACAGTATTACTGCAGCTCCTAACCAGTGGCCTAGGCAGCTCACAGGGCACAGTTCACAGGGTAACCCTTCATGGTGCTTGAGGCTGTGTAAAGTTTTTGTATCTTGAAAGCAGGGCTGGACCTACAGAGTTGTGAAAAGGCTTTAGTGCCCATGTTAAGCTGGGTCCTCAGCAGACACCAGGTCTTTGCCATCAAACTCGCCCATTCAGTGCCTTAGGCTGAGCACTGAGAGATGGGCGCGGAGTCGCCTTCTCAAACACAGGGATGGATGAACCCTTTTGCTGCACTGCCCCCTCAGCAGCCCTGCCTGCATGAGAAATAGAGCTGTCACGGGCTGTCGAGACAGCTTCAGCCCGAGGTGTGTCCACCAGAGGCTGTGGAGACGCTCCCACCTCGGGAGTCTGTGCCGTGCTGAGGTTTGCACAGCTGTGCCATGCCCGGGAGGATGCGCAGCAAAGGCAGGAGCAGGGAGTGAGTGATGGTGCAGAGCCGAGGACTGAGCCCCACAGCTTTACATCCACAAGTCCCACTGCAGGGGGTATCCTGAGCACTGCTAGATACTCTTCTGGAGGCTGGCAGGGAGATAATAAAATGCTTGAGCTGTCTTTCAACATCTCACGAAACCAGAAGGGCTGGTTGGAAGTGCAGTAAATGAATCACAAAGAGCTAAAGAAGGAAAATATGAGTAAGAAATGTGCTTGGATGTGTTTTTCCTCTCTGGATTCCATCATTTTTGTGATAATTTATACACCAAATTAAAGGATGAAGCTAAGAGAGCAACTGTGTGGAAGAAAGGGTTGTGGGTACCCAGAGAGCTCATGTGCTAGACAGACTCAACCAGAACCTGCAATGCTCAATGTGAAATACAGTCTTTGTTTTAAGTTTGTTTTCCTCCCTCCCTTACCCTTCTTTTTTTCTTCCTTCAGATAAATATATTAATTAAATGACCCTTCCTTAGAATTACACAGAAAAGGGAGTTCAGGAACCTTTATTGAACCGACCTGTAAAACTAGAGCAAAATCAGCTTCTCTGTTGTTTCCCCTAAATGATTTTTCCATTGCATTTCACATCTTATCAGGGACTTGTTTGGGCTTGAAACTCTGAAGCTTTTTCTGTAGGTCAGTTCAATAAGGTGCTCAAAGCTGCTTTTCTCTCCATTGATTGGGGTGTTTGGTATGGTTTTACTTTCCTTTTTTTTTTTTTTTTTGAGAGCAAAATAATAATCCATGGTTTTGGGTTCTTTTTTCTTCTCAATTTTTGTCTTGTATTCTTTTATCTTTAAAGAAAAATAGACATTTTCTCATTCTTGGTCCATCATAAAAATATTCCCTTTTTTACAATTAACTTATCCTCTTTCCTTACCTGGTATCTAGAGAGGGCTCTACTTTTTTCACTAACACTGCAGTGTTATAAAATTTGACTGATAGTTTCAGATTCAAACAGTTATTTTAACCAGATACAAGCAAAACAAGAGCTTCACCAACCATTCTACCCCTGGGTAGATTGTGCCTTTTACACAAAGGCTGTAGGTTGCAAAATTTCATTTGTTCTGACATGTATTTCTGGTGCCATCATATCTAAGGAAGAGATGGACACAGGTTGAGATCCAGGGCAATGGACAGCGTGTGAAGATTTTTAGAAATTAAATAATAATCGGGTGATAGGCAATATACAGAGACATGAGGATGATCCACAGGTCCTCGGGATCTTCTCAGGTGCTGGGTAGTGGTGAGTGTTAAGACAAATATGTACCCACAAGTATGAAATCATCCATCTCCTACTCCCCTGCAGCTGCCTGGCTCCAGGAACAATTCTCTAGCACAAGGTTAGAGATGGGCTCCGGGCTCTCATCTCTCCTTGATGCCATTTTTCTCCAAGAGCCCTTAATTTCGTTCCTGATTAGTCTTGTTCTCAGAGAAGACCCACCAGAGCTTGTGGTTTCAGGCAGCCCCTGGCACATCCTCCAGCAGCTTCTGGGCCTGCAGTGATGAGCAGGGATACCTGAAATCCCAAAGAACCCAAGGAGGGATGTCTGGGAGGATGAAACCCAAGTGTCCCTCTGATAAGAGCGCTGCCCAAACACACATTACAGCTCCTCCCCGCAGCCTCTGCTCCAGCTTGAGGCAGCACCTCAAAATCCCAGGTGGCCAGATTTGAAATTTCTGTTTTAAAAAGTCACCTTTCTTTTTTGGGCATCAGTAAAAAATTCCTACTTCCAGCTGACTGATTATATATTTTATCTTTTGTGTTGTGTTTCTTCTTCCTCCCCCCTCCAGCCTCTCTCTCCTCACAGCAAACAGTTTCGTGCAAACCTTCTAAGATTTCTGTGGGGAGTGGTAGGCAATAGAACTCTGTTGTCTAATGGGATTTCCACCAGCATTTGGCATCCTTCCTGGCATTTCACCCTTCATATTATAATTTATAGTGTAATGTAATTTTTTTCATATCACGCTATAACATAAATTATTGCCAGTTTGTCCTTAACACTCAAGGAGACAGTCTAGGGCTTTTTGAAACAGGAAAAAGAATGAGAGAAAGAGAGAGAGTGAGAAAGAGACGGAAGGATGGAAGGGGTGGGAGGGAAGGGGGAAGATGAGCAAAGGAAGGCATGAGAGAGAGGGATGAAGAATGGAAGGAGAGAGAGGAAGGAAATTTATTTTTCAGAAGCAAAACTCCCAAAGCTAAACCAGCTTTCCTGAAGGCAAACTTAGTAAATAAAATTAAAAAAGAAAACTTTTTGTCTGAGTAACTTATTATAATGTTCTGCTTCAGCCTAGGATATGTCAATGAGTCCTCAGTGGATCAGACAGGAGAGAGTCTGAGAAAAAGACCATCAGCCTGAAAAATAATGTATTTTTAAGTTTCCTTATCTTTCTCACTAGTATGTCCCTTAAATTATTAAAAGTGAAAGATATTTTAATATCATTTGGAGGCTGTTTGTTTGTTTCTGGTATCTCATTTCACCTGGAGAATAACATTACAGAAGACAGCTTTACTGTCTATTTACTTTATTATTGTAAGTTATTTCCATTATGCGCGCCGTTAGGAGCCCCACTTGGTTAGGTGCTGCACAGATATGTCCCAAGGCAAGAGCAGCCCATTTAGCTAAGGAGACTGCAGGGATTGTGGCCGTCTCCCCTCCTCTCTGAGCTGGCTCAGCTCCATGGGCACAGCCACGCTCTGCATGCGGCAGTGCTGGCTGAGCGCTGCTCCTGCCTTCTTCATTTGCATCACTTGAGGAAATCATCACACTCCACCGACTGAAAAATGCCCTCCCTCTGCTCACATATCCCCTGCCTTCCTTTGGAAGCTTCCCCAAAGCAGACAGAGAGAGCAGCAGAGGTGCCCTTGTGTGGTCAAGCCCTTGGGGACACTCTGTGAGCAAGTCCCAAAGATTGCCACATTCCTCCATAATTAATGGATCTCAATGAAGGAAAAAAAAAAAAAAGAAAGTACAATGGAAACAAAATGTTTTTAAACATACATGTGATTGAGGCTTGAAACTATCAGGCCAGAAAGAATCATTTGACTCCTGACTGTGGTTTCCTATGTCTGACAGGCTGGTCTGTGTCCCTGCATGGCAAGGCACAAGCTGGTCTCAGCCTGGTCTGTCTCTGCCATGCTGCAGGCAAATGTGCTGCTGTGTGCCAGGTGGGCAAGCTTGTGAGCTGGGACAGCTGGAGATAAACGCTGCAGCCAGCTCCTGCTGACAGCAACCTGGGCCATTGTACCAGCATTTGGTGCTGGATCACATCACACTTCATTTTCCTACACACCCAGTACGGGAGGACATCACAAGAGAAGAGGAGTTTTGGAGGAAGCAGAGAACCACAGAATGGTTTGGGTTGGAATAGAACTAAAGATCATCTTGTTACATCCCCTGCCAGGGCAGCGTCTCCTTCCACTATCCCAGGCTGCTCAGAGCCCCATCCAGCCTGGCCTTGAACAGTTCCAGGGATGGGTTTGTCCACAGCTTCTCTGAGCAACCTGTGCCAGCGCCTCAACACACTCACAGTCAAGCATTTCTTCCTAGTGTCTAATCAAAACCTATTGTCCTTTAGTTTAAAGACATCACCTCTTGTCCCCTCAGTACATGTCCTTTTACCTCTGCCATTCTCCTTCAGACCCTTCAGTTACCAAAAGGTTCCAGAAGGTCACCCCGGATCCTTCTCCTCTCCTGGGTAAAAAGCCCCAAATGTCTCAGCCTGTCTCCATACCAGAGGTGCCCCAGCACTCTGATCATCTTTGTGGTCCTTCTCTGGACTGTTCTAACAGGTCTTGCCTATGTTGAGAGTCCCCGAGCTGGATTCAGTACTTCAGGCGGAGTTTCACAAGAGCAGAGGGGGAGAATCACCTCTCTTTACCTGCTGATCACACTGCTTTTGATGCAGCCCAGAAGCCAGTGCCTCCTTCCCCCTTTTGGACAGCATTCATGAGGTATTAAGTGCTGGGAAAATAGATGGGCTTTTGGATCAAGGTTTTTGCTAGAGCCCAGCTCTCCTCCTTCCTCTCACTTCCCTCCCTTTGCTCCTCTTCCCTCCTGGTTTTCAGCAGCTGAAGTGGAGCAGAGAGGTTACAAAACCACCCAGAGCCTCCAGCTGCAATAATCACTCAGGCTTGTGTAGGATTTACACCCTGCAGTTGTAGGATTACATCTATAAACAGCTCAGAGAAAGAAAATAAAAAGAAAAAATACTTTTCAACATCCTTATCCCTCTCCTTTCTCCATGCCCTCAGTTCTAAACCTCCCTGGCCCAAGACCTGTGAATGCCCATCTTTGATGGAGCTCAGTGATTTTAACTCCTCTCTCCACCCTATTCTTCTCCCACAGCCTTGCTCAGTAACTTGAACACAGTATTTTAGGGCAGCACCTTACATATGACCTCTCTTGCTATAAGATGTGTATTTGCCTTTTCCCCCAGCGCTTGTGCAGGGTGCCTGTGGTTTAGTAAAGCCAAACACTTCATCATGTGATAATCAACCAGATTCAGAGTTTGACACCTTTCTTCCTAATGGGCTGCTCCAAGGGCCGTACAACTTTTGCAGGATCTGTTTTGTAAATATCCTTGCAAATATGAGCAGCTGTGTTGGAAATGCATACCCAGTTTGCCTTTCAGAGGAGGGTATATCAATACCTCCAAACAAATCAAAAGCAATGACGGTGCAGAAGGGTTCTGTCACATCAGCCTCAAATTTCTTGGTGGAAGAACTCAAAATAATGACAGCACTGCTGAAAGACTCTCTGCTTCCTGGAAGTCTGAGGAACTCCTTACCAACTTGTGCATAAAATCTGCCTCCTTCTTTTTCCAAATGCAATTTTCCTGGACACATCTGGTCATCAAGCTTTGCCTGTGGCTGATCCAAGCCCCTCCTCTGTTTCACCACCAGGAGGGAATGCAGGTCCTGTTCCGCTTAATCTAAGGATTTATCTGGGTTTCACTTTCTGCCTGATTGTAAATGAAGTTTGTCCATCCTAATCTTCTCTAGGGGCAGCTTGTGAGAACCACAGATGTTTTCTGAGCCTGGAGAGACTCTCAAAGGAAGGATTGCAAGGTGGAATTGCAGTATTGAGAAAGTCTATAGTAACAAACACACCTGTATTAATTAATTACTCTGCTGAAACAACACACATGCCTCGACTGACGCTCACTGCATGGACCCAAACTGCATTCTTTTACCTTCTTTCATCTCCTTATTTCTTACTAATATTTTTTCCACTCTCCAAGTCCAAGTTCATGTCTGGGCTTGTTTCGTTTTTCTCCTTTGTCTTCACACTCTGAGCAGAATTTAACTTAATATGTTTACTTAGACATTTTTGTCAGCCAGCTGAGCAGAACCACTACACAATAGGAACATATGTCAGCCTCTCATGGACTTATCCCTGTGTTTTTGACATGATAAATTCAATCGATTGGTAAATGGGTAAATAGTGAGAGAAATTGCTTTCTCTCATTACTCTGCATGGCTGTGTCATTACCCTTTAATATTACATCATTATTGACTGATGCAGCCTGTCAAGATATGGCCAGCGGGATGTAATGCAGTTGTAGGAGATGTGCAAAATATTACATTCAAAGTCTACCTGTAGATGTATGGGTGAAAGAGAGTGACAGAGGGAGAGGAAGTGAGATGTGAAACCCCATCAACCAAAACAACCAAACCTGTTTCTCACTTTGTCTCAGACTCTAATCTGTGATGAATATTTTGGTGGCAATTGCCCCACTCTTTATCAAAAAGATCAGATCCCATTTAAGCCGTGCCAAACTCATCCTGCTCCTGACATTCCTGTTCCTTACTGTAAAAACTCCACTACTTGTCCCTTTAAATACTATTATGGCTTGATATAACCAGTTAGGTATGGTCCAAGATATATAACCCAGAAGATCAAAATAGGTTTCTGGTGTTGCTCAACTTCCTAGCTCAGGGAGGAAGGAAGGGAGGAAGGGAGGAAGGGAGGAAGGGAAGAAGGAAGGGAGGAAGGAGAAGGAAGGAAGGAAGGAAGGAAGGAAGGAAGGAAGGAAGGAAGGAGGAAGGAAGGAAGGAAGGAAGGAAGGAAGGAAGGAAGGAAGGAAGGAAGGAAGGAAGGAAGGAAGGAAGGAAGGAAGGAAGGAAGGAAGGAAGGAAGGAAGGAAGGAAGGAAGGAAGGAAGGAAGGAAGGAAGGAAGGAAGGAAGGAAGGAAGGAAGGAAGGAAGGAAGGAAGGAAGGAAGGAAGGAAGGAAGGAAGGAAGGAAGGAAGGAAGGAAGGAAGGATGCATTTAGTTTATTTTGTTTTCTCCTAAATTTTGGACACTGTATCAAATCTTTGCAATCTTTCTTGATTTCTTTATTTAATTTGATATTTCCAAAACCAATCTTCTGCTAAATACATTAGTAAAAGGACATAGAAATTTATTAGAAAGACATTTTAGCTATCATTTGAGAGGGAAAGAAACAAATATAAAAAGAAATATTGTCAAAGACTTTGCTCTCTACCCTACTGTTGTGTTTCCCCTTTCCCTTGCTCTCTCAGCCCTCCTTTGGGGAGGAAGACCTGTCAAATTAAAGATGAACAACAACTCATTAAGAAACAAGAGACCTAGATGAAATTTCACTGGGGTTACACTGATGGGGTGGTCTTCCCCCGCCTTTACTTCCTTTCAAAGGTTTTTTCTCCTCCAGGGCTCTTGCCTCCATCCTGGTCCTGACTAACAACTCCTGCATGAAACTCTGGGCTTGAAGGGCCCGTGTGGAGAGAGGGTAGGAGAGAGGGATTTGCTTGTTATGCTTCCTTTTGTTGGTGTTTTCTTTGCCTAGAGACCAAATCCTCTCACCCTGATTTTTTACACATGCCTGCATGCAGACTGCAGAAAAATGAGATCAAGAGAAAGAAAACCAGAAATTGTAGGAGGGGAAAAGAAGCCTCTCTGTCAAAAGGAAGAGCATTATATAGAAAGGGAATTGCATTCTGTATAAGCATTACAGGCCAATCTTTCCTCATTTATTCTGGTATGAAACAAACCCAAGAGGAGAAAACACACTGACAGATAGACATTGAGCTACCAGGCATCTGCAACTCAGGATTCCTGCAGCAAACTCTCACTCCAGGGGCTGGCGCAGGAATGTCTGGGTTGGTCATTGACACAGAGATGTGCAACATTACCCTCCTTCTGCAAGGCTTTTCTTGCTTTTTAGCCCACACACATCTTAAAGATGCTGATGGTTTCATAAATACCAGCCCTGAAATACCTGAACTTATCCAGCAGATCTAAGGTTGTAGGTGAAGTGGATAGGGGTACTTTTATCTCCCCTTGTGGATGGACCAATTAGAGGTCGAGAAACCCTATAAAATAGCCAACATACCACTTAAACAAGAAGACAATCAACACGGTTAACTTCTGCACTGGTTGTGTTGGGAGAAGCAAAAGAAATATTTTATATATGTATTGGCACAGAGATATAGGTGGGAGGCAGGACAGGAAGATTTTTGCTAAGCAGATAAACTCAGGCAAAACAAAAGGCTGGAGTAATAATCTACACTTAAACCTTTGTTCCACACAAATGTAGATTTAAGACATCTGCAAAAACTGAAGAACAGATTTTGATAAAATCCTCCTTCTGTGGATTTGTTTGACAACAGCCCAGCATTGTGCTGTGGAGAGGTTTTGGTCACTTCAGCACCCTGAGCCATTCCTGAGTGTTAGAGTCTTCATGTTTTTGGTCTCTCTCCTTTGCCAGCAGCGCTGTTACATAAGGGAACACACCAAATAACAGCTTTCCTGTGAAAAGCGTTATCTTTCCCAGGGAGAGACAGACCAGCAAAAAGCTTTCTGTCACTTTCAATAGGAACTTTGGGCTAAAGTCTCAGCTCATGTAAATCAGTGTAGCTCCACTGAACTTGAAGTTGATGAAGCAGTTTGAAACCACTTGACATCATCTTGGAGAATCCACAGCAAATGGTGGTGCATGAGTCATGGATTAAAATAGTAATGGTAATAATGACAATAACATGACTGGAATTTGTTGTGGGACTTGAACACCACCAGCAAGCTGAAAACATGGACAGTGCAAAGATGTGAGTATGAGTTTCCTATTTTATAGACCAGAGCTGGGAATTCCATGCTTTGTGTATCTTCACTCAGTACATAATCATTCTGCTGCTGCCTTGAAAATAGTGAAATTTGGAAGTCAGATGATTTTTACAGTAAAAATAAAATTATTTTGAATATTGTGTAGTTGAATCCCATACTCATTCACCACATGTCCTAAATTCAAGTCAGGGAGTCAAACATGTTCCTCATCACTCATGCATATGTGTTTGTGTGTATATATGTATATATATAAGAATCATACTGAATACCCATGGAAAATAATAATGAAATGTTTAGATTTTCACTTCCACAGACCTGGATTTCTTTCTCTTGCTCTAAAAGAGAAATCCAGTCACTGCTAATGGCAGCAGGATTCTTACTGCGACACAATCAGCCACCACACAACAAAGTTATTCATGCACAAGGCAGTGCTGTACAGGTGGGCTGTGTGAAGCACATAGATGCTTATGGAAGCCTCAAATCCTGCAAAATTGAGCACACTTCTGAGTTTTATGATGCTTTTATAAACTGTTCCTCCTATTCAGCGCTTAAGGACAATTCTGTGCCATCCCAACTTCTTTGCTATTTGGGTACCAAACAAACCCTGAGAGCTGTGAGGGTCTTCAAAACCCTTGTGTCTGCTGCCTAGGAAAGAAGGGCCAGAGACAGAGGAAAGGTTTGGCAGGAACCTGGAGAAGTTCCCTGGCTCAATTGGCACAATGCAGAAGCACATTCAAGTGTGTTTTTACTGACAGATACATTTCTCCCATTTTTAACCAGCCTCCAGTGACAGAGAGCCTCAGCCTCCCCAGACCATGAGTTCTACCCATACAGTTTCTTTCCTCCCCATTAGAAAGGATTTCTCTTGGTCAGAAACCTTCTCCATTCAATTCTCTGCCTCTTTTCAGTGGCAATAAAGAAGTGAATAGATCTTCAGACAGGTAACAGAAGCCCTGTTCTTTCATTAAAGATGTCTGTTGTAACATCCATTAAATGGCTGGTGCCACAAGATGCAGACATTGATACAGGGCAGTGAGTTATCCTGACAGGGACAAGGGGAAGGACATGTCCTTCCACTTTCTTTTCTAAATTTTATCAGAGCCAGTCTTTGAAAATTCAATATTCATTCTAAGCTCCTGCTTAATAAACTTGGCAAACATGACATTTTTAAAACAAAACAAAACCATGCTGTTCACTTTCCCTTTTCATTCTTAATTGGCCCATCTAAAAGCAATCAAGTGAACATTTAGCTGTGGTAGAAAGATCTGCAGGAGACCTCTCCTCCAAATGCCATTATTCAGGGGTGAGCAGGAGTGTGGATATATTTATGGAGAGTGGGAGGCATACACTGAAAATTCTCTTTCAACAGTGACTGAAGAGCAGAAGCACAGCCAGGGCTGAGACCAGGGGCAAAAACAGACACACAGTGCCCTGTTGTTCAGGATTAGCTGCCCAGAGGAAGTCACAGCCTTCTCTGCCTGTAGATTAGGCTCCTTCGATAGTGTCGGGGGAAATTAGGCATTAAAGAATAAACTATATAAACAGTACACTGAACTGGGAGCTGCCTAAACTTGGCAAAAGAAAACGCCACAGAGAAAGGGATCTCTTTCAACGGGTCTCACATAGCACCCTTTCCCTGGGGATTGGCTTGCCGGGATTTAGGTGTGTTAGTCCCTCCTGCCACAACACACCCACCCAGAGGAGGGTCCCCTCTCAATCAGCTGCTCAGTGAAAAGGAAGGTAAATTCCAGAAGAGGGTGAGGCGTGTGTGAAGCATGGCTGTCATCCTGTCTCTCCCACAGCTGAAATCCAGACCTGCTGAAGCACTTAATCTGTTTCACCTGTTAATGGGTTTGGGGCTATGAAATCCTGTCTCGGCTGCTTGGGGTACGTGATGAAAGACATCAGGTGTAGATCAAGCTAACTTTGCACAGCAGGTAATGCAATTTCTAGAAATACACACACAAGTGTGTCTAGGGCAGGAATCAGATTTCAACAGTGGAGCCATACAAAATGTATAATTATATTTTGCATTTTTAATAGACTTATTAGCATAATAATACATTTGTCTAATAGAATATTAATGTGATGCAGAAATATTAGCATATTATAGATCCTTATTCATTAATATATTAGACCCTTATTGTATTAGCGGCACAATCTACTAGAGAAAATGTTGCCTTGTGTCTGATATTGCAATCCCCCAAAAAATTGAGATTGGCAAATACAGAGCCACTCTGTGTCACAGGCATGCCTGAGTCTAGGTGTTAATCCAAGAGCTGAGAAGAAAATGTTTTTGCAGGCAGAAAGCAGTTGATATTTGAGTTGTTTTCCCACTGTTTCTGAATTCAACCTAAAAACTTTCAAAGCTGTTTCCATGAAAAAAAAAAGCCCTCTAAATCCTAAACTCTTAAAAATCTCAGAGCAGGAAGAAAAAGATTCGATTTTCTGGCATTCAGACGCCCTCCTAAAATGTAGGGAAATGGGTTCAGATCATTGCTCTCCATTGTTTTAAATTCTGGGTAAAGTCTGCTCTGGGCACCTGGTGGCCTTCCTGGTGACCAGCACCTCATTTCAGAATCCCCCTGTGTCAGATTCTTCCAAAAAGATTGTCTCAGCAGCTCACACCCTGATGCCTCACAGAACTGATGAGCAAACTCATTACTTGTTTCTGTGGCTTTCTGGCACTGGCCCTCTTTCCTAAACCACCCATCAGGATCGAGAACACTATTCTGAAAAACACTTAAAGGAAAACGGTAGCGTCCCATGAAAAGAACTGACAAATCCTATTAAATTTGGCCTATTAAATCCCATTAAGTTTGGTTCCCCCCAAAATTCCTCTGTATCTTTGTTAAGATGCTGTCAGGTTGACAGCAGCCCTGGAGTCCCTTAACTTATCAGCTCTCCCCATCCACCCCTTACCAGGACCAAGGCCTTTTTCAGCCTGTGTTGCTGTGCATCCTTTTGTCCTGGGGAAACAGACTCCAAGGGCATTTTTAAGGCAGGCCCCTCGGGCAACCAGAATGTCAAATCAGGGCTGCTTTCTCTGATAGGGACTCGACTTCCCTCTGAATGGGGCTGCACAATGCAGTTGCCTGCTCAAACTATATATAAGGCTGCATGACCCTGATGTCCTTATGGCAACTGAATAAACATTCTCTATAAGCTACGGAAAACAAATATCATCTAGCGACTTAATCCCACATCTCTCATTCACAGACAGACTGACAAACAGGACTAATTCCTCTTATTAATACTTTGGGTATAGGCAGCAGCACTGACCAAGATGACTCATAGGTTAGATTACGTGCTTTTGGCAGAACAGGAAAATGTGTGAAACAGAAAAATGAGGAATGTCAGTAGGGATGCAGAGTTTTGAAATCTGTTACTTCTTTTCTTCTTTTGAGGAAATACAGTGCAGCTCTTTCCAGAAGCAGATATTCCCCAAGATCCAGGTAACCCTCCCAGCTAAGGAAAACAAAGAGAAGGTGAAAATCATATTGCTTACCCTCCAGAAAGTGTTTGCTTCAACCTGGCATCTCTGTGGCACAGGATTGTTTGAAACTGCTTCTAAGGAGCCCAGCAAAGTAAGAATTTTATTTTAAAAAATAATATACTAGATCCCCAATAAACAAAGCTCTTGAATTGAACTGACCGTAGTGCATTTTTTCTGTCTTATATTAGACCCAAGAGGCTGTTTTCCTGGTCTTTTTTTTTTTCCTTGGTGCATTTAAACACCAGCTTTCCTCTTTTCCTTGTGATCATGTTTAATGTTTAATTGCTCTTTGCATTTGCTGACGGCACAACATAAGCCCCTGCAGTAAAAGAGATTTGTGCTAAAACTCAAGTGCTTAAGAAATAAGGAAAGGGGTTATATTTTGGGTCAGTTCAATTATCTCTATTTTTTTGGAATTATATATTAATTTTAATATAAGCTGCAGCACAGAAGTGCAATTAGCATTCAGACAATGTGAGGAAGTCTTGCCTGAAGTTAAGTGATGTGTAGAATCCATGCAGGGAATTCAGGGAGGTTAGGCAGTGCAGCTCATTGCCATAACAGAGCTAAGCCAGGTCCTCAGATGGTGTAAATCAGCACCATCAGTGAAACCATCCTGATTTACACCACACAATTATGCCCCCTCATTGCTATTTGAGATGGGCTCAAGATGACAGAATTGGGATCATCCCTGGAATACAGACTTTTTTTAAGTCCCAAATTAATTAGAGCCGCCCAGTCAGACTGAGAGCAAACCTTTCATTAGCAGCTATCAGCCATTCAGAACCAATGCCAGGTACTCCAAAACTCCTCTGATTTAAGTCGTGAGAGGGAAATCTTGCTTTCCATTTTCACATATGTCCAAAGAATATGCTTTAACATCCTCCATTTTAAGTTAGATTAAACCATTGCACTCCCTGCCTGGCCTAAAAGGAGTGCTGAGCACAGGAGAGCCAAACTATTCTGGTGGGACCCATCTCCTTCTAAATTAATGTTTTGGGTAGCAATAGGCAGATGTTTGTCCTCCTTCCGTACCTGTCTCCTCACACCTAAATCTATTGTAATCCCTTAGCAGGGCTGACCTGAGAATTTTGCCAAGTTAGGACCCTTGTCTGTCGAACTACGCAAGCAGACCAGCTCCCTGTGCTCCCAGTCCCAAAACTCCCGAGCAGCTCAAGCTGGGAGGTTCATTCAGTGGTTTTGCGAGAGGGTCTTTCCTGACAGAATCTGTCTAAACTCGAAGAATAAATGAGCTTGTATTCTGCAGCAGGCAGTGAAAGGAAACCAGCCAGAGAGACCCTCGATAGGACCCTCAATGCTGCTTTGTTACTGCCTTTTGTTCAGCCCCCCAGCAGACTGGGGCTCTGCTGCCGAGCTGAGAGGGGGCCCAGCTGATCCTGAAATGCAATTAATGCATAACAGCTTCAGCCCATCCATCCAATTTAATGCCTGCATTTCTTCTGGGCTTTCTTTTCCCTTTATTTTACGTCTCATCATGAAGAGTAGCTCTTCTTTAGAAGAAAAAAAAAAAAGGGGGCAAAGAAAGAAAAAATAGAGGGAGAATAACATGGTTAGAGTTTTATGTTTTGTTCTGTGTGGTTTGTTTTTTTTCTTGTCTTTTTGTTTTTGTTTTTTTTTTTTTATTTGTTTGTTTTACATGGATTCACCCTGCTTTTTCCCTTCCGGAATGCTGTCTTGGGTCTCTTTTTATTTAACAAAACAAGGTCAGCTCATGCAAAAAGCTGAGAGTTTCACAGGGTCCAGGACTGCTACCATCTACGGAATTACTTTTTAACACATTCTGAGTAAAAATTATCCCCTCTGAGCCAAATACAGATTGACAGCCAAACATAAAACAATCACATTTTGTTAATTCATTTACAGAGGTGCAAATGCCTAATCCAACACCACTTTGCTCTCACACCACAGCAGTGTTTTTGGGCTGTCTTGTCTTTTTTTTCTTTATGAGTTTTTTAGATGGAGGTTCTTGTTACTGTTTAAGGGAGAAGACAGGATTCCTGTGAATCCCTGGGGCTGTGGGATTGCTCACCAACATCTCAAGTCCATTTTGCTTGTTTATAGTTCAGAATGCAGCTTTTGTGTCAAAAACTGAAGCCTTTAACATTTTCAAAGCCTGTCTTCCTCTCAGTTGTGGTGCACATGCTGAAGGAGCAAAACAAGGGCACCCAGAGTTCACTAGCTCTTATAATTGGACCTAAACTGATTTCAGTCTAAGGTCAATTCAAAGAGAAGGCTTCAGGTGCCATTCAGAAACGACAGGAGAGCCCAATGTAAGCCCTAATATTGCAGGAATTATGTAGCACTGATCAGTTGGAAATCACTGCTGGAAAGTTGCTGTTGGGATTGTCTTGCTTTCATATAAACTATGGATCTAGATTATTTAGAGAGACAGACAGTCAGACAGACAGATATGGGTAAGGCGATGAAATTCCATCCTTGTCACTCTGTGATCCAATTTAACCTGATTTTCCTCTATTTAATTTTGTGCGCGTTACTACAAAGGTGTCTGTAACCTCATTATCTAAGTATGGGAGATGTGAAATTAGACTAATAGGTGAGGGAGATAAATAGTCATACCATTCAGCAGCTGTGTATTTTCCCTTACCTATCATTCTACTCATGCATGCATCTTTCAGTTTTCAGAGGTGTTGAAAAGGGAAACATTCAAGGCTTAATGTTTGTCCGCATTTTTTTGAAGTGGTCGATACAAACACTGACAGACACAGCTCTGCAGCAATCTCAGTCCTCTCAAAAATGGTTCGTTGAGCACCTCTGAAACACCAGTGTGAAGGCATTAGATCACACATGAGACACTCGAAATCTATGCCAGTGTTGAAAATTCACCTTCCTTATTTGCTTCTGCCTCATCCTGCATGTAGAAAAGCGACAACTCCATGACCTGACCTTTAGAAAATATCTGGTTGCCACTGCAGTTTTAAAACATGGAGCCATGGGGTGGGCTATTGTTTTTGAGGATACACAGCAGGGCTGGAAATGCAGAGGAAATTTATGACATGGCCCTTTTCCAAAGTAACAGGTGACTTGGTTGACATCAGGCAGGGTTACAGTGGTGGAGTTGAAAACTGCGCTACCTCTTAAGCAGAAGAACAAATTCCCACCTTCCACTTTATTTATCTGTAAAGCTTGAAAGGCTCACACGGATCTGCTGCCCACCCACTGTCCCAAGGACTTGGGGGCTGAGTTAATCCCATCACACTAACAGAACCTAACAATGCGTTGGGAGTACTTACCACATTCCTTGAAATTGAAGAAAGTTGCCATGGTTATTAGTAGCTCCTAATGATATTTGCATAGATTAACAGACTTTAATGCAATCATGAATGCTACAATCCCGGGGAAAATAATGAAGAAATCCATTATGAGGTAATAAAATAACTAAGTCAATACAGTAATAATTTGATCCCATATTAGTAATAATTTCATCTCCTGCTGCAAGGCAATTTTAATGCACATACCATTTCTGGACAGTTTTATAAATATCACCTTTGTTTGAGATAATTAATTAGCAAAACCAAAAAATATATTGCTGGTATTTTATACGATAAATTAGTCATTAGGTTTAAACTGGCAGGCTGTAATAAAACTTATTAAGATAAATATGCTGGGATTCTTAACACTTCAGAGAAGATGTTCTCTGTCTTAAGGCTCTTCTGGTGCAAAGCTGTCATTGCTGCTGGATGGTTTCTATGTACGTTAAAACCACAATTATGAAAATCATGTTTATAACCCCAACTTGCTTAGCAATAGGAGCAGAATGCATTAGCCCATGTGTGCCCGGTGGACGAGGCTAAGGTGAGGGTGAGTTGCTGAGGGCCCTATTATCTCACTTCCCATCACCACTGAGAGCCCAGAGCCTCCTGCAAGACTAACCCAAACTAACTTCACTTCACAGGAACCCAGGTCCAGGTCATTCTGCCAATAAAGGGGGGAGGTTTGCAGTCAGAGGTAGGGGAGAGGGAGAATATTAACTATTTGGTGGGTGCTTACCAATTTTAGTTTTCCAGTTCTTTTCTAATTTTGTGATTACTGAATTAATTTTTGCCTTCCAGAAGTGCCTGGAAATTACAAAAGAACTCAGCAACATCTGTGACAAAGTGGCCACTGGGGCCAAAAACTACTGCGCTTGACAGTGACCACTGTTTCCAGCACTCTGAAATATTCCCTCCATGTGGCTGGGGCTCTGAGAAAGGCTTCGCTGTGTGCTTGGGGAGCTGTCCCAGGCAGATGGCACAGGTTGGCTGAGACTGTCGAAACTGGATGGGGACCAGCTTCTTGCAAGGAGTGCAGATCTTGCAGTCTAATGAGCTGATCTTGGCTCCCTGGAAAACTGTGCTGTGTGGCCAAAGCAAGGATTGCTGTTCTGGGCTTCATGACACCACTGTCCAGGAACAGGGGTATTAAATCATTAGATAGCCTTTGCATAGGGCACCGTTTGGGCCTCGCTTAAGCTTCCCCTGAGCCAGTTTACTGTCACCTTCTCAAGGCATTACAATTTCCCAGCCTGGCCAAACTCAGCCCTTTCGCCACAGTTCCGCATCTAGCAGGGTTTCCAAATCCATGTCACTTTGAATTTGAAATGGTAGTAAGTGACACAAATTGATGATACATCAAACCCTAGTCCTCAGTGCAGGCCAATTCTTAATGCAAAATAGGAATGTCCCCTAAACCTCATTCTCACTTATAAAGAACTCACAAGAGTTTCCTAGCTGGGAGTAGGCCATGAGTGCTGTTGGAAACGACTATTAAGCCAATTTTGTAGTAAGTAGATAGTCAAAAGACAGAGAAAGTGGCCAAAACCATTACTCTTCCCATTCATAAAGCAACATCTGTCATATGGGTGGAAAAACACATTAAAGATCTAAGGAACTTGTTCTACTGCGGACACGCTCCCTTTCCTAATACACCATGGGCATCACTCTTGAAATAAAATGATGGAATCAATACTTTGTCATATTTGTTTAGCTTCTTTGGGGAGAACAAATGTTTTTCCCCACTGTGCAGCAATGCCACCACTTAGTGTATACTTTCCCATTGATGTACAAAGTGCTTTATGTACAAGTTTGATTTAGCAATCTTGTAAGCTCTGGAGCGCTGGAAGAGTAACTGGGACAAAAATAATTGTAACAAGCACTTTGCTCTCAATTTTGTTTTTTTAAGCATGCTTTGCTGGCCAGTGTTGGGGAAGGTTGTTGGATTACAAGGACCTTCGATGTGATACAGAATGGCTGCTATTACACAATCATGTCACATCCCAGTACCAATTGGCATGGTCCACGGAATTCAGCTGGTGGGCTGTATGCCTTGCTTTTTAATGAGACTTGTTGGACCTGAATTTCCAGTCCTGATATTGGGTATGTTAATTGGAAAGCTGTTTAAAAGTGCTGTGCCATGAGAAGGACCACAAGTCTAGGCAAGACCTTAGAGATTATTCAATTTGCTGTTATTTGTGGATGCATGTCAACCCCACCGCACTCTATGTTCTATCATCTCTGCTTTGGTTTGTTGAACACACATTCGCTTTGACTGCTCAAAGGGGCAGGCGGGGCTGTTGAGGACCAGATTTTTGGGTGCATGTTTCCCTAGAGTGGTCTGAGACTCTTAATTATCTACTGGAACTATTTCTTTGGCTGATCTCCATCATGCCAAGCACACCTGAGCAAGTTCTGCTCAGTGTCCGTGACCCACAAGTGATGTTGTGTCTCCAAAGTTATGTTTCAATGATGTCTATTAGGTGGGTCCTCTGTTGGCTATTATGCTTCTCTCTGGTGTATGAACTGAGAAATGTAAGCACAGGATTAAAAAAAGACGTTTTTTAAAATTACCACATGAAACCACTGAACAACTGCTTGGCAGGGTTGTGACTGATTTGTGGCGCCATCACTCTCACTAAGACCTTGTGGCTCCACAGGCTGTGGTGAAAAACGATCTAAAGATGCTTAGGCCAGCCCTGAGGGGTATATCCCATTTTGGTCAAGTTGGAAAAGTCCCTGCATAATTGGCCATTTTGGGATTGGCTGGATCCTGAGATCCAACCGAGCCTTGTAGCTCAGCTCTCTTTGGCACCAGGGATCCTCATCTTCACAGACCTCCCAGCACCACTAAATCAAGAGCTGTGAGGGGTGAGGGCACTGAGGAAGAGGCCTTCAGCATCTCCTGTGGAAAAGTGACTTTAGTGACAGGCGTCTCACGACTGCCATCCCCTCAATCGCTCCCCTTGTCAATACCGTGACCTTTCCGAGGAGGAAGCTCCTTTTTATTACTCTGTGCACTGGGGTAAACCAGGCCATGCTGTGTTATCTACCCAATTTATCAACACTATTTACAGCAGGTCCATTCCACTGTCTGGCTTAACTCAGTGCCCAGAGACTCTGCATTGAGAGAGGAGGCTGCTGCTGAAGAGAAAGAAATGTCAATTCCAGCCTAGTCCCCTAAAGTGAAATAAAAGAAACACAGTAAATAAGTAAAGAGAAGTAAATACAGTATCTCCAGGGTGATTACATCTATCTACTCCAATACAGGCAAGCATGAAACCAATAGAAACATCCTCTTATCCTCTTAGTTATCACCACACAGAGAATGTCATCTCTTGGTGGTCAAAAAAGAAAGAAGCACGCCACATCCATCTTTAATGAATACGACATATCTCTCACCTGCTTGTATTTCAGAAACCCCAAACTGCTGAAAAATGAGATAGGAGAGTATGTTCTCCTTGCTTGCCCTGAATCATGAGGAGGGATTAAAATGGTTCTTGCTCTGCTTTGTTTTTCAATTATTTCTCTTGGTAATTTTGGTTCTTTTCTGCTCTTCTGTCCTCTAAGAGTTCAAGTTCTCCAGAACTTGTGGTTGGGATGTAATCTTTTACTCTTTTTAAATCAAAGAAAACCAGGCTATTATATGCACAAATAGTTGTAAGAGCTGTGGGTGATTGGAAAGCCCTGAGTATCATGAGACTTACTGTCAAGTCACAAGGGTGGCAGTGTGCTCTCCATCACACTCACATCATTTGAGCCTTGAGCCTGCCTTTCTAGCAGGTTCAGACTCTCTGAAGTGGCAAAAAGACCATGCCCCTTCTCTGTGGCTCTGCTGCCTGGTCTGTAGGGATGCTCAAGCCATGCAGAGAGGGGATGATGCTCTGATACTTTACCACATGTCTCAGCAGATAGCTCTTTGCATCATGTCCTCCTGCTGTATGATCTGTACTGCTCTCTCACTTCAACAAGGTTCATGCCATGCCCATCCTTATGTTCTTCAAATGATTTATATATTTATTATAAGTTCATCTGTCTCACTCCCCTCCAGCCTGGATTGATGTCAATCCTTGCTAGCTACACTAACTCAAGACTAAACAGTCAGCCATCAATATCTTGGAATTTATCTTCTATTATTTATACCTGTATTGAACCATCACATGGATGGTCCATGGAGACTGTGATGAACAAAAGAATTTATTTTTTTCCCTACAGCTAAAATATGGCCCCCACAAACCCCATGGCTGTGATGTATCACAATGTCTGGACATTCTCAGAAACCTAACTCAACCATGTCCTCACAGATTTACAAATCAATCAGAGCAAAATCAGGGGACATGGTAGAGCTGCTTTCTTAAATCATATTTGAAATGTGAAATTAAGAAAATAGCAAGAACGAAAGAGGGAAGAAAAGACCGGTGTATAATAAGCAATTCAGACCGTCCACTGAAACTAAGTGCTCTGTTCATGTTTCCTATTACAAGTACACTTTATTGTTGCCTCTCTGATGGCTGCCTACAAACCAGCCCTTGACAGTATCTGTATTTATTGCCCTCCTGGAGCCAGGAGCCATGCCTGCCTACACGAAGCACCTAAACAGAGACCTGGCTGAGGCCCTAAAGAAACATGAGATTGCAAATGCCTTCAAGTCAGAGCTTCATTCTAGCCACTGTGGACTTTGGCCATGAAGGTGATACAAAAGCAGATGGCAGGAAAGGAGGCAGCTGAAGAGAACAAGGCCACATTCCTTTGATGATTGTAAGCACCTCGCCAGGGGATAAGGGAGCCGGGTCAAGGTAATATCTCCTAAGGGGAAAGGCCCTTAATATTGCACTAGGTTTGCTCACAGCATGGCTGATGACAACCTCAGGTTCCCCACAGCAAGAGCCACAAGCCCTGGAGACACCCAAAGGCAAAGCAGAAAGAATTTAACAAGGTTGGATTGCACCTATTCCCTTTGTAACTCCCTCCTTGTTTACACTGCTGAGCAGAATGCTGCCCGTCACTGGTGGTGCGTTGTCCCAGGGTCACTGTCATTCAGCTTTTGGTAACTGCCTCCTAAGAGTCTCATGGTCATTTAGGCACTGCCAGCTCTGTGAGATGCCTTTAACACTCCTATCTGATTGGCAGTGAAGTGTGACACCACTAGCACTGAACTTCTGCAGTGTCTGTTAAAGATAAGGGGAGGGGAGAAAGAAACTTGAATAATTTATGTAGTTTGTTTAATTTAAATAATTTATATGCTAAGCATTGCAAACAGAGCTGAAGTTGATAATGAGTCCGAGAAGCACATTTTGAACTCAGTTGCAGATTCTACTGCATTGTAATTCTTGCAGGATACAGGATTTCCTAGCAGTATAAAGGCCTGGGAGTGTAAACAAGGTAGTTGCTTGAGGAAGACTCTATACAGATTCCTTCTTTGCCAATTACCACCAGATCTTATGTTCTCTAGAGTTTGTTCAGTTTGAACCTCCTAAAACTATCAAAAGCTTCATGCGTTTTTCTGAGCCACAGAGAGAAGCCTGGCTCCATTGTTTGACAAATAACAGTTTGTAACTGGTGTAATCTGTAATCAGGAGTCAATTAAAGAGATATCAACAGGAAAGGAAAGATAAGGGAAAACCAGGAGAAAATCAATAAACAACATAAGGGAATTGATCATTCAAAGGGTCTTTCTTAAGCCACTGGGTCCTCTCAGAGGAATCTTTGCTGCACATTGCACAGGTTTTGCCTTATCTTCCTCAGCTTTTTTGGTCCCTTCTACATGAGGAAACCCTTGTCTTTTGCTGTAAAGGGGGAAAAATATATATCTAAGACCCCCACCTTCCAGGTTCACTGTGTGGCCACTGCCTTTTACACTTAGAATGCAAGAGAAATACATCTGAGAGCTTGCTTAGAGCTAAAGAAAATTGATGCTAAACTTTGTGAATTCTTGCATGAATTCACAGGGAATATTTCCAGGAACACTTTAAAAGATGTACATATCCTCCTCAGGGGTGCAAGCATCAAAGACATCACTAGCACACACCTAATGAAAAATAATTTCCCACAAAACTTTACACAGTTTAAGAACCATCTTTGTCATAGCAGACCAGCTATTTGCTACTGGCTTCTTTCATCAGGGTTTTTTTTTTTTTCCTACTTGAATTTCTAACATGCTTAAAACCATACTTGCTAGTTTCAAAGAAGCCCCTAGAACAGTGGTAATGAACCCATATTACCAACACCAGCAACTGCTTTGAGTGTCAGAATATTTTGTGTTGATCCATGACTCCTCTCAGGGTTCTGCAGTTATGTGTACAAATCACAGGTTTTCAGTTAAAAAATAAATACCTTTCCAGACATGAATTGCTGTGAACAACAAAAGCTTGGAAATATGAACCAAGTCCTGAGCCCTGAAGACTTGAAAACTACAAGAGAAATTATAAGAAGCCAAATATAACCACTAAGGGAACAAAAAAATCTTTTTAAGCTGATCAGTGCTAGGACTTTTTGGGGGTCTTATTCATCACTTTTGAATATTTGTGTATTGGCACAGTTGTGAAACCATGAAACGCTTTAGTGCTTTTTCTTGTAAAATGCCAAAATTTGTGTCTTTTTTTTTGTTGTTGTTGATTGCACCATAGTTAGGGAATTCATATTCCCAGTGAAAACAGTGCTGATGGTGAAGCATAAAACTGGTTTCAGGGTCTTTTCAGGATCCCAAGGGTGTCAAAGACAAAAGTGTGAGGGAGTCTGGAGGACCATCAGACTTTCTTAGAAGACAAAGGGGATCCAGGATCACTTGAGCCCCACAGGTGGGTTTGGAAAAGCTCATACAAGTGCAGAAGACATGTTTGTGGTAAGGAGATGCCTCCAATGAAGGACCTAGCTACATTCCTAAAAGTAGGAAAAGCTTTGGGAAGCTGAGAGAGCAGATTTTACTGACTGCTAAGATGGGCATCTTCTTGTATCTCAGCCAAAGCCAAAATGAAGACGGTGTTTTTAGATAAGAGCTCCTGCACACCACACCTACACTTTCTGTCTTAGCCCTCTACCCTTTGCTTGAAAAACCAAATACTTTAGTATCTGAAGCAATAATTCAACTGCTATCTGCTACTGACTTTTACTATTCAACATTTAACAGGAGGCAGAAACTTTTTGGTAAAGCCTGCACTTTCCTTCTCTAAATGAAGTGTGGGATGTATGACAAGGAAACCTGCTCTTTACTAACCACAAATAAAAGCAGCAGAGTCTAGCTGGCTTCTCTTTGTTCTGGCAGTTTATCTCATAAATCAAAAATACCTCCAACCCTTCCTGGTGCTGACCTAGATGAACTCCAGAGATCATTTCCCACCCCAACTATTCTGTAATAAACTGAACCTGCTTGAACAATCTCTAGAAAACATGGGTGGGGAGCGGGGGGACAAGGAACTAGACAGCTGGGTATGTTTCACAGCACTTCAGCACACAAAGGTGGCTAGAGATAAAACTTATCCACTGAGTTAATTTCTTGTCCAAATTGTCAGCAAGTGCTCTGAAGACAAGGAATTTGGATTTACACCACTGATCAGATTTCCTTCTAGCCAAGGATGATATAAACCATGGCAAACAGCAGTAGACTTATCTACTTTAGCATTGCACATTTTGGGTTTTCGTCTATGTCTCTCCAGGTGAAATACTGTGGATATTAAAAGAGGCAATGGAATTTGCTGCATTGGACTTTATAGAGTTGGTCCTTGTCTTCTGCCAGGTAGTGCTTGCTGCCTTGGGAGATGGCGTTCTCCTCATTTCACTCCCATAATTCACAGGGTCAATTATGCAAAGCTAAACAGAGAGAGCAGGAGAATTATTTCCTGACCCCATGCAGAGTCAGTTGAAAGATTCCTTTATCTTTGGCTGGTGATGTCTTGATATCAACAGAAAACTATTGCAAATGCTGGTAAATAAAGGCATTTAAAATCCATTACAGCAAGATATGTAATAAGTTTTCTTTCTCTCAAGATCTCTTTTTGTCGCTCAAAACACAAGCAGGGATGAGCCTTTCTCCTGGTGGTGGGTGGTAACAGCCAGAGCTCCTATGACCTCTTTGCATCTGACAGCCCTTTCCCTCTGCTCTTTAGGGAGGGAAAGGCTGAAGGTCACCTCTGCCTTTCTTGCTTCCTTCCCTGATGCTCTCTGAGAAGAAAAGGCCTGAAATTCATATCGGTGACATCAAGTACAGGGTCTGTTGTGCTACTGCACTTTTAAATTAACAAAGCATCCAAACTTGCCTCTCCTGCTCCCTCTGCCTCTTGGCTTCTCTGTTCTTCATTCAAAGCTAAGCTGACCAAGCATTTCCTCTGCCTGATTCCCACCCAGGACTGAGCATCCCTGCTCTGCCCTCCCCACAGCAGGCCCATCTTTCTCCATTCCTCACTGTTGATGGGACCTCAGCAGAACAGTGGGAGAAGAGGATGAAGAGCGAGCTGATCTCATGCATCTGTCTCTCTTGAAACACCCAATACACCTCTCAGTTTCTTCTGTAAATCTGTGTTTCCACACATCTGTGTTCCTTAAAATGCCTTCCATTGCACCCAGTTCTTTGACATCACCCTTCCTATTCCCTTAAAACCCATTAATACAATAATTATTTTTCTTTTTTCTCTACTTCTCTGAGGATGGAGGCAGACTTCACCAAATTAAATATTTAACTATCTTTCTTCCTGCTCATAAAATCTCCTATTACCACTAGCACCACCTTCACCACCAACCTGTGTGGAATTGTAACTCTGGCTACCCAACAGGGAGAAGATAGAAGAGGACAACACACAGGTCAAAGTCAGGTTTTTTCATCACTTCCACTTGTTGGAAATAGCAATAAAAGAGCAAAAGGGAAGCAATTAGAACAGGCATAGGGAAAGTTTCTCTACAAAGAAGATGGGTGTTTAACTAGAGAGCTGCTGCAATCCACTTGCAGCTACTGCTCTTTTGCTAGATTCAGGAACCTCACAGCCACAACATACAACTCCTCCCACGCTCCTGAACTAATGCATTAAGACATGTAAGGCATGTAATTGTGCATGGTGTACATCTACAGCTCTGAAACCTCTTACTTTGTAAAAAATATTCATAATTTCCTTTTTTTATGGTTTTTTGTTTGTTTTGTTTCGGTTTGTTGTTTTTATTGTTTTTTGAGAAAGTCTTACTAAAAAAAAAAACAACCTGAATTGCTCAAGTCACTGAGTTTGGTCAAGCCTGAGGACTGCATTCATTACTATTTTTGTGTTTAATTAGTAAAAACATTAAATTATGCAACAGAAAATAAGTTGTGATACCTGCCATAAATGTCTTAAAATCCAGCAGACTAGTGGATTCTTGATGAAGAACACTGGTCAAACTCGCTGAAGTCACAAACATCACATCAAATAAACCATTTGTATATGTTGAGGGGGAGACAAGGGTTTTTGTTTTGAGTTCTTTTGTGGGTTTTTTTTCCCCATTTCCCTTCAAAATTATGCACAGAACACTTAATTCCACCTTTCAAGAATGTGTTTTAGGTCAAATGTCCCCATTTCTCTAATAAACCCACAGATCATTTTCTCCTTTAAATGGGGATAATTATCTGTTGTTTGAAAAAAAAAAAAGATAATTGAAGGATGATGAAAGTGGAATCTTCCCACAATTCAAATAACAGTGCTGAAAGCCATTTCTTGCGAGAGCTATAGTTTAGCTGTCTTACATCCCCATCCTCCACAGGGCTGGGCTCCCCTGCCAGGCCTGAGGCACCCCAGCAGCTCAGGTCTGGCCACTTGGAAATTCAATTTCAATTTGAGGAAATTCCAAATGTTTTTCTTCAACCAAAGATGTCAGACTAAAAAAGTCTCAGTGTTTCCAGAACTCCTCACCCCAATACAGGTTTTCATATTCTGCCTTTTTATTCCGACCCAGAAGAAAAACAAATGTTGACAAAACTGCAGTTGCTTAAGTCAGCTTTCCTGCTTGGGTTCGTTTTGTTAGAGAAGGGCAGGTGACTGTGAGGACACTTCCCCTTTCGCTTGGTTCACTCAGGAAGTTTTAAAATAAGGTGGAATCCGTTGCCCTCTTAAAGGAATATTAGAGTTTGGTTTAACTGTTTTAAGTAAGGCTGTAGTTAAACGTTACCCAGGTACATGGAACCAGCTAAAGGATCACAAAAGCTTCGGGCACTTGAAAAAATGTGCTGATCTTAGATACTGCTGCTTCAAATGTCTTTGATGTTTTTGATGTTTTAACTGTGTTTCAAAAAGTTTCAGATTCAACCTTGGGTTCTGATAGAATCTGGGATTAATGCCCAGTTGCAGAAAATCCATTTTCTATTCTTCTGCATAAAACTAATGTTAAAACTTGAAGATTGTAGCAGAGCTAGCTGTTTCACTGATGCAATTTGACTGTATGCTCACACCTGATCTGGACATATTAACGCCACAGTGTTTAACATACAGCTCCTGTATTAGAGATTTTTCTGCTATACATAATTTATTGTCCTCTTTCTGTTGACCTGATGTAACTCAACAAATAAGTGTCCTAAGACCTGCCTCCCTTGCAGGCAGAAGAAGCACAATAGGCCCAAAAAGTGTATGGAAACGCATAAGCTTTGGTAGCTGGATAATTTTAGACTATGTGGCCACACTTCCACCGTGTGTGATTACACTAGTACAAGGCTGTTGCAGGTTCATTCCTGATTTTAGAGCCATAGACAAAAGTAGCTGCAATATCAGGTACCTGTGAGATGGCACCAGTAATGTTTAGTCACCTCCATGTTAAATATAGATTTTCTTAACTGCTAACCCTGCCCAATTCAATTGTGATCTGAGCACTAAAGAAGCTGGCTCAGTTTTTGACATAACTGTAAAGAAGTAAAGAAGCCATACTTTATAACCTGCAAATGGCTGCACAGGGAGGGTCTGTGGATCCAGGCAGCATGTCCTATCTCTGACAAAGACCAGCAGAGGATGTGTGGGAAAACTCCATAAGAGCAGGTGCTGATGCTGCCTGGGGATGTCTTCCTAGCCTTGGAACATAATTGATAAATTTATTGACAAGGCTCATGATGCAGGGTACCATCACCACACGCTTTTTTTTTGCAGGGAGACTGACAAAGTGAAACCATCACCCTTCTACCCAGGGATGGGCTTTGCAGCACTCCCTCTGTCATTGGGCTTTCACGTGGCAGCAAGGGAAGGAAAGGCGTTTTGAAACATGTTTGTGAGACAACAGGAATCAGCAAAGGATACTCAAGGACAAACATTGCACCTGGAACTACTTGTAATTCACATTTTGTTCCTGAGGAGGTAGAGCATGTTGGCAGTGTCCCTTTAACTGCTTTGACACCGCAGAGCCTGCAGCAACAGACTCTCCCTGCCAGCATTCAAGTCAGTGGTGACTCAAAGGCACACTGGGTTAGGGAAAAGGCAAGCATGTTGCTCCCAGAGCCTTCACTAAAACAGCTCACTTTTTAACAATATTGCTTTTCAGTCTCTTTTTTCTCAGAACACCTTGGAACTGAACTTCCTCTCTTCACACAACACCCCTCGCAAAATCTAACCCATTTCCAATGAAAACAGAAGATCAAACGCCTGTCCTGAATGCACCTGAGACCCAGCAGCAGCAGGTGTGCACCTCTGGGATAACATGGGCTTGGATGACAGACATTCTTCTTTTTTTAAATGTTTAAGAATAGCTCCATGTATAATTGAAATATTTCTGCTGCGCATTATCATCGCTCAGTTGATCCTGACATATGACAGCTGCTAACTAAACAAGTAACACGGGCAATAGCACAAATAATGTGTTTTAAAACCAATCTAGGAACTGAACAGCTGAAGCAAGGCCTCGTTGTATGGATGATTATGCTGAAAACGAGTGAGAAGCTGCCTGAACTGTACAGAGTTCAGCTGAATTGTGTTCTGAATCAAAACTCTTTAGATAGTCTTTTAAATACCTAAAGTTGATGAGGTTAAAGTGCGCTTAGAGTTACAGTTCTGACTTGTGTGGAGAAACTATCTTGTGTTCCCAGTCTGTAACAAAAAGCAGGGCAGGTAAAATAAATCTTCCCATTTACTCTAGTGATTTTATAAGATGCTCGGCAGAACAGAAGTGACCTTTGCAGAGCTGCACAAAGTGACTGCCTGACAGTTCTGTTTTTGCACCTTAGGGGAGGCTCTTCTTGATTCTGTGTGGCATATATCCTCTGCTCTCTGCAGACCACCACTGAAATCACCTGAACTCATGCACAGTGTCATCTCCAGTCTTGTGTTCAGCACAGGGAGCGACAAAAGGAGACAATCTTCTGTCCTCAGCCAAGGAATAGCTACGATCTGAACCCTAGTAAAGGCTCCGGGATGAACATTAAGATGGAGGATTTGGCTGTATGTTAGCACCAAGGAGATTTTAGGGCAATTTACCTGTCTGTGCAGACAATTTCCTCTTAGAAATGCCAAGGACTGCATCACTTCACTACTGCTAAAAATATCTGTTAAAGGAAAGGATGGAGACTGATGGAGAAATGAAAAACTGTTATAAGCCATGTTCTGGCCATATACTGACCATTAACACCAGTCTAAAAGAAGTCATGCTGAATTTGGGTGATATTTACCCTCTTCAATGGTCAGAACCCAAATGTATCACAGGCTGACAAAGCTGAATCTACTTATGGGCAACAGTGACAGTCAGCCTGAACCAGCCATGGGCACTTTGGGTGCTGAACAGCCAAACAAAGCTTGCAGGAACAGCACCCCACCCTAGAGAGACCCAAGCAGCTGCCTTAATGAAAGCAGGAGTGTTGTTTGAGAGCATCCTCAGCAGGGCACACCTATCAGGATGGACAAACAGCCAGGTGACAACAGCCCTCAGTGGAGAGGGGGACCTTCATAGTCCAATTTAGATAACTGGGGTGGAAAGGAAAGATGTTAACCCCAAATTAAATTGTTGCAGTCACCACAAGGGCCAAACTTCCTTCCACCCTCTTTTAAAGTACAGAGCGGCTTGTGAGCACCGTGCTGTTTTCAGTGGTAAAATCAGTTTTCTGACTGCATGAGAGAAGAAAATACCAGAAACAAAGCAACAGCAAAAAAACCCCCCAGGGAGGCAGAAGGGAAAGAAAAGGGTGAAGGGGTCCAACTGCAATGGTAAAATGTATGTCTGCCTCCCTAGACACAAAAACACCCTACCCTATCTTCTGAACCAAAATCCTGATGTGGGAAGGCTTGCAGGCTCAGAGGAAAATAACTGTAATTTGTGTGAAGAAAGCATTTGCAGCAATTCATTATAATTCCTTGCTTGCTGTCACCCGTCTCTAAAGTCACTGGCAGTGCAGTACTTGTGTGAAGTTATTAAGGCCAAACTCTCTTTAGATTCATGGCAAGTGCCGAATGACAAGGCGAGAGCCCAGGCAGTGATAAAGTGAAGTGACATGCCATACCCCCTTCCTCTCCCCCACCCCATCACCACCATGCCAAGGCTGAAAACACTGCAGATTTTGCAAATGAGAGCCACCTCTCCTGTCCCTGCCCTGGGCTGAGTTCTGCCTGACATGCACACATCTCCTTGCAGCATGCATCCAGAGGAGGGAGCAGGAGGGAGTGGAGAAAGGCAAAGGAAAATGTGCTTTTCTTCACTTTCCTGCCACAAAGATCACACAGGTTTCTCTCAGAGGTTCCCAGACAGATGGCATATATGTGAGATACAGAGATAGGCAAGCTGTGCAGAGGAGAGGTCCAGGTGGGAACTTTTCAGCTATATGAGATAAAGACACCTCTTAGAAAAAAAAGCAAAAAATTATATATACATCTATATATATAAATTGATTGGTAACTTATCTGTGTCTGGGTTTATCCTTCTATCTCTGTTTCACTGTCCATTTTAGTAACCCCTAGACTAGATAGGGAATGGATGAATTTCTTGCAGTTGTACAGACTTCCAGCAAATAGAATGGGTAAGTAAAAGGTGATCACTCTGGAGATCAGGACTCCTTTCAAACTGCTTTTCTCTGTCCCCTCCTGTTTTTTCCTTGCATCCTTGGCCTCTATGTTTTTTCTTTCCTCTGCCTGTCCCTTCTTTTCCTAAGCTGGGCAGAAAAATCAGCTTAAAGGATAATACCGCTCGGCTTTCAGTAGGATAACACAGCCAGCCCACGGGGAAGAGAAAACCTCAAACCCAACCAGAACGATGAAAACAAGCAGGTTATTAAAGGTCCTCCTAAAGCAACAGCTAAACCCGTGTTTGCTGATACTCACAGGCTGTTGCTCAGCAGTGAGGATCTCTGGTTCAAATCCAAGTGCTTGCCAACAGCAGAGTTGTAGTGGGAAAATATCCTCTCCTCTCTGCTAGCCCCTTACTCTGGAAAAGCCATATGCTAGTTTAGCAGTATTGGGAGGCTCTGAGCAGAATCTGTCAGGAGCCAAAGAGGAATCACCTTGCCCAAAACATTTCTACAAGTTAAATTAACCTGCCCGTGTTAGGTTTTAAAACTGTAGCAAAACCTAAATTGCAAAACTTCAAGCCAATGAGCAAAGCCATTAAGAGGCATCTGATGGGACTAGGTGAATAACCACAGTTTGCTCTATTATCATGTACTGGGTCATGACCATCCCTAAAGATTTCCTTCCCACTGTGGTGCTGCTGACCCATCTCACCTCCCCTGAGGCTGAGGACAACATGTAGACCTTTTGAAGTACGTTTGAAAATTCAATCATTCAAAATCTTGGAAAGCAGGCTTGCAAAATCTTCCAAAATCAGCACCTGCAGCCAGGGAAAGGTCTATCAGCAGCTGCCCCTCACTGTTCTCCCAGGAGGAAACACCAATGCTCTCTTCTCTTCTGATCTCAGCAGGGGAGAGAGGTTTTGCCCCTCAGACACCTGAGGCTTCAGATAAAGTCACCTGCTTGACTGGACCAGATAAGTACATGAGGCAATGGATGGATGCTCCATGACAAGAAAGAAGTGAGGCCCTGACTCCCCAAGGGATCAGGGAATACTTACTCCATGGAATTCAACATGAGTTGGGTCTTGAAATGTACTGGGGAACCTGGGAGTGAGTTAACTCTGAGCTAAGATTTAAGGGTAGAACACAACATAAATGTGCCCACTTGTTTAAATTAAAATTGCCCATAACCCTTTTATTTCCTTGCATCTGATTCTTCCCTGGCAGATGACAAGAAATTGCTGGTCGTTTGTGGTTTTTCTTGCAGTGAAAAGCCACAATCAATCACACTTTCTTCTGACCCTGCAGTTATAGGGAAACAGAATGAATTTGAGCTATATTTTCAGACTCCACAGGTTGCTCTGGCTCTGTATTTGGTGCTGCATCCTCCCTCCCTGCTTCCATGTTATAAAAGATCAGGACTCTCTTTTATAAAATAGTTCTGGCATTTCCATTATCACACATGCCTGAGAACAGGGATGCGATTGCACTGAATAGTGTGAAAAAAAGAAAGGAGAAGGGAAAAAAAGAAGAAAAATCAAAGCACAGCCGAGTTGATTATTTAAAGAGCTGGGTGAAATTTGCCATCCTTTTAAAGCATCCTGAGCTCTGGAATATCACTGTGTCACTTAATGTTTGCAGTTAAGTATTTACAGATCTGTTTCCATGGCAACCGATTCTTCAAAGTTACTTTTACAATTCTGTTTTCTAAAATGTGTTTCTTTGGTTGATTGCACAGGGATATTTGGAAAGCAGCCAGGTCTAAATCATGATTTTTTTCCCATTAAGGAGAGGTCCTTTCTAATCATGTTTAGTTAGTTCTTTGATGGCTTTATCTTGATTCGAAAATGTATTTTGTTTTTTTGTTAGCAGGTGGGAGAGGGAAAGGGGAAAAACATGAACAAGCAACGTGGGACTTAAGCAAAAAAAAAAATAGTGTTGGAAATTAGGAATGTGAAATAACCTTGTCTGAGTTGATTTTATTTATCCTTTCCTTGTTTAGCAGAGTAGTCCTTTAACCACAACAAAATAAATAAATAAATGTCCCACTGACAGCTTGAATGCATTTTGAGGCCACAGGAGAAGATGACTCACTTATTAATTAGTCAGGGAGATGGCAGCATGGGGCAGGATGATGAACACTAGAAGCAGCGCAGAGACTGAGGCAGGTGGAGTCCGTACGTGCGAGGATTGGCTGCCCCCAGCTGTACCAAAATACCTGAAAGGAGCAGGTGAAGGTTGGCCCTCACCACCAGCAATGAGACACCTCGAGAAACAAAGCAGGGAGACAGTCAAACCCTGCCACAGCTCCCTTTGCAACTGTGGGCAAGGGAGCTTGAAATGTGTCTTTGTGGAGATGCAAAGAATTCCTTGAGCATGCCGACCTGTGTGCTTCCCATGAAGGCAGCACCACATCCCCATCCCTCCATCTGGCCCCCAGCTCTTCCCAAGCAAGCAAAGGGGAGTACAAGAGCTTAATCTAGAATGCAACATGTCAGGAGTGGGATGGATGGGAAAGGGATGTATATATTACCTGTCTTAAGGTATTGTCCCTACCTGAAGAGAAAGACAAATTTAAACTTGTCAGGATGAATGATAAAGGAGTGTGCTTAGCAGTGGTTAAGGAAAGGTGTAAACTTTGGGCACGTGGTGGGGAAAAAATCAGCCCAGATGTGCTTGTAAACTTCACCACAAGCAAAAAGTCCTGCAATGCTCAGCAAGCAAGCTGCCTCCTGGGAAACACTCAAGGTCAGGTTGGAGTAGGTTCTGAACAACCAGATCTAGCTGAAGATATCCCTGGTCATTGTAGGGGCGTTGGACTAAAAGGCTTTTAAAGGTCCTTTACCACCCAAACTATTCAGTGATTCCATGATTATGTGATTCTATGTTCCTACTGATGGAGAAAGGAAAAATATTAAGTTATTTGGCTGGATTATATGGTTTAGGTAGCTGGAGGTGATCCTTTGATATAATTAATAGCCACTGTGGTGCTAGAGCAGGTGAGGAGGGATATCTCAAGGGAAAGGTTAGGACCAGAAGACAGAGTATTATGGACTAACCCAAGTATCACAGGGCATGACCCAGAGCAGATTGGTGAGGTATTTGGCATTGATAAAGTAGATTAAATATAGACAGGTAATTAGAATAAGATGAAGAGGGATGGGGAGAGAGATAGTCTGATCCATATTTTCTTATGTTTTATGTGAAACAACATCAGATGGTCAAATCAAGGAATGAGGAGTCAGGACTCCTGGGCTCCCTTCCTCATTCTGCTGCTAATTAAGGACCTGAAGACTCAGGCACTCTGTGACTCCAATCATCTAAACTTTCAGAATTGTTATCAGATTCAGTTAATTACTGTCTGCAAAGAGCTTAGAAACATACAGGAAAGATGTTAGACAGATATCCTGATTTTAATGTTCAAGTTCAAAATATTATAATTGGAGAACTGAACAGGGGTGTACATCTGAAACTGAAGTAACAGAATTAAAGGAAAGCTTAAAAAGTGAAAAAGCAAAGGAAGAAAAATCTGGAAGAATAAAGAAAAGAAAATGAAGACTTCTAGGCAGGTGACAGGCCAGGTGAATTTTGGCTGACTGAGATAATAAGCCACTCTTTTTAAACTTTTTCACTTTTTCCTCTTGCTGCAGAAATGCTCCATTAACTCTCAGGAAGATGATTGACCATTTGCCCTTTCTAGACAGAGCTGAAATAGTGGAAACATCAGAGCAAAACATATGACCCAGCTTTTGGCACACCCCGTGGCTCCAGACCTTTAATGCGAAACAGTCTTGGAGTCTGAAGGGAGATGACAAAGAGACACTGCCTTGCTACGATGTTTATTAAGTGGGAAACAGCAACGAACAGGACCAGAAGAAGTTGCAGGGGGCAAACTCCTTCCTTGAGGAGGATGGAGGGACTTGATTTCCCCTGATTTTTTTACCCTTCAGCATACCGAGTGAAAAGAAATCTTCGTAGGGCATGACCTTGAGGAAAAGGAATAAACAAGTGGGTACAGTCACCTCAATGAAAACACAGAAAGGAGGAGAAGAGGAAAAGAAAGTCAAAATTAAATGTAAAAATAATGAGTTTGGTAGTTATCTGCTATATTTTAAGTTTTATCTGGCTGGTAGGTGTTCATACCCTAATAAAATGGGATCCAAATAAAGAAAATAAGAGGTGATAATAACAGGCCTTACACCTCCTCTTTCTTTCCCTGTTAATTTTTTGGCTTGTCCAGCTGAGTGGACTGTGAATAAATGCTGGTGTATGAAAAAGGAAAAAGGAAAGACCTCACCAGCTCACAGTAACTGGCTCTTGAGCCTCCAAGCTCAAGATCACAGTTAGAGAAGGAACAGAAAAGCTCATCAGTGCTCAAAGATATGGATTTTCTGCTGCTGGAAACTGTCCCTTCTCTCACAAAAGCAGAAGAGACATGTCTTCATGTCTAAACAAAACTGGTCTAAGCACCATGACCAGCTGATGTATGCTGACCACACTCACAATAAATAGGTCTGTTAATTTGTGTGGGTTCTGCTCAGAGTTGCAGGAAATAAGCCCCACATAACAAAGCAGTTTGCAAAGCCTGGAAATGAGGGCATGTGCTAACGGCCTGAGGTGTGGCATGAGGATCTATCAGCACTACGGAAACACAGTGGAGAGCAGAGCAGGGTGAAAGGAGACAAACCTGACAAATTTATTCACATGGCTTTTAGGAATGGTCTTTGAAATGACCTGTGCCTTCATGTAGGGACCTGTGGTGAGCTTGGGCGGGCCAAAGCTGTCAAGGGATGTGCTAAACATTTAGGAGTGTGGGAAACTGTGGGGCAGGGCACATACCAACATCCTGTTTTATTCACAGGTAGAGATGTAGGCACTGTTGATCATGAAGACAGCAACCTGTCTGCCTTCAGCTGGTCTTTGCTTTACACGCTGTGGAGAAACTCAAAGACAAAAGTGTGTAGGTTTTCTGGGGCTCTCTTTAACAGTATGCTATTATTTCATTAGGATACAAGCACATATTTTTTTCTCCTTGTTTATATGGGAAATATGTCAGAGAGGAGTCAAGACAAACTAGGCTTTCTCTCATAAGCTATGCTCTATAACACATTCATTATTTTTATGAAGACATCTTGGAAAGAAACTTTTCTAAGCCAGCAACTCTTTAAGACTTTCATATAGAGTGTAATAAGTCTTTGTCCAGTCCTTCTGGAATGAAACAAGTTGACTTCACTAATAGTCTAGTGAGTTCTCACATCTCTATTATAAATAATTTTAGTTGCAGACATTTAATTAATGTTGTAAATATACTATTTACGATGTGCTTTGGGAAATGAGTAGTTCTCTCATTATACATCCTGTCCTGGTTTATTGTTTTACTTTGCTTTGCTGCAGTGGCCAGATGCCTCACAGTTTCCACAGCAATCACAGCCCTTGCTGTGGGGGCTCTGCCTTCATATTCACTCTGTCACTGGAGAGATGGGAGCTTACCATCTTCCTGGGGTCTTTAGGCACCTAATTTAAATGCAAATGGAGTGAATAGCATGCAATTGAGGTTCATCTAAGGATTAAGTGCCTAAGTGTTAGATGCCTACCTTGAGCTTGTCACTTATCCTCCCTTATGCACTGAGAGGAGAGCAGCAAAAACCTGGATACCCACCTGGAACTGGTTGGGTACACTTTCACTGCCTGCCAATTTTTCTTTACTGATTCTAAAAGAAAACCAGCTCAGACTTCATCCCCTGACTTGTAAATGCTAAAAAGAAAAGAAATAGGAATGCTACTCCTATATAATGAATAGGTGCACAGAGGCCTCAACATTTCTCAGGATTTTCCTCACATAGCGACAGCTAGAGGGTATGAACGCTCCCGTCTGCGCTCAGGCTTTGATCCACCGCTGTGGCTCATCTTAGAAGTGTGCTGTCAGGCTTGGATTTCCAAAAAGAAGTTTTTCAGAGGACTGAAAAACTCTGTTGGGATGAAAGTGCCCATCCATACCAGTCAAAAGCCAGGACTGAGTTTTCAGGACAATGCCTCTCCTGGGGTGGTAGGATTGCATCCTGCGGAGAGGGGTTTGTAACAAATAAGTTTGTTGGCTGCATTGACTAAATCTGCACCATGTTTTATGCAGTAGTTTTCGTCAGAAGGTCTGAAACTTCTCACCCAACTCGCTCTAGCAGAGCTGAAAACTCATGTGATGTTTGGCATTGTCATGACTCAGAGGTTTCTTTTTTTGACCTAGTACTCTAAGGCACATTGGGTTATGAGACAGCAAGGAGTACACAATGAGCCAGTGGAGCACCTGACAAAATATAAATCTGCATAGATGATCATGTAGTTAAAGCACCCACCTGAGATTTACATACATGAGCACTGTAAACCAGGATATTTCATTTTAGCTAATTAAGTCACGAATTCCACCCTGCACAAAGTGTGGCGGTGTCTCTTGTGCCTGGGAGAGCTGCTCTGGTGTGTTGGTGGAGCCTGCAAGCTTCGGCACGGGCGACATGCACACACGTACTCACACACTCACAAGACAGAGCCTTCTGCCACTTTTTATCCAGAAACATATTAATCTTGCGTTTCGCATTCTCTAAAAGCTTCACCATTATAACATAATTACTGCTGAAATTGACCTTTAAAATATATTCCAAATTTCAAATGTCTTTAAACCCCTCAGTGAGCACCATTTTTCAATTTCACATATTGTTTTCTTTTTTAGGAGAAGTGGGACAAAAGATGGGAAAGAGCATTAGAAAATGAATGTCAGCATGCGACATATGCACGTAGTGATAAAGCAAAATCTTGCAAAAATTTACCTGGGCATTCTAATATCCAATCTTCAAGCAGTTACAATTTCCCTTAAGCTAAATGAAAATGTAATAAGACTAACTAAAATGTTGCATTTGTGTCTCACCCTTCCCTAAAGTAATTCAATCAATCAGTTTAGCTTCACTAATATTCAAATGTTATCTGAAACTGGCAATATTAAAGTTCAAGTACTCCTCAGCCTCTAAATACATTTAAACTACCTTTATTAGAACATGCACTTTCCTAAATTAGTATTAGTACCTAAAATTGGTTGTGTTTCTAACTACCCTTAAAGGAAAACATAACCTTGCTTGCAAATGAGATACTGAACTGTGTGTGGAGGCAGATTTCTGTAACACAGCATCTAAGACTGAAAATGTGCATATTATAATGCACTGATGAACTTGTGTGCTCACATTACTGTGCAAATAAGAAAATATAAAAGCACGCGGTGCAACTTCCACCCAGCAGAATTTGCATCTAGCTTTGTTCCTTCCATCTTCCTGTCCCAGAAAAGGGAGGTCAGAGGACCTGCAGGAGAGGGGAGAAAATTCCCACCACCCACGGAGTATCCAGGGGAAGGACTGCTGAGGAAAGGCATTGTCCCTTTGGCCAGAGGAAATCTGACATGGGTTTACTAACATGGATTTCGTTTATGGGGAAATCTGGGAAAAACTTGTCTGGAAAAGGGGCTCATGGACCTCTCATCCAGTCTTCTCTCATGCAGTCAAGTGTACGGTCTTCACACAGGGCCACTTATGCAGATATGCCTCTGCTCACCCTTGGAAATGTACGCTCAAAGGGGGCTTTGCAACCTCAAGCTAACCCCTTAGATTGGGGTGGGAGGGAGGGATGGAAAGCAAGAGTCATCTGTACCCACAGAGGACCCCTGTCTGTGAAGAGCTGCTGCTCCTCAGAGGTTGTTTCGAGCACACAGTGGGGCCAAGTGTCTGAAGGCAAGCACAGCTCTAGCTTTACGCTCAGCTTGCATGGTCTCTGCTCTGTCCTATCGACAACACTTCAATAGGATCTGCACTTCACCTGCAACCCTGAGCAAACCCTGGGCCTGAACCACACCTGGCAGAGGGGACAAGCCTGTATTGTCTGCAGACCTTTGCAGAAACAGAGAAAGTTTTGGGTCAGAACGGATCTTAAAAAGCATCTAGTTTCAAGACCCCTGCTGTGGTCAGGGACACCTTCCACTATCCCAGGTTGCTTTAAGCCCCATCCAGCCCTTCCTTGAACACTTCCAGGGATAGGGCAGCCATATCTTCTTTGGAAAACCTCTTCAAATGCCTCAGCACTGTCAGGTTTTGTGCAGACCTTTTCCTACCTGACTAAGAAGCTGCTGAGAATGCCAAAGGGATGCACCTTCAGGGGACCAGCTCCAACCTTGGGAGCCATGCAGGCAATGACAGGCAGAGTCACACACGAGTTGTGCAGCTCTGTGACAGACATAAAAGAGGAAAGCCTTGCTGAGGAGCACTGGGTTTGTGTCCATTTACCCCAGCTGAGGATCCAGTCCATTATTTCCAATTAGGTTTGATGGAGGATTAGTCCAATCTGGAGTGTCAGTGTTCTGCCCCCTGGCAGCTGCTTACGGAGTGACGTGTGTGCTGTAACCTGCTGGCCCACCTTACCCCTCACTTTATGAAAAATGCCATGCAGAGCCAACCTTGGTAGAAATGAAGACAAATGAAAATCATTGGAAATCTCATTAGTGACCGTCCAACAGCTTTGGTGAAAGGTAGAAGGTTTTTGCTTTCCCTTGCACACACCTGGTTAGGTTTTGTGGTTTTGTTTGCATATCCCACACTTACACACCCCCCTTCTCCTTCATCCCTTCCACAGGGTGGTGAGATAATGCAAATAAATTGCTCTGCCTACTTTGCACAAAGGTTTACATATTGTTCTGTTGATAACGTTTTTGGTATGCCTAATAGATGTAAGGGGGAAATATCTGTCTGTAGCACTTCTAAAGTTTGTGTATTATCTAACTAGCTCATACTGCTTTAGAGGCTTTAAGCCCTCCATAAGAAGTCCTTTTGCCTGTGAATCTTTTATGTTACACCTAGGTGTCCTCATTATAAGGGCTCTACTATTTGACAAGCAACGCTTGTCTCTACAGTCGGTGATGAACACAGCATGACAGGCAATGTGTGCCTCTGTCCAAAGCACTGAATCACAATAAAATGGTAAATTACTGTCTGTCATAGCTAGAAACTTCAGTGAGTAATATTCAATTCCCTATTCTACATAAGATGAGGTGGTGGCGGGGGAAGGGTGCACTCATTTGGTGGTGGTGGGAAAAGTTTTTTTTTTTTTTTTAATCTTTGCAGTTGAAAATGTACCTGGGCACTGAGAAAGAAAGCAAACGGGGAGTTGTAGCAGGAGGAAAAGGATGAATTACAGGCAAATGGAGTTATCACTAGAATATTTTTGGACAGCTTAGAATTTGTTATTGTTTGGAGATCGTCAGGATGGAGATATTTGCAAATGGGATTCACTCTTCTCACTCTCTGGCAGAAATACGGAATTCAGTTTAGATTAAAATGCAATAATAATTGTGAGTTGGACTGTGTGTCACTGATTCTCTGAAAGGCCCCCATTAGAGAAGTCTCTATTTTAAAACAAGCCATTCATCATTGGAGTATAATTTCCAGTAAATATATTGTTTGTTCAACTGTATTGCTAGAGATAATGTTTAAAATTCTCTCCTCATATCTCATTATGAAATAATTGATAGCAACATGGCCATTTCTTTTCATTCGTGAGGTTTTTTTTGCTGTTGTTTTTCTCCCCCTCTTCCTTTAAGGCAAACTCTTGAAACAATCAATATCAGCAGTTTCAAAAGTGTGATACAATAAATAAATCTCTCAGACAATGACAGAGAACATCCTTATAATAAATTTACCATAAATAAAACTGTGTGTGAAATTCCTAAGAGCCATTTTACATGAATGCCTTCAAATTTTGTGCAAGGAGAGAGAGGAAAAGGAGGGGGAGAGACGAGGACAAAGATGTGTACTCAACAAATTGCTTCATTCTCAAAATATCTTACATTTGGCTGGCTGTGTGGTGCATGAAAAGAAAACTCCTTCCCCCCTGCAGAAACACACTGCAGTGTTTGGACTTGTTTAATTAATATTGGCCTTGGTTCTCATATATGAATCCTTTTTTTTAATAAGACACATTGCTACAGCAGAGTTTGTAACTTAACTGCTGTCTCACAAAACACTTTTGGAGTCTTTATCTTGAAATATTGTAAAGACCAAAATCAATAATGGCTTTTGCCACCAAGGTCCAGTTTTCAAGTGACCTAGCAAGAACACACCTAACAGGTTCAAATACCAACACAAATCTGAAATGTAGTTTATACCCTTCATGGTAGAGTACAAAATCTCCTATTTTGCCGTCTTTTTTTTTTTTCTCATTTCATATGCCACAATCTGGAATTTCATGTGAGGTCGAATTTTCAGAGAAAATATCTCCCTTCCCTCTCCTTCCCATTCTCTCTGGCTTTCAGTAAAACTGGGGCTCCACCAAGCATCTGGCACCCAGATTTCTCAAGCCTAAACCTGTGCTTTAGTTTAAGTAGGTATTTAAGCAATTTGCTGAGGTGGAATCAAGCATATTGTTTACCTACAGAGATGTGCTCCTAGAATTTGAGCAAAGTGCTTTTTGAGTAAATCACAGTGCAAAGGTGCCTACACTAAGCACCAGAATAAGGACAGGCAGATTTTTGTGCATTTTTGTGATCTGTTATGATGTCATATTGGCACTGGGACACCACGGTACAGAGTTGGTAATACAGGCAGAGCCAAAGAAAATGGGCTCCTCTGAATTCTGGATTCCTTTGATTGAAATGCTTAGCTGAAAATCTTATGCTTTCCTTCTGACTTCTGCTGGTGTAATCTGAACTTCAGAACTATATTTTTTAGGGGGAAAAGAAGAAATAATACCTGGTAGGTGGTATATGTTTTGTTATTAATAGTAATACTTGGCACTCAGATGTCACTTTTCATCTCCAAAGCACTTTACATAATTAACTAATTCATCTTCACCATCCCTGCATGAGGTGGAGCTTTTCAACTGAGGCTGCACAGCAGCTCGTGTTCAGGACTGACTCTGCTCACAGGGACCAATTGTGGGTGAAAACCAGCTGACCTGTCCTAAGGACAGGGGTGCCTTAGGAGCATGTGAAAGGGATAAGTGCAGATTTGGGACCAGCTAAGGAACCTGGTGGTGCACAAGGCCATGGAACCTGATGAAGTGCACCTGTGGGTCCTGAGAAAACTGGCAGGTAAAGTAGCTAAGGTATGGTGCATTGTTTTTGAAAAGCTGTGGCAGCCAGGTGAAATTCCCAGAGACTGGAAAAAGGTAAATATATCCTCTATTTAAAAAGCAAACAAAAGGAAGGCTCATCTCTGTGTCCAGGAATATCATGGAGCAGATACTCCTGGAAACTATGCTAGGGCACATGGAAAATAACGAGGTGATAGATGACAGCCACCATGGCTTCACTAAGGGCAAATTGTGCCTGACCTATTTCATGGCCTTCTACAGCTGGATGAGAGCCCTGGTGGATAAGGGAAGAGTGACTGACATCATCTACCTGAACTTGCGCAAAGCACTTGACAGTGACCCACAGAACCTCTTTGTCTAGACTGCAGAGCCATGGGTTTGACAGATGGGCCACTCACTCAGTGAATTAGGATTGGGCTGAATGGTCACACTGAAAGACCTGAGTCCTTTCAGTGTCCAGCTGAAGAGCAGTCATGGGCAGCATTCCTCCGGGGTGAGTATTGGGACCACCACTGGTTGACTTTAGGAGCATTTTACATGAAAATATTGGCATGTGGTGTCCCAAGACATACCCCAAAGCTCTGCCTACCCATGTGGAGAGGGGAGTTGTGCAGAGTTTGTTCTAGTGACTCCCCTTCTCAGGACTGTCCCTGTGTCCTGATGACTCCCTGGCCCTCTGGGTTGGGATGGGCTGCCGGTCTCATCAGTTATCCACACCTACAGGACCTACATAGTCAGAGCCATCCTCTGTCATCAGTGGCAGCTGCTGGATGCAGGGTGCTGCTTGATTCAGGTCAGTTTTCAGAACCTACACAAGAGGAAGACTCCTGTGAAATCTGCCTTTCCTTGTGTTTGGGTTGATACCAGCCCTTTTGAGCAAATCACAGTGACAAAGGGCAACCTGTGGACTCTGTAGGCTCCATGTATTTGCTGACATGATTATATTACCTTCTTCTGTATTTTTCTTATATGATGAAAGAGCTTTTACATTAGGACTTAATCTAAAGCACCTTGAAATCTTGCTTTCCGCCCTTTTTGCAGTGGGCATACCTATAGGCTGAATACCTCCATCCTCTCTGCTAAGAGTTTGGGAGAATTGGTTTAATCCTGCCAAGAGCTCAGACATGCAACAATGTCTTCAGTGGTCCTGCCCTGCATTAAGGTTCATAACAGGCATCTCCCAGTGCTAAACTCTGGGGAACAAACAGGCCAAAGCAGTAGAAACTAGTTTTCTATGACAGTAGACTGCAGAAATTCCATGCAGGTACCCTGCTGGATTCTCCTTCGTCCTCATTGACAAAGACTCACAGACAAATGACTTTTGCCACAGGCTCCATGGAGTGGCACCAAAAATTAGGCTGCACAATGTCCCCATGGGTTTAGTGCTCTGCTGACTGTGGGAAGTGATGAGTTTTTCCCTGATGTGTGGCCATCTACACGTGCGTGGGAGGACCTCTCTGCCAGAAGGCAATTTTACAGAACCTGCGCTGAAAGTCAAACCCTGCAATTTTAAGGAGTGGCTGCACTTAAAAGAGAGATGTAGAACACCCAAGCACGCGCTCGGATTTATCATATTGAAGGAACATAGTCCTTTTTCTATGCAGTTGCACTTTTTGATAAACGGCCTACATTAGGGTACCTCAAAGGTGCTCTGCATCATTAATTACTAGGGTATATGCTGAAGAGGAAGTTAATGAAACTTATCTCTTGCATGGAAGTGAGAAATCTTGCTACCTGATGATTCCTGATGGAAGAAGATGTTGCTGAAACCACAGGTGCAACCTTGTACAGGTAATAATAACACAACACTCAGGGGAGTCTTTTATATCTGAGGATGTCATTTTTCTTTTTGATTTATAGGATACTAATGGCTTTTCTCCTTTTCTTCCTTTTTTTTTTTTTTTTTTGAGCCAAGAGCTATGGTAAAAATCAACTGATGATGCTCAGATTCAGAGAGTAAAAAAGAAAAGAAAACAGAACAGAATAAAATGGGACAAATAAGAGTCCCTCTGGGAGGAATGCCAGCCGCTAGTTTTGCTATTATTATACTGGAGAATCTTATAAAACTCTAGCCATTAATAACGGGCTCTGCCAGATATTGATAATTTATTCAAATTGTAGGTCTGGATTTGAGGGAGCAGATGTTCCTCATGCAGACACTTTCAGAAAACGAATTCCAAAGAAACAAAATAGCATTCCGTGCTATCAGTAGAGAAGAAAGGCAGTATTTTAGTGTGCAGTAAACATCTGGACTGCCTTCTATTTTTATTGCCTCTCTTGCCCCTGTTCTCTCCTACCCGTACACCCTTACTGCTGGTTGATTCTGTTGCTCTCCTTCTTAGATGTCAAATAAATAAATAAATGCTCTGCTTAGCCTCCTGCCTGTGTTAGAATAGGTAATGGCAGATTTCACTAGGAGTAATGGGACCTGACCAACCTCAAATCACTTTGAGCAGGAGCAAAGCCTCCAAACAAGCCACCTATTAGGAAGAGTAAAAATTAATTTTGATTGAGAACAATTTTTTTTTCCTGGTCATTGCAGTGTTTTGATGATGCTCTACCCAATATGGAGCTTGGTTCTACCCTCCAGCAAATTCACAGCTGTTCCCACTTTCTTTCTCTCTCTCTCTGCCTTGCTAGGTTGGAGGAAGGCTGAGTATTCATAACCCCAAAATCTCACTGTCACAGATGGTCCAAATTGAAGCAAGCTGTTCTATCACCTTCTCCAGTTGTTGGCTTCTCCATTTGAAACCACCCTCGACATGGTGCAACAGAATGTGCTGTGTGTCCAAAAACTGTTAAACATATTTCCTTGGGCACAGTGACAACAGTTGATGAACACTAAACTGCAATGCTTGCTACCAGTGGTCCTGTTCTCTCCAAAAAAGAAGCTAATCTCTAGGACCAAATCCAGAGGTTGTAGTGAGATCATGTTGGCCAGAACTTATTCCTGGGAGATCACTTTGCTTTCTGCAGATCTGTGTGGTTCTGCACTGTTTGGAAATATAAGTAGGTCCAAGACTGCCAGGGGAGCTAGGACGGTGGTCTAATTTTCAGCTCTTTGCAAATGACTGTACAGAATTACATTCCCAACCAGTCCCATTTTACAATTCCCATCCATTTCCAGCTAATCTCATGCAATAACTTGTCTTCCAACTGGTTGCACGTTGCCATCTGTCTCTGCTCCTGACTGATCCCAAGTTGCCATCTGCCCCTGGCTGGCCTTTTTTTAGCTATACCCCATTTGGAGAGATACATAAGTGATGATGCTGAAGGATGTCAGTCCGTCAGACTGTCTGTCCAACCCTCTGATGGACACATGGCTTTTCACAGCCTGCAGAGACCTTGGCACAACCCTCCCCACCACACTTGCAGTCTCCCTCTTTGCAGTAACAGCTACAAAGGAGTGTTTGACAGCAAAGGGAACGAAAAAAAAAGGTTAGTCCAGGAATCTACACAACAGGATGTGGGAAGAACAAGGAAAAGAAAAGTCACAAGCAATTTATTTGCAAAGGGTATGCAGATGAGGTTGTGGGTCAATACACATGGAAAATAACCCTAAAACTAGTTGGGCCCCTCTGTTTGCTCCCTGCTTCTCTGCCCATTGTCTGCAGTGACAGGCATTGAGGGAAGGCTCTTGCATGGCAGGAGCCTAAAAGTGATCATATCTAATTTCACTTCAAAGCCTAAGTTATGGCTTTTGAGACCTTTTCATGAAGTACTCGCACTGCTTCTGAGGCTGTCACTCTTGGAAGTATTTTCCTTTTGTGAGAGAAACAGAGCGTAGCTGTTGCAACATTCCTCTGGGGTAAATTGTCTCCGTTTTGTCTTCCCTATGTTTAGGTGACAGCAAAAACCTCCAAGTTTCACTCTGATGGTGACAGCACTTCACAGTTCAATAGTAGAAGGGGAATGGAGTCATCAGTTCACTTCCCATCCTTTGCAATGTTGCCTTGGCCTCTAGTGCTGCACTTCCCATGCGTGACGTACGGAAACGACTGGAAGAATCAGAGGCTAAAAAGTGTCTTCTAATTTTTCCTATGCCCAGTTACCAGCTGCCACTAACTTTGCAAACTTTATTGACTACTGCTGTGTCTGGTGCTAAGTATCTTCAGACTTCGTTCCAAGTAATAGGAAAAAAAAACCGAGGGGCAATCAGCTAGTTCCATGATGAATGAAGCCCATGTCACTCAGAGAAAATGAATATTTCTTTGCAATAATGACCAGATGGTAGCAAGACTCAGATCCAAATTAAAACATGCATGATAAATGCCAAGAAAACACAGAAAGACAAAAACCCAACCTGGAGTGAAATCTCTCTATAAATCTTTCCCCCCTACAACACAGGCACTTCTAATGGGAATTAAATTATTAAGAGATGTTGCAAGGAGAATACAAATGTGAGACTCTTCCTCCTTCTTGGAACTTTTTGAAAGAGTATTTCAGCACAGCCAGCTGGCTTTTCTTCTCCGTATGAGAGAGCACTGGGCTGAATAGGATCTTTTCATGTAGAAGCACAGGCAAAATACTAATCCAGAAAATAAATTATACATTGGAGTTGGCATAGGAATAGCATATATTTTGCCTTCTCTAGAGTTGACCTATGGAACTCCTTGCTGCAAGAAATTATTGCAGCTGAAGGTCTTTGAGGACTTAGAAAGGGGGTAGTATTCATAACTACATGATCTTTAGGTCCCTTTAAACCCAAACCATTTTATGATTCTCTGATTCTCTGATTCCCTGATTTGCAAATAGTAATAGCATTCAAAATTATACTTAACAGAGAATATGCTGGGAATGGTTTTACAATATCTTATTTCCAGGTGGACAGTAAAAGTAAATTACTGATGTTAGAAAGAAATGTTATGAAAAATGTAAAGTCTGCAAATTTTTTTCTGATATTTTTCATGAGATATATGATATTTGAAAGGGCAATGATCATGACAAAGAACAACAAATAGTGCTGGAGCTGAGCTAATATGGCATTTGCAGAGATATTTGAAGGAAGTCTGTGTTTTGGCATCCTCCTCTATGTCTTTTAGGTGAGCCAAACCTAGCCCTTCACTGTCCAAAAAAACAATACTCTCAGAAGCTTTATTTTTTAACTTCCCATTCCATGATCCCTTCTATGTCCCCTTCCTTCTATCCACAGATCTCATGGTGACATAAAATAGATGGTCACTCAGGGGGCTGTCTGGCCTCTCCCTGTCGGCATTGACGCCTTTTTCCAGGACTAATTTAATGAGAAATATTAAATTACAGAGGTGCACACACACTTTAGGAAGAAACACGGTGTTTGATCCCGCCAAACTGCCAAGCTCTACTTAAAACCGATAAAAAATGTTCTTCCCCAGCAAGATGTGATTAGCTTTTATACCTGTGCAGATTGTACAAACACACAGGAGGGAGCTTTTAAATATCATTGATTTGCCTATTTGAAATTATTAATTTCAAATTCGGCTGGAACAACCTTTGCTAAATTACACTGTGCTGGTGGGAGTTAGAGGACCCACAAGTCTAAACTTAACTTTAGAATGGAAGGAGGGAGGGCTAAAGAAGAAGGAAAAAAAAAAACCTGAAACAACTAAAAGTCCATTTAAACTCAGTAGGTTTCCAGTTAATTACATTTTCACACCTATCTCAGTAGTTACAGATGTATTTATAATGTATGCCTGCCTCTGTGGTTACTGAATACTGCATTCTCCATGGACTCTAAGAGCCAGGATTTCTTTCCTACATCTAAAAGACCTTCCATTTTAATTGCAGTCACATCCAAGTACTGTCTGGGTTCAATTGTAATGGCACAAAGTAATTTTCTTCACTTCCCATTTCCCCCCGTCTTTCCCCCTCTCCTCTACTCCCCTCTCCCCACATAAAAGGAACAGCTGGATTTCCTGTGGGGAGACATCACTGGTGTCTGGAGAAGCGTACATCCACCCTTTGGCTGTGCAGTGGGAGAGATGGACTCAACTACTCTCCACAACATTCCCTCCCTGTCCTCAAACGTACCTCAGCTCTTTTGGATGGGGATACACTAATTCATCCCCACCACAGCTCCTTTTCAGGATGAGAATGCTCCCCTTGCCTCTCTAAAGAATTTATCTTAAACCTTGCCTGAGGTAAAACCTGGGATCTGCTCTCCAGGTTGTAGGTCCCACAAAAGGGGCCACAGCTGAGATTCAGCCTTTCATCTCCTATCCACAACTTGTGTCCCACTGCTGTGCAGAGAGAAACATGTTCCTCCAGAAGTCAATTGCTCTGTCTTTTTTTCAAGGAGATGAATTGCCACCTGGAGTAACTTTTCCTCTCTGCTGGCTTTTAAAGGAGCCATAGGTGACTAGCTCAGTCCCGAATAAACTTCACAATACAACAATTAAAGCAGAACTTAAGAATCTTGTCATGGCCATTTGACAAAGGTCTTGCTGAGGGAAGGACTCAATGTGAGCACACCTCAGTTTTACTGAGCCCTCTCTGTACCCTCTGCAAAGGGTTCCTACACTTTTAGGGTAGAGGAGCAAGGAGTGGAGACAGACAGCTAGATATGCAGGTTGTCTCCATTCCATTATCTTCCTGTGGAATGACCAACTTTCTGTGAGCTTGACCCCTTGGGCAGGAAGCCCCCAGCTCTTCTGAGAAGCACTGGAGGTGAGCCCCATTATTGCACTCCTTAGCCTATATTCTTTTCACCTCTCCAAATACCCTGCATATTCACCTGCTACTATATGAGCAACAAATTCTCACTGGAGTAAGAGACACTGAATGACAGTGTCAGGTCTGAAGCAGTACAGAAGTTTCTCAAGGGCTTTATAGAAGCAACTCTCACACAAAAAAAAAAAGTTCATCATAGACTGCAGACATTCTTCAGTAGTAGAACTAGGGACACTTCCTCGTCTTGCCTTCTCTACAGTACACCCCAAGAGCAGACATAGAGACAGACTTCAAAAATAAAACCAGTGAAACAAAAGTGGTTGTGCACTTAAATTTGTCCCCTTCAGAAGAAAATGTCAGAAGAGGCTCACTGGAGAGAAACTGGTCATACTACCTAATGCGTGACTGGAGGGCTCTCTAGCATGCTGGTGCTGAGGATGGGATGAAAACCTATTTGGAACAGAACAGCACTCAGGAGATTATTCACAGCTGCAGCATAAACAGTGAAAATTTACTAAAGTATATAGACCACCCAAGCATGCAGTAAATGAACTTCACAGTAATGGAATTACCATATCCCCCTGAATTGTACCTGTATATAAGGCTACCCTGCTGTTTCAAAAGCAAATTCAGACTGGATGGTAGGTGCCCGGGTGATTAGAATACAAGCCACAGTGAGAAGATAAACCATCTAAGTTGATAAGGATAGTGTAGACTGCTCTGACAGAGCAAAACCAGTGTGAGCATTCAAGGAGACAAATGGGTTGTAGAAGCATGGCAATAGCTAAGGTTTGCAGAAACACTCACTTGAAGTAATATCATACTATCTAGAAAACTAATCTGTGATTGCTGTAAAAGGCAGCTTCTCATCTGGTGTCAATCAGCACAGATCCATTGATGCCAGCATCTTTCCTCAGTAGTGTAATGTGCTGTTTCTTTGCTAATATAACACAATATAATTCCAGACTTTTAAAAACTTCAGTGGAGTTACCGGACTTCCACAAAGCAGGGTTAGGTTGACAGCCTTATGCTGCACATGCAGGGGGAGGCAGTGTTAAGATGACAGAAGCCACCTTAACCTCCTCCCCTGATGTCTGAGTGTTTGGCTGCAGAACCACAGCGCTACTAAGGTGAGGTGCTCTCATGAAGCACATCACCCCCTCCCTATCATTTCCATCTGCAGTCCTCTCCCTGCATGTCTTGAAGAGCCTTATGAACACAGCTGAATCCAGCCTTCCTGCCCAGCTATCACAGCTAATCAGCGGGTGGCAAAACTGACGCAGTAAGATGTTGGCTGGTTCACAGACATCACACAGGTTTACCTCTTTTTCTTACTGATTTTTCACTTTCTCCCTGATCACACTTTTATCAGCAGCAGTCAGCATGAAGCCAGAGCCAGCAGCTTGTTGTTCATAAGCTGAGGGAGGTCAAAACACCATGGCCATCTCGTTGTCCAAGGAGGCAGTTTGGGCTCAGGTGTTTTGCTTTTGTCCTTCCTGTTGTTTTGTTACTGATGTAGGCTGGCCCGCTGCCAGCCCTGACCAGCTAGGACTCACAGCCAATACCTGGGCATGGTTTGGGGTGTACCACAAGCCAGGAACCTTTCCCAGAAGAGAAAATGGATAATGCCATCTGGCTTTAGGGAGAGGAATATTACTAGAAATGTGGGTATGAGTCATGCTGGTTCACTTGCCTGCAGAGCAAGTGTGTGGCAAGAGCAGAAGTTGCTGCCCAGACAACCCTCTCCTGGCACGAGTATCACTGTAGGGACTTCACCTTTTTAGCCACAGTTGTTTAAGTGAAGCACCTCTACTAGGACATAAGGAAAAGTCTTGCACAGAGTGATTTGCAAGGGGGAGATGCCTCTTGATGCTGAGAGCATCCTGCTTCTGAGATGCTGCTCAACCAAGCGGTTGGATTTTGGTGTCTCTGCTGCCAGCTCACAGCTCCTGGGTGACGAGGCCAGGAGTGGCTGAGCAGGATGGGCTCCCCTTTGGAGGACAGGGCTCAGCCACTGTTCTTGGCTTTGAGTGCTTACTCAGCAGGGGAGGGGAATATGAGGTGGGAAAAGAAAGCAAGGAGGGAAAGCAAAAATAAACCCTACCAAGCCAAACAAAAATGTTTTCAGTTCCAGTCAGGAAAAGAAAGATTGAAAATGACATCAAGTCAGCTCTCATTGATTCTCTTTTGTTATAACCATTATATAGAACCTTCCAATCCCTTATATTCTCTGGGCTGGCAAACACTGTCTGAGCATCTTAACCCAGAGTCTCTGGGCCACCCTCTCCATCTTCTCCTTTAAAATTATTATTATTACTATTATTTTTTCCTCATTGTTTATAAATCACTCTCTATATAACAGTTGCTTTTCACATTAAATAACATCAGATGAGAGCTCACCACAGTCAGAAGAATGAAACTGTCATCTCTAATTTGCCTGGCAGAAGCCGCGTTGACAAGAAGTTGTCTGTGGTTATTTAGAAATAAAATAATGCTCTGAGGAGAAGTGCAGAAACTTAATAGGACTTTAAAAACAACAGGAGCCATGGGGACTGCAGATGGTTCCTAGGCCTAAGGACTAAATAAACAATGATTTTATAGGCAAGAATGTAGCCTAGGGGAGATGGCCTCTAAAGAGATGTTCACACATATTGTGTCCAACATCATTAGACTGCCCGGTGGGAGCAAACGTTCGGCAGTTAAAGACATTTTGAAAAGGAAAAATCAGCCTCAAAAGATGCTTTAAATGAACAGGAGGTGGAAGAGCAAGCCGTCTAAAGAACTTCGCGCAGCTAAATGACTCACCAAACATCTGTCTCAGGGACCAATAATTTGAAACTGATTGACTTACTGGGTATAAAATATATAGATAAATGTAGAGGAAAAAAGAAAAGTAAAAAACATCCAAAGGGGAAGGTGGGATTTGCTGCAGGAAAACAAGGGGTGGAGGTTGGTGAGGAAGGGGGGATTGGGAGGGGGAGATGGGAGATTCATAAATAAGTAGCAATAAAGGCAGCAGGGATGAGCTCTTTCAAAGGTCCAGAACACGGTTCGTATTCTGTCTCTCTCTCTCAGGTTTCATTTAAGCCTGGAACATGAGTGCAGAGAATATAAAAAAAAAAAACCAAAAAAACACCAAAAAACAAACAAACAAACAAACAAAAAAAAAAAAAAAAAAAAAAAAAAAAAAAACCCAAAAAACCAAAAAAAAAAACAACCTGATATTCACTGATTGAAAAAGCAAACACAGGGACCAGTTTTGAAAGGGATCCAGTGCTGCGATTTTGAAAATAAGGGCCTTGAAACAGCAAGCGCAATCTTCCACCCAGGGCTGCTAAACCCTTTCTGTCAAACCATTTACATTTATAAGGCCTTCAATCATGTAGTGGTTTTATTTTTTTCCCCTTTCCCCACTTCCCGCCTCCCACCCCACCTCCTTTCTCCCTCTGTTTTCTGCAGAACGCTCATTTCAGACTCCCTCTTTTGTTACACCTGTTTGCAAGTGGGTATTTTGCAGTTAACTTCAGCTGGCCTCTTCATATTTATGGCTTTCAAGAAAGGCAGAAGGTGGGTGAGGGAGTGAGCCAAGAAAGGCTTTTTGTGAAGAATGTGGTAAATTTTGCATCTAGCATTTTTTGGCTGGAGGGTTTGCTGCAAAGAAAGGGATGTTGATGTTGCAGCTGCTGCTGGAGAGACCTTTTTTTGCCATGGATTGAGAAGAACAGTGAAATCCCTATTGTGTTAAAGCCAAATCCTTATTTTTGTATCTCAACAGCTGTATATACAAATTTGTTAGATTCCACACATTTTCTTGTATTAATTACCTGGGAATAACATTAAATTTCTGAAATAACAAATTCTATTGTAATGGGAAAGAACACATTTATTTCCTTTGGCATCAATGTCAAAATAAAACATTTTGACAATTTTCTGAGATTTTCCGCTGGATTTTTTCCCCCCCCAGATGAAAGACACTGTTTTCAATGATCTGGCATTTCCTAGCAAACTCAGTAACAACAGACGCCAACCCAAGCCAAACAAAATACAATTTAATTGAAAATTCCCAACCGTCACACTGGACAAGGTCTGCTTTTGCTATCCAATCTTACTTTTCAGCCTTCTTTTGGAGTTGGCAGTTTAATTGATGTGAACCAGGTTGACCTGCTTTTTTTGCTCATCTGAGGATACTTGGATCGTATTCTGTGTCCCTTGAAGCAGTAGAAAAATAGCACCAGTGCTCTTGAAGCTAACAGGATGCTCATCACCTTGGGTTTGTAAGACGAACACCAGATAAAGAGAATCAATAATCTATCTCAGAGCAGCAAAAACATCAGAGCAAGCCCTTCCACACAACCCTCAAAGGCTCACAGTGAGTCACCATCAGCAAATGCAGATCTTGTTTGTGCCTCACGCTCTCAGGATAACACGCTAGAAATAACACTGCTATTTAGATCTTGCCTTGCATTTGTAGGAGGGAAACAAACCTCTCAAAGCTCTTGGCAAATGTGGTTGAAGCATCACTATTCCCATTTTGCAGGCTGGGCGAAAGTGTGACCCTCAGAAAGGGTCTGTGAGTCAAGCTGGAGACCCCCCATGAGCAGCTCAGTGTCCCAGCAGCCCCACACCCCCTTGTCACCACAGCCATCAGGGAGGATGCCATCAGTGAAGATGCACTTAGGGTGGACAGTCATTTCAAACCCTCATCTCACCCATTTCCACAAATCCTCCATTCCCAGGGGCCAGCTTTAGCCATGCCAAGACAGAAAGGGTGATTCCTAACACCAAAGGTACAAAACATCCCTGTAGAGGAAGCAAATATTTGCTCCTGATTGAAATGGGCATTGAGGAGCAGGCTTGGCTCTGCCCCTACTGCTCAGCCACCATCTCTGCATGTGACCTTTATCACCCCACCTAAACCAGTGTTTTCAAATGTGAGTCCCTGAAATTAAATGTCTGAATCCTTACTCAGACATCAGAATAGTTGGCCATCATCTCAAAGTTGCTAAGCAACCATTGCTCATATCGGAACTGACGGGACATGCAAACACGCAGTGATACTACCTCTGGCAAGCATCCCTCTGGTCCCTAAATACTGCAGAAGTTTCCTGCCTTTAAGCACCTGAGGGTGAACCTTCTGACCTCAAAGTCCTTGCACCTCAGTCCTCCCTTCTATGAAGTAGTGTTGCACCTCACTGAGCGTGGACAGGCAGCTGAGCTGCAGCTCCTCTGCAAAACACCTGACGGCTCGGGTGAAAGAAACTGCAGCAGGAAACAGGCAAAACAGGAGGGCAAAGCAGGCAAGAGCAAGTGAAAGCCCTGACACACAGCAATGCAACACTGGGGCAGTGCAGGGCACAAGCAGCTCTCTCTTTTTTTCTTTGGCTGTGATATATAATTAAATCCTCGTATTGGTGACTGACACCTCACAGACAAAACCCTGCTAAATTCATGTGCTGATGCAGAGTCCTGTAACAGGTGTTTGGAAAGCCACATATGGGGGCTGGGGTGGGGAGGTGGAGGCTCACAAGCAGCTATGAAATTACAAAGAACTTCTGATGTGAGGGTGACCACTCTGGGGTCTGGCTAATAGGTTTGTTTGTGGCTGGGCAGGCAGACTGACCAAAACGGAGTGTGCTAAGGGAATTGGTATCTGAGGGAGGGAGGGTGGCCCCCACACTGCTTTTGGGCATGTATGAGGGTGTGTACACAAGAATGCGCTGGTCTGTCACCCTAAATACCTGTCTGAGGATCATAGTTGTTGTGGTCTACACTTTGGTGACACAAAGCGCTCCATGTTAGTTGGCCTCAGTGATTATCTCAGTGAGACAGGTCCCAGCAACAATTAATTTAACCAGAAAGACAGGAATCTAGGTACTTTTCATGTCCTGAAATTCAATCTCCTGAGTAAAGCAAAATTAAATATTTCGCCCATCAGCTTCTATGTGCATCTGGTTTGCCTCTCTTTAGGAGAACATTTAACGGCAAATTTTGTCCATGGTTTCTTCTGCTCTCCCCATGGCTTCCACAGAAATCAGTCAAGAGGATCTCACACAACCAGCTATGAGGTCAAATCCTGTCTTTATCAGTACTTCATTGGGTTAGGAGAGGGAAAATGGTCCATGGTTCAGATCAAGAAGAACCTGAGTTAAACTGGGAGCAATGATGACCAGCAGGGGTTTAGAGTCTGCTCCACATCTGCTGGGTGAGCCTGAGGATGGCGGTGTCTGGTGTGAAGAAGGAACATGGGATACAGTGCATAGCCTGATGCACCATGGTCAGTAGCAAGGAAGAAGACAAGGAAGCATGACAAGAAATAAAATAGGATGAGGGACATAATTAGGGATATTATTATGGCCCAAAGAAGAATTGAAAGACTTGAATTTGGTCCATCCCAGATTTCCTGGACATTTCAGAGGGATGCCTGTTGCCTTGCTCATCCAGGACTTTTCCTAAACTCATATATTCTTTCATTGTTATTATTATTTTCTGTCTATCTTTGCCATGTTGACCTTAAACAGAATTTAAGAGGTTTAAATAAATTAATTCACCACTATTTTGAAAACGCCAGATGTAAAGGCAAAACTGAGTTTGGTGGAAGAAATTTGGGCAAATTCTTATTGTTTGCAGATTCCAACGCAGGAATTTTCAGTTGCTTTTTTGTGTGTGTAGCTCTCTGGCCTGACCCCAGTCTTTCCCTCCCCTCTCTTCTAGAAAATAAATTAGGAGAGATTCTGATGAGCAGGGACAGGAGGAAGCTGTGACATGTAAAATGGCAGTCTCTGCCAGGCTGTGCTGCACAAACAACCCCCCTCCCTCCAGAGCTTGTGAAGGGGACAAAAGTGGGAAGAGAGAAAGCGGGAGCTATAAGCAGCCTGGCTATTTTGAGGTTCTGTTCCAGGCGAAACTGGTACTAAATTATTTACCAACCAATTGTGTGAAGGACTCAAATCCAGAGGCATCCACATGCGGCACTCATAACCTACTAACTGCATTAACTCAGCTGAGGATTAAGGGAGATTTGAATCAAAGTAATGGGAAAGATATCATGTGCTGGAGTATTTAGATGTAGTCACTTTTCATGCTGCCTTGATGCCTAGGGACTCATCTTCCCCCTTCCCTGGCAAGTGGCCTCAGCCAGCTACTAACCATTGGTGCTGACAGCTTCCAGCTCAGCCAAGCTTCCATTTTGGAGATGGAATTTGCAGAGATGCAGCTGGGTCCAGGAGGAAAAAAAAAGAAAAATAAAACAAAAAAAATTCAAGCCAACAACCAAATCAAGAAAACAGACAAAGAGAAAGGAAACTGAAATAAACCCCCCAGTGCTTTGGGGACTATTTGAATTAGTAGCAGGGGGCTGGCAATGGGAAGGGGAAGTCTGTTAAGGGTCTCCCAACTTTTCCCAGATGATTCTGCTAACCAGCTGACATCTTTTACTGGATTACTGCCTGCTGGGATGGGGAAACGAATATGAATAGTAATAAGGCAGAGAGCTGGAGCAGTTAATCTGTGAATGAGCAGCCAACTGCTGCTGTTCTGGGGACAGATACCCTTCCCCTTGACTGAGGGAGGAGAGGAAGGGAGGGGATCTTAGAATCTGGGAAAAAATAGGGGGATTGGTGCCTACCTTTCAGATGCCCTCCTGCATTTTACCAGTACTAGAGAGATACTACACAAAACCAGGACTTAAAAGGTGTAAATTTAATCGTCTATGTCCAGCAGTCATAGGCATACCAGCACTGTGTGGTGAAGGGAAAAACTGAGCATGGGATCTCTCTTATCTTTGTTTTCTGCTCCAGAGCTCAGCCATCTGAGGAAGAGCTATGGGAGTGAAACAGTGAGGAGTACAGGGTGGAACAAATGCAGTACACAGAAGCCACAGAGGTAAGGATCAGGATTTAGGCCAATGCTGAGTTACCTGGTAGACACCCTCAGTAAACTTTTTTTATTATTGTGCACAGGGGAAAGCCCAGCCCTTGTAATCAGGCAAAATCTCAATGCAGATGCAATGCAGAGGATCCTCAAATGGGTGTCAGAGAGCCCCTGGCTTTGAGAGTGAGCTTCATGCTGTGGATCACCACTCAGACACTGCATGGAGTGGTGTTTCGTGACAGTGGTTGTGGGCAGGAGGGATGCTTCTGCAGAGCCAGAACCCAGGACACGATCTGCTCCTGCATAGTTAAACCCTGGGAGTCATCAAATGCTCATCTCACATCTGGGCCTTATGTTACAGTGAGAGGGGAGCTTTGGCAAAGACACTGAGGTCACACCTCTTCTGGGCATGTTACACTGGGATATTTTAAGCTCTTTTTGAGCAGCAGCCACCAGAGACAGGTAGGACAAGGGAGCTCTGGTCAACAGCTCATCTGAAGGACACCAGTGCTGAGGCTGCAGACCTGCACTCTGGGGCAGCAAGGGATTGAGGGCTGGGAGCAGGCACCTCTCACTGAGCCATCTTTACTGCGGCCTTTTTAAACCAAACCTGAAATCTTTATTCACTCCCAATACCCTATGTAATGTGGAGTTTTTACGTGTCAGTCATCATGACACTTTCAAAGGGCAGTGTTTACTCTTGCTAGTAAAGAGTGTCAATGATGGGAGAGGAAGGAACCAAGAATTTCATGCTGGGGTTGAGAACTCCAAACATATCAAAAGGTCTGGACTTCCCACAAATCCAATACTAAATGAAATCCAGTGGAACTTTCTATTAATTTTATCCTGCAAATGTTTCTTTTTCCTCTCTTGTGTGTCGACTCCACAAGACAGATCAATACATATCTCCTGTACTCTGCTTAGTTTAGGAAACTGAGGCATGAGCAGGAAGAAGAGGGGCATGACTTGCTCTGGAGAGGTTGGATTCTGACTGGCATTTTAACCCCAGCCCCGGCACAGAAAGGTGCCAGGACTGTCTGAAGTCCATCAGCTGCAAACAGGGTTACCTGAGGGATGAGAGGGATGCTCTGCAGTAACAGGGTGTAGGGAGAGCCACGTCTGCACCTTCACCCCAATATACCCAGCACCAGCCTCAACAACATGTCTTCCAAACTGCCCAACAACCCTCAGCAAATCTTGTTGGAAAACTACAGTCTGTTCCTATCTGTGTGAATGATTAATGCTATGGACTTGCATGTGCAGACCAGGGCTCATCAATATCTTTGAATGGTGATGGCTCTCAAATGCTTCACCTAATTTCAGTGAATTTGCAGACCCCGTTCTGTTTTACTTGAGCCTGTCCCCCAAGGGCTTACTTTGTGCAGTTTCCCTGAAAATGTGTTTTGCTTTAGATCTGTGCTTTGGTGCTGTTTAACCACCTACTTAGCCTGTCATTTGGGGAATTTGGGGTTTTTTAAAATAGTCTTAAGTCTTATCAAAACATGAGTCCTAAATAAAATTCCTTCTGCTAACTACCAGTCATGGAATCATTATTGGAAAGGGCAGCTGGTGGAGGATAGCAAAGCTGAGCTCATTGTTCTTATTTGGAGTGGACAGCTTTGTACTCAGTAGGAAAAAAAACCAAACCAGAGTGTTTAAATTGTGTTTTCCTACATCTCAGCTTTGAGACTGACTAGAGTTTGACTTTCCTGTAGAGTGAAACAGTTAATTCAAAACCACACTGACCTTTGTGTATTATTATTATTATTATTATTATTATTATTAATAATAATAATAATAATAATAATAATAATAATAATAATAATAAACACTGAAAAAAGAGCTATGTCCATGGGCATCTCTTAAACAAAAGGAAGCATTTAAAACCGTGCAGGTGCCATTACACTCCTTTAAGCCAACACTGTATGAAAGCAAGGTCTAAACAAAAACCCATTACTTTTAAGTAGAATAGACTCCTCATATATTTTATTTAATCACCCTATCTAGCTGATTAAATAAACAAAAAAGTGATGATTTTTTTGGTTAAGGGAGTAGGGTGACAGGGAAACTTTAAACACATTCAAGGATTGGGTGCTATGAAAACCAAAAATTAGGTAGAGAAGGAGAAACAGCTCTAAGTCAGTCTTCCCTTTGGACTACCTTGTTTCTATTTGACCTGTAGTCCCTGATTGTGAGCAGATCCCACATCTGCAAATGAAACAAGGTTTAATTTACACTGGAATTGAACAGTCTGTCTCTTCTCATTATTTGGGGTACTGGAGAGTGTGCAGAGGACGGCATCAGAACTGGGGAAGGGAAGGGAAGGTTCATGTGGACGTCAAGAAGAGTTGTCAAGCATGCTTTCCTAGGAAAGCTCAGGAAAGTTCTGGAGTCACCATGCCTGGAGGTATTTAAAAGATGTGTAGATGTGGTGCTCATGGAAATGGTTTAATGGTGGAATTAGCAGTGCTGGGTTAACAATTGGACTCAGTGATTTTTAATTTTTTTAACCTAAACTAATTATATGATTCTCAGCACAGTATCTGAAATACTGGACATAAACCTAGGGGGAAAAACCCAATCAGATCAGAATTCTTATTTCGATGTTTTTGTTATTTTTGGCCCAAATCAAACCATCTCCAACACTGGTACAACTTGGAACAAGATCCAATTAAAAACTACTCTTCATATTATCAAATCTCCATCTGCTGTCAGATATCACTCTTTAATTTTGCTTTCACCCCTTGCACTTGAGAGTTACAATTTGAGTAACAAAAGCCATACAAAACACAGATGAATCATAGAGGGAGGTTAGGGTGAGCAGCTCTTGTGTTAGTCACAAAAGCCTGAAAAACGAGATGAATTATGTGCATACCAGTCGTTGGGAGAAGATTCATTAGACTGCTGGGCCTTGAGCTTGGTTAAAATCACACCCTTTTAAATCACCCGCAGAGGTTTTCTGGTGCTGGAGATAATTCACCAGAGAGTGACTGAGAGCACTGGGGTCTAGCCAGGCTCTGACACGGTCAGCAATACGACCTTGGAAAAGTCATTTCCACCTCTGTGCCTTTGTTTCCCCTCTCATCTTCTCTGTACAGCCTGGCAGAATCTGCAGATCAAGAACTACTGCACCTTATCAGGTGTGAATGCATTGCTTGGGACCCACAAACCACTTGCAGAGAGCACCTGGAATTGCTACCAGAAGGCAAATGATGGTGCTGAGCCCAGGCGTGCGCAAAAAGGCAGAGAAACCACAGTACCAGGGCAGGATTCCCCCTGCAACAATCTTTCAGAGTGAAAATGTAGTGAGGAAATTGCATTGGTCTTGTGAATCAAGCTGGGGTTTAATTAATCATCCCAACACAAACTGAAGACAGGGAGGAAAAGGTGAGCTAAGCCATGCAGAAATGGATGCAGGCCCAAAAGCTGCAGAAATTTTACAGAGCTTTCAAGGAGCAACAAATACATAAGCCAGAGGCTGCATGTAACCAGCAGACAAGATGCAAGGAGCTTGTTAAATGTTAAGTATAAACAAATAGAAAAAATGAAATTAAAGAGAGAAAAGAGCTGAGATCAATACTCTCTCAAATACCTGTCTTATCAAACCTGGCAAGTTGATTGCAGTCCAACCAAAATGACCTGCTGTGAATGATTCCCAATCTTTTTCTCCTTCATTATATTTTTTCATTCCTGAACTCAGATAATCTTTTATTGATATGATACATGCTTGCAAGAACAATGCTGCAGAGATAGTGGGCTTGCATCATTTCACAGGCAATGTCATGTCCAGGACTTTTGCATCCTGCCCACCAAAAGTACAGAGTGGCACAGGCAGGATTTTCAAAGGACTCTAACCACAAACTAAATAAGTAGGAAAGGTGTTTTTGCGCTCAGTGCTGTTAATCTATACTGGGGGATGATATGGCTCTTTGTTTATTACTTCCACTTTAACAAAAGTAAACCTGAGGCATGGAGAAACTAAATTCAGTAGGAAAAAGCCCTATAGCCACCCTGTTGTCACTGAAGAGAATTAGCGAGCATAATTAACCAGCAAGGGTAATTAAGCATTGAGGCTAGGGATGGGCAAACCTCTCCTTTGCCATGAGACTTTTTAAGGCAATTAAATACCTCTGGCTGAGCTATAGGCTCATGCAAGAGGCACTATCTGAAATTCAGCATTGTGTGTGAGGCCAGGAAGAAGTGTCAAAGGCTACTGCTGCCTTCAAACCTCCAAGGAAGAAGTGCAAAAGTTGGAAGTGCTGTCACTACTTGTATCAACCCTTTGCTTTGTGCTCCCAGTACAGGACACCAGAGCTTATCCACACAATTGCAGCTCCATCTCTTTTCTGACTAAAGAGTTGCAGCTTCTATATAGAGCTGGATTTTCTGAATTTACCATCCAATTTTCTCCCTTGAAATAGAAAACAAAATAAATAATTCCTCCCTGCCTCACATTTGACTCTCCAACTCAAAATAATTTGGGAAGGATAGTCAAAGAAATCTATTTAAATGGCATTATTTGGGCACAGTAAGCAATCTGATTTGAACTAACTGATTGCATGAATGCTTTGCATGTATTCAATAACTCATGGGCCATTTGCACCCCCTTATTGCATGAGTTTGATATGTTGGATGTTACAAGGCAACGTCACTGAAAACTCAAGGAGCTGCACAAGGCAGAACCTGAGGTCTGAGATACTTCAGATCTAGGGGATGTTTTGATTCGACTCATAATCATGTGTAAAGTCATGGTCATGGAAAGCTTTGTTGATCCCTTGATTGCTTGGATGTAGGGATGTTTAGGCAGAGATGGCAGAGTAGCAGCCTATGGTCATTGGTGTTATCAATATCTTCCTCAACTGCTCTTTGTAAATAAAGTTCTTCCTCACGTTGTCATCTTCATCAGATTCACCATCATTTAAAACCCTCATCATGTTGCCAGCCTCTTATGCAAACTCTTTTTACCCCTCCAACTCTCACCACTTATTCACCTTTAACTTCACCCTCTTAGCAATACTTTACTTGCCAAATGTTGGGAAGTAAATGGAAAGTGCGTCTTCCTACATATGGTTTGCCATCCCTAAAGGGAGCATTTTGCCCAAAACATGCTGAGATGAGCCAAAGGACAAAACAATGGTCCTTCCTGAGAGGGCTACTGGACTAGGCGATCAGATATCTCTTTTCAGTCCTCTCCTATCTTTTTAAATCCTTCTATCCTCTTTCACTTAGGATGAAAAAAGGAAGTGAGAAAGTCCATAGAAGTATCACAGAAGCTTGGAAAATAAAAGAAGCTATACGAAGAACCTGATAAAGATGATGAGGTTATTCTAGGAACAGCACTTACCCAGAAAGAGGCCTGAATTAATGAAGAGACAGAGTGATGAGCTCCAAAAAAGATACCAAGCGGCATCAGTGCATGTTTTTATAAGAAGGGCAAATGCAGAGAGCTTGGGATCACACCTGAATTTATTGCAGGGAATTACGGACATCCTTGCCACTGAACAGAGTTAAGATGATATTACCAATTTACACTATTGCCCAGTGGATTGGATAAGCTACCCAAGAGCAGGTCAACTTCAAAGGAATGTGGCAGGGCCCAGGAACACCTCCCAGCTCTCCAGTGCACACAGAAGGGGTAGGGCACAAGCACCAGTCTTTGAATCAGTTCAGACTAAGATTGTACCACCCTGCAGTCGTCATCCTTCCAAATTTAGAAGGGGATTCACTGACAAGCTCAGCTTATCTCTGCTGCTGACCTTTACTGAGTTACACAATTGGTTTCCTGAACTGAAGAGGTCTCAGATTCACAGTTTACTATGCACCAGCTGTCTCCACTTTTATGGTTTGCACTTTTACTTTATTATCTTTAATTTTCTTCTTCCAACTCTTGAGTGGGTATTAGAAAGTCAATACAAAACCTATTCTGGCCTTTTATTCTAAAATAACAGCACTAAGCTTGTTTATTTACACTGAGACAAGATGATATTTGTGACAGTCTTGTCAATAGTTCAATGGCATAACGCTAACTTTTTTCTTTAAACTCAAATGCACTTTATTTATGTGTGTTTGTCTGTCTCTTCAGATTAACGCTTGTTTTCCACAATCAATATCAATATTCTCCAAAGAGCTGAAAAACTTCTCAGACAACAGTTGGTGAGCAAGGCATTTGGCCTTTGAACGTCTCACCCTATGGTAGGGACGTGCTGATTCCCATGAAAGAAGGGTCAGCTACTCTGAATTTTCAGTTTTCAACTTAGTTGAAGATGACCCTTTGGCAGCTTTTACCAGCCATCAGAGATTATTGTCTTTCAGTCTTATACCTTAATCTAAATCCTATGTCTTTCTGTGCCTCAGTTTCCCCACTTATAAAAATGGATGGATGTAAAAAAATTGCATTGGTTGTTTGTAGATATTAGCTGATAATACCATCCATATTTTCAAATTTTAAGACTGAGAGTGAACAGAGGATCTACATATACCCATTTTTCACAAAATCAATGGAAAATATCTTCTAGCAGAGGCGAAACCCCAAAGAAATTATAGTGCATGCAACAGTTTCCCTACAAAATTTAGTGTTGGGGCTAAAGCCAGAAGAATGGTTGCTCATCTGAACTATGCAAAACCCTCAAGCCTGAGGAATGGGTGATTCAATTGAGGATGCTCTGCCAACTCCCCTCTTATTGGCTGATATAAGAAAATCTCCAGCATATTTTGTCTCAGAGCCCCAGACAGCTGTGATGAATACTGGGGTGCTTCTTTTGCTCTCTTTATCCTTTTTTAAGTGCAGGTTATCCATGCCTTGCAAATCCCAGACAGACAGACTCTTGGTTTCTTATTCAGACCTGGCTAGTCTTTGAGTCACCAGTTATGACTCTGAATTTTATTTGAACACCTTGAAAAAGAAATTAGTGTGTTGCTTAAATCTAGTCCTTTTTCATTCCATGTGAAATCTGTGGAAAAAATTAGCTCCATAACTCTAGATAACATTCACTATAAGTCATCTGACATTTGGGACATCTAAGCCCAATGTCCCAGAGTTAGAATAACATAAGAAATACCTTCCTAATCTCTCTTGTTCCTGCACACTTTTCCCTGTTCTACCCAGCAAACACAAGGATTTTTGTCCCATGTGCTAGTCCAGGGCATCATTTTGACTGAAATTTGTCTTAGACCAGGGACTGCTCTCAAAACTTGCTGGGTTTTCTGTCCTGTAGGAAGTGTTGTTTATGGTTGCTATGCCCTGCTCCAGAAGGAGCTGCCTTCTGGTATCAGCTCTAAGCAGCTTTTTGCCAGCTTCTGTAAGGACACTGTGGAGAGAAGGTGTGCAACAAGGGCAGAGGTGGATTCTGAATTATTTTTTAACTCTGATTAGCAGTAAAGCGGTGCCTGGGAATAAATGCTAACTGTGGAACTCAGATGTGGCTGGATGATTATTTCCCATCTCCTGTTGACCCTAAAAGTTGATAAAGCTCCTGTACTGCCCTTCTTTGAGATTCCTCTTTCCTCTCTATAGCAGTGTGATTAAAATACCCTAGTTCAGGTCCAGCCTATTTGGATGGTGCCATGTGCCTCTTCCCCATGGATTTCTTCACCCTGGCTGCCGGCCAATCAAGGCTTCAGCAATCTGATCAGCTGCATGATTTAATGAACCCTGCTTTTGTGAGGAAGGGCGCATTCTTTTATAAAAACTGGTGAGCTATCACATTTCACAGGATGACCTCTAGTTTCATAAGATGATGGGAGAAAATTGGTTTTGGAAATCGAGGAGGATTGCATCTTGTGAAACAGAATCCAGAGAGTGACACAGAGACCACCTTTTCATTCCAGTCCATTTAATTTTCAGGTTTTGGTTTTGATGGAGAGCTAAATATAGTTTGGGTCACTAGACCAGAAGAACAAATAATTAACAATGAAAGAAACCCCTCTCCAACTCCACTTTACCCTGTGAAACTCTCACAGCAGATGTACTATACTCAAAAGTGAATACAGAAAAAGAACTTGTCCTCCAAGCTCCTGCAAGAGCAATCTTTGAGGGCAGAAGTGTACTTCTATTAGCAATATTCTGCAATGGTGTTCTGTTGCTACTGGTCTTCACAAAAGGCAGATTTGAAGTTATAGAATGCAATGCAGTCATTAAGACTTGGACACAGAGATTATGTCTGTCGTCCAAAGTTTGGGACCCATGCAATTTTCAGGGGGCTATCCCTAATTCTTGAGGGAAATGGCAAAAAATAGTTAATGACTAGAAGAAGTAGAGATTAACTTTGAGAGTTGTTTAGAGAACTTAAGAAGGATTCTCTTTCATGAGGTCATAAACTTGATGCTCTGGGCTAAATAGAGTCTGACAGGCATGTTTGTTCAGGATACATTTATTACTGAGCTATCCAGGGACATCCACAATTACTGTCAGGAGTCGTCTGATGATTAAAGAGCAGAATGAGCAAAACGGAAGATTAAAGGCACAGAACGAGGAGCAGTGATGTCTGTCTTCACTGAGAGTACCCAATTGACAGGGGATTCTGAGCCATTCAGGAATCCCTGTGTTGTGTGTGGGTGTGTGTACCCTGGATTTTGCTGTAAGTTTCTTAGGCAGTGACTGCCCAGCTTCTACAACCTTTTGCACAGATCCTGTCATCTCTACCTTTGGTTCTTCAGAGATCCTGCTGTGAAGAATTTGGACACTAGCAGAAGAAATGCTGCTCAAATATCAGATTTTCTGTGATGCCTTCTTTAATCTCTACAAAATTTCATACTCTTCTCACTTTTAATATTCCTGGAAGAAAACTGCAAGTGGTAGAAGTACCGTTATTTTTTGCTACCTAGTGTCTTTCCCCAGTATTTTCTGGCTTCCAGTTTAGTCTAATCCTTTCACTGTAATACAGGGTGGATGTTTTTGCAGGGGTGTTGTGGTCATACTTGCCTTATAGTGGAAGTGCAGTGACTGGAATGGAAAGAACCTGCCAGATTTCATTTGAAATGGAGGAAAAAAGGTTTTCCTTGTGTGAGTCCATTCATTGTCCCTGCAAAGCCAGACCTACCAGGACTTTGTTCTCCTGGGGAGTTCCCTGAAGATGACTAACTGTGATAAAAACTCCTCATTTAGAATGTGAAGTTCTTGAAATGTGTACAAGGGCCTGAAAGTATGGCAACCTCTATATAATCACCGGGATCCATTCTGAACAGCCAAAGTGAGAGGAAAAATTAAAGAAATAATGTTCAATCTGTAAACTGTGGAGAAAAATAGTTGTTCCAACAGTTTTACCTCTGGAAATAATGAGATGATGATGGAAGAGGGATGTTTTCTAGTACAGCCTGCAGCTGAGACAATTCCGTACATCTTCACTTATTCCTTCAAAAATCCTTCTCTATCTCAATAGACATTCATGCAAATATATTCTAGAAAAAGTGTGGGGATACTCATGAAACGGCCTATTATGGACATAGCATACGAAGGGCCGGATTATTTAACTGTCTGCTAATATCTGCCTATCAATTCTTCATTCCTCAAGGAATATTTTCCCTTTGTCCTTACCTAGAATGAGCCTGGCAAGCACCCTGCCTGCTAATGGGTTTGAAACAAACAGAAGAATAAAGAAAAAAGAAAATCCATGTCCCTGGAGTCTCTTCACCTGCGAACACTTTTCTTTCTGTGTGTGCATGGCTACATGTACTACAACTTTATGACTGCACTGGGTTCCCCGGGGGAGCTTCAGACTCTCTTAATGCTTATGACCACCAGTCAATTTCCATCCAGAAATAACCTCCATAGAAAAGATGAGAAATAGGCAAGGAGAAAGCAAATATTCATTACTTCAGGAGTTAAAGAACCATCCATTTGGATTGCACATCTGTAAAAGTCCAATAAATTGAAGGCAATGCACATAATTATATTACAGGCCAATCTGAAAAAAAATGATGCATTCCTCTAGAGCAATTTGCTATTGTTGGGGTTTAGAAAAATTCTCCCTTCCTGCTGCTGCCAAAAGAAAAAAAAAACCAAAAAACAAAAAACAGAGAGAGAAAAAAGATACTTCTTTTTTTGGATGTTGATGATTAAATAAAAGAACGCTGAATGGCAATAGTCATTAGACCAGCAGGAGGAATAAATAAGGAACATCACTGGTAGTTGTAAATAATGGATGCCGTTTTGAGCACAAAGCAACACATCTGGTAATTATTCTCAATTCCACTCCAATTGCTTTGATTTGGCGGTGCAAGGTGCCACAATGAATTCTGCCTTTATTTATTTATTTATTTATTTGCAAATCAGTATTTAATTGTGAATTGTCTCAGAGGAATCAATGGGATTTATTGCTTCTGCCTTGTGAGGTGTGAAATGTTTGCTATTACTGAACAATGGACTAGTTTTTAATAATCTCTGCCTAATGTCCTTTTTGTTTGTAATGGGGTTGTTTTGGCATGGGCAGAAGTTGCTTTTGATCTTCCCCTTTCTCACTTACTTACACTTTTTTGTCTTGCTGCTAACACCTGCTTCTGACTGCTCATTTGATATCTTATTAACATTATTTCCTTTATTAAAACAGAGTTTTAACAAGACTACTCTGCTAAAGACTCTTTATGTGACCATCTGCAAATTATTCTTAGACAGAGGTTTTGGAAGGGCACATTTGGACCAAACCAAGACATATTTCATTAACCAAAAAATATTGTTTTGGATGTCTGTTCTTAGTCTTGATTTTCTTTTTTCATTAGGATTTGTGTTTGTATTTAGAAAGAGTCATCTCTATCTATTATTTCTTCTGGAATTCAAGATAAGATCCCTTTTCTCCAAAACAAAGGATGAATGAAGAAGGAAGAGCTTTTCTTATCCTTTTCAGTCATGATTCAGAAACTTTAAAGAAAGAGTAATTTGGCAGAAATTTTCATTTTTAAATGAAAATGTCTTTGACTCCTATCAGCTGTGGCTGTCCCTTTCACCTGTCAAGAATTTCAATTTAGTCTTGCACATAGTATAGGCAAAATGACACCAGAGGTGATGGTGACTTGGTGATGATAATACCTTTAAAATTTCTCTGGGCCTTGGCTTCTTATCTATGACACAGTAATAAAAGACCTTTTTTATTTTTTCCCTTTTGAGTTGTCTGCTGAGATTATAACCATGCCAGGACTTCTCTTCTATTACAGTGCTTACAGTACTTAGCAGAACAGGGACACAGTCACAGTTGCTTTCTCCAGATGATACTGTAATTACCACATTAATTTGTATAACAACCTTCAATCCTCTGGCTGGGACACTCCTTCCCTTGAGCCACACTTATTCCTGTACTAAGCTGACACATCCTCCCTCCTAAGGATAGGACTCAGTTTGGTTCAGCTGAAATCTCTTTTTTTTTTTTTCTTTTTTGGAAAAGAGTTGGGGGCGGGGGGTGGGGAGGCAAGGATATTTTATAGGAAACACTGATTTCCATGACATCAGCCTTACTTTAAAATTAAACAAAGAAACAATCCCCCCTCCTCCAGGCCTGTGGCACATCAGTCTGAAGCGGAACCAGAGCCCAGATGGTCGCAGGGACAAATTCCGAGACTGGACTGCAGCTCCCTGGGCTCCAGTGGAGACCAGCAAGCCCCAGGAACAGTGTCAGGAAATCCAAGGGGAGGGGAGGACCCTCCTGTTTGCCAGCTGTACAGACCCTGCTCCCCCGGGAATGATGGAAAGCTGCCTCGTTGGAAGCCACCCCTGCGCAGAGCAGCGCAGTCACTGGCGCTGGGCGCAGCGTCCCCTCTCCCTCAGGTGGCAATCACTGCAGCTCAGCTCCAGTGTGAACAGAGCAGGCCAGCTAATTAACACAGAGTCATAAAGAGATGGTGCCAGTGGGGAAAATGCATTTGGGCGAGCTGTGTGTGTTTGTACCCTGCGCAGTCCTCTGTCACAAGACTGTAAGGGTATGATTAAGAGTGACAAGTGTTAACCCCTCCTGTCCTCGGGTCTCTTGGCTCTCTTGCTGCAATGCTCTCACTCCATTTTCTTTCTCAAAATTACAGCAATTAGCAACAGAAAAGACTTATTAATTCTTCTATCCCACACGCTCACTCTGCTCCCTGGATGGAGCAAAATGAATCCCTATATTCAAGCAGCTCATTGTCCAGCCAAAAGTCTTGAACAATGAGGATTTCTTCAGAAAGCTGTTTCATTGACTACTGCATCTCTCTTAGACTGATTAACTCCCATACTTGAAAGAGAAAAAATTATTTGGGAAGAGGGTGAAACAAACATTCTTCTTGTAGAGAATTCACCAGATGGCTCCTTGGGGCACATGTGAACCCTCTAGTCAGCAATCATATGTGGACCAACACTCTCTGTTTTGCCAATTGGTTTTGTTTTTGTGTCCAGTCTACATTTTCAGATCTGGCATGCAATTTCTGATGAACTGCAGAGGCAAAACTGGAATTTACGCTGTTGAAAACCTGTTATGTGATAGCTGTTTTGTTTAAAACAAAAAGAAATTGGTCTTGGAGGTGTAAAGGGAGGTTAACCTCCAGGGAATGGAAATACACAATCTTGATGATATTCCCTCAGCATGATTAAGCTGGGTTCGGGGATGAGTGTGGCTTGAAGCCCAGAGTCACACTTTCAATGGGTTTTTGTTATGTATTGCAGTAGATGAGTGTGTGGGAAGGGAAGAAGGGAAATGAGCATTGGAGAATGGAGGGAGAAAGTATTCAGTCTATGGATCCAGATTAATCCAAACTCAATGGCTCTCAGACCCTTATTTCACCCTCGGAGGAAATGAGGATAAAGACATTTCTTATGAACAGCAGAGCCAGAGGATCATCTTTGATATTATTTTTCTTGGAGCGAATGTCCCTGTTTAAATTCTACAAAATAATAATAATTGAAGACACACAGAAAAGCTAGATAAATTCCATGCACAGCAACCCATTGGGAATGAATGCCGTTTTCAAGTAATATTTGGTTTTGCATTTGCTTTACTTCTTTTTAGCTAACATGCTTAAATATCCCCTGAAGGGAAAAAAATATTAAAACCTACAGCTGATATAAAGGAAAGGATTGAAAAGAACACCTGACTAAAGTGGTTATTATTATTCACCATGATACACACTCACACACACACATAGATATTAATCCTTAGCAAGCTCTGTGCTAGCAACTTCTCTGATAGTTGAGAGGGTTCCACTTCAGTAATAATAGTTTATTGCATTTTATCAATAACAAGATCAAAATTTCCCAGGATTGTCCTTTCAACTCCAACAGGCATGTGTGCACCCAGACATTCTGTAAAACTTTGCAGGCTCACTGATAGTCACAGTAGTGTTAACATGATCTGTACTGGGTGTCAGGCGAGACCTTCAGGTATGTTTTCCATCCTTGCCCATGAGAGAAATTAAAAAGAATATTAAAATTAAAGCCTGATCCTGGCAAGAGAGACAAATCCGCAGCCCACGCAGATGGAGGATTTTTCTAGTGGATTGTAGAAATTGAACAATTTGGAGGAGGGAGATAACTACACATTTTACATACAAAAATAAGGAAGTAATGATTTTCCCTAGGATAGATCATTCCAGAAATATTTTATCTGTCTAGCTCATTGCTTACATTACCAGAAGACAAAATGCTATCCAAATCAAGGAATGTTGCTTATCTCAGATTCAAAGTGCTCACTGATTCCAGACCTTAAAAGTCTGCAACAAAAGCCAAGTAAGGAAAATAATTTTTTCCAAGTCCCACTGAATTTCACCCTTAATAAAGCAAGAGACCTGGAAATGAATACAACCTTCAGCAGCAAGGATAACGATTATAGGTCACCATGGAGGAGATTGTAGGTTCTGGGGCTGCAAGCTGGGACTTTTGCACTTGAGTTGGAGAATGAACTACTTCTGCAGGACTACTGCCAGGAGTGAAAAATAGGAACTATTAAAAGTTGTCCAGGCAATCTGAATAAAATTTATTGGAGGCTTAACACCACACTAAAACCTGACCAGTAAAAATCTAGTCTCAAAAACACTAAGGATAATTTAGGCTTGGGAAATAAGTATTCTCACTAAGAAAATGATGTGCTCCATCCAATATCAGGACAGGTACAGCCCAGCATGGCCTGAGGGAGTGTGGTTGCTGTGGTATTGCTCCTGGTTTCCTGGCTCAGTGGTGTGTTCAAAGGCTCACTGTTAGACTGGGAACTGGGAAGAAGAACTTGCATGAAATGTGCAAAGGAGGTCTACAAAACTTTCCCAGGTCTCCAAGCTCTTTATTTCCTCTCCCTCTGTTATTTCAGACAGCTCTGCCAGGTACTGGCTGGCGTAGGGAGTTAATCTGCTGTATGGACCCAATGCAGTCATGGCTCTGTCCCTTCACCACAGAACACCTCACTGGGGTGGACACTAATGGTGGTGGACAGTGACAGTGGTGGACATTACCCTCGTGGCATATCAGAGAACAAGACCAGTAATATTATTTGTTTTAACATCAGCTGAGTGAAAATGTGATTTCCCCTGGTGCTGGCTGTGCTGCTGCATTGCAAAGGCTGTAATCTGATCCTGCTTGGCTGGGACATTGCTCCCAGGTCATTCTGCCGACAGAGAGGCTAAGCTAAAAGGAGTCAAAAGGCTCAGACAATGCTGCAAAACTCTGTTGCCCTCTTGACTTGCTTCTTCAGGAACTCAGGAAGCACAAGAGACACTTGAGACAGGCATTCCTCATGTGATTCCTAGCGTGATGTTTCACATGAGGAAAACAACATTATTAGGGGCAAATAATTACATTGTAAGGGCTGGGCTGAATAATGGTCACAGAAGGGAGCCTACCTTCAGACAATAAATTTCAGCTTCTGCATAAGACCAGGCTGGCAAACCTGATGCTGCCAAGGTGCTCTCCCTGGTTCCTCGCTGGGCACACCTCCAGCTATACAGAGGGTGGTCAGGAGAGAGCACTGGGCAGAATCCTTGCAAGCAGAAATGCCTTCCTGGTGGAATTGTCTCCTCCTCATTGTCTCTTCTCTTCTCTTCTCTTCTCTTCTCTTCTCTTCTCTTCTCTTCTCTTCTCTTCTCTTCTCTTCTCTTCTCTTCTCTTCTCTTCTCTTCTCTTCTCTTCTCTTCTCTTCTCTTCTCTTCTCTTCTTTCTCTTCTCTTCTCTTCTCTTCTCTTCTCTTCTCTTCTCTTCTCTTCTCTTCTCTTCTCTTCTCTTCTCTTCTCTTCTCTTCTCTTCTCTTCTCTTCTCTTCTCTTCTCTTCTCTTCTCTTCTCTTCTCCTCTTCTTCTCCTGTTTTCTGTTTCCATTCATTCAGGAGGGACAGAAACCAGCTTTTTTTCCAGCTTCATCCTATTGGTCTTCCATACATATAAACAACTTCTCTGGCAGGATAATGTATGCCGGAGCCTGCTCTAATGTACCCCACAGTAAATCAAACTGACTTTTAAGAACTCATGTGGAGTTACTGCTTAGTCACCACCATTTAAAAAGAAGAAAGGCTGATCCTATTCTTTTGCCTGCTTGTTACAGCTTCTAGAAATTATGGTGATATTACCTAAGAGAGAGACAGGCAGGCAGGTAGGTGAAAGAGGTAAAGGAAGGAAGAAAGCCAAAACCAAAAGAAATAAAGAAGGTAAGAAAGAAAGAAAATAAGATTTTGTACTTTCAGCAAAGAGAATATAGAAATGAAGTCTAAGAAAAAAAAATCCAATACTTTGACAAACTGAAAATAAACCCAATAATTTTTCTGTAAAACTGCCACTGAATTTTAAAAAATCTAAAAGGGCATAGGACCTGAACAATGCATGTGCACACACATCCCACAGAGTACCTAGTTATATGCAATCCACATATTCAAATTAGTGTGATTTTCTTTGAAAGGAGGAATTAAACTGACTTTTCCTTTATCCAGAATGCTACAATGAGAAAAAATAATGTAAGTACAAATGTAAAAAAATTTTGATCTACAGAAATAACAGGATGGAGAATTTTCTGGTGCTTATGAAAAGCAGTAGCTCTGACATGATGTTAATTTTAAGTTGCCTTTCTTTGAAACATAGGTTTCCATATGACTGCTACCAGCTGGGGGCACATTCCAGTTGTTGTTCAATGCTGTTCTTGCAAAAAAAAGGTTTTTTTATTTATTTACACACACACACACACACACACACACACACACACACACACACACACACACGTATATGTATATGTATATGTATATGTATATGTATATGTATATGTATATGTATATGTATATGTATATGTATATATTTTTAATGCCATTTATTCCTTGTACTTTTTAGCCAAGTTATATCAAATCTACCTCAAAATTCTTTGTCAGAGACAGAGGCCCATGGTTTGTCTGTAGCACGTTACACTGTGTACTGTGAACACCTCCATCCACATACCTCTGTCCACAGATATGCTTGGGTAATGGCCAGAGATTTGACATCAACCCAGGAAAGCACAGGGATTTCAGAATTAAAGCTGAAGAACCATCTCTCCTGTTGCTACATGCACTACCACCTATCTGGAGCTTTTGAGGTCTGCTTCAGAGTGTGCTTTCTTGTTTTAAACCCAGATGCTTTGAGCAACAGCTCAGATTTCTTTATTCTGCAGAACAAAGAAAAAGAAAATCAACACTACTAATGCAAAAGGCTTTGGAAGAGGAATTGAGTCAGTCTGAACAATGTTAAATGAAATTAAGATTTGTTCACACACTTTTCTTAATCCTGAAGTCTGTTTTGGACAACCTGAAGATATGATTGAGTAACAGATACCTGTTTATTTTTGAGTATTACTTTTTATGGTGCTAGACAGAAAAATTTCAAAAGACTGTACTGTTTTTCTTGTTTCCTTCAGGTACTCCTCACTGAAAAGCAGCCACCTCTGATGTTGTGCTACTTGTTAAACATTGTGCAGAAATTCTCCCCGGTGGCTTTGGCTGAGGAGGGAAGGGAAATGCAACCAGCAGGCTGACTTCTCTGCTGTGTGAAGCATTGTTGAAATCAGCAGAAAGGAGCTAAGAAATCTGTCTGACATCCTGTTAAAACCAAGAAGCTGTTACTACAGGAGGCCTCTTGACAGGGTATCAGAGCGCACACACTGAAACAAGTTGCTTCATGGGCAGCCGAATGTGTAAACCCTCTTCCAGTGCCCCTGCCCCCATGAGTTCATTGATGTCTAATAAAAGATGGGCTTATGAACACTAATGAGAACCCTCTGCTCTGCATGGCTGCCTATTTTCATGAAATTTATAGGAACACAGTTGCTTTGGGACTTCTTCCACCCCATCAACGACAGGTTAAATTACCCAGTGGGTTCAAAGCTCAGAGGAGGAACCCTTGACAGATTGACTGATAGATGGGCCCAGACAGGCTCATACAAACAGCTTGACTGTACAAGTCTGACTTCCTTTGGCAAGAAGGAGCAGGGATTTTATTGGTCCTAGCCAATAGACTGGATAACTTATAGCAAATTGCTTCATATTGCCTTCTGAAGATGTTGCTTTAATATCAATTCAATGGCAAAGCACTTTCTGAAGTTCTAAGACATTACTTTCGTTTCTCCCTGGGCTGAGTGTCCTTGCTGAACTTGAGAAGCTATGATACCATCACTGGCAAAGGTGGTACAGCTGCAAACATGCTGAAAACAAAGGTCTGGAGAAGAAGGAGAGCTTTTCAGAAGCATGTCCTTCATTTTAAAGGTCAAGACCGTGGCTTTGAGAAGCCAAACAATTTTTCTGAAGCATGATTTTTGTTTGTGCTGCAGAGGTATTTACTGTTCTAAGACTTCCTGGCATTTGTGTGGTGTAGGTAGAGCAGATTTACATAAAGAGGGGGAAAAAATTGAAACCTTCAAAGGAGATTTAAAAGGACAATATCCAGACTCACTGTCTGTTTGGGGGATTTTATTTGGTCAGAGCTGTTGCTGAGCCTTTTGTGACCAGATATTTGTACGTGTTATGCTGCATGTTTGCACGGCTGCATGCAGGAGATAATATAACTGACAGGAGAGTGATGATGAATCCCTACAGCACAGAGGGTGCAGGCAGGTCAGGAATGGGGCTACATCCTCTCCAGCATGATAGCACCACCTTTTCCTTTGTTTCCTGCAATGCCAGCAGCAAGGTGTTCCCCATCCATAGGAATGGGTGGGTGCTGTGGTGCTGACAGGCTGGACCCACAGGGAACTCCCCTGAAAACTCCCCAACCCTGTGCACTCCTGTGCCCTCTGATTCACTTTATAGCACATTTACAAAAGCCAGAAGACTCGTGAAAATCTGGGGGAAGGAAGGAGGACAAAATGAATGAAGAAGACCAGATTTAAGTAGGGCACTGAACAGGATTTAGAAGATGTGACTTCATCCCCAAGCTGTAGTGATGTGCTGTTCCCAGCCACATTAGTCACAATTCCTCAGTTTCCTTACTCATACACTGAGCAAGGTGAAGAGGCTGATTACATCTGAAGGAGGCTTTGAGAGCCACTGACAGAGATGCAGAAGTGCTAATATATCTACATCATCCAGCAGAGCAGCATCCATTTTAAATCCATCTTTCTGCCCTTCTTCACCATCTGACTAAAGACGAGGTGCTTTTTGCTACTGCTACAGCAGTGGGGATTGAGAGGAACTGCAGTTTCACTTTGCATACAACTCTCTTTTTGTCTAAGGTTAGAAGTGGGTATGTTCACAACTGGTGCAGTATTTAATAAGTTTCCATAGGAAGAAGTGTCTAATTGTGGAAAGCTACAAGAAATGCAGGGCAGAAAAAAGAACTAAAAAACAACCAGTTGGAAGCATACACATACAGGGAGAAATCCTGTAAAATTTCTATGCCAGTTTCTACTACCCTCAACTTATTCTTTTTAACACCAACTTGCCAAAATAAACGATAGTTTGCATTTTCAGTGGTTGCTTTTTTGGCTCTAACTTTTCCTATGCTCAATTTCAGCTCTAAATACATTTGCAGGAAGGGAAATGAATGTGTGCCCTTCCTGGTAGCAATTCCACTAACTGTCTCTGCACTTCATCAGGCTGTGAAAGGCAGACTTCACACCGTGAGAAACAGTCCAGGATAAATCAGCCCATTCACTCTCTTCATTCATCTTTTAATGTCTTTTGCATGTGTTCAGATTGTATCATGGTGTAGATAATGCTGAAAGACTCTTCAATATTCACTTTTAATTATTGGCTGTTACAGTGTTCAGCTTTCAGCGAGGGAACATGATAGCTGACAAAAATTCAAATAAGCAAACACCAAAATGATGGTAGGAGGATGCCTAAGGCTCAGGTCCTCAGATTGCTCTGGAAGAGCACTTCCATGGTGGTGTTGATCCAAAGCCTACTCAGACTCCAGAAGTCTCATTCTGAGAGGGTTTTGAACCAAATCCCAAATAGTTTCATGAGTTCACCACAGTTTTAAAACTTATTTTTGTACATCTGTAGACTTAGGAATTTTCCCAGAGTAGAAAGAGAACCTTAAACCCATTCATGACCAGACTGCCTGCTCTGGTTGCAGATCATCCTGCTGAGAGGCAAAGCAGCAGCTTACAAGTAGAAGACACTGTCGGGAGACTAGTTCATGCATCTAACTTGTCCTTTAATGTGTGAAAAAAGAGCCACACACAGTCACAAGAGAGAGTGCACATCACAACTTGTTAAGAAGCCCTACCAAATCTAAGCATTTATGATGTTTCTGCAGGAGTAGCTGATCATTTGGACTATGGACACCCAAAGTGCCATTTTTCAAGGACACCAACTGGTGAATGCGAGGATTCCCGGATTCCCATCGGTACTCTGAAGGCAAAACATATATGGTGGACTGTTGGCTCTGCTGGCTCATGCAACCACAGCGGGTCCAACCAAAGGCCGTGTATTTGTTTATGAGGCAGTAAAGAGCTATCTCCTGATTTAAAACTAGCAGAAGTGTGTCATGCACCACTAGGGCTTGCTCCATTTCAAGGTGCAAGAGAAGGCCATTTCACAGCAATCTGCTTGTCACGAGCTTAACCTGTGACAGAGAAGCCCATGACATTGCCCTGAGGTGGAATCCTGCAATCCATTTGTTGTTTTTCCTGCATTTGAAGGCAGGATCTTGAAAACAGCTGCTCGGAACAATGGAAATCTCAGGGTTGTATTAGGCTTCAGAACTTTCCTTTGAACACTTTGTAGGCAGGAGGACAAGCTTATCAAACAAGAGTCATGTGAAGTATAATTTTCTACCCTGGCACAGCTAAATAACAGCACTTGTGATAACTCTTTCCCATTCTGCTGACTGAAATAGCAGCAGCAGGTACCTATATGCCCATTAATGTAATTCTTCCTCCTGTAGGCAATGGGAAAGGTCTCACACAGCATTCTGCCTTGCATGCTCAATCTTCACTGCGCACTGAGCTACAGGGAGGTACAGATGTAGAAAGCAAGTAGTGATGTCCCAAGGGAGCCCAGAGATATGGCCAAGGTAACTCAGGCTGTTAGAGGCAGAGCAGAAACTTGAACAAAATGTTCAGGTTGGATCTTTAACTGCTTGGCTGTCCTTTCCTGCTGATAACAGAAGCAAGTGACAGAAGGAGCGCAGCAACATCCACCAGCTCAGTAACAAACATTACTATGCTGGGAGACCGGATGGACAACGCAGTCCCAAAGCATGGATGTGAACTAATGCCATCAGCATTGGTATAAATAGGGTGTCTGCATTTAATTAATAAATAATAGGCTGCAATGCTAATCTCCTTCTGCTAACTTTTTCTAAAGGCGCAATCTATTAATCACATGTCACTGCCAGCCTGGTCACTTCTTTTTTTAGATTCAAGACAGAATTAAAAAAAAAAAGCCCAGCTAGAAATAAATGGATCCTAAATGCAGCAGGGCAATTGAATAGCACAGCCAGAATTATGATCCACTTCTGATTTCAATCCTTAGCTACAAGTTTTTCTCCCTAAGGATGGATATAATGCTCTAAAGAGAGAGTGAAAGCTTGCGATGTTGTTAAAGGTCACCATGTTAGTGATGTCTGCAAAATGGAGGATTTCTGTCTCCTGATAAGTTGCCCATGGAAATTCTGTCACTCCACAGTGTCTGCAGACATGCAAACAACCATTTCTGTGGTCACTGGATAAGGCAGATGAGACATTTCTTTTGAATTGGGGAAAGCATAACTTTCTGAAAAGCCCTGAACATATCTCACCTCTTTGGCACATGGTCAGAATAGGAAGATAGAAACTGAAGCAGAAACATTTGTGTTGTCATGGACATGTGGCAGGAAGGAAATGACAGCACTGGGACCACACAGGAGGAGTCATGTAGATTGCATCCTCTGCAAGGGAATATCTGCTTTCCAGGAGATTCCCCTTTTATTGCTCAGAATGAACTCCATTGTTCATAAACATGAATATTTCCACCCATTCAGTTTTAGGAGAGTTACCCTGTTGTGTTTTTTCAAGGGTCTCTTTAGAAAAATCTGGAAAAATTTTGCCCCAGGGAAAGATTGCACCTTGTTTTTTTTTGTGGGGGAAACTGGAGAAGGCATACATATTTAGATACTTGATGGAAAAATATATTCTACTTGTTACATGTAATTGATCACCAAAATGTATCCTTACTAATTGAACTGAGTTATTAAAAGCTTTTTAGAAGGTTCATATCTATTCCAACCTGTTTGATATTGAAGTTGTACTGAAGCCTCAAAAGAGTCATTCTCTGGCTAAATTTCTTTATTCTTTAGTCAAATGCAAGCCAGAAGTCTCAGCACAGATCATGTGGGTGAAATTTTACAGTCAGTTTATGCAGTAGGTTAAATGAGATCTAACGATTTCATCTAGATCTAAACCCTATTCCTTTCCTTTTTATCTAGAGAGAAACACCAGAATGGCTACTGCTCCAGTGCTTTGGCCTTTCCTCTCAAAGTCCAAACTTCAAAAAGGAAACATTAGAAACTCTAATGAAACCCCATTGCCTGCAATAACCGGGAAGACTGTGGGATCACACACTGAGATCAAGGAGAGGCAGGGATAAATTCAGTTCATTGCAGACACCGGATTAGAATTTCTGTTGTGAACATGATTTTTGACCTCTGTTTTGTTTTAGGTGCCCTTGGTCCCTTTGAAGAGCTCTCTGTTAAGATACAGTTGGTATTTAGGGATATCTATAGCCTTGCACCCTTGTTTCTACCACAGTGCCCACAGGGCTGCCTCCTCTGTAGTGAGTGGCGTGGTGGCATAACGGGCTCCTTCTTAGGTCTCTCAGATATCTGCAGACCCGGGTTTTTTTTTCTGCTAGCAGACTTGTACACCAAAGGCAGCTATCTGGCCTTTGGTGTGATCACATTCACCCCCCCTGTGTGTGAGAGTGTAGGAGGATGGTCCTTGTCAAGAAGGAGGCTGTGCTGCTGTTGGCTTAGGCTCTTGTGTGTGCTATTCAGGATGTCACTTGCTTTGTGTCAGAAGATGTGTCACCAAAAGGAGCTTTGCTTGGAGGCCATCCTACCATTTTCTTGCCCTGGGCAGACCTCAACTCCTCAGCCCCTGACCTGAACTACTAATTTCACTCCTAACTGTGCATCCCAGCACAATTCTTTTTGTCACACCTGGGGAGACATTGTATGACACCTCTGTATCCAGACACTGCCTCTGGTTGTCTTTACAGACTATTTTTAAGGAAGAGAGGACTTTTGTCTGTTCTGTGTTGTACAGTGAGCCTGGTGTCGTCATTCCTGGCTGGTCCTCTAGGCATTACCATAAGAAAGATGATAAATGATTAGATTTCTGATCTAGGGATTCGAGAGGCTATGTTGGTTTAGTCCAATCTCTAAAGTCATTAAACTCACAAAAACTTCATTCCCCCTTGCCTGTTGTTCTGGCCCATTCTTCCACACCTGTGTTTCATTATCTATTCATAATAATAATTATTGTCATAGTCATTTTGGGAAAAAAAAAAAACAACAAGAAAGCAATCCATCCAATGTACTTCAGATTGTGGCAATATAATTTCTTGTTAATTTGCTATCTGCTTGGAAATGTTAGTATATTGTGGTTTGTAATCAATGCATCTGGCCATTCATCAGTGACTCCAGAGATGGATAAAATAAAGATTTTTGGGAATTAAATACCATTCATATGGCAGTTCATGGGCAGGAAGTATTTTATTAACTATCAATTCCTGCATTTAAGGTTTGTCGCTAAAAAGAAAGCATTGTCTCACTAAGGCAACTCCTAAGATACTTAAGTTACTTTTCCCTTATTTTTAACACTCTTCCAGTCCTGTCCAATGGGCAGTCTCAACTTGTTTTATGAAACAAGCCTGCCCTGCTATGGAACATGTCCTCCTCACTTTCCACAAGCATCCTTAGGCAGCTTCTCCTGTGGGAAAAAGATGGAGCTGATTCCATCGTAAAAGTGTAAGAAATCAGCCCCACAAAGCTGGCTCCAACTATTTGGAAGAACATCATTATTTGGGGAGATTTTCAAAGGGAATATTTAGACACCCAAGGCCCATTGACTTTATGTGAGATTTGAGCAGTGAAACACATTTGACTCTTTTGAACACCTCTATTTATCTAACCAAGTTATTTCTGTGGAACTAATGATTAGAGAACCTGAGGACCTAATAATCTTTAATGCATGTATCCTTGCAGCACCAATATTATTTTATAGAAGGAAACTGGAGTCAGAGCAAGGTGTTTGGCCAATTTTACGTGTATATTCAGACAGTCAAAGGTAATAATAGTCACCAGATAGAAATGGAGTGAAAATAATAGCCTGATCCTAAGTAACCTCTTCAAGGTCGAGGAGAATATCTGTGGCAAGGCAAGAATTTAAACCTCAGTCTTCCAAGCTGCAGTCTATTGCCCTGTGTAGAGATTTCTCTTCCTCTGTGCAGGATCAGGCTGCAAGACTGTCCTTAAAATTGAAAAGAAAGGAAACAGTCCCTCACTAATTGAAGCCAACTGTTTATCCTCCCTGGGGGAAAATGTTTCAGTGCAGTGCTGCCTTGAAAATTACCTCTCTACAAATGATATTACAAGGGGCCATATTCATTTTCTATCACAGATTCCAAAGCAAGCTGGTTTTAAAGATAAAAATACTTTTCTTAATTATGAAAACACATTTTAAAGACACTGATGCTACACACCGCTACTTTTAAATTTAAGGTTTTGGGGAGGATTTTGATTCACCCTCTGTCCTGAGCATATGAGTGGTAGCAAAGTAAAATACAAAAAATGAAAATGGAAATTGACTTTAAAGAGGAATTAAAACTGATCAGATAATCTCTATTGTTCAGGCTGATAGGGATGCAATCCCTTCTATTCTTCCCCTGATATTATGATGCAAACACATTAATGAAAAAAGATACCTTTTCTTTTTAGGACAAACCGCCAACTTCTAAAATCCATAGTTTTTATATAGCAATTTTTATTCACAGATCTTGCCTAGGGTTTTAGAAAAGTCAAGTATCATCCTTCATATGATACAGATAGAAAACTGTGGCCTGAAAAGGTGAAAGTTGTGATTCATCTTACCTCTCTTTAGGTGTCTAAAAGTGAGATATCTAAATCTAAGTTAATTGCCATAGGTTCATTCCTGATTCAGTGAGAGGAGAGGGAAGGGAAACTTTGAAGTACCATTTATCCAATCTGTCTTAGGACAGGATGAATCATAGTTTGGAAGCTCTTCTCTCTCTCCACTGTCCATAGGAGGAGACCAGATTGCTAACTTAGACTATATGCTTAATATTTTTGTGATAAAGCTAGAAAAAGTGAATTCTGCCTGAAGTAACATTCTAAGAACAGTGGCATAGTAGCCCTTTTTAAAATTTCTTCTGTCCCTAAGTCTAAGGCTCCTAAGAGGCCCAGAGATTCTGGGTAAAAGCAGTAGATACAGTTTACTCAGTGAACTAAGTCATTTACATAGAGAGATGTTCTGCCTCCCAAGCTGATTTCATGTACATACTGAAAAATATATATAGCAATTGGAAAATGCTGTGTATGTCACGAAGAAAAGTTTTCTTGACCTCCAGTATTTCCAGAGTCTTGAAACTTCTTGCAAGCTGTGATACTCTAATCTGAGATCTCAGCAGGCAAGAGGCAAAACCCTCCCCACAGAAACTCCCACTCAAAGAGAGTTTGTCCGTGTCAAAACTGGGTTGAGCCAGTCTGGGTGCCAACAGCTCAGAGTCCTGCCCATGGTGCAGACATTTCCTAGCGCCTGCTTTCCAGAAATACCCTGAATTACTCTAGAGTCAAGGGCATTTGCGAGTCTGCGATAAACAAGTGATAGTTGAGAAGAAGCAGGCACATATAAGAGAATCACAGAATATTCTGAGTTGGAAGGGACCCAAAGTCCAACTCTTATGTGAATGGCTTGAATGAGGATCAAACCCACAACTTTGGCATTATTAGCCCCATCCACTAATCACTAATCCACTGGTGGAATTTTGAAGATGAAAGATGGTGATCTTCACGTGCTGAACACTGGACTCAGTTTATACCATGGACAGCAGTATAACTGTACAAGGTCTGAAAACAACAATCTTGTTTACCCAGATTCAGGGTTTCAGAAGTGGTTAGGCGCTTGATTGACATTGATCACACTTGGGGATAGTTGGATAAACAAATGCACATTAATTACATGTGTACGCCAGACTCATGCCACTCTAAGTTTCCAGAAAAATCTGAAATTTAGACCTGGAGTAATGGTGGCAGACAGGAAGAAAACTCTGGATACCTTCTTAGATTTTTTTTTTTTTTTGCTAAATATAGAAATGCCTCTGTGAATCAAAGGAAAAGAGCCCATTCCACAGGAGGAAGGACAACACCTAGACCCTCATACCTAACAGATTGGTGACTGCATAGGGGTTGTTTGAATAGCACTGCTCCAAGAGCTGCATCTGGACTCTGAGCAAGAACATTTTGTTTCTTTATGAATGTCAGATGAAATAGCCAAGGAAGAAGCTTGGAAAATCTCAACAAGCAAATGAAATCTCTAAGGTGTGAGCATCAGTCACCCTTGCTTTATTCAACACAGGCAGAAAAATGGCCCATATATTTCTTTTCCCCAAAATGCTTTTTTGAAAGGACAGCAAAACATGCCTTACTTTTTTTTTTTAAAGGAATGACTGTGTAACCGTAACTAGAAGTTCATCAGTGGAAAAAAATACATAATGAATGGCTTGTTATTTCGACTCTTTTGTGAGACAGGTCATTAGAAACTTCATTTGTCTACACAGATTGCACTTATTCAGCTGTATTCTAATAAAATGCACATTGCTTCCAATAAAGGGAATGCATTTGCTATTGATGTGCTATAAACTACTATACAGAGAGGTGTTATTATATTCCTGTGTAATAACAAGCCAATTACAGTGATCAGCAAAACCTTTACAATAAAGTCAATGCACGAGGAGTGATTATCATAATGCATTCTAACTGTTCAGTGCCCTAAATGCTTTGCAATTAATTGTGGAGCGTATATATAAATGTATTATTAATTCTGTATAAAACCCCATTGACAAGCAACCTTTACATTAAGAAAAAGATACTGGGATTGTTATGTGTCCCCGAGTTCACCCAGGAGGCTGAACTGTATTTACAGAGGTAAGAATTTTTATAGGATTATATTTTTTATTTCCTCCACTCTTCTCCTCCCACTGCTTCTTCCATTTTGCCCTTTTACTGAAGAAAATTCCAAATATCACTCTGCAGTATGAGAGCTCTTGATTACCCACTGCAGCTGATTTTTGGCCCTGTACACATCCTCCTGTGTACAGCTACAGGCTTTCATTGGTGCCTTAACCCTTTGACACTGACAGCCTTTGCATGAATGCCAAAGGCACTATCTACAAGAAATGAGCAAATAAAAGCATGCCACAGCCCAGGCAGACAATAAAGGAAGGGTGTGAAGCAGAAGGGAATCAAAGTTACATAACTGATCAAAAGTTCTGTCATAGCAAGAAATAGAGCCAATATCAAAACCTCGAGGAGATGAGCTCCCCAGTCTCTCTCTCCTCCTTCTTGTCAGTAAATTGTTAGGTTACAGACATTTTTTGAAAAAAATGTGCAATGTGGTTTTTGGTTTTTGGGTTTTTCCCTTTTATTCCCCTAATACTTGATTTTAAAAGGTTGTCCTTAGGACATGTGCTAGAACACAATGTCCTGTGGATCTTTTCCAGTTCCTATTGATGGGCACACTTCCATTGATTTCAATCACCATGGGAAGGGCAGATGTGAACAAAAGTTTGATGTCCCTTATATTCTTTCAACATTTGACTGCAGAATGGAGCACATCAGCCTTCAGCAGAGTCATCAAATATAAAACACTACACGTGAGGATCTGCTGAAGCCCTTTTTCTCACCCAGAATTAAGTTTTAACAGAGAATGGAGAGCATGAATGGGGTCACCCTGGGCCACTTTGAATTAACTGATCCATTTGCATGCTGGTACACTCTCCCTGCTTGAAAATACAGCTTTCTGAGGACAGCAGAGTGTCAGCTGTCAGTAGGGTCACACAGTGCTGAAATTCCACAATAAACCAAGAGATTTTGATTTTCCATTGACTGTAATCAGTCCCACAACTAGCTACAGCTAGGAAGACAAGATTTCCATGAGCACTGAAAAGCTCTTTCTAGATCAGATTTATCTTAGAGCTGAAGGAAAAACCATGCAGGTCATAAGAGATGTTCAGATCTGAAATAAAATCCAATAGACATGTTCTCAGACTGATGCTCAAGTTTGTGGGATACCTTAAGTGGCTGTCGTGGCCCTGGACCCAGCTCTTTCCCCAGCCCTTGACAAGACAAACAGGCTTCGAGGCACTGACATCTCTCTCAATACTGCAGCATCTCCTACAGCAATTCCTCAGGAGCCTCTGATAATGACACTGAGGTTTGCTGCTGGTCCTGACACTTCCTCAGCCTCTAAGGCAAGAAAGCTGCCTCCCAATTTAATATCAAGATTTTTACCTAGGTTCTTGATTTTTCTTTTTCTTTTTATTTTTTTTTACTTTCATTCATGAGCTCATCTTCACTTCTGATAGACTTTTTAACAGAATATTAGGTTTATTTTTAACCAGTCATTTGTTCTCTTTAGTGTCCACATAGACATTCTGCAATTCAGCTCTGGTGGGTAATATTTGATATATAATTGATGAAGAAAAAAATATTTATATTTGAAAGTGGGAGTATTTTTTTCCAAATGCCTCCTGAAAGAAGTCAAAACCAGCTGATCAGGTGGGGTTAAAATCTCTGGAAGAGGAGATGTATGAGATTTAGGAGGAGGATTTGGCATGGAGCTCGGAACTTTCTTTCAAACTGCAAGAGTTGACAAGAGGGGAGAGAGATGCTCTTTAAACTATTGTAAATACTGAGGGAAAGAAGAGGGAATATGATACCCTGGATGTAGAAAAATATTTTTTTCAGAGGTGTTGAGTCCAGAGTTCATACAATTTGTAAATGTTGCTCTACAACTAGTAGTCAGCATCTGCAGTACAACATTTTCAGCAAAGGCTGGAATTCATGTGTGGTGTGAGCACTGCAAGTCCCTGTCTGTGCCATTCTCTACCTGAGCTATAAAAGATCAGGGTGAGCTGTACTGCACTCCTTGTGATGTGGAAAGAGTTAATGGAGATGGGTTCATTGAGATCTTTTCCCCAACTCTGAGATGGTAGAAAGTTATCTTTTTCCCTAAATAATTTGCCAGTGCCACCTGCTTACTCCTGCTGAATGAGTGTGTAGACCATAAGAGAAAAAGAAAAAAAAGACAAGCAGTTAAGGAAAAAGCTGTGGCAGGCCATATAAGGGTCGTTTGTATGGATTGCCACATTGGAAGAGGATATTCCCTCTTCCTGCTCTTCAGCTTCTTGTGTGGGAAGTCTTTTTAAGGCAAAAGATTGGAAGCAGGTAGTGAAGTGTCTTCCAAAGAGCTTGATGTTACAGGTAACACGTGTGGATCAGAGCTAAGGAAGAGATGAGAGCTGCAGAGGCGCAGCTCTGACACGTGCACAGCCCCAGACTTCAGGACTGCTCACACACAGGCACAGCCCAGCCTTCAGCGGGGCAGAAGAGAAGATGCTGAGCTCTGTCAAGGCTGCCCTCTGCTTTCTCATCCTTAAATGTCTTCAGACTTTTCTGGTCTAAAGATCTGAGCAAGCAATTTATTCTTTACAAAGGCCTTCCAAGTAGGAAGGAAATCATTCCATGTGGGACTGCTATACCAGTGTGAAGCCCAGCTAAGCTGAAGGAAACCAGTCTTGCTTGACTGCAGCGCCTAAATAGGCCTAGATGTGGCTGGTAGCTGGATGGGAAGCTTCCTGAGAGGCCATCTGCACAAGCTAAGCTGTGTAATTCAGATAGGTTAAATGGAAAACAACTGACTAACAAATAATTACTGGGACCTAGGGCAAATTGCACTGCCACCCAGAGCAGAGAGCTAGCAAGTTAGAAACTACCTGCTTGAAGTAAGAATTAGATCCAGCCTTTTGTCCTAAATGAAAATTTGGCTTAGAAAATGTGGAGAGGCTGTTCTGACCCCATCATCATTACCAAGCTGATGGAAGGGGTATAAAAAGAAGCAGAAAATAATGTGTGAGCAAGGCACACTGTTTTGCTATTAACTCTAATTCAGTTCTTGAATATTTTGCTCTGAATCTGGAAAATACCATGACCAAACAGATAGTTTCAGACTTTGCACATCCAGTAACAGGTAGAGAAATACTGCAAGTTAGTTGAAATGTTAAGTCCAAGACTTCCAGCTGCCAAACATCAAAAAAATGACACAGCACACACCTCCTTCCACCAAACATGCACAAAAGATAATCTGCTTGAAAGCACGGACAGAAACTTTAGCAGATTTCTTGCATGCAGAAATACTGCAGAAATACTGCAGTACAATGCACCACACTCTCTCCTGTAAACCTCTTAACACTCTCTCTGCAGGACACTACGCCCTTTCAACCCTAAACCACTTTCTACTTTTCCTTTCTTTACTCCAGGAGCCTTCTGTTTCCCTTCCATAAAACACTGGAGGACCCCAAAACCACCACGAAACACATTTTGGTAGTGACATTTACACTGAGCCGGGGTAGCACGCAGTGTACATCTTTGCATGGTTTCCTTCACGGACCTTCCTCTGTCCTTTGAGAGGAATGTGGGAGCAGTGGAGCATCTAAGCATCACTAACGGACTGCAGCTGGAGCAGCAGGAGAGTCCTTTCCTTTTAAAAAATGTTACTGCCTGTACAACATAGTGGGACCTGGGGGCTGCGTTTATCATAGGTTAACCCTGCCAGCTGCAGTGAGAGCTGCCTAGCGAGAGCTGGAGATATTGTGGATGAAATAAGAAATGGCTCCAAACTTTTGCCCCAAACCACAAAACAGACTTGAGATCATTCTCCAAGTTTGAGAAACTTTAAGTGATAGATACCTGCAGGCTATTTTTAGAGCTTAATATCAGACAAGGAGCTGAGAAAAACCACCTCCACCAAGACGAAAATAATAGTGAATTCTAACAGTTTAGTTGGGATTTTTTTATGTTCAAAATTTTGATGTGGAGTTCTAGTTTACATCCCTAAAACTGTATTAGACTAACTAATCTCTGGCAAAGTAGTTTCCATATAATCAAGATAAAATGGCCAAAACAAAGGCCAATGAAAGTTCATAAGATATCCTTAATAGAGCTGGACTCCCAATCTGATTTTTCAAGACAAAATATGAAATTACTCGTTTTCTATCACATTCCATCAATTCTGTTAGCGTTAAAGTAAAAAATCTCAAAGGACTCTGATCTTCTGATCAGGTATTTGAAGCTTTATGAAGCATTTTGTAAAAGGAATACCCCTATAGAATATTTTGTATCTTGACTATGGACATACATGCACAAACAAGCAGGAATGTAAAATGTAAAATTTTCCCAGTAATTGAGACTATTTCCCTACAGAAATTGAGGACACATTAATTTCTATTTCTCATGGGATTAGGCAAGTGTAAATAATGCCACTTTTTGTTTAAAAGGTTTTCACGCTTTGTTTTGCTCATAGTACAATATGGAGATTAAAAAAAATAATAAAACCAGAAAAATTATTAAGGGGCACTCACCATAGCCATTTTGGTGGGTTGACTGTAATTTCTGACAAACAATATACTGCACACTTTCCCAAACTTAGATAGTCTAAATTCTAGCTCACACACACTGAATGCTAACACTCACTTTCATTTCAAGTGAGAATTAGGACACAGAGAGGGTTAAAGACCAAAAAAAAATCCAGACTCCAGAACAACAAGAAAAACTGAGCTTAATCTGGTTGAAGGAGAGAATAAATTTGTGACTCATAATTTTTTACTTGTGGAAGAACTTGCTGAAAAATTCAAAGATTTGTGTGTTAGTAAAATGCAAGTATTTGTCCCCAAAGAAAACACAATCTCACTTCCACAAGAATGCTGCTCACCTTTTTCAGTAAAAACTTGCTTGCAAGTTGCAGTTCCAGAGAACACTGCATTTTTTTCATTAACACTGTGTCCTGGCACCAGAATTCCCCTCAATCCAGGGTGTCTATTCCCCATAATCCAGAGTGTGGATTTTGGGCAGACCAAAGACTTGTGCCGTGTGGAAGAGCTGCTTCATCTCTCGAGCCCCGCTCCTCCCCTATGTCCCATCCTGATAGAGGGACAGGGTATAATAAGCCACAACTTAAATTTCTTTATTGTTTAGGTTGACCTTTATTTTGCAGCCCTAATGAAGCCTTTTGATGTGCTCCTAAGACACACGGCCTCCTTTTTAGCATTCTGTTTGCTACGCCTGCTCTAACCGGTGGGCTCTTGAAGAACGTAAGTTTTCACATAATGCCTCCCTTGGGTGCCAAAGTGTTCTTTTCTCCCACAGCTGCCCTTGAGTCATGCCGTCCTGGAGCATCCCCAGCCCAGAAGCAGCTTGTCAGTAGGGAATTAGGACAATGTGTCTTTCACACCAACGACGAGAGCACCCGTTTGGCCTCTGCATTATGATCGCCGCTGACAGGAGAAATAGGGGAGCAGACTGGATGGGAAGAGATGAGGTTTGTGTAAGATGAGGAGATAATTAGCTAAAATACAATGGGGAGGGGGCGACGGGTGTGACAATGTGGAAGCAAGCTGCCACTGGAGCCCTTTGCAGTTCAAACCACTGCTCCTGAAAGCAGCTGCTCTTAGCAAAGGAGTTTGAAAACCCTTCCCAGAAAGCCAGGCATGTGTTCTCTATTACTGATTTGCATTAGAAAAAAAAAACAAGAAAGAAAAAAAAAAGAAAAAGATTGGGAGTTACATGCCCTGTAGGCGCACTAGGCAAATTGGCCAGCCTAATTATTATTTTTTGGTATGTCTAATTAAATGGACAAAAGGCCTTCCCTTCACTCTCGCTGTCGGCACGAACTCCACTGGAATGTGCTTAATGTCCCCTCATTTGCCCAGGCAGCTGAGCCTTTCCATTTTCCCCTAGGAGACTGGCATTGACAACTGCCCATGGCTTACCCAATCCTGCTCAGACACAGAGCCAGATCATCAGACAAGGAGGGAAAGGGGAAGAAATTGACCTGGTTCTATTAAAAACTGCTGGACAATGACGGAGGATGTGACATGTCTTTGTTGCAAGTCAGAAATATGTCCTGGCCCTTGAATGCAGAACTTGCCAGATCCCATCAGGTACTTTCCACCCTGTATTAATCAAATTCTCCCAAATTTTCTTTAGAGAGGTTCTGAAAGGGCAGTATTTGTCTCTAAGATTTCTGGTGTTTTACCAGCACTCAGTTCTCCTGTTCTGCAGATACACAGCACCACAGCCAGTCCTTACAGAGCCCCTTTTGACCTGTGGTTTCGCCAGCCTGTAACACCAACCCTTTAACTACAAGCTACATACAAATTCTCCCAACAACCTGAGTCACTGGAGAGTTTCAGCCTCACACTGACACAGCCAAAGTCCCTGAAATCCACAGCTTTCAATGAAAAGAGAGAGAATGTGGTGCCTTTTCTCTGTGAGGCATTTTTCTCCTTTTAAGTAGTTGTTGCCGGAGATTTCCACTAATGCCAGCACAAAGATAGTCATCCCACAAATGAAGAAGAGCTTATATTTATGGTGGAAATTGAAAAGTTTTCAGACATCTAAGAACCACATCATTACTAAATGACAAAATCTACTCCCACATTTATCAGATACATAAGCAGTAGAGGTTTTTACTGAAAAGATGAGGAAAAGGCTCAAAAGGCTCTCTATTTTTTTCCCAAAGAGATAGGGATAGAGAGGAAGAGAACATGTCATTATATATATGCGTGTGTATATATATATAAATGTACAGACACGAGAAAAAAATAGCAGGATGGTAATTTATCCAGCATAACAGACCATCTCACACTCTCTCAGTGATCTGTGTGTTTGATCTGACAAACAGGCTCCTATTAGAAGAGTACGGTGAAGTATCACCACATCAGTTCAAGTAAAAAACCTTTTACAGGAAACACCTCATCACTGGTGATCTATTGAACAATCACTTAACAAAGCCTTCCAAATCCACTGTGTAGAATGGAAAAGCAAAATACCAGCTCCTGATTTCAGCTGTACCTGTACAAATCCTGAATAACTCCCAGGGTCTGAGAGAAGTCTTCAGTTTCCACAACAGGTTTATCCAGATAAGCTGATACAGGTGCAGAAAACTCTGCCAGCTCAGAATTTGCTTTTTCCAGAAGCAGAGTTACTTTAGTGCAAGCAGAAACAACATGGTTAGAGGAACCATAGAATTTCTGCTTTATCCTAACCAAATTAAACACCTCTACAGCTCAGCCTGACACAGGCTTGAAAAAACCCCCATTGCTGTCCACTGCTGTTAAACTTTGTTAAGTCAGTGCCTGATGCTTTACTTCTTAACGAGGCAGTTATTTGTTTCTCAGGCAATTGCTGGCACCTGCCTGCCTTTTAAAATCAAATAATAATTGAATATGAGGAAAGTGAGACGAAGTAAAGGAGATTTAATAAAGAGAATCTTTGCTGTGGAGGGAATTTCTTTGGCAGTGATTACGTTACTAATTGATCAGCACATTGCCTGAGAGAAGCCAGAGACAACAATTATATTTAGCACTGTGGCTGAAAGCAATGCAGTCAACTACCTCCTCGGCTTTCGCTGTCCGCTGGCTTCACCTGGATCGGTCTGTTCATCTGCAAGGAAGAACAAAGACAGACATGTAATTAATGGAGGAGTCAGACATTCATATACAGAGGCTTGCTTTGCTTCTTTACTGCGCATCATAATTAGCACCAGAATTTACTCCACAAGGGGGGGGTGGGAAAAAAGCAATTAGTAAACAAAGAACTAACCAGTGCAGGCTGCGGCTTGGTCTGAGGCAAATAAATCAGTGTCACTCCTCTTGCCCGACAGTGGCTTTGTTGAATCACATTGGGAGAGGGATCTGAGTCATTTCACACAGGTCATGAAATTTTAAATGTAACTTTTAAAATTTCTAATAGTTTCCCCTGGAAACACTGGTGCATGACAGCAAAAATGCTTTGTCAGAACATCAGGACCAGTGAAACTTAAACTGCAAAAAGTTATTGAGATTGGCGTGTTGGGAAGGAAATTGAAAAGCTAATTCCACTTCTACTGTTAGCTCAGTAGAATAGTCATGTGTGACATAGCAGTCTCCATTTCAAACCTAGATTTGGATCTAATTTGTCCACATGCTGCAGGAGTATTGGATATTGAGAATTTTCTGTTGGTAGAGGACCAGATGTTCCTTCTATTGCTTTTTCAGATATCTTTTTCCTTTCTCATATCACTACACAAGTAGGTTTAAAAACCTTGCCACTGTGTTGTGAATAGGTTTCTGTTATTCAAATTATCCCTCTCTCACTCAACAAAATCACTGGGGACCATCACTATTCCCAGAGCTGCTCAGTCCCAGGAGAGAGGGCAACAGATGCTCGCAATGTTCTTCACTGGCAGTGCCTAACATGATGTGGGAGCCTGAAGAACAGGGATGAGGGTATACCCCTCCTGTCAATAGCCAAGGATGCAGACTAGATCAGAACCAGCTAAGAATTTAGTCTAAAAGCCCTTCCCTGCCTCATACTTGTCACATAAAGCAATCAATACCCTGTGCAGATGGACTATTCAAAATATCTTTCTCTGTGTGACCACCTCTGAGCAGAATGAAAATATCTTTTTGATTTGTCAACCAACAAAGAAAGTACAAGTTTAAACAAGCATCACAAGGAGCACAAGGTCAGAAGGCAATAGGAATCTCCTAACATATGTCTTCCCAGTAAAGTCAGACCACAAATTGGCTGATGAATATCACAGAATGCCTTCAGGGAATTAATCCATCCCTTATTTGTGGCTAATCATAGTTGGGCAGCAAGGCCATTAGTTTCATTTTTCCTTTTTATTTTTTTTCCTAATTTTCCCTTTTTTTTTTTTTAAGCGCTTCATAATAAGTTAGATTTATTCTAATTGCTCTGCACACATTTTTAGTAACAACAAGTTATCAAGCTGGCTGACAAGTAGGTTAAGATGATGAAGAGCCTAGCAGATCCTGCTGTATTGTTGTCTCTAGAGGAAAATGCACTTATCCATAAAATGACTACAGTTAGACTCATACTCTGCAAGAGAAGGATCCATGCCTACAGATGCTACTGAGCAGTTCCTGCTCTCCTCTGTGCCTGTACCGTCCAACAAAATCCAGACAGCTGAAATGCTGAAACCAACAAAGAATCTGGTAATAGCTAAACCTTGTATCAGCCCTTGCTTCTGCAAAGTTGCTCAGAGAGGTACCACGAGGTATTAGCAGGGCAGAGGTGATGCATGAAGCAGCAGCAGCAGGGCAGATATCCTGCCACAGGGCTCCTTTATACCCACATGTGAGCAGCTAGCTGCTACTCACAGTCAAAGATCTGACACCACACAGGTGAGGAGACAACTCAAAGTCATGTAACTCCAAAAGTGTAGAAAGTGTAACTCTAAGCCACTCTTAAGCCTGGTGTTTGAGGCATAAACCGTGCATGGTCTTTTGCAGTGCCTGTTCCTCTCTACTGATCATGGAGGCTGCCTTTGCATTTAGACTTAGCTGATATGAGCCCCGCCTTGCTTCTCATGTGCAGGACAATGAAGCCAAATTCCTTGGCTGCTTCCCTCAGCTGCTCAGCCTCTGGCTGCTCGTGTTTGCAGCAGGCTGGGGTTGGCAATGCACATGCCAAAGTCTGACTCAAGACCTGATTACTTTTAACACTTGCCTCTTTATTCCAGATTACGGGCTCCTGATGGGAACACTATGGCTAATCCAACCCCAATGGTCACAAGAGGGGGGTCAGAGGTCCCTGGTGCTCATTCCAAGACAGCCAGAACCTGCATCCCAAGCAGTCAGTCAGAGAAATGTCACAGTAGCCAGGAATGTACAGGAGGTGTGCAGCATACAGCCTCGAGACACAAAGTCTGGAGCCCAAATGGACACAGCCTTGAGATGCAGAACAACCCATAAATCCGCCCACATAGGTACTGATCTGAATTGTGCTAAAGTCCATGAAAATTTGCACTTAACTCAAGGAACTTTTCTATCCAGACTTGAGGATAACTAGACAGATTTCATCCTTCTTTTTTGAGTTGTATGAAAGTTTGCGCAAGGCAGAGGACATTATCAGGCCCTTTGGTAAAAATGAAAGGAGGCAAATATATATTTGGACTTTGGTTGTTTTTCTGTTTTGTTTTGTTTTGGTTTGTCTTGGTTTATTTTGGTTTGTTTCTTTGTTTTTGTTTTTTCTTTCTGATATTGAGGAGTGAGAAAAAGCAGTCAGTTCTGAAGAAAATTTATAAAAAGAGAGAGAGAATGAGCATCCAACAGAGGAAGAAAAAGCTGAGGAAATTAATAAGTAAAAGGCTAGTGTAATTTAATGTACACTATGATTTATACACTTGACAATTTCTTTATAGACCAAAGAGAAAGTGCTGCCTGAACGGAGCCCATAATACAAATTGAGATCATCTTGACATGAAAGACACCAATTATAGAGAGAAACACTGAGAGGAAAATAATTAAGTTTCCTTTCTCCATCTATGGAATTTTTTTTTTTATGCAGACACTCTGGGAGCAAGGACCTGTCATGGGGACCAGAAAAGGGCTAAGTGGGGAAATAAAATGGCAGAACAATGTAGCTTTCTAACCCTGGGGAAATGCCTTAGTGGGGAGAAGGGTATTCAGATATTCAAGTTCCCTGTTTATTCTTGAGCTGGAAGTGGCCATGAGTTAAGTGGAATGAAACCAAAGTTTATACTCCAAAATGAAGCCTTCTGAAGAGTGTTTGGGGAAATACTGATATGGACATCTTTAATATGTGTCCTGTCTTGGTGGACCCTGAGAGTGTGACAGGAGAAAGAATATTTTCCAGACAGCAAATCTGATTAATACCACCAGGAAATCCACCTGGGATCTGTGGAATTACAGATATGGCTGTAAGGTGTTATTAAACCCTGTCACTAGAAGGCTTCAAAAGGGATTTGGCTGCATGGGAAAAGACCTAGGACAGGCTGACCCAACATCTGAACTGGTGGATGGAGTGAGTGCACTGTCAGGCTTTCCTCTAGGATGTGCTGCACTGCTGTCCTTTCAGTGATCCTTCTTTCCTCTGCTCATGGATGCTCTTTGTGGTCTCATCTAAAATATGATCATGCTTCCCTGTTCTATGTCACCCCTGTTGGGGTGCCACTCAGAAAGGAGTAAATTGTTTTACCATTTGTTAGTCCCAAAAACATTCATCTCCTCTTTAAATTCTCTACCATCCTTTAAGACATGACTAAAATTTTTATTCCCTCCATAATACAGAGATATCTGACTTTATGGTACCAGAATGCTCTATAGTTATAAAACTATTATAAATCAGGACAATGTTTATCCTCATTCATGATTCAGAGTCCCATTTGGCCAAAAATTTACTTTGAAGTGCTTCGCTCAACAGCAATTTTGTAGCAAAGATGTGCTGAGGACCACTGAGGCACAGAGAGTTAGGCAAGAGCCAAATAATTTAATCTGGATCTCTGGTTACATATATAGGCACAGTTTTCAGAGAGGTGGTGAGAGAGTGTTATGCACACCAGAGTTTTATGCACAACTGTGTTCCCAGTGTGGAGTCAGGAAAATCCTGTGGCTCAGGTTCTCCATCTGTACTGGGAAGAAGAACCATGGCAGCTGTGAATGGGCCTATTTCAGGAGGAGGGGTTGCGTCCTTTTCCCACAAAATGCCATAAATATTTGTGTTGATGGTGGAGTTAGAACTTCACGGGCATCACACTTCTCATTTTCCTGTGATTCTTTGCATGTTCATCTATGATGAATACCACCCTTACTACCAACTTTGTAAACCTTAGGCAAGGTGATCACACTTGCTGTGCTTCATACCCTTCATTTTGGGTTGCCCTTTCTTCTTTTTTGCCAAAACCCAACCCATCCAAATTATGCCAGATGTCACCATCTCACACCAAATTGCCACTGCCCCACCTACCCCCACCCCAATTCTCCCAGCAAGTGGAAACACAACATCATTTTTCATGTCCAATTACAGCCACTGTGGTGCCACTGTTAAAAGACAGCGCAGGTACCCCTGTCAAAAAGGGTTTGAGTTACAAGAAGCGATGAATTATAGCAAGCCCTTTTTCAATTCTCCACAGAAATGAAATGTCAGAGCTTGCTGCTGTATTTTTCTCAGCACCATCAGCTACAGGCCACTGCAGGAATTAGACAGGGGACAGACGCTTTTCTGCATCATGATTTTTCTTTTCCTAAGGTTGTCGTTTTTTTCCCCCACCAACCTTTTTCTGCTCCCTCTGGCTTTGATATTAATTTAGAGCAGGTAGAAGGATCACCTGGGAAAGAAGAGTAGGAAGCAGAGACAGCTGATTTCTCACTGTCTCCATCTTTCTTCCTCTCACAGTTCCTACCACCCTTTCCTTCTTGTCTCACCCACTTTTTCATTGCTCATCAATGTACCTTCTTTTTTTAAGTAGATCTAAAACTCGAGAATGGACAAATACAGAGATTAAAAAAAATCCCTCAAAAATATGGAGCTAATCTGAATATCTTAAAATGTGCTCTGAGACAGGAAGAGAAAGGGAAAAGATGAGGAGATTACTGAAGATGAATTAAATGCCACTAATAGGAAGATCATGACCAAGCAGAAGAGAGGTTGGAGCTAATCTGCTGGTTGTGCTTAAGGATGATGTCACTTCAGGAGACAAAAGGTTATTCTAGAGCTTGTGTGCTTTATAGAGCCATGGAAGATTTTCCTGCTGATCATATGAATAATAACAATAATCTTTCCACCATCGTTAGAGGTCTTAAAATAATTGAATTCTCCTTGAGGACATATTGGGGGCTTTGGTTTTTATCAAGAACCATGATGAAAGTATTTCTGCTGCCCATGTTTCTGGAATTTTCCAAAAATGTAAAAAAAGTAGAGGTGTGAACCTCTGCAAAGGCCTGTTTCCAGCTCTCTCCTGGGTTTCTGGGTGAATTTGGACACATCATTACATCTGCCTCTTTCTCAACTTTTATTCTACTAATGAAGATAAAGATATCATCATGTAGTGGGAAGGTAGTTGATGAAAAAAAAATCTAAATTCTGGTTTTAAACAAACAAAAAAACTAATAAACAAACATCCTGTCATTTCTATGCTTGAATTATGTGGACAGATATAGCAGCAAATAACAAACTCTCCATTCTCACTGATATTGTGTTGTGTTTGGTATTGTTCAGGCATCAGTCCCCTAAATTGATGATGAAACTCAGCTGTGACCTAGTCATGAAGGATGCCAGCTAGCAGGTCTTAGCAAATGTTTATTGGGCTCTCCTGCATCCCTGTAGTTGCTGGTTAGCTTCAGGGAAAAAAAAAATCCCAGAGCAACTTCTTCTCCAAAAATAATATGGTGTTCTTGATGGTCTTGTGACATAGCTCAGATGTTAATTGCAGCTAGGAATAGTTTAATACCTGCTCTGAAATTTTCAGAAAATAGGTTTACTATTTATTTCTTTGGTGGGTTTTTCTGTTTCAAATCTCTCCCCAAAACACTAAGAGGAATTTCATTTTACCATTTCTGTCAACTGAGTCTGCCATGAGTCTTTTTTGAGTCTGCCATGTGCACAATAGTAATTTCTTCAAATTCAATACAGCTATTTATGTGAGCAAAGGTATTGGCAGGAATGTGTTTATGGGACTGGGTCATAATTTTTAAAGCATTGAACAAAATCTGCCCTGATAGAGGGCCCTAAGGAAATGCAAAGTATATCAGTGTCAAAGTTGGAAAAGCCAAGAAAATCACCTACAATTGAATTGTGTATGTGTAATTGCAAAGTTCAAGTAAATCACTCTGTATCTGATTCTGAGTGACATAATTGAATTACAGTGATCTAAACTAGATAGCCATAAGCATGAATCCAAAGCAATCTCCTTTCTCTGAAGAAAAAAAGAAAAAATACAAAGTCAGGGCTCAGGTGCTCAGCTCAGGGAAATTTCTCCAAATGCTACAGAATCAGGAAAGTTTCTTCACCGCAAGTTAGCTACACAAGTAGACTCCTATATTTGTCTATTTCAGATGTAATGCATAGAACAAAAACTTGTCCCCAAGGGAATAGTGGTAAGTGCTGTGTTTGCATGGATTGATGTGTAATTACACATTAACCACATTTTCTGTGGGGACTCTGAATTGATACGATGTTGGGTTAACAAAAGAGTGAGGAAGTATTTTAGAAAGTTTGTTTAAAAAAACCCAAAAAAACTCCCAAACTAAATCACATAGGTTTACCTTGCTAGTAATGCATTGCCTCTGAAATGATTATCCCAAACCTCATCTTGGTAAAGGACTCTTAATTAATCCCCACCACCCTCTTCCCCTTCTGCTGAGATGTGTGCCATAGGTATGTACACAAACAGATGACAAGACCTGAAATCGCAACGTGTGAAATATGAAAAAAACCCCATTGAAGGGTCTGACCTTTCCAAATCAGTCAATGCTCTGGTGCCTAACCCTGAGAATGATTGCTACTGGCTATCCCTGCTCTCTGAGAGTATTTCTATATATTATATAAAACATATTATAACCCACCTGTCTAACTGTTGATTCATCTTTCTCCTTTTCTCCTGTGTGTAGATGAACCTAGAGGGGCCCCAGTTCAGTTCATGCTCACGTGCACAAGCCTGTGGCTTCAAACACAAAACTTCTTCCTCACTGAACAGTTTGGGTTTGAGTTTGAATAAACTGCTAATCTTGTTAATAGGCAGCTACAGACTTTCCAATACAACAAATCATTTTGTTTGTTCCTGGGGTAGCTGAGCATGTAGTGTTTAATCTTATGGTGTCTCTGGTTTTAAATGAAGTGTGGTAGGGTAAAGGGAGAGCTCAGTCTTCATCCTGTGTTTGAGGACAAAACACAGGATGCTTGGTGTGAAGCCTCATTTTCCAAAATGAGAAAATCAGGACTGCCTTTTTAGCTTTTTTTTGGGGGTTCTTTGTTTGTTTGGTTTGGTTGGGTTGGTTTTTTTTTAGTGTTTCTACTTATAAATATTTTTTCATATTCAAATCTGCATATGAAACAGACAGAAGGAGATTCCCTTAAAGTTTTGGGTAGTCACACTGTAAAAATGGTGTTTGGTTGGTCCATTTTCACTCACTAGACTGTACTACCACATGGTACCTGGGTGATTAAGGACAGAAGATGATGCCCTGATCACCCAGATGGGCGTTTATTGCACTCATGGATCTTGCTTGGCTCCTGCACTTGACCTTTCTTTCCTGGAAAAGAAGGGTGTCTTGTGGATAGCGGATTTTGAAAAGGTGTCTGTAGCCCCAGATCCCTTACATGAATGGGAAATCCCTGAACATTTAGTGAGTACACTCAAGCATGTCAAGAGTCCCAGGACTGGCCCTCTGGCCATGCTAAGCTACATAAAAGGATCTATTTCTATGTGCATCCTGACAGCAGAGGAATGACTCTTGAGTGAACATGCTGCTCATTAAATCTCATTCTCTGCTGATAGGATGAGAAACTGCAATGTGAAATTCTGTTCATAAACACATCAAATTCTAATATAAAACTAAGTCAGTCTTTTGCTGTCCTTTCCTCCCTTCTTCCCTAGTATTAGGAGGGAAATTTTTTTTCCACAATCCCATCTTTCCTCTACTTTCCTTCTCAAGTTTATTTCAAGATAATTTGCATCCAATTTTAAAATATGCCCAAATACCTTCTATCAAAAGTCATTCTTCTCTATGCCTAACTTTTTCTATTTGCCAGCTTAGCATATATTGAGTAAAAAGAGACCTCATTCTCTTCACTGTGATCCCAAACTCCTTCTAGGCAGAGTAACAGTGTAGTCATAGAATGATGGAACAGTTAATGTTGGAAAAGGTCTCTAGGATCACCAAATCCAACAGTTAATACAACACTGACAAGTCCAGCACTAAACCATGCCCCCAAATGTCCCATCTGTGAGCTTTTTGAACACTTCCAGGGTTGATGGCTCCATCACTTCCCTTGGCAGTCTGCCCCAATGATTGACCACGCTTTTGGTTAAGAAATGTTTCCTAACATCCAACTGCAACCTGCCCTAGCAGGTCTACAACTTAGACCATTTCTTCTTGTTATCTGGGAGAAGACATCAACCTCCATGTGGCAATGATCCCCTTCCAGGTAATTTTAGAGTGACAAGGTCTCCCCTGAGCCTCCTTTCTTTCAGGCTGAGCACTCCATTTCCCCAGCACGTGAAGGCAGTCCATATGGACACAACAAAGACACTCCCACCCTAACAAGCAGAGATCCTTACCCTGAAGATGGCTAAATACATGTATGAGGCATCACAGCATTTAAATGAGTGATGAGAACATATGCTGAGGGCCCTGGATCAGTTTTGCAGCGCTCAGCTAAGGTGTTTTTGGTGGTGAATCTCTCTCTGTCTGCACCTCCCAGCTGAAAGCCTCCCCTCAGACCTCACATCCCAGTGGTCCCACAGGTGCTCCTGGTGCTATTTTGCTGCTCTCTGTTGGACAGGTGGGGTATTCTCTGCATGTGAGGCACGCCATGGTCACACAGAGCCCTGGGGACTCCTCAGCACGGACATGAGCAGGGCAGCAATCAGATCACAGAGACAGTTGTGTCCCTGAAGGCACTGTAGACATAACCCTTGTTCCCTCACTAGGAGATGAACATCTGCTCTTGTCTCTACCTTATCCTGAGCCCATGATCTCTGGCTATTGGAGCTTTCCTGCTGTGCTCTTCCCTCTCTGAGCTTTATCTCTTCTTCTGAAGCAAGACCCAAACGTTGCCTTTGCCACTAATGGTTGCTTGGCTTGACTCTGCAGACTTTAGGCAAGGCCAAGCTCCATTGACTTCAGTGCTTTGAGTGCAAAAAGACCTTGGCCACTGTCCATCCAAGAAGATTAGACCTTCTGTGCTTGTAGCTTTGTGTGCCTGGCCACAAAGATAAGAACCACAGCCAGCCCTTTTGCCTATGGAGAAATGCTTTCCACAGCATTGCCATTTAACAAACAACTGAGTAAGCTGTGTAAATTAACTAGCTGCTTTCACCCACTGCCAGGACCATGAAATACAGGCTCTCTCACTGATCTAAATGTGCAGGTAGCTTCAGAGCATGACTTTAAACACAGCTTCCCCAAGAACTGAAAGAGGGTCCCACCAGGTTAAGATTACAAGCAGGGTTTTCCTTGGTACTGAGCTAGAAAGTGTTTTTCCCCCACCCCTGGCCCTGCTTTCAAAGTTAGTGTGTTCACTCTCTTCCTCCTACGCTAATTTCCCTTTTTTCAAAGGTTAAAGTCACCTGCTTGCTGTAGTATAACACAGAGCAGACCATTACCTCAGTTCTGAACAACAGGAGGCCCAGACCTAAACCTATTCCAAGCAGAATGCTCTGACATTTCTGCAGCACAAGAGTTTCCCTCTAAAGGTGTATCCCTATCCCATGCAGGCATTATGGTGGTGCTCTCCTTTCAGTTCTATTAACAAACAAATAAAGTTTAATCTTTTTTTTAGACAGCCTGAAACAAGTTCCATTTGAGCAGAAGAACCCCCCAGCAGCCATAACACCTTATCCACTGACTTGTCCAGGCTGGTTTGAAATCACATCTCAAACTAGATGTGTGAACACTTTGTTCTGATGATAAACCCCTTTAGCTGTACTCTGGATCAGGGCTCCTGAGTTGACAAAAGGAAAATAAAACATAATTTTACAAAAAAGAAAGCAAACAAGGAAACACTCAGAGGAAGAATAAGATTATATTAGTTTTGATAGTGCCCCTTTAGAGAAAATCTTCTGTGAAGGGACTTAAGAGTATTAACTTTTTCTTCTGCCTTCCTTCACAGCTGGGAAATGCATACAGGGTATGATTTTAAGCCCACCCAGATGCTCAAGTTAGTTCTCAGTTTCTAACAGTAAATGAATAAGCACAAGCTGGAATCTTGCAAATTTTAGTAGAGCCTTCAAAAAGGGAAAAACCAAAAATCCATAGATTCCCAAATATTTCTTGAGTTGGGAAAAAGACGGAAGGTTTGAAAAAACCCAAACACTGAAAAAAACCACCACAATCATTCCAGATTTCAGACCCTCAGTGCAATTCTCTGTACCACTTTCAGCCTGTGTCAGGCCCTCCAGTGCAAAAGGAGCTACCTCTCACTCCCATCTATGTATAACTGGTATCATCTGGTCCTATGTTTTGACAATTATCTGTAACATAATTACCAGACTGATGAGTCTTGCTGATTAATTATGCCATCCTTCAAAGTTGATCTGGGTACTTAAAATAAACAAACACCCTGGTTGAGTAACAAAAGTGATTTTCTCTCTCTGTTCCAGGCAACAAAGGCTAGCAAGCTCATTCTGCTATGTAGGGATGTGGTCAGAGACTCCCAGAGATTGGTTTCTGATCTGTCACTCAGGTGGAGCTGCTTCTCTTCTGGCCCCGGACTGCACCCTGACTTCCACCCCTCCTGAATGATAAATATTTCCCCTCTGCTGAGAGCTATCCAACAGAATTGGTGTCTGATACTAATGCATCACTGATGCTTTCCTCCTCTAATTATGCCTAAATATTGCCTTTCTTTCTTTTCTGCCTTGAACAGCCACCTCTTCTTTCTTTCCTTTTTTTTTTTTTTTTTTTTGCATCAACATGTACCAAAGCATTAAACAAGACATTCCATTAATTTCTTCATCATCATAACTTAAGCCTGGGACATACCCTTTAAATATTCATTCAGCTATGAAAACTGGGCATTAAAATTTTAATAATGTCAAGCTCATTTGAACTGAGCTCCTGGGGGACTATTACGATACAATTAGAATAAATATGATGATTGATTTGGTGTAAAGGTTCACCTGTCCACATGTGTTAGTGGCTGGAAGCAGCGTGCCACCTCTGGCATCACAGCCAACAGCTCCAAGTTATTTAAAGTTATTTACTACCTTCCCCATCACCCCCATTCCCACCTGCTCTCAAGCTTGACCCCCTCACTTGCTCTCACAGATTGTTCAGCTTGGATTAAGTTGGAAGAGGCAAAGCAGAGGGGCCTCACTAGGAGCTGCATCCAGCAGCACTCTCCTCTTTTCTTCCCCTTCTTGGGCTGTGGCTGAAGAGGGAGAATTGCTCAGAGACACAAGAAGTTCAGCTGTAAACTTTCTGGAGGCTGTGGCCATTAATTTTTGCTAAGTGTGTGTCTGAGCTCCTGGGCCCTGGTGCTCCTGGGTAGGAGGGTGGCAAGCCCAAGCAACACCGACAGGTCTGAACCAGCTTGGAGGAGAATAAGGCTTGTGTTTCCTAGCAGGATCCATCCCGATTTCTGGAGATGTGATGCTGACAGTAAAAAAAAAAAAAAAAAAAAATTGCAGAGAGGGAAACCGAGCAAGAAATCACACTACTTAAGGAGCCTTCTGTTTCAAACGCAGGATGTTCTCAAATGCACAGAGAGATAATTAAAAGATTTTGGTCCACTGGGTGCTGAGCGTATTTGAAAATTTGGGCCAGATTGTACTTTCTCTCTCTGCAGTGTGAATTGGGTGCTACATGGTGTAAGTATGAAAGGAGATAAAATGGAGCCATCACCACTGAGAACAATCATTGGGCTTTTTTTTTTTTAATCATCTACTTTAAATAAACTATTCATTAATTCTTGGAATAAGGGTAAAATGCAAACCTCTCTGCATTTAAAGGTAACCCTTATCTAGCCCTGCTTACAAGCACTGCCAGAGCTTCTAGCTTTTGGGGCTTTACCATCAGTCTCCTGACATATGGTGCTTTCCTTAAATCCTCAACTTCTGGACTTGAGCAACTTTTTAATGAGAATTTTAATTTCAGAATGAAAGAAAATTCTTAATGCTTAAAATATCACTCAAAGAAAACAAAAAAGTGAAAATAAATTTTCTTTATTTATATTATCTTATCATACAGGATTGCTTGAGATAATTTACACCTGATACATTTTTATGGTTGGCAATGCTAATTATTAGAAACATTATTTGATTTTCACTGTTTTCAGCTTTTTTTGTTTTTGCTCAGTATTTTGTTAAAAGAATGTACTGATCCTAAATCTGTCACTTTATTTCTCAAATTCAAATCAAGTCCTGCTGCTTTTCCTATTTATCATTTCTATTTCCATGTGATTTACTTTTAATATTAAATTTTAACAATACTTTGGTGTTATTTACTTTTACACTCCTACCTCTACTCCTTCCAAAATAGAAAAGATTTTTAAAAAATTAACTCAAGCCATTACACATTACAATATGGAGACAAGAAAGGGAGAAAATGGTCACCTGGTGTTGCTTTGCTCTGAAGGAAAGCAGCAGTTTGGGGAACCTTCTTACTGTGAATGCAGACCGTGGAAAGATACAGCCTTTTGTGCTTTTCCCAAGTCTATTACCTATCATCTCCTTCCCCACTAAGTTTCCTCCATGGAAAAAGGGGTTAGACAGTAATCTTTACCTTCAGGGCCCATTGTGAGGATTAATTAGATATTATTCCTACAAAATTGTAAAGTTTTAAGATGCTCTATGAGCTCTCACTGTTATTATAACGTGCCATACCTGCATAACGTCTACCACTGCAATATTACCCCTTGGTTGTTCAAGACTACAGAACTGCTGCTTCTAATTGAGTTAATGGCTTCATAGGTTGGTAATTTAATAAAACAGACTGCTTAAACCAGCAAGGTTTTGATTAAATGGGGTGTGTGCAAAGGGGAATTTATATTTGTTAGAAGCTCTGTGAATCCAAGGTTTCAAGGCACGGATAATGCCGGTATAACAGTACCTTACACAGAGAGGAAGGAAGGAAGGACAGAGCAGAAAGCCATGGAATCAGGGAAAATGTTGAGTTTTAAGGGACTCATGATGATCATTGTAGTGTACCCAACACTCTTCTATGTGACTTGGAGCATTGTTTAGGTGCTCCTTTAACTATGACAGCCTTGGTGCTCTTTTGAGCCTGTTCCAGTGACCGGACACCCACTCAGTGAAGAATCTTTTCCCAATGTTTAGGCTGAAGGTCCCCAGACACAGTTTTATTCCATGAGGGAACTAGGAGGTCAGCACCCCCATCTCTGCCCTCCTTGAAAAAGCTGTGGCTGGTTCACATCCTGCTGCAGTCAGGTATTCTGGGCTGGTCTCGGGGGTATGCAGGGGTGTGTGATGGTGCGCACATACAGATAAGGCACTGTGCTGCTGCCACTGCTCACTGTGACAAGCAGATCTACTTTAGGATGTCATGTGCCTTGCCTGACTTCAGGGAGAAATTCAGATGTTCCTTTCCAGCTGGCCTTGCCCCCTAGCTTAGCTCTAGTTCTAGAGGAAAAATCGGAAAATTCTGGGAAGATCCTGTTTCCTGAATGGGACAACTTAGCTTGTGCTGAAATCACAGGTACACCTTGAAGTCGCCATTCTGAAGCAAGTGCCTGGCCGTGCCCATGCAGAGGAACGGGCTGCTTGGAGACCTCCAGAGGGAGCTCTTGGCTGCCTAAATTTAAACAACTAAATTATGCAAACCCAATTTCCTAGATGGAGAAATTAAGGATTTACTCCGGGAAGCCTGCTTCATTAGGTACTTAAAATGTACTCAAAAGTTAGTTACTTCAGTACACAGACTGGATCGCACCTCTGACTCCAGTGATTGCCTGTCTGCAGTGATTTTGGACTGTGGGAGCAGCTCCAGGTGCTTCCACTGCCTGCTGGAGTAAGTGGGAGAATGCTGCCCTGATCTTGGAAAATCAAGGCAAAGAATCCCTGCATCGTGACACTTTTCTGAGCTGTAAATGTGAATTCATAGCTGCTTCCTCACCACAGGTCAGCGCCATTGAGAGTTAAAATTTTATTCTTGTATTCTCTCTCAAGAGCTCCCAGTCAGGCAAATCTGAAACTAAAGCAATCCTTCCTTCCATCCCTTTGACCCTGAGAAAACAAAGAAAGCCAGACACAGTGTCATGGCTGTTTTGTGTATAAAGAACAGCACCCACAAAGCAAATGAGAAGCTTTTATGGCTGTTTGGAGAGTGCTGATAGATAATCAGGAACAGGACCAAGCTGCAGAGTTTCACCTGTCAAAAGCTGGGCAGGAACCTTCCATAATAAGGGTCAGGCACAAAATTCAGATGCTGACAAAAACATGGACAGCTTAGGAGGGCATATGGCAATTGTGCAAGTGGCTGGGGTTATGACACCTGGTTCAGAAATCTGGCTCAGCTAAACAGGTACTTTCTCACATTTCCATCTGAGCCAGCCAAGCTCACCAGCTCAGATACCTGCACTTCCACAGGCCTCCATTCAGGCACAGGAGGGCACTGGGGTCTCTTCAGGGTGGGTGGGGGGTAATGCCTGACCTTGTGGATCCAGAGGGGTACCTGAGGCCAGCCATGAACCCTGAGTATGCTTTCCAGAAGGGCGACCAACACTTTGTGACTCCAAAGGACCTGATGTCAGCACTTTGGAGGGGAACAGCTGGCTCAGCAGAAAGAAAAAAATAACAGGAAATTGGGAAGTCTGACATCAAAAGCGGATGTTCTTCCTTTTCCCTAAATGTTGTGCTCTGGTTTGGTGATGGGTTATTGGTCCTGGTAGTTAGTCTCTAGACTGCCTTACGACATGGGTCAAAACTGCTTAGTGAAAATTGTCCATCTGTGAACTCTGCTGAAGTTCATGAAAGCTTTGTGCTCTCATGGAGCCTCAAGTAAAGACTCAGGACAATCTGCTTTTGGCTGCAGATATTGTGCTTGTTCCCCACAAGAACCTTATTTAGAGGATCCTCAGAGATGTTTTGATTAACATTAGTTTCATGCCAGGCCAAAATACCCCTGTGACAAGCTCCATTGAGCCAGTGCTGAACAAACGAAATTCAAAATTCAGCTCCTTCACGTGAGATGGTGTGTGTGTGTGTGTGTGTGTGTGTGTGTGTGTGTGTGTGTGTGTGCACTTCAACTAAATCATTTATGGTCAATAATGCCAGGTTATTGTAGGTCAATAACTTTCCATTATTCACTAGCCTTGCTGTGCTCCCACTGTCAGCCAGCACAACGGCATGTTGGCTCTTGTGAAGCAAAAAGCTCCTGATGGGAGCTTTGGAAAAGCAAGCACGAACGCAGCTTGAGCAGAGAAAAAGAAAACAGGAGAGGGAGAGAGTGTGAAAAGTTCTAGTTACTCTCAGGAGTGTCTTGGGGAATGCGTGTGCGACATACTCTCTATTTCTCATACATGCATGCACTCTCAGCCCCTAAATTCATTATTCCTGTGCTCCCAGCTGGTCAGATGTGAGGCAGCCCAGATCCCAAGGCTGCACGACCGCAGAGCTGGTCCTGAGCAAACATTATCTCTCATTAAGGACTACAAGCTCGGGCTTAATGCCACAGCAGCCTGTGGGTTGTCTAAGCTGTGTGTGTGGACAGTTCACGCTCACAGCTGCCGCTTTGTACTGGCTACCCTGGAGAGGAAGAGTACCGTGTTTTTTTCAAGTCAGGGTGCAAATGTCAGCAAAGAAACAAAAATGAAGAAATCAAAAATTGCAGGACAACACGAAAATTATACTTGCCCCTGTCTCTGCTGCACTGGTACTAATGCTCTGCCCTGTGTCTCGTGAGAAGGGTGGCCAGGAGCCTGGAACTGCCGGCATATGTAAATAATAGCCTGTCTCCTTGGAAACTGCAGGAGGCAAAAGCCAGCCCTGTGGTTTGGCAGAGACTCTTTGGTGCTCCTGCCGAGGGTCTGAGTGTGCTTCTCCCAAACAAACATTTTGAGATGACAACTGGGACATGGGAGCTGTGGGATGGACTCATCCCTTGAAAAGGGCAACCAGTGGAAAATGAACTTCTGTGTGGGAAGTTGAAGTGGTCAGTAACTAAAAGCCTGTGAGAGGAGACGAGGAAGAATAATGCTGATTTTTCACTGAAAACAGGCCATCTAAGATTTTTTGCCTAAAAGACTTTTTGGCTCTTTGCTGGGCAGTGTATTGACCCTAATTCCAGCTAGCATTGAGATGGTGCTTCCTTCGTGAGACATCTTGTCACTGATCACCCTGCACGTGTGAAAGACAGCCTGGGGGAAGAATGTCAGCTTTTCCTGATGTTCCAGGTAGAGGCCACCGCTGGAGATAACATCCCTGGCAGCCTTGGCTTCTTAAACTCGCACCTCTGCACAGCTGCCATGGGCAAGGAGGAGTTAACAGGAGCTCTGAAGAGCTGGTCCATTTTGAATGTGAATAATGGGAATACTCTCCTTCAATCGGTATTCAGCACAGGGATGTACAGAGGTATAAAGTTAATCACTAGCTGGGCCACCCCTATTTCCAGAAAAAGAACTTTAATGCCTTCTTTATCCAATGAAGTACCATTGTTATACCTGCATATTATGAAGGGTTTATTAAACCGGTGATAATCTATTCAAGATAAAGTGATCTGTATGGCCAACTGAGCACAGATCAGACAGAATGATGGGAGGTTATTGTTAAAATATGCAAATTCACATCCTATTGAAATGCAAACCCTCCAGATAAGATTTTTTAATAAATCTGGTCTTTTTTCACTGCATGAAGGTAACCTAATGTTTATTGACTTCAAGACCATATAATGGAACGTAATATCTATTAGTCAGATCCTTGCCTCTCTTTCGATTACTGGAGGTACATGTTCTGGCTCCTGAAGAATTTTTGTTTTATAGTTTGGTACAAAAGAAAAGAGATTAAAACCCCCAAAATTAATTAACTTCTTTTTTACACAAAGCCCCCCTTCCTCCTCAAATGCTGTCATTAGTTACTCAAGCAAAAGGAAGCAGTATCCATCAGCTGAGAAATTGTCCACTATTTTCAGCATTAGGAAAAGCAACCAAAAGGAGAAATGCTATTTGGGAACACCTCTGTACAGCATAAAACATAAATTAAAACTTTTGGATGCCTTCCCTGGGTTTTACTATTACCACATCAGAGAAATTTGAGTGAAGCTTCATTTCAGTTTTCTGTAAAATAGGACTATGAAACTATTGACCTGAATTCTGTATGTGTGTTTCTGTGTATAAGACTTAAGACATATATTCAGCCTGTATTTATAATTTGGGGTGGGGGGGTGAGAGGAGGGGCAGGTGGTCACAGAATCAGACACAGTTTCAGATACCAAAGTGACGGATGAAATAAAGGCTTTTATTTTAGTGAAATGCCAACGCTGTGACAGCAAAAGTTGGGAACCCATTTCTGCTTAGAGGTCACTTCTCCTCAAACCCTGCAAAATTTACATGTTGATGTAGATTGATCTGAGATTTGGTGTGTCTGGTGAAGGTGGAATGTTTGTTTCTGATTCCAAAAGGAAGGTCAACAAAGTAAAACTATCCTGAAATAGGAGCGTCCTAGCTCCTTGGAAAAGCTCTGCCCATCTCAAAGAGATTTTTTTTATGTTGCTGTTAGGCTCTGTCAGGCTTTTGTGGTCAAATCAGGACTGTGATTGTGTCTAAAATGGTCTCACCCACTCAACATTTTACTCCAGCTGGTTCTTGGTGGGCACTGAGTGGAAGCAGTGAGACAGGCAGGGTCTCGGCAGGGTTTCAGTGCAGGGGATGGGGCAGGCAGCTCAGCTGTGGGCACAGACAGGAGGAGCCCAATAGACAGCAGAAGATGTGTCAGTCAGGGTGTGTAAAAAGCTGCCTGCACTTGGTTATTTGAAGCATCTACCTGTTCTGGCCTGCACTGTTCTGCCCACACAGGGCTATACAACAGCACAGCAACTGACTTTTTAAGTACAGCCAAAAACCTCTACAGGACTGGTCCTCTCTCCCACTGCAGACCTCTGGCTTCCATCTCAGCTGAAGAATATCCCAAGGTAAACCCTTCTGGACAGTTTGCCTATGAGGTTGTTGGGGATGGGCATAAAATGAGCTGCCTGCCTGAGTGTCTGCAGTGGGAACAGCAGTTTCCATCCCCAGTCTGCACTGCTGCCAAAACACAGACTCTCAACCCAGGCACCCTTCTCATCAGTCACTTCATTGGGTATACCACCAGTTACAAATTAGCACTTAATCAAGATAAATCCCATAGGAAGGATACGGATAATATGCAATGCATTAAGCCTGCAAATTAAGATGGTCTGATTTAGCCCTGGCTTTAAAACTCCCAAGCTTGCATTAGGACTAATGATGAATGGATGTACGTTCCTGGTTGGACAGGAGCTCTGTCAGGACAAGGCTGCCCAGCAGCGACAAAGCCAGTGCTGAACAAGTGCTCTGCTTAATGTTCATTAGGCCTTCCACACTGTCTCTGCTTGGGAATGTGCTTTCCCTTGTCGTGGATGGTTGTAATAGTGACATTTCTCCAGGATCTATTGACTTATTGGTCCTGGAGTTCATAAATAAAACCTAACTGAGGGCAGTGGCTGCTGGCATAATTTGCACACTGATCAGAGAGGGGAAACTGAGGCACACAGCATCATAATTGGAAAGGCTGACCTGCACTGTGCCCAGGGCTTTCCATTCACCTGCTCTAAACAAGATCCTGCATGTCACCTTGCTCAGGCAGTCTCAATCACGCTCGGGAGTCTCTTGTTCTTTCACTAACTAGCTGCAGGGATATAGGTGGCATTTCAGCTCTGAAAGTGTGGCCCAAGGTAGTTAAAGCTCAGTGGCCTGAATTCTCCAAACAGATTAGTCGAGTAGCACAGCAAGGAAACTCTTTCCCACTCCATCTTGTGGGCTGCAGCATGGGTGATGCAGCAGGACTGTACCTCCAGGTATGAATTACAGCAATAGCTAATGAGCGTCTTGCTCTGAGGTGCAGCACATTTTGCAAATGGAAAGTTGAAGTCTCTTCCATCCCTCTGTAACTGGGAACTCTGGTTCTCCTCTCTTCCTGCCTCAGCTCCATCAAGACCTGAAACAAGCCTGTTATTGGGCCTCACATCTACTATATATAGTCCAGAAATTAATCTCTGCGTGAGATCAGGGAAGAAGAAAAACCCTTATCAGCTTGTTCACCCATCAAGGTCAGGGTCCACATGGGCTGGAGTACACCAAAGTGTGAGTCCTGCAAAATGCAGGGGAGCTGCTATTTTAAGGGAGGACGTCTGTGATGCAGGCTTCAAGAGAAACCAGTTTTAAGATTCACAGCCGGGGAGCAGGAAATGGCTGTGGTCTTCCAAGGGTTAAAGGGCTTTGTTCTGGCTGCAGGAGTAATTTAGGGAAGGAAAATCCTTTAAAATAACAAGCATGGCAACATCTGTGGTTTTAAAGGTACTTTTCTCCAGATTTGAACTAGTGTTCAAACTTGTCACAATAGGGTATTTTTCCTGGATGTCATACTGCACTTATTACTGGGAATGACTACCTTCTACAGTGTGTCTCTACTTTATGGCTTTTTAAGATATGGATGCTGTCATCATATTCCCCAGAGATGTGTTCTGGTTCATGGAGACGCTGTTTTATATAATCTCCCGTGAAAGATTAAAACAACAGCAGCAGGAACAACAATAATGCAACACACTACCTCCTGAGAAAAACTGTGGAGTGGGGGCACAGGCAACAAACTCTCCTCATCCACTGCAAAGTATCAGACTTAATTCACGTGGTCAAACTTTGCTTTCCACAGGAAGATTACACCACATTAATTCCCAAGACAGCCATGCTCTCACTCTATCCTGGGAAGAGACTTCACCAAAGCTGCCATTTCTCCACTGTCCTCATACCCTACAGCATCTCCTCTCTCTTCTGTATTGACTTCCCCTCTGGTGTCTTTCCATGCAGCAGCTCAGACCAGGTATCAGCGAGTGGAGCTCTGCCAGCCAGTGCAGCTCCTGAGATGTTCTTTTTTCCTGGGCTAGAAAATGCCAAATCTCACATTTTAGGCCTCTCTCTGCTCTTGGCAGAGAAAACGCAAAAACAAAAAAGTCAAAACAAAACACAGAAGTGATGGCAGGAGAGAAACTTGGGGAGAAGGCCCAATATCAATTAATAAAATGCTGCTAGGGAGTGCAAGAGATCCCACTGGGGTACCTCACTCTGTGACCCAGGGTGTCAGCTTTCCCCAGTCTAAGCCAAAAGTAAGAGAAGCTGTGTCCAGTTAGAGATGCTCAGTAATTTGCCAGGTATTGCCAAGGCCATAGGTTATCTTACCAGGGTAACTTTTCCATTTCCAAACAGCACTTTAAGCCACTTATCAATAACAAGAAGGTTGGTGTGAAGCTTATGCAAGGGTAGAAAGGTGTATTTTTTATTTTTCTTTGCCTTTCTTTTATTTACTTAGCCTCCAAGATAAGAAGCCACCAGCTGTGGATCCAGGTCTGCAGGAACAAGAGGGCTTTGTGATGAGTGAGAAGGATTAAGGGGGCTACTTGTTAATTTTGATAATGCCGAAGAAAGAGCTGAATGAACAGGATATGTCTGTGCCCTGGGGGTGTGTGCCTTGTGTTTGTGAGTCTTTCTCCAGCTTGCTGGCCAGAGAAAAAGAGGCCAAGAAGCAAAGGTCTGAGTGTGTGCTTGCTCTGGACTGTAACCTGCTTCTGGTTGTACTTCAAACTCAGATTAACCCTATGGATTTGAAAGTTTGACCATGAGCATACAAGTTAAATCCTGAGGGAAAACTGTTCAAGCCATACAAACATGGAAATGCGAGGCTGCTGAGGAAGGACAAGGGAAATGATGTAAAATGAAAGCTAAGAACCAAAGACCCGCAGTATAAAGGAACTGAAAGAGAGAGGTTGAAAAATTCTCATAAAAAAGGAGTATAACAAGTGCTGTCATGGATGATTATAAGGGTTTGAACCTGTCACCCAAAGCAACAAGAGCACTGGCCTTTCTCACTTGACCTGAGGAGATAATGCTGTTAGCTGAGGTTAGAGAGGGCAGGTGATGTGTCACTGTTCAAATACAAAGCAAAGATGTCCTTTCACTCCAGATAATTAAACCAAAACATAAGCAAACAAGGCCTGAAGTTCTGGAATTGCCTGGCAAAGACCCTGAAATCCCTTAGGAAATGCTGCTAGACCTTCTCATCTTGACAGCACCAACCCATCCTTATGAAATGCTATTATCTTGAGGATATTCCATTCCCTGGTGTCTGTTTAAAAAATACCAGTCTAGACACAACCAAACTACACCCACAATGACATCCCAAAATGTCCTGTGGTACTTTAAGTACACTGAATTCATAAGAAATTTGTGCATGGCATTGCTGAAATGCAGCCATTTATAGAAGATAACACAGCAAGAGCTGTGTGAGAAGGTAAAATCCCTTTTCAGAGGACAGGACTGAGTTGCTTATAACATTTACTTTATCTATTTTGTGCATTTTCTGTGAACAGTGAAATGTGTCTCTATAGCGATGAATACTCAAGAAAACCCCAAATTTCAAAGAATATATTCAAATATTAAAGGAAGATGAGTACTCCATTTTCTCACAGATATGTGTTTGCTTATTGAATTGGGAAAATGAAACATATTCACCGTACGATTTTGCTGATCAATCACAACTCACCAAAACAGCCTGGAGAGTGAATATGTATAGATAACAATTCAAATATGCAAAAAGGGAAAGAAAATGCAACGTACAGCTAAGAATAATTACAAAGAATAATTGAATTAACAATTAGCCACTCATTAATATAAATTCTTTGAGATGAGGAAATAGACTGACCAGTTATGAATATATTTAGCGTAGAAATTAGGAAGAGAATTATCTCTCATCAACAATAAGCAGTCCTAGCTGGAAAAGTGAGGAGCAAGATACAAGATCATGTTCAAGATGAACCTTGAGAAGTTCATGCAGTGGTAAGGGATCAAAGTTGTTGATCTGGGAAGGTTTTTACACAATGTGTTTCTGTGGTTTTTATTTTACTTTTGATTTTACGCCTATGCTTTCAGAGCAAGGGTGCCTCCTGCAACACTGTTGTCAGTGCTGAGGATTGGCTTTGAAATAGCTCAGATTCTGAAATCTCCTCCATTTGAAAGTGAATGTTTTTCAAGCTTTCAAATATGGGTTGATTAGAAACATAAGTTACATTTAATTATTATTAAGGTGAATCAGTACCAATTCACATGCCTCCAAAGGCAGGAGGTTTAGGAAACCGATTAGCAAATGTTGTTTTTGTTTTTTTAATGATAAAAATATTGTGAGAACTGGCAGAATGGCTCAGGAGTTTCAGTTTTCAAAACCAGTTTCCAAAAACCTGAACAAAGATGTTTTGATTATCTCTTCATCTGTTCACGATACTTAGTTTTCTCATTTGAAAGTCAAATAAGCCAATGTCATTTGAAATGAGAGACGCTGCCTGACGCATATGAATAGGAGTCAAGGATTTCTGCTCACAGTGGTTCAGAAAACTGCCAATTTGTGAGCGAGCAAAAGTAGTCACCACCCTCTTGACAAAGCCACTGAGTTTGAATCAGGGACCTCTGGAGCAGCAGGCTCCAGATCTGCAGCTTGTCTTGAAAGGCTGGTGGATGCCAGCTGGAAGCTTTAAAAACTCACATCTCCTCAGAACTGGAAAGGATGGGGCTCATAACACACTGGTTTCTCTGATGCTTTTAATTTCTTGCACATATTTTGGGAAGGGACAGGGAGGAGGCCTAGGATGGGAAAGATTCAACAAAAACCCTAAAATGAGCAAACTATTTTTTCCAGTTTCTGGTAAATATTTAGGGCATTAATATTATCTGTGAAGAATGGTAACATTAGTAAATGCAAAGCCATTATCCTTTCAGTTAAAAGCTGGTTTTCTTTCTTGAGCTCACCTCCTCTGGTATTTCATCAACACCCAGAAAACTTCAACTTAAATAAAACAGCAACAATAAAAGCATGGATTTCATAGAATTTATTGAGTATGAAAAGCCATGTTTCCTACCTATATATCCCCAATTTCAATCAACACTTTTTCCAGTACTAATGCTGTGTTTATATCTCAATTCCAGTGTTGTTTTTTATACTTCTGTTTCTCTACAATGAGCATCTCAATCACCTTCCCCTTTCTCCAGTATTCAATTAATCACAATCTCTTTCAAAGATGAAGACCAGAGAGGCAACCTTGAACCCTAAATATTTGCTGTGGTGTCTGGATATCAGTTTTGAACTGTGGGGATTACATCAAATGTTGTAACATTTAAAATCCAGGGGTAGGGATTTGTGGCGGAGAAATAACCTAATAATCAATACAGCACAAAAAATATAGATGGATTGAGAGATAATTCCTAGACTAAGGATTCATAACGCCTTGGAAAATAGGGAAAAAGAAAAAGAAGGCGATGTTAAAAAGGAAAAAAAGAAATACCACTGAGAGGTGTAACAGAACTGCCCCCAAGCCGAAGGCTGCTTTAAGACTTCTCCGTAGGCATGATTATTCCTGGCTGGGAGAAAAGCCCCATTAAAAAGCTTTTCTGCTTCCTCCCCTGGCTATGGGATACCATCCTGAAGAGAAATCATTGACAAGCCTGTCTTTTTTCTGAAAGGGTTAGTCAAACAAATTGTCTTTCTCTCCAGAGCTCCTCTCCCTGCTTCTGCCCTTTTGTCTTTCTCTTTTCTTGTTATAGTTAGAAGTGAACATTTTGGCACGTTAATTAAAAATAGTAATAGTTGCAACAGAGGAAAGAAAAGGAGGGGTAAGGTGGGGGAAGCAGAAGGGGGATGGTATCTGCAGCCCTAATTAATAGAATTACTCTCAGTTGAAAGCCAGTCTGCTGAGGACTCTTGTCCTTGAGTAAACAACTCCCCGTGTCTGTGTATGTATGTGCATATATATAGATAAATGTACATGTAAACACAGCTATTCTGTTGCTTAGCAGCCAGTAGTGTCCTTTCATGAGAAAACAAAATATATGACAAACAGTCTCAAAAACATGAAGTTCCATGAGCATATTTCTTCCCTCATAGCTATTCAGACGAGGTGGAGAGTGGCCCTGAAATTAATGTCTCATCCAGCGGACAAAGGCAGAACTAAGCTAATTGGATTCCCATCTGTTCCAAACATAGTCTCAACATCACACAATAACAATAAATAATATGGTAATCATGGCTAACAATTAATCTTTTAGTTTGGATTTTTTACAGGGTGCTGGATAGATCTTAATATCACACAAATGTAGATTGTTGTCTGAACATATCCTCCGGACTAAAGAGAAGAAAAAAAAAAATCATAGTCTAACCAGCCACAATCATGTTGCTTTTTGAGTATATTTCAGGAGAGCAGAGGCTGCCTGATCTAAATGCCTCCTATAGAAAAATACAAACCAGAATTTAACAGAATATAATTTTGATCTAAACCCCAACAAATGTGAACAGACCTGTCAGAGGGCTGTGTAAAGCGACACATGTGCTCCTTGTTTAAACAATTTCTGGGATGAACAAGCACTGCATAAAACTTTCCCACTTCACCTGGGAGAGAAGCAGCACCTTGGGGCTCACAGGGACTCCCAGCACACCCCTCACTGCCTCCTCCCCTCCCTGGTGGCTTTACCTTCACCATTCCCTGGTTAGGTAATTTAACTGCAGACTGGTAGCCCCAAATACTGACTTCCAGTTCTATGTTGATGGTGCAATTGTAGTTTCAACTCAGGACTTTAGAGCAATCCATGTAGTAAAGAGCAATGAAAATCTGAGCAAACTTCTTGCAATACGCCAGTGAGAGATTATAGAGCCAAAATTACCTAATGATGTCCAGTTGGGCATGTCACTGCCCAGACAAGAAGCCCTGCTGTTGAGTCTTCTGTGTGGGCATTGTTATAGGAAAATTTACACAGACACCCCAAATCCAGCTGTGACTTTAGAGGGTCTGGGTCTGCCAACAGTAATCTCCCCAGAGACATTGCATATCTCTGTGGCACAGGGGGATGTGGAATAAAGATTTTCCATGAACTTGTGAGCTTCCCTACACATCTGTGTAAACTCTTAACATCTAAGCAGCTGCTGGCAATGAGGTGCCTGACTCTGCTTTACTATGCAAAAATCACCTCGTCTCTTTTTGACCTGATTCCTCGGGAGCTTCGTTTTCTGCTCTCTAGTTTCCATTAGTACTGAAGTCAACAGAGCTATGGAGGAGAAGCAGGGCTAAGCCACAGAGCTGTTACTTCACACTGATGTGAGCTTTTAAACATCAGCTGCATCCCAAATCTGGAAATGCCACCCTTTAGTGGTGAAAGAAGTGCGCTGTGTAAGGCTATAGCTGTGAACAGATGGATAGATGTAAGGTGACGTGTGGAGCTGGAACAACCAGTTAGTAAAGTTTATAAAGTACTTTGGGAGTCCATCTGGATGGATGGTGCTTTATAAATGTAAGGCCATTATCAGTGCCTCCTAACAGCACCCGACCATCATTCAGCACTTTTTGGATGGACAGTTAAAGAAAACACATAAAATATATTCCTCGGCAGATATTTCACCCAGACTCTTTTACTTGTAATAGCAGAGAGATCTGGGCTTTTATTTGTACAGACCATTCCCATTTGCAGTCACAGGGAAAAATCCACAATAGCTCAACTCATGAAGCTGTTGGATTTGTTATGTTTGAAGAATGAGGTTTCACAGCACAGCCCTGGAAATAAATGAGTGGTTTGGGAATTTGTTAATGGCAGGTCTCTTGCAGAAGTAGGGGACAGGATAACTAAAGGGACAGTAATGGGAGAGGCACAGGTTATTTTAGTGGTGGGTTTTAGTTTTTTTCCTCCCCTTAGGGGCACTACCCAGAATTAAATTCTTGTTGGTAACAAATGAAAAAAACAGATCACCATTCTGGTGACAAGAGAGGGTGCCATGTGTGAATATTGCACATGGGCAGCAGTTGCACAAAATGCTCATTTTCCTTGTGGTCGCCCGGACTGTCCTTGGGAGCGTGGCTGTGGAGGAAACTGGAAGCTATTGCTCCTGCATATGACTTGGAGCCAAGCAGGATGATCACAAGGATCTCATTGAGACTCCTCCACAAGGTCGTGACGATCTCATTCCTCACAGCACTTCTTTGGCTAAAGAAATCTGGGGATGGGTGGGTGGCTGCATTCTGGAGAAAGCCTCTCCTCTTGGGTCTTAATCACCACTTAGTGTGAAATCAAGCTGTTTCTTCAGAGAAATTTAGTGTTTGAGCTCTATGTTTTTTTATGAAACAAATGTGGTGTCTACGGAGAATATTTTTTTCCCCCCCTTCAAATCCCAAACACAGCAAAGATTTCAGTCTGGAGATGCTACCAGAGGAAGTGTATTTTCATTTCCTATGCTGCCATCGTGCTCTGCTGTGAGATGACTTCCCCAGACATACTAAGCCTCTCAGGATACTTTGTAGGAAAAAGTTCCCTTGATGAACTCCCCTTTTCCACTAAGAGTAGAGACTATTATATGTACCATATCCATGGAGGCTAATTTGGGATTATGGGGTATGGAAGAAGATATAAGCATCAGTTACGCAAATTGCTATTCACAGCATGGTGGTCTTTCAAAGTATAAATAAATATTTATGCATTCAGTTATTATTTGTCCATGGAATCAAAATATTCCATGGATAAATTTCAAGGACCTCATATAATTGTTTTTGTCAACTTATTTTTTTTTGATGAGGAAAGGGAGCATAAATGAAATTGTTTACATTTTTTACTACAGACCTAGTTTCTCTCTATTTGTGTTGCTTCTGATGTGGTATTTAAACCCTTGTTAAGAGATAATGTTGCAATAAGCTGTTTCTATGCTCAAACTCAATTTCCAGCTGCAGTATCTTGGAGGACTGGTAACAGAATTTGCCACTACTTATGAAACCATCTTTTGGGGCTTAGGGATCAGCACACTTGTATCTTCACTTCATTTTCAAAACTTGGACAGTGTCATTAACTGCCAAGATGATGTCAGCTGAGATGAAGACAGTAACTTCTCAGGGAGGTCTGCCATGAGAGACCAGCTTGAACTTGTCTTTTGACTTCTAAAAAACCTGTCCATCTGCCTTTCATTAGCCCTGGCTTAGGGGTGGAATGGGGAAAAGCAGACCTATTCTGAGAATAGGAGAGCTACACAGGTGGTCTAGTCTTGACATTTTGGAACATTTTTGCATTTGACTACAAGGAGACTTCATTGCACGAAAGTAGATGGGAATGCAGACAGACTAAGTGTTAACAAAGACATATTTAATCAAAATAGTAAAGCATGAAGAAGGTATCACACATGATGGTCAAACTCTCACAGATGTAGGGACATGGTAGGAAACACCAGCATGAGAGTATTTACAGAGCACCCACAGGAATATCAGTATTTAGGTGCTGAGTAAAGTCAGTGCAATATAAAGGAGCTTGAACACCCAAAAAAGCCACTTTGATCCCAAAAGGACTGCAGGAGGAAGAGTGACAGACTATATACAAGATATACACTGTATGAATGATTGCCTCCAAAGAGTACTAGGAAAGAGAAACAAGAGGATGTAAAGGTCGATTTTTTTTTTTTACTACAGCAGCCATACAGTTTTCAAATGGTTGATTTGAACAGCTCTAATAGAACAATGTAATTAAAACCCAACAGCCAGTGCTCAGGGAACAACATTGCTGAGTAGCTACCAATGTCTTGGCAGGTGAATATGAAGGTTCACACTGTTAATGACTAGCATTTGTAATGATTGCTTTATTTCTTTTCAGCAAATGTTCCGCTTCCTAAGGAACTCCAGGACAGAGATGGGAAATTGAATCAATGTGCATTTTGGGCTCATGCAAGGCAGTAGCCTTTAGCCTGGTCACAGGAAGATCAAGCAGGTATCTTTCTGTATTGACAGGCAGCACTGGACATTGCTGTTTCAAGTCTTTCACACCTGTGTCTATCAGACCCATTAATACTCAGCATTTGCACTGTGGAATGGATTCTGTCCCCCCTTGTAAAGGCACAATTTCCTGTTCACCATCAGTATCACAGCCTAGGTCTCAGATTCAGCAGAGGGCTTCATCTTATGCCTCATTTCGAACACAGGCACACACTTGATTCAACTCAGCACGACTGGAGCGTGTGTTGGACGTGCAGTGTGGGGCAGAGAGGCAGCAGATGGGGAAACTGGCACAGCAGAGACTGACACAGCATGGCTCTGTCACAGACATAGCTACGTGGTTTTTGGGTTATTTATACCTGTGGGGATGAGTGGGGAGAGAATGAGGGACATAGGGGGAAGCAGGCACAGAAATGAGAGGAGGAGGAAAAGAATGAAATCAACACATTAGATGTCAAGGCAGAAGGATTGAGAAAACTTCTCTAAAGATTCCCCAGTTGGATTTGGGTATTTTTTATTCAGTTTTTCTATTTATTCTTCATGATAGTATTATTCAAGTAACACAATGGGATGCTGAGGCTGTTTGCTAATAGGCATGCAGAAATTTAGTCACTGGAAGAAGACACCAAGGAATAGGAGGGATGGAGAGGATGTCTTTTGGGATGATAGTGTTCTACCAAAACAAACTCTAATACGTGGAAAAAACTGTATTTCATAACAAGAACCTGCTAGAGAAAAGTGAGATACTCAGACAAGGAATGTCTCCCAGAAAGCTGAGTGCATCCTACTGTGCACAAAACAGGTAGCGCCACACTCACCCCACTGGTACTATCTGATTAAAGCATATTTGTTAGCAAAACAGGACAGGGCCTGCAATCATCTGCCTCATGATTCCGCTCTGATTCCCACTGTGCACAGCTTCCTTAGGTCTAGGAGACAAACAAAGCCTTCAATGTTCTGTCTCTTCAAACTAAGTTCTCTCTTCAAGTTGAGAATGGATTCTGACCTTGTGCCATGTTAAGGCATTAAGTCAAGTCAGTGAAAGCTGAATATTGACACCATCACTGGAAATTCACCTAGCCATGGAATCAAAAGTTACTTGCTCACTAAAGGTGAGCAGAGAAGATTGGTAGTGTAGGATTTAACTGGGACAAGTAGGGAGGGCATCTCTCTCAGGCTTAAGAAGGCAATGAATATCCCCACTGTGCATCTTGGAATCACAGAATTGTAAAATGGTTTGGGCTTAAGAGGACATTAAAGATGATTTTGTCCCAACACCCTTGATGTGGGCAGGGACACCTAACACTAGATTGTGCTGTTCAGAGTCCTCTCCAAACGGGCCTTGAACACTTCCAGGGATGGGCATTCACAGCTTCTCTGGGTAACCTGTGCCAGTGCCTCACCACCCTCCAGCTCCTCCAGCTCCTGGCACATGCTGAGCACTCTCGTCTGCAGGGTTTCTCTGATGGGGTTGAATCATGCTGGAGGTAAGAGTGAAGCACTACTGACTTGCCCCAGAAACAAATTCCCACCAAGGTTGTACCTTCCCCTTGCCAAGAGAAGAGTGTTAAATACTAGAAACTAATATTGATGCAAAAAATTATATACTCTACATAAAAAATTATATCGTCTACATAGGTGACAGTAGGGAGAAGAGAAAGAAGCATGGGGAGCTTGCTTCTTTCACAAGGGAGCCCTGCACATTCACGTCCCTCACGGAGTGAAGGAGCTGAACCAAGTGCAGCAATCCACAATTTAACACTCCCCCGCTAGATCAGGAGGGGCCTCTTTGGGACACACATGCCAGAAGCTTGTTTGCAAGGTACTTCACCACTGACCCCAAAAGCTCCTGGGAGTGTGCTGGGTACACTTTGGAGAGCCCTGCTGATTCCTAATCTCTGCGTGAAACCAGCTCTGATAAAGAGTAACTCTGGTGGCCAAAAATGATGCAGCGATTTTCAAGCGGACTACAAGCTAATCCCCAGGATCATGATTAACATGTTTATTTTGCTCAGTTAAACAGATTCTAATGTCCAGGGCTGGGTGTAAGCATTGCTAAGAGCACAGTTCGTAAGCTGCCAGCTTTGGGTTGCCTTTGGTGATCTAGATAGCCTCACCTGACTCTCTAAAAACACTGAGATTATAGAGAGTGAGGAGGTGGGGTTCTTTCCTTTTACTATATGTATTTATTCATTTATTTCTTTGGTTTTCTGGAACTAAAATCTGCTCTGCTCTGTCATTCAGCAGTCTTCCTAAATATAAGACCATTGTTCTTTTTAACTAGTCAGCTACTGTCCTAGATTTAGGCAGCATATTTTCCCTCTCATTGCTCATCTAAACAAAATTTTGCAGGCTAGAAAAAAAGCTTTCTTCTCAGTAAGAAGCAGAAGAAAGGAAATAGTGAAAGATGCAGAAAATAGCTGCTGTCTTGTCCGGTTGCTGCCAGGTTCTGTAGTAAAGGTTACTCATAAGATAGGAAGTAAAATGAGCTTGGCCTATTGAACATTTGTTTGCTTTTTGCTCTCACAAGAACAATTAAGCCACCTGACTTTTAAATAATAAACAGTTCACTTAACAGCCACTAATAACAGAGCACTCTTACCATCCCCACCAGGCATTTCCTGGCTGAGAGATGGGGTATTTGTTCTTACATGGCTTGATTTGTGTGACTTACATGTCAGCCTACATGACTGGTTGGGGGGCTGGGTGTCCTTTATGTCCCCAGGCATGTGACGAGAGAAGAGGCAATAAAGACTGAATCAGCTCTCAGGGAGAGCACAAAGTAGAGTGATATCAGGACAATCAGACCTCATGTAAGGGTCATGGAGTGCAGAACAGGAAATGTTCTCTTGTATTTTCTGCAAAACACCATCCTGCTTCTGACACAGTCCAGATACCTCTGAAGCTTTCCATGTCCTTTGGATACCTTCCCACTATCCACCATCAGAGTGTGCTGTGCACGAACAGTCACTAATCACATCAGAGGAAATCTGAGCTTAATTCGAATTGCCCATGCACTGGCAGGACCTTTCTTCTCATCTTTGGAGGTCTGGGCTAAACAATATCTCTGCCTTCTCATGGCATCTGGCAGCCACTGGCACCCTCCATGGTCCCTGGTGCTCTGCACTGTCATCTCCTGTGCTCTGCATTCCTCACCAGCCATTTCCCATCCCCCATAGCCAAATGACTCAAGGGTTACAGGCCTTGATGACAAGGGATGACAGAGGGATGACAAAGGCAGAACTAATCCTGATTTGGGGCCTGAAGGTAGGTTAAACAACCTTTGTGTAGCTCCACATTCCATCATTTCATGCCTTATCTTCCCAAGCAGAAATTAAGAAATATGTTCCAAATAAACAGTAAAGTAAATTGAAAATTAAGTTTTAGGGGGACTTGAATAAGTCAGACATTTGGTCAGCATCCAGCATACTTTCTGGAAAAAAAATACAAAAGAGCTTTGGAAATAAAGAAAATAGATGGGATTTATCCTTATTTCAAATGGCATTTTTTTCTTTCAAACTGAAAGGAAAGGACTGGGCTAATCCCTGAAGAACATTTCTCTGAAATTCAGGAAAGTCTAGCAGTACTTTTACTTTTCCCTTGGTATAATTGTTTGTTTCTTGGGGATTTTTGTTTGTTTGTTTGTTTTTTCCCTTTCATTTCCTCTCTTTCCTCAGACCAGCCTCTCCCTTTCCATGACAGAATTTCTGGAGTGGGGAGCCCACCACGTGTTCACACCACCTTCCACATTTTCAAACCTAGGAGTCACTGAAATATCTCTTTAAAGGGTTAAGACCCCAAGTTGATGTAAACACAGAAACTGCAGAAGAAGACATATCCAAGGAAATGATAGGCTTCACCTGTGCTGTACACAGATGCTTTTGTCTGATCACAGGCAGAAACTGGGCTTTAGTCTATAAGAGCACAGTGCTTTAGTGCATGACTTTTCAGCACAGCTAGGAATATCCATGCTGTCCCCCTCTCATCCTTGGTGTTGAGTATGATCTAGGGCCTGTCAGAGATCTTTGTGCCAGAGAAATTCCTGCATGGACCAGAAGACTGGTCCATAACTGTGGTCCACTCAGCAGAGCACAACAGGCTGAAGCCTGTACACTGAGATTTTGAGCCCAAACTCAAGTGGTTCAAGTGCCCTAGCTCAGCAAGGGCAACAGTCTCGTGGAAGGCAATGTCACACTCAAACCACAGTGTAAGTGGAGTAAGTGGTAATAAGTCATTTAAATGAATATCTGAGTAGATAGGTTTCCATTAATCAAGCATATGACTTGGAGAACAAACAGCCATTGAAAACATCTAGACAAGCTTGGAAGAGTGCAGCTGTTAGCGTTGCACACTACATTATCACCATATATTTAGATTGTTATTAAGTGAACTTGAAGTAAGGCATTCTCCATTTGTCATTTTCCCCCTGGTGAATTCAGCTACGAACATTGATTATTTTCTTTTTTTTTTAATCTGAAAATTTGTCTATTAACTTCTCAAAACTTATTAATCTGTTTTCACTTCATTGGTAGCAGCTTTCCCCCACCCTCTACTTAGCTTGTTAAAACTCAGAGTTGATTAAATATGACACAAGAGTAAAATATTACATAAGCTCACAAGAAAATTTTTATTTCATTATCAGCACAAAGTGAGTCATCTTGAATATGACACTGGCTTTGGCTCCATTTTCTCTCAGTTTTTTTCTCTGGTTTTATATTTAATTACAGCTTTTTTCTCCCTCTCTTTGCACTTACGATTTTGTTTTTCAAATCCACAGCAGAACGATCCAACTTTGTTCTTACACTATTAATTAACACCACGCTCTAGTTTCCCCCATACTTAAATGATGAATAAGGTTAAATTCCAGACAATGTTCTGTACATTGCCATCAATTAACAATTTTCGAGGCAGCACTTCATTAATAAACACTGATCAGCAGAGCCCTTGTGTGGAGTGCACTGGAGCTCAGAAATTGTACCAGAGCTTCTTTAATATGTGAGCTGGCGTGTGTGGTGTGGCTGAGCGTGTGCACAAGTGTGCATGTGTGCGTGTGTGAAAAAAAAAATCAATGCAATATCCTAGGAAACTCATCAGCACATCATCTCCTTAAAGGTTAATTAAGAATTTGAGGAAGAACAGAGGGGCTGAAGCAGAGGTGATGGACATCCGTGTCTCTCCAGATCATTAAGTACTAATTAGGTTTGGAAAGTCTATTGAGCTTCCTTGGTCTCATCAAGCCATGTGATGGTCCCTGGATACCTCAGTGTGAAATGCCATCAGCACTATATCTCCCTTTATGAACAGGATGCACTTCAGTCTCAGGTGTGCCTGCTGTCTCTCACTCTGTGTGTGTGTCTGTATTCTGCTTTTGGTGTGTGTCTGATTAAGCTATTTATTTTATAAAATGCATAAAAATTGCATGGAGAATACAGACACTTTCAGAATCATGTGTAATGCAGCTTTTTTCTGCTGGAAGGCTAATGAGGCAAAAAAAAAAGGGGGGTTAAAAAAAAGGGCAAGAAAAGTTCTTGCTAGCTGCAAACTCAGGATGAGCAGGGGAAAAAGACTTCCAAGTTCACATAAACCCTTTTTCTGTGCTAGGATATAATTTAGGGAGGACTTCCAAACTGGATTTCCTTCACCTACGTTTCCTGAGCTCTGTATGGAGGTGGGTCAAGACAGGAGCTCTGCAGTGAAAGTTATGAGAGTGAGACCCCACCCTGAAGCTTCAAAGAGACCATAATATGTATTTTGTTAATTACCTCTTTTAAAACTCTTAGCCAGAAGTTCTGCACAGCTAAATCCCAGAAGTGGTGACAGGTTTTTAGAAATGGTTTCCATGGAATGTGTGATGCTGCTTTTATCTTAATTTCCTGGCTTTTCAGTATTTTCCAGCCTACAGGTCTTACAAGGACAGATTTTTCTCAGGATGTTTCCTTTAAATTGGATTGGAAATACAAATTTAGATGCTCAGCTGTAGACAAGGATCTAGCAAGCAAACCAATCTGTGCCTGAAAGAGACCTTTGAGGTGCCCAGAGACTGAGTCAGCTCTCAGTGCTAATGTACAAAGTAATTCAAACCAGATGCCAGTGATCAGATAGATTCTTCTGGAAACCAGCCTTGATGGCGTTATTAGTAAAACAACACAGCTGGCTCTGTTATGAGGGTTCCCTCATGGTAACTCAATAAAATTTGTTAATTCTAGTTTTTAGGCAGTCTTAAGCTAGCAGGACAGCACAAAGATGCTGAAAGGTAAAGGAAGCCTGGAAGTACTTCAACACTGTCATTCCAAAGAGATCCTTATTCAGGAATAAGCAAGAGGTGTCTTGTTCACATGTAAAGAGCTAACCCACACGCCTACTGCCTATCTCAGCATGGAGAGAAGAATAATCTGCTGTGATATTAGCACTCATTTAATAAAATTGCAACAGAAAAGGTTGTCCTCTGGGCTGGCATTTTCAAGGGACACTTGGTGTAAGGGAGGATGGTGACCCTGGAGATGGTTTCCATTGCCTTTTTGAGCCCCAATGAACTTTACTTTGATTGCAAACGATGGAATGGAAGTTAATGGTTCACTGGCTCAAACTGTTGCCCTGCCAATACCGTGCTTTCAACATTTTGGTTATTAAGAGCAAGTCTAGTTGCATTAGCAACACTACTGGGGGCAAGGCAGCAGTCTGGGAACGACTGGGATGTGGGTTCTTTAGGATGCATCTGGAATTAAAAACAACTGCCTCCCACTCCCACCACTACCACCACTACCGCCACCCAGTTTTCAGCAGGAGATGGCTGAATTGAAAAGCTGCTGATAATGTTGCAGCTTGCACGTCTGCTCCAGAATATCAAGGACCCCTTGATAAACCCACTGCAATGCCTGGAGCACTTCATCTGCAGGCGACTTGCTCTCTTCAATATGGAGAGGATTGCCACTAATCCTGGCGCATTACTGTTCACTTGACAGAAGTCGCCTGAAACAACTTGCGTCTGTTCTTGTCCTGATTTGCTGTCGGTATTTATTAAGAGCAGTGTGTTTAAAATGGCACACACTGTAGCCTGAAGATAACATCTTAAGCTTCCTGCCTATACCAACAAAAAACCAAACACCCCCTCCCGAGAAAATCTTCTCTGAACACTGTCATGCCCCTCTTTGCTCAGCCATGTTGATGCTGTTGCTTCATCCCCAAGAGATCCCTGCGAGAGCAGTGGTGGCAGCAAGAGGCGCCTTATCTCTGGTTTTACTGATCACCACTCCTGAGCTGCTCTGAAATGATTATCATATGTAACTGAAGTGATGGAAAGCGCTCAAATCACCTCTATTTCCATGACTTCAGTAGAGAAAAATGTTAAACTGACAAAGCCTCTGGTTCTCAATTAACCAATGATGTAAAGATGTTATCCGAGGATGTAAAGATGTAACAGCTTCTCTGAACCTTCAATCTTAACCACTGTGCTTAGAAGTAAACATGATTCACTATTAAATGCTGAGCATGGTGATGGCTATATGGCATGGGCTTTTATTTACTAAGCACGTGGCCTGGTTCACTGCCACTGATCTGTCAAATTGACTGGATTTACATAGTTTGACTTTTTTCACGGCAAAGATGGGGAAACTTCCCCACTTACTCCTGCTCTGATTCTGACTGGGGTCTGGACAAGAGCGTAGAAGTGCAGTTAGATCTCAGAAGAAACAAACAATGACCAATAGTAAATTTTGCTCTGCAGCATGCCTTTCCTAGTTTACAAAGGCCCTACAGTATTTGTTGATGAGTTGGTGACAGTCATTTCTCCTGGATTTTGAGATCTCTTGGTTTCAATGTCATCTCAGGCAAGGAAACATTATCAGCTTTAGTAGCAGAAGAGGATTCTCAAGCACACCAGCAAATAGAATCTGTTTTTCTGTCTCCTACATAAAAACTGTGATTCTTCTGCCTATTCAACTGACATATCAAAAAAAAAAAAAAAGGTCTGTGAGGAGATGGGTAATCAAATTTTCTTTAAATTAGGAATATACTAGAAAACAAAAATTATATTGCTCTGTGCTTCCTTTAAAGGCCCTTGAAGATTTTCTCCTGCTAAACTGATTTTGTTAGGGTACAAAATGTTCAGACCTATCAGGTCCTTAAAGACTTATTTCTTCTATTCTTGGATGGGCAGTATGCTCAAGAATTAAGCATCAAGCTTTTTATTGCTCTTTTTTGCTCACAGAACTTTGGTCTGATGAAAAATTTCATTGCTTATGCGTGTGAAGCATATGTGTGCATGTGTGAAGATATGCATATGCATAAGTCTAGCATATTTTAAATAATTTTATATGTGTATATACATGTATATATATATATATGTATTTGTGAAGAGGAAATAAGGAAATACTCTTGTACCTGGTCTGGGTGTCTCTGTACTTCAGGCAATGCACAGATAGAAAGTGATGTGAGTTAAAGAAGGTTTATTTTGAGGTAACATTCCTGAACAGCAAAAGGAGTTAATGTACAGTGTAAATCTTCTGCTCTCATTAACGGACTAGAAGACAAACCGGTGCAATACCTTCCTTTCTGTCTTTAAATCAAAGGATAGATTTGCAAAGCAAGGCCCTGTACATCAACTTAGTCCATGCAGCATCTCAACATTTGTCTGGGACAAGCAACATTAGGTATGGCAGACAGTAAGGGCGCTCTCAAATGAGGGACAGATGGCTGTCCAACACTGACACCGCAGGTGTTCAAGACTTTTAATTCAGTTCCATTCAGCACACCTTTTGCTCTCCAATCCCTTGCTACCGCTGTCAAACTTTTCCAGAAGCAAGAAAGAGCGAACAGAACGTGGTAGAGTCATCTGTTAATCCATCGGGGAAATTAGGCCATCAGACAAGAACCTGCTTCACACACAGATCTCTGTGAAACAGGTGTGTGCACTCTCTGTGTGCGGGTGTGTGGGGTAGTGGTAGAAAGCTGTGGATGCAAGGGAGGGGAAAAGAAAGAGGACTGGCTAGTGAGATCTGGTCTGGGAGGTGACAGAAATGACAGCCAGGTACTGATGGGGTATTACAGGGTATCTATAAGAGTAAGACATAATGTCTGCTAAAAACCAGCCTCCTCTTGGTTTCATTTGAAAAGCTCAGACCAGAGAGGGACACAAGTTCTCTGGCACCACAGAGGCTCATCTGTCAATGTCCTTGTGCAAGTGGATGAGATGGAGAAGAATAGACTAAAGGCTCCTTTGTACTTTTCTTTCTTTGTCCATTCCTGCAAAGAGCTCAGTGCTTGAAAGCTTTAAGCACTTAAAGTCACAGATGGAGATGTCCCTGTCAGCATAAGGCAGAGTCCTTGGTAACCCTAGCTCTGGCCCTGGGAGGGGAAGGTGAGCTGTATTACTTTTGTGCAGTGATGGTCTTTTCATTGTGATGGTCCTTCTGGGAATGCAAACCTGCCTGCAGCTGCATATTTCTGAAGACCCCTGTGACACCAGGTACCCCTCAGCATGGCTGATGAAAGTTCAGGTATGGAGTCACCCCAAACAGCATTTCCTCTCAATTTTCTCTTGCCTATACAAACTTGTTCAAAGCTGGGCACTGCATAACTCCCACGGAGTTACTGAGAGCTGGAAAGGGACAGGGAGACTCTGCCTTTGGTGGCTACAGCATTTACAAAAAATCTTCCTTTGAGCCCTGAGGACAAAGAAGCCTGTCTTCCTAGTGGTTTGTACTGTCAATCAAGACCTTTTTTGGATTTTCTGGTGTGCAGTGAGCATGTCCCCTCTTTCTGTGTGAGTGTGGTGGTCACAGCATCAGATTGCAATTTATTCCTCTGTAGTGGCTACAGATCCAAATCACTGCATGCATCTACTCTGCTTGAGGAGAGGGAGAGAGAGAGGAGAAGGGAGGAATCATAAATGATATCTGGAAATTTTGATTATTTTAAAGGAGGATTCCCCAAATTGTTTTCCCCACAACTTTTACAGGCAGAGATTTTTCAAGATGTCAGGAAATATCAAAAGAATTGCAAAAGCGTCTTACTAAAGACAGGTTTGTTTGGAAACGTATTTTCCACTGAAAAAGATAAATGCAAGTGCTTTTTTGACCATTTTTGGACAGGGTTTGCATTGAATTGCAAGTCCTAGATCTCATGTATTTCATCTTTGATGAAATTATATAAATAAATGAGCATTTTTCTTTACATTCCCAAAAATAAACCTGTATTCCCTCATTCTGTTTGCTGGAGAAGCTAAGCTGTCCTGCTTCTCCAGGGACAGGCAATGCTGCAAGGATATTCCTACCCATACAATCAAAGTGCAGAACATCCTTCAATAATTATTCAGGGAAATTGCATATAACATTTTGAAAAGTCATGTTCTTTACACTATATATGAGCTAACCCATCAGCAAATTTGTCCGTGATCTCTGCAACTTTTATTTTATTTATGGGATGAAAGGAGTCATGATTTGGTCAAATTTAAAAGTTCAGATGCTTTTTACTTTTCTGCATTAGAAAGAAACCTCCCAGGCCTCATCACTTTTGCCTGTCTTTAGCTGAGGTGAACAGCCTGATTCAAATTTTTGTAAATATACTTCAGCTGGTCTCTGAGAGGTACTCCGCACTGCAGAGGAATGAGTCACGTTGTTGCTTTCACTTTTACACTGGGGATACTGCTCCTGCCAGATCTTGCCATTTACTTGGAAAACTAGTCAGCGTTCCTTTCAAATTCCAGATTGTCATCCCTGCCTTCCCTTTCCCCCTTCCTCCAGCCTCTGGGAACTGCAGGACAGCATCTTTCTATTGTCCTGCAGAGATTGACCTCACTTGAGCGAAGTTGCCTGATCCCTGGAGAAAGAAGAAAGGAAAACAAACCCCCAGCAAAACACAACCTGTTCCAATTCACACCCCAAACCTTGAATGTTATCCCTTTGTGCCAGCTGCACCATCATACTACTGCATTCTTTCTTGCCATGATTTTTTTTTTTTGGTGGAGAGCTGCCTATCCAATCTGTGAGCACTGTTGGAACAGCTCAATTTTACAAGCATAAAGTATTATGATTGCATTGATTTCCATCATAAATCATATTTTCCATCCTCTGTCTCTCTTTCCTTGCACTGACTGAATTAAGCCTTGGTGTTTTCTTTAGCTGCTGCCAGAGCTGAGTCTTGAGATGATATTAGGGTAATGATGATAAATTTTAGCCTCAAGCCAAACCATTTCCACATTACAGATAATGTTTTTTTCCAAATAAGTTCTGTTATTGGAATCCAGGACCCACCACATCTGCAGGCTCAGAGGCTGCCTCAACACAGTCTCTTTGCTGTAATAGGTTTATAGATTTGAAAATTTGCTCTAAACAAATAAATGAGAGAAGAGAGAGAGAAAAAAACCAAATGAAGGAATGGAGGAGAATCAACCAGAAGGAGGAGAAAGAGGGAAGAAGGTAAGAGTGGGAAAAAAAAGGGAGAAAGGAAGAAGACAAGGATAAGGAAAAGAAGAAATAGAACCATGAGGGGAAAAGGAACTAGGGGGAATTACATACACAGCAAAGTGCTAGCCAGCCTGTCAATAGCTGTGTTTAGGATCAGAGCTGGTCCCACAGACAGGCACAATTGCCTTGTTCCAGCACCAGGTTCTGCAAGCCTGCAGACCCAGAGCTGTGTGTTTCAGATTTCACCCCTTCTTACAAGATCATTCCCTGTCATCTCATTTCCTCTCATCTCATCTCAGAAAGGTCTCAGACAAACTATTATAATATTCCTGCAGAATTTCAGCTGTCCCCACAATGGACCAGCTGAACTAAGCCTGACCCAATATTAGTATCTCTACTAAGGCTTCAGTCTCAGGTGGTGTCTTACTGGAATAAATGATCTTCATTTTTTGAAGCTACTACAAAGCAGGTCACCTTCCCACCTTTGTCTGAGGGGAATTCAGTCTGTGTAATCAGGCCTGAAGGAGAGTGTCCCATGCTCCGGAGAGTATAGATTCTGGGCACAGTGACCTTCAGGAGAGAAGCTGAGGGAGGCCAAATCCATTACTTGTTCTTCAGCTGCTGTAAAGGCAGGCAGTTCACCATTTCACTGTGGTGTCTTTCAGGAGCAGCCCTGTATAACCCCATATCCTGTGTCCCTCACTAGTGCTCCGTCCCTGATTTGGAGCATGGATCAATAAATCTTGTGCTCCCTCTGTGGCTTGTGAGCACATAAGCGCCTCTCCACTCTGGTCCTCCCTTAACCTGCTGGAGAGTTTTTTGTTTGTCAGTCTACTGAGTGAGTGAAGCCCTCACAGAGGAGCCCAGGCAGAGATGTCTGCTCCAGCAGCAGGCGGCCCCTGGAAACCATTCTCACTCAAAGCAGTGCGCAAGTTCTGAGGAGTTCTGGTTTGAGAAATCACCTACACACAGAGACACTCCAGCGGGAAGAAAAGCACACCTTGATTCCTTACTCTGTTTTTCCCATGGCTTGCCCTGATGTGCGAGACTTTCTGAAGGAGCTGCTTAGCACCTGCCACCAATTGCACATGCAGGCAAACAACAGTTTCAGATTCTTCGTTCAACCTGAGCTGTAAAATTGCACCTCATTAGCTTACACTGTGATGGTGGGACTCATCTGAAAGCAAGCAGGCATCTTCATGCCCCAGGTTCCAGAAAAGCAGAGGGATAACTAATGACCTGATTCATGTTCCTTCCTCCAGAGCTCAGCTCTTATTGTTCTTCTCAGCCCTAAGTCAGAAGCCCTCACTGCAACAAGCCTGGGCAGTGCTGAAATACAACCTGATGCAGATGGTAGGGGCCAGCTCTGATTCTGACCAACATATTTACAGCCAGAAGAAGGAAAAAAAATGGACCTGCAGATAGGTAGGCAGGTGGCAGGCAGTTTATTTCACTGGCAGTGCTGGAGTGCCTACTTCACGGGATGCTAAATGCAGTAAGTGGGGACAAGAACAAATTTAAGAGGGAAGAAGGAGGCAGTGAAGCAGCCAGTGCTCTTCAGGGTATGAAGGGAACATCCTGCACTTCCAGAGGAGTCTCAAAAATAAAAACACCCTCAGGATGTTGCCTTTGCAGGGTCCATGTCTTTATTATTCACATCAGTCCCTAAAGAGGTGCTTTCTCTTAGGACATGAGTCATCTGGGAAACCCAGCAGCCCTGCTACGTCTCTGCTGCAAGTGTAGATTTGCAAAGACAGTGTGTCCTGTGCTAAGAGTGCCAAAAGATATGTCCTTAAAACTGGGCTAAATCATTCTGCTTGCTCACCTTGTTTGGGTGAACCAAACTGTGATCAGTTCCCCTTCACCAGACTAAATGGCGGTGATCCTGCCACAAGCACACCATGAAAATGTACCTGGTGCCCTGCTGCTGCAGCCAGACCCACCCAAAATATGTCCTGTCCTCTGTAACTCTCAAGGTTAGTGCTGACTAACCAAATTGGACCTCTATGCTGAGCCTGTACTCCTACGCCCAAGTCCAAAGCCCTCTGAGAATGCAGCAGGATGCCAACACATAGGGCAGGACTCAGAAATACATTTTTCCTCTCTGTGGTTCTTATCCCACAGCGGAAGAATTCAGCAAAGGCTTTACACGTGTCCCTTCACCCATGGATTGCCCCCCTCTTCACTGTGCTCACTGCAGAAAAGGAGGGACCACAGCAGAAATGTGGAATTTCTGTGCAGTAATGCAGAGCTTACAATGCAGGACTCGTTTCAGTGAATGGATTGACCGCAGGGGAGGTCAGCAAGGTGGACAATGACAGCTGATGCTGTAGCTGTGCAAAGTGAAGCAGACATAAAAGCCAGCAACACACAGACCAAAAGAATAAAACTGTGCACCTGCAGGTAGCAGGACCAACACCCTAAGACAAGCAAGAAGAGTGTGGAGCAAAATTTCTAGAAATTTCATGTCCCAAGAAGGGCTTCTACGCAGTTCTCCCTCCCCTGATAACAAAAATTGGCCATAAATGAAGGCACCATTTTTGCCTGCTAAGTCTGCAGTAGCAAAGACAGGAGTTTGATTGCCATTTCTAGGACCTCATGAACAAGGTACATAAGAGGACAAAATCACTCTCACATTTACTAACAATGAGTATTGCTGCTGGCAGGCACACCACAGGGAGAAGGATTAGATAAAGCACAGAGAGCTGCCCCATCTTCCACCCTGTAAAGGAACATTTAAAAGCCAGTGCAATGGAGTATTTATAGCTACTGTGGCTGCACCAGGTGGCTTCAGTCTGCTGGGCTGTGGTACTGGATCTGGTTTGGAATGAAAACAAATACTAAAATATAGTCAGACTATTTCATGGGTGGTATATCATTTTATTCCATTTGAACAGTGTTTTGGTTCATCTTGCGTTTAATTTGAAGGATTGAGCAGATTCCCAGTAAATCCCATAGTAAGATCTACATGAGAAAAACACTTTTAAAAAAACCCCAACCCAGCAACAACAAAACCCTTTCTTCTGCTGCTGCTGATAACAAGGCCTATTACTTCCCAGCCTGTGTTTGGTTTCAACACTGTAAAATCTCTCAGTTGCAAACAAGAGACCAAGATAACTCTGACTAGAGCTACCCTATAAACGATTCTGTCCTCAGTGTTTGTTCTGACTGGAGAGGTGCCAAACTCTCTGCTCATGTGGTCAGGTACAGGTGGTGAATTGGCTTTTTGGCTGGTTCGTGGGCAATGCACTGGTAGGTTGCTAGGGAAAGCCAGGTTTGCACCCAATGAGAAAACAAAACTCTCAAAAACTTGTGTCCTACGGTTAATGTTTCAGTTCATCATACTTTATCCCTATCTAGACACAGCAGATGGTGTTTCCAACCTTGTGGGGTGTTGTTTTTGGTGTTGTTTTTTTTTTTGTTTGTTTGTTTTTTGTTTGTTTGTTTGTTTGCTTTTTTACCAAAACACCTAATCTGAGCAATAAAGCTTCCATGAGGTTATATGGACATGTAGCATACAGGGAATCACACCTGTCCTTGGCCATTGCCTTTCCCAAACTCTTGATAACATTTCTCCCTTGACCTGCCCCAAAGCTGACAAAGGCTGACAGCAAACTGGAGGTCCTTGGCTGTCCAAAGTGAGGGAGAGCATCTCTGTTCAAACCGATGGGTTTGGACTGGCTGTGAATAAATTTAGTCTAGAAATGGAGAGGAGACAGCGATGTGGAAAAGCTTTCCAAACCAGAACAAAGAATGGGAGTGATCTGAACAAATGCAGATGCCTATAACAGAGCCAGGCCCCTTCTATTCAATGGAGAGAATGAAGTATCGCTTATGAATCATCTCACCCTAATGAGGCATCCAAAATAGACCAGATGAATCACAGTCCAGAAACACCTATTTTTCTTCCTGTGCTTTGAGAGCCCAAGGTAACTGGTACAGAGACATTTACACTGTACGTGGTTAGAGTTAGGTGAGATGAATTAAAAAAAAAAAAAGTAAAGAAAAAAAATCAACAACAAATCCCTAAGTGTTTAGGTGCAACAGAACACTTTCACAAAAGTTATCTGACACAAAGGAATATAATTGAATGAGATGATGCAAGGAGTCTAGTGCAGGTCAAATGTGACAACTCTTGCAACAATCTGTTAATAAAAAACTTCCTTGATGCGAACTGCTTACAAATCCTGCTATAAAAATGCAGATTCTTTCCTTTGAAACCAAACCAGCAGTTCTCAGTTTACACTGGGGTGGTGAAGAACTGCATTTTCCCTGCTAATTTGATTTTAAAACCTAAAGATGACAACATTTCACTTCTGTCTTAATTAATCTATTTTTACCCAATATTTCTGTATTGAACAGAGGTGAGTCAAGGGTTTTGTTTAAATTAGGAAGAAGCACTCATTCAAGAGTGACAGCTCTCTTTATACTCTTTTCCTCTAATTTGTCTCAAATATCACCTTCCAAAACTCCTTTCCCCTTGAATAAAACCAAGTTTCCACATGGTGACTCCTGCTACCATTGCTGCCTCAAATCTCATAAAAAACCCACTATTGGTTATGAGAGGCTTCACTTGCCAAAACTAATGGGAAACAGTGGTAGGTGATGCAGAGCAGAGATGAAGAAGCTTTTGTGTTCTGCCTGGCTCTTTTTAGCAAAAGCACAGTGACTGTTTTTACAAAAAAAGCACCAGGACCTCTGGTACAGTTTGCAGACAGCAGTGGATCCCAGCAGTGGATCCCAGCACAGGTTCCAGTTAACTGAACCATAAAGGGAGCCAGCACATGTGATCCCAAAGGTATTGGTACCTTCTCCTACCTAGGATGAAGTCCTGCTTGCCTGCTTTTACCAGGAGCTGGCAGAATTAAATCCCACTAATGACAGTAGTGTTTTTGTTTTTTTTTTTGTTGTTGTTTTGGTTTGGTTTTTTTTTTTTGTTTGTTTGCTTGTTTGTTGTTGTTGTTGTGTTTTTTTGGGTGAGGCAGCACCTCAGATCTGGCCTGTGTATTCTGCTCTTGGTGTCTCTTTGTTGAACCTGACTCTGGTTCTGAAGGGTGAATTTTTCAAACAGCTTGAGAATTGTATTTTTGAGGAATCTTTACCTCAATTCAAAAAACACCACACGGAGGACCCCTGGGACAAACATCCCAAGCACTCTAAGCTTGCACCTAGAGCTGAGCGCTTTTGTTCAGAGTTTGGCATCATCACCAGGATGAGCAGATCCTGAAACCAATGACTGAGTGATGTAATTTCTTGCTGTGTTCATTTCCCCACTCACATTTTTTCCTCACTCTGCCCTGTATCTAGCTTTGACAAAGGAATCTGTGTATGCTGCCTGGCTTGTCCAGCATTTCAGATTTCCTGCAGATCCCCCCACACCTCTTTCAGCTTTCACAATAGTGACCAGCATGCTCTGAGCATGGTTCCTTTCTGACTCCACCTGTTCTGAAAGCCCCATGCTACCATCAGTCCTGCCACAAATGAGATAATTCAAACACCAGGTTTTCATAGGAAATGGGATCTCTCTGCACTTCCATCAAAGTAAGGACCTGAATTATCTGAGCTTGGCCTTCTACTAAAATAATAATATATTTTTTAACATATCACCTGGTACTCCAAGATATGTGAAAATTATTCAGAAGGAGTCTGTCAAGGTTTACTGAATGCAAGTGCCTTCAGAGTATCAATTGGTACGTTCAAAATTTAGATTATAGTATCACCTATAGCCATTCACACCCCTAACATATGGGTAGATCCTCATAAATTGCTCATTTTAGTTCCCTCTTTCCTTTTTTTTTTCCCTGCCCATCCCTGTCTTTACAAGGTAATCACCTAATTTGGGGAAAACGTAACAAAAAACCGGCTTCATGACTGAAGAAGCCACAAGATGGCATTATAGAGCAATTAAACGAGAAATCCCTACTGGAATCAGCTTTCCCCCTCGCTTGCGCAGGAAGGATGAGGAGCAGGGAGCAGGGCTCGTTGTAAGAGGGGACAGGTGTTCCGAGCAGCCTCCAACACAGCCACTATCCCTTCTGTTGACGGTCTCACCTGGTTAACTCTTATTAACATTTCCAAGATTTCAAGTGGAAGCCCTTCAGGAAGCAAAGGAGAGCACATGCCTCTTCAGCTAGCCTTTGCTAGTGTTATTTTCCTATTAATGTGCAGCTTTTTTAGCTCTCCCCCCCCCTTATTCACAGGTGTACGTGCTCATGCTCGGGCTGTTCTTTTTGGGGCGCGTGTGGCGGATCAACCTGCTCTCCCTCGACTCCGTGGGAGTCACATAAGCTGCCACAGAGTGTGATAAAGGTGTAAGTATGTGAAGAGAAGTTGTGGGCCTGATGGGCTGAAAGAACAGGGAAGCAAGGCTGCGTGTGCGCCGTGTGAGCAGCGTGCACAGAGACAACTCACACCCACACCCAGAGGTCACCACACCTGTGCAGGCTGCAGTGCTGGGACTGTCCTCTGGCTGCCTCCCTGAAACAGCAAGAAATCCCAGTGGGAAGTGACGCTGAGGAATGGTTCTAGGTGCAGGGTGTACTATTTTTGTTGTGCAAAGCTCTGTAGCCACCACGGCGAGCCTCTCATGGTGGGCCCTGGTGGAGTGGGGTGTGCCTGTGCTGGGGTGGGGTGTTAGTCTTTAGGAAAACTGTGGCTGCTGGGCTGGAGTGTTAATCTCTAGGAAAACTGCGGCTGCTGGGCTGGGGTGTTAGTCTTTAGGAAAGCTGTGGCTGTGTGGTCACCCTGGGCAGGCTCTGCGGTGCAGCAGGCAGCGTGTGTGCAGCAGCACTCCCGTGTTCCTTGTCTCCGTGGAGCCCGTGATTTACGCCTGCATGGACACGGTGCAGGGCACATGCAGCTGGTTTTGGGCAGTCGCTGCCCACCGCAGCACTGGGGAGGGGGAACCGGTGACATTCAGCCTGATCCTGCAGCACTTGTCAGCGTTGAGGGGCAAAAACAGGGATGAAAAGAAACCAAACCCCTTTGCTGACTTTCCTTGCAGCTCAGCTGAGAGCACAGCACCTGCAGAAACAGCTGCTCGCCAATACCTGACACAGACTAGCTTTTTTTTCAGTAAATAATATAAAGCCCCCTTTATTTCACATCCTGCATTGTTACGGGCCAGGTCACTGAAAGCGTTAGGGCTGATTCCTCAGAGTATCCTGCAAATGAGACAGACCTCAGGCTGCACATGCTCGAGAAATCAGCTATTCAAAATAAAAGCTGGGATCGACAGACCACTCCAGTGTTTCCTTTCTTTTTCTTATGGTCAGTGAGGGCAGGTACTTGGTGGCAGCTGGTGAACAAAGAGATGCAGTGGTACAAATATTGCTGTTTTACAAGCAGTACTATTTGAAAGAGCATGTAAATAAACTGCTTTCCTTTTTCTCAGAAGTCATCTTAGTATTGTTATTTTTATTACTCCTACCACTGTGTTTATAATTGTTACTATTATTAAATAACTTCATAGTCCAATTGGCTAAGGGAATCTTAGATTTTTTCCTTTTTTCTTTTTTTTTCCCCCCAGAGATATAAAGAGCTAATAAGTTGCCGCATTGGGGCTCCAAGGAATTGATGAGAGATTATTCCCTTATGGATTACTCTCTCAGTGCTTTGTCCAGCTTAATTTTAATTTTACTCATCATCGTTTCATATTTGCATTGTGCTCCAGTCAGGGTTCATTTCAGCTCTGCATTTCCTTACAAATAAAGCTCCCAAAAACTTAAAGACAGAAAAGTGCTCAGAGGTGAGGCTTCTGGTGTACTGAGATGTTATTTTTCTTTGCAATCCGTGCCACAGCGTTGTCCCTTTTGTGCCTGAACCCTTGGAGTTTTGGAGTGCACCTGCACAGGGGGCTGCTCCTGGGTTTCAAATCCCTGCCTGGGTAAGGCCAGTCCCTGTCCCCTACCAAGCTGCTCCCTTGAGATCCTGCTACCTTCATCTAAAACAGTTTTGGTGCTTGTAAGACACAAAGATGATTCAGCCTGTTAGTCCAGTAAAAAGCTAACACCTCTTTTTAGTTTTTTCCCCGCACTGGTCCTGGTAATTTCTGTCAGTTCAGTGAGTGGATTTTGTCCAGATGGGAGAGATAGAGTGGAACTAACTTCCAAGGGGTTTGTTTCTGGAAAGGTTCATGAGAATAGGTGTCTGAGGTTGAGCCCTTGGAGTGCATCCATGTGCCATTAAGGGAAAGACAGAGCGATCTCCTGACATGGACACAAGGACACAAGGGCAGCAGAGAATTAACACAGGATGGACAAGGGAAAACCAATACTCAAATGTAGAGAAAACATACTGCAGGACAGTAGAAAAACAAACTGCAATGCAAAGGGCCGTAGGGAACCACTGCAAATAGAGTGAGTTGTTTACTTTGTGACACCCTCATCCCAAATGTGGGAGGATCCAGGCTCCTATGTGGAATTCCTGTGCTGCTACTGCTATGGCTAGAGTATTGCTACTGCTGCTGCAAAACACAGATGTGATGTAGAGAAACAGAGCAAAAGGGAGCTGTCTGGGGAGCCGAGGTTCCAGTAAGTGATTCCTCGGCATAACTAAAAGAGGAAGGCATCTCTAGCTCTAAGAGCCCAATATCCCAGTTATTCATGTGATAGGAAGAGACAGCTCTGCACAACGCCTTAGAGAAGAGATCCCCCCCCCAGGAACACTCTGAGGTCCTGATTTAGCACAGACTTAAAAATGCATTTGAGTCTCACTATCTGGAGTGACGCTGACTCGTGTGCGTACGCCATGGCTCTCAGAGGCTGCACCAGAGCACAGCTACACCCGAGGAGAGAGCAGACGTAGGCACAACACAATTATTGAGGCTGCAGATGCAGGCTGCCTGAGAGCCTTCCCTTTAGTCACCATCCCTTTGCTACACAGAGCGTGGGAAGACCTTTCTGGTAGGGTATCATCTGCTTCAGGCTGAAAGAGCCTAGGCATTATCAAGGGTGAGATGATCACCCTCGTACAGGACATCTCTGCTGAGTCTCTTCCTTGGCTCTACTCTTGGGAAAATTCCTTTCCACCAGGCTATCAGCTACACTGTGAGAGAGGAGAGAGCTGAACCCTCTGCCTCCTAATACTGTGAAATTGGTGAGAAAAGACAGAAAGAATATACATATAGCTGAAGAAAGGGGAGTGACAGGGGTATATCTCCACAGCTCAGAGATTAGAGAGCACACCTTTGAGTGGGAAAGTTAATGCATTTGGCCTTTTATCCAATGCTGATTTCATGCAAAACACATTCAGAGATTTATTTTTTTAAAGAAGAGGGAAAGAGAGTTTGGTCTATTCTTCAAGAACATACCCTATGTATGTGGTTACAAAATAAGGAAGAAATGTTTTATGAAATTATTATAGAGGAGAGTATGATTAGACAGGCAGAGAAAGACAGAAAGAGGCAGACAGGCAGAAATATAAAAGAAAAAGCCAGGAAGCTTGCTAGCTCTTAGGAAAGATGAGTATTATGAGAAATTATTGTGTAAAGTAGTAGTCGTGTAGAACAATAGATTAGGGAGAAAGAACCCTTAGCCTGTCACTGGGAAGGAAAAGCAGCGCAAGTTCAGGATGCAGCGATGCATCTAAAGGATGCTTGAGTGGGTTAATAATGTCACAGTGACATAATCAAATTAGTAATGCTATCTTGGCGATGTGGTCTAGTCTATCAAGGCATTTACCTGGTTACATTGTTCCAAACAATACCATTCTAGAGGCAGAGGAGTCCAGATGTCCTGCCCATCCTGCACGGGCACACGCCGTCCCCTCTTATGTAAGCCCTCACTACAGGGAGAGGGGAGTTAATGGGGCAGAAATCGCTGCCCAGCTCTCTCATCTCCCTCCCTGCCTCCAAGCCCTATACCCTGGATGCCAGCTTCCAGCAGCCTAGCTGGGGCAGAGGCTCGGGGCCTCGCTGACACAGCAGCAGGATGCCCTCCCTGAGACAGCTCTGCAAAACGGGGCTGGCAGCAGGGATGTGGCACCAGCCTCTCCAGGCATGGGTAAAGCCAGGGTGAGGGGGATGAGTGTCCCTGAAGTCCTTCCTAGAAGAAAAAATCTACTTAGGAAAAGATTAGAAGTATTATAAAATGCATCCTCCCCTCTGATTCATACCAAGCACACAGCCTCACTAGGGCTGCTCTCCCCCTCTTTTCTTTCCCCATCATCTTCTGGGATGCTCTGACTAACAACTGCTGTGTGGCTTCCAGCCTAAAAGCAAGGTAGCCTGATGGAGCTAAGATGGATCTAACTAGTCAGAGGAATGAGATAGGAATAAAGGGATAAGGACTGATCTTAAATGGTGTGTCACACTTGCGACACCCAAAAGATGAAGCAGAAGAAAAGGTCCAGGGACAAATGGGAGGGATGAATTAATTTCACAAGGATGAGTATGTCCAGGCTATAAATTCATATAGGGAAGGGAGAAGGAAAGACAGATCTTTCTGTCTTTGTGACTGGTGAGAGGGGGAGTATTTTACAGTTTCAAAGAATTCATTTGGGCTACTGCTTTATGAGAAGAAATTCCCATGTCTCACTTTGTTAGACTGAGGTCGAAATGTGTTTATATTTACATAGTTATCTTCCATAGAGGTGTTTCATTCAAATACATATATGTGGTGTCTATATGTGTGTACAGGTATATGGAAAAACGAGAATCGTTTTTAGGTGTGAGGGTCTTTTCTTCATATTTTCACAAACTAGAAAAGACCATAAAGGCCACTGATATCTGGTTGAGAAAAGGCTGGCCCCAGCCCCCTCCATCTGCTCTTCTCTTCCAGGGCAGCAGGAGGAAAAGCAAAGAAATGCAATTCTCCCTGTTCCACTTCAGTGAGGAAGAAGCAGCACAAAAGAGTCCCCGTGTCTGTCAGCAGGATTCAGAGCTGGGCACGGGGCTCTTGGAGAAGGAAATAGAAAATAAAATCAAATGAGGCTTAATCCGAAAAGCAAACGTTTGCTGGGACAAAGCCACCACAGGGATTGTCATTTCACAAATTGTATTAATCTGGGCAAATAGTGCTTCAGAAACAGTAACCGTGGTGTTTATGTTTAGTTCCCCTTCCTGACCTTATCTTGCCTCCCTTGCTCTCCCTTAATATGGGCCAGACCCTTATCACTGTGCACCAAAGGCCTCTTCCTCAACAGGGCAATCATGCAAACCTGGAATTTGTGCATGAATCCGATAAGGAAAAGCAATGACTGAAATGTGACTTTTTTTTTTTTCTTCAATTTAACAAGTAGGGGTAGAGATTAGTGCCACAAGATGACAAAACGAGGCACCCAGATCCCTATGGAGCAGTTCCTGCAGTTCATAGGGGCCGTGTGTTGGTAAGTAGGATTGTGTTATCACACATCCTAGGTCCAAATAAATATGCAGGGCTGAGCAGGTAGATGGAGGCTTGGAAAACTAGACCATACGTAAGTGAAACACTGTAAGCAGGAAAGAGCAAGGAAATAATTATAACCAGGCTTGCAACACTTCCTACGCTCCTTTTTGGTCCAGCCAACACATTGGCCACCTGTTTGCCTTGCAAGATGCTTTGCTATAGCTGTAGTCTTTCATTTCAGAAGGAAAATGAGAGGACAGTTTCTTAGATTTTTTTTTTTTTTTTTGCTGGAAGAGGATGGAATCTGTCTCAGTTTGCCTGCCTTGTTATCTCTCCTTTGGCATCTGGACACCTACAGATTCCAAGTTTCTCTATGCGGCTTTTATCATGAGGAAAAAGATATGGGAATTTCATTTCTATGGGTGGAGACAGCACAGGAACAATGAAAGAAAATCAGCAGTTTTTCCCTAATAAATAGTCACTCAAAATGATGCTGAGAGAAGAACTTTTTGTCTTGTTATGACAAAAAATCTACCAGACCTGCTAATGAGTTGGGGAGGTGGGGACAATTTTTTCTTAATTTTGAAGCCACTAAATATCATGGTTTCAACTCGATCTCTAAAGCTATTGAGTTCATGTTCTGAATAAGAGAAGCAGTGAACCAAAAGAGCAGAGAGTGTGTGGGGGAAGGAGGCAAAAGAATAAAAACCAACACAGTGAAAAATCAGGCAGAGTGAAAAATATATTGAAACTGTGAAAAAAAAAAAAAGCTCCAGAAGTGTGGAAAGAGCAAAAAGTTACAGCGCAGAAAAAAGCTACCAACTATGTCTAACCAACAGTTCCCCCTAATCTTATCTGTCATGCTAATTACCAGATTTAGGTGCTTGTACCAGAGAGGAGGATGTGTGTGAATTGTGAGCTCACGTGCAGGGCTTCTGACAGCTCACACACACAACCCGCTGATTTCCCCCCTTTAGCTAGAGTAAAGATTTCTTTCTTTCTTTCTTTTTCTTTTCTTCTTCTTTTTTTTTTTTTTCAATTGAATCACCATCAGAATGAGCTGAATTACAGGAAAGACAAGGTTAGGCAGCTTTTGAGAAATCCAATAAAAAAATCCAAAGGAATCCCCAAACCCCAGAACTGCAGGAAATGTGCTAGTTCCTGTGTATTACATGGTTTCCTTCCCAACATATTAATGTCCAATACCCAGAAATATGCAATGGCATGTGCTGCTTTACCTTTTCTTCCTAAGAATTTCACTCAGCCTGCAGTTCTGTACAGTCTTCTGCACCCCTCTGGAGGTGCACCGAGTTGTGCACCCACGTTTACCTCCTCTGCACCCCAGTAATTACTAGTTTTGTTTAAATTTCGCTTTAGGATGTAAATGGAGCTTAAGCCAGGGAAGGTGTGCAGAGGGCAGCTGATGCTGGTTTAGTAATGCGGTGAGGTAGCATCAGCTCGAGTGACAACTACTCATTAGCAGCTAATCCAATCGCTCCTGCTAATCCAATCGACTGGAGGAGCTGGAGTCATTGTTTTCCAAGAGTGGTCATCTTGCTCTCTCAAAAATCCCAGGAAGTTAAGGGAGGATTTAGGGCACACCGAGCTGGCTGAATGCACCCAGCAAATCCAGTCCCAGCACTGGGGATATCTCCTGCAAACTGGCCCTGAGTCTGTGTGGCAAAGCAGCAACAAGCCAAAAGTCAAGATGCCCCATACAGTCTCTGTGAAATATCACAAACAAGCCTCTCACTGGCTCACTCTGACTGCTAGGGATTGGAGCCTGGCTGGGAGCAGGAGGACAATGAGATGGAAAGGGTTAACTCACCGTTATCCCCTCCCCGGGGCCCCCACTCCAGCAAATTGCAATCCAGCCCTGAAAATTTTCAGCAGCCGCATCGATATCATTCCACTGTGCCTTCATTACCTCCTGATCTCTAAATAAGGGCCAGCTGGGCTCAGAAAACATTATGTGGTGCTGTTACGACTGACATAAACCACCAAAGTGGCATTTTGCAGATGAGAAGAACGAGCAAAAGCCCCGCAAAATCCTCTGCAGTTGGGTTTAAACGAGGGCTGTAACTTCTTACACATGTCCTGCTCCCAGTCTACAGGAAGAGGCTGATTAATCCTGCATGTGTTAGGCTGGAATATTGCATTACTGGAAGCAAAGAAACCCCTTAATCATATTGCTGGTTATGCCAGAGGTCTGTTTTCTCTCAAATGCATCACATTAAGAGCCTTCCCTGGGCTACAGCACCATCCCAGGCTATTTTTCAGGTTGCTGCACTACATATAGGCTTTTTCATTCTGGCTTTGTTTTAGGGGGTGGCTGGCTGTGTTGTGGTTGACCTTGAGATAACCACTAGCAGCGAGGAAGTTTTGGAGAGAAGACAAAAATAGTATTTTATCACTTCCCATCTCCAAGAGAAATACAAAGAATCTGTGAAGAAGAGCCTTGCTCCTAGTTTTCCTTTACTGCTTGCTCCAAAAGCACAGGTGTGGAAGAGCTGACACCACACACGGGATGGGAAGCGGTGATCTGTCCCTCTCCTCTTCTACTCTGCTTTTCCATGTGGATGTGAAAAATGAATTTCACAGGGAGAATTGCTCTCTGCACCTTCAGGCTCTTTTTGAGGGCACAGTTCAATCCTAGCTTACAGGACATCCCCACAACCTCATTCTTTCCCAGTGTAAAGGCTGGTCATTAATGAGATGAAAACAAACTCTCCAAGACCATACTCACTTGGGAGATGTGGAGCTTTGGGAATCTGTAACTCTCCCCTAGGGCCATTGTGGGACTGTACAAGGAAAGAAGGAAACTGTCTTGTTGACACAGTCCCTCCCTAGGAAGCCCAGGGGAGCTCATGAGAAACACACGTCTCATGGGATGATGCACAGTGCACCTGATCTTAGTACCCTCTCCCAAAACACTTGTGGAAAAGACACCTCTCTGTGCCAAGGAAGAAAGGATTTGCTTCTGATACTACAGGAAAGTTATTATTCTTTGTTTACACCACAGTAGTCGAGGTTTATGCACCTATGACTGGTCTCCTGTAAGAGCAGGATGTGCACACACCACCCCAAAAAATCCTGCCCTTTCCTAGCTAGATCAGTTTCGGAGATCCAACAACCAAAATGAAAAAAAAACAACAAAACAAAACAACCAAAACATCTCCAGCATGGGAAGTCCTGGCAGCAGCTTCAACCCTTACAAACACAGAGACAAGGTCTGTGACAATAAACGATGTCCTGCAAAGCATGAAACGGAGCAGAAATATCTTTGGGGATGGCTGGTTTTCGCACTCAACCCCAGGGAGGAGGAGGCGACAGAAGGAGAAGAGCCTCTGTTTGTACAAGCCACTTTGGACTTTCCCTTTGAACAGGACACAGGGGCACTGAGTCTTACAGCCTTTTTAATAGGAGCATCTGCTCCTGTTCCCATCCCAGCTGGATGGCATCTATGAGTGTTTGCTGTTAGCGAACTGTGCCATGTGTCAGACGAGGGGTGTATCCTGGGCAGGGAGCACTTGCACATCTTGGAGGCCTTTACACCATGGCAGCAGGTCCATTTGTTTGGCCTGGGCACTTGCTTGGGGGCAGCAGCTGCATTCTCCATCCACTCTGGAATTTCCAAATGGTAAAGGCCCCAAGGGTGGTTGTCATTAACAGGGTAATGTGTGTGCAAGCGAGGGTGTGGAGGGAGAGGGCTTCATGAGTGACCTACACGTTATGTTATTTTATTTTACTTTATTTTATTTCACTTTATTTTATTTTATTTCACTTTATTTTATTTTATTTCTTCCACAGACATCTGGAAATGAGAGCTAGCTCCCTCCCACAGACCCTCTGAACTCAGGCCATCTGTGGGACCATCTTTTCCTCCCCCTCAGTGATGACCTGCCCTGCAGGAGGTTGATGGTGATGGAGAGGGAGTATAGGAAAAGTCACAGGCATGTCCACATGGTCAGTAGCAAATTTGCCAAAATGGGATTTCATTCTATTTCATAGGCTAGTTATGCAGCCCTTAACACTCTGGTAGGTGTTCACAGGGACAGAAATGCCAAATCAACCCTATTTATTTGCACTGTGTTTTCCTTATTCCATCTATGCATTTTTCCTGCAGAAATGTCTGCTAGCAATTTGTAAAATGCTCACAGTTATAGAGTGAGTGGAGGCAGATGAAGTAGTTCACCCTATCCTACCCCTTGTAAAGGATTCAGAAGCCCCATGGAGACCTGCAGCAGTCTCCTCTGCCCATCAGCAGCAAATTTAACTGCCCCATCTGCCACCCCAGCCCTCCAACAGAACAGAAAGTGGGCCAGCCCTTACAGCTGAAGGACAGATCATACACGAACTACCATGTGCAGTGGCTGTTGCAGGGTTTAGTCCAAATGCCTGGCAAGCAAGAGCAGCCCCAGCATCATCAGTCCCCAGATATGAAGTAAGAGCTTGCACAGAATGGGGAAGAGTTTCCGCTTAGTGAAGAAACCTTTTCCTGAGAAAGCTTACTATGAGGTTTGTGAGAGGAGGCTGCATTGATTCAAGCTGGGTGTTAATAATAAATCCTGGGAGCTGCAGCAGCACTGGCTCCCCGCCACCCACCTTGGCGAACCCGGCTGAACCGAGCAGACGCACATACAAGACAAACTCTGTGGGCTGGATACACAACAAGGTACTGTTGTCCCATCTGTAGCTGTGTACATGCCAGTGGATATCAGCCTAACACAAGGCGAGGAGATACACAGGGAAGCAGTTGCTTTCCTCCTTCCTTCCCACCTTTTTTTTCTGCTCTGAGCTGGGGAGGGAGTCTGGAAGCCAATGCCGTGTCCACGGCGCTCCCAATAGACTGGCTTTGTTACAGCAAACAGAAGAGGATGCTCAACATACGCTCTGTTTGTGCTGTGACACAGGGGCAGACGTTGTGGGACTGATGTAAGCCCTACCTGGGATGCCAACACCCCAAGTTGCCCACGGTGCCTCGGCAAACCGGGCTCCCACTGTTCAAACACCGGGAGCGTGCTCCTACGGGGAGCCACCAGCACCCACACCAGAGCCAACACCCCTGCGAGGGCCGGTGAGAAATTTGCTGGACATGACCTGGTTAGTGTCTCGGAGGCCTAATTGGCATCCTCTGTGACCGGTCTGGCTCCGGCTGCCAGGAGAGAGTAAAGTGTCTCCTCCTTTCACAGATGGGATGGGGGAAGGGGTGACCAGCGCGTGTCTGTGCGTCGGTGTCAGGGGATGGCAACAAAGGATGTCAGGAACGTGGTGCTGCCAAGGGGCTTGCATATTTGGCTTATAACCTGATGAGTACAAGGCAGGTGGCAGAGTCTATGTCATGCCCTGTGGGGGGTGGAGAGGGAAGGGAAAGAAAGGAGGAAAAAATAGGACTGGTGCAGATGGGAAGTGCCAGCTCCTCTCGCTGGAATGGAGCTGTTTGATTGGGAAGCTCAGACAGAGAAACTTAAAAGGACCAGGATGGGAGAAAACAGAACTGGTCAGCATCAGCAAGTGCCTCCTGATCCTTTCCTCCAATCCACCTCATTGCTATTTTAAAAACCTCATTTTTGATGGAAAATAAAATTAAAACACCCACAATTTTAAAAAATGGAGAACAAGCTAGCTAAATCTCAGTGATTTTGAGTAAATATGTGACTTGGGTGTGTGTGAAGGAAGGAAGGGGGAAAGGGAGAGACAGAGATTAAAACAAAAAAAAATACAACCTAGAAAAAACTTGGAACAAAACACACACGAGGTAATGCCAAAAACTTGAGAAGGAGAGTGGTTACACACTAATTTAATTCTCTAATCCCCCTACTCCTGTCACTGTTTACTCACTGATAAATGTGCAGTAGCTTCAGCAAGACAGCCACATTTGCAGAAACTGACAGCCTGACTCAGAGACTATTTACCTAAAGACCATGAATATTAAAACAGGTTTCCAAAAGGCCCCCGTCTTGAAGGAGAAGATTAGCATGGGGCCTCTTGCTGACAGACTCTTCCCTCTCCACCCCTCCTTCCCCCACTCCGTGATGCATCTCTTGTTCAAACACTCGAGAAGTATCACCTAGCTGAAGAACTGAAATATTGGAACAATGCCCTGGAGCTGTGCATTCGGCTTTAGCCTGACAGCAAAAACACCCATCCATCCATCCATCCATCCATCCATCCATTCATCCATCCATGGAAAAAGTTGGGGTTGGATTTTTGGGGTGGGTTTCGTTTTTGTTTTTTTGTTTTGTTTTGTATCTGTTTTTGTTTTTTGTTCCTTTTAAATAACTGTTTGAAAACAAAAATCAACCCATATCTTTTTTTGTTATTCCCCCTGCCCCCCCTCAATTTTGGAAGGTGAACTATGAGCACAGAGTCCTTTAATAGAATTAGAAAGGCAACAAAATTATATTCGAAAGTCATGATCCTTAAATGAGTTTGACTCTGCCTCCTATGATGGTGCACAGAATTCACCAGAAAGATAGGAAAAGAGTAAAGCAAAACTAGAAAGGGCAGAGAAAAAGATGGCTTTAAAGATCAGAGGGAAAGCACAGTTTCTATAGGATGGAGAAGATGAAATGGTCTAGATACCCCAGCATGAATGACAAAACAGAGTGGAAATCAAATTGATTTATATAAAAAAAATAAATGAAATGTCAAAAGGATTTTTAAACAGACAGTCAAGATTCGCTTACTTGTAATATTAAAAAAGTAAAACTATATTTGAAATCAAAGAATTATTGCTTGTTTATGCCATACATATTTTACCGGAGGAATTCTTTGCCACAGAACCTTCTGGGGAATAAAATTATAACTAGATTCAAGAAAACCTTAAGAAATCTCTGAAAACAGTGCAAAAATTGCATCTGAAGGCCGTGAATTGTTAGAAGACTGTTAGAAGAAAGGCAAATTAGCCCTGTTCTATTTGGCAATGGAGCTGGAAGCACAATTTATTTACACTGACTTATATTTCTCTCTCTCAGCTGTGTGTGAGGGACACTCCCTTTCCAGGGTGAAACACAGACACAAGGATGTGCATGTACAGGCTGGGTGGGCATTGAGCGTGACTCCCACCCCCTGCAAACACATTTCTAGTGTCTGACACACCCTGGGGAAAGCAGGGAGACCACATCTCTTACAGTGGGTGACAACACTGCGCCGTGATGCACTTGTCCTGTTACAGACAGTACTGCTTATCCCTGGAAACTGGTGAATATCCTGGCTCTGGAGACAATGACATCCAGTCTCCCTCTCAGGTCAGTGAACTATTCAGACAGAATTAAGAGTTTGTGATTTCTCAGCCTCTCAAGTGACTCTAAGGTCTCCTGATGTAGTTGCTCATCTGGCATGGAATGACACAGCCCTGTTGAAGTCAGTGGAATTATTCTGCTGGGGTTTTTTATCCCCACCTGAGGATCAGGTGTTTCACTGCAAGCCTCTGGGAGCACTACTGCCAACTGCGTAATGGACAATACTAGCACAAGGACGAGCATATTTGGCTTTGAGGAAAAAGGGCAGCCAGCATCCCTGGATACCTTCCTAAGTGCAACCAGGCAGTCCATGCCTGGAAAACTACTGCCAGAAAGGCTGCCCCTCAGCTTTGCCTTCAGCAAGTAAACAGACTTCAGTAGAGCAGTGCCAGAGGCTGCTTGGTCAGAAGGGCTTTGCAGACACCTTGTGACTGAGAGCGTGAAAGGGTTAAACCATGAGGCCACCTGGCACACGGCCCTTCTCTGACCAACATCAGGCTTCTGCCTCCACAGCAGTTCCAGAAACAACCACAGCCCCTTCAATATTCATGGTTCTCAGTTGCCATGAGGCTAAAATTACATCTACCCAGAGGAAGATGAAGCCTCCTTGTGAGCATACTGAAAGCTTCCCAAAGACGTGTTCAGAGGGGGTGGGGTGAGGCAGGAGACAAAGTGAATGGAAATCTTTGCTAACACAGATGGAAATTGTTGATGAATATTTTTTTGCAGGCTGGATTTGGTATCTTGTTTAAAAGAAGAGTTTAATTATAACCAGAGCCACTATAATGAACAGGCAAAGGTGGAATATTAGAAGAGCTTCCTGGAATCAGAAATGCAACATGGGAGTGCAGATGAAATGCAAGTCATTCCAGCTGCAGAATCTGGCCCCAGGACAGAGTGGCTTCTTCAGCTTCACTTTAGAGCACCTGTCTCTAGAAAACGTCTTCCTATCACCTGCATTCACACCCCTTTCTTTGGCAATCACAGGCTTTAAGTAGAAGCTTGGAAGCTGTATCATGACTCTAACATACACTTGCACAGGCAAATCAAGCCTACTTTAAATGAAAATTTTAGTCCATGCTCATAAGTTAAATAAAAAATGCTATGCAGCTTAAAAGTGTTTCTTGATGACCTCACAAGAAAACATTTTACTTTCTGGTATACCTTAAACAGAAGAGGTTTTGGACACCCTGTGGTTTTGTGTTTGCAAGAACCTTGGAGTGGGTTAATGTAGGGAGGCGTCACCCCATGCTACATTTGTTTTTTAAATGCCTCTTCCAAGCATTCACTTTTAGATCATTGAACAGATGGGTCTTGGCTATGTCTCTCCCAAGGAGGCTGAACAGGTATGATTTTCTGTATTGATTGATAGCTTATTGTGGACTTAATTATTTGGGAAGATCTTGTCTGTATGTTGTTTTCTCTCCATTAGATACAAATGTGGGTATCTACACATGTGGAATTACAGCATCTTGGAAGTATAGACAACATCTCCTTGATTTGAGAGGGTCCTTGAGTTTTTATGAAGTAGAGACATGGACAGCCTGGATTCCCAAAGGCTGGAAAAATCCACTCCAAGCCCCTGACCAGGTGACTCATCCATCTCACTTGCAGGGGGTGCTCTCCTGTTGTATGCCACATTTTGCCTGTACACTGATGTGCCCCAAACCCATCCCTGCTCAGTGTATCTGTGTGTTCTGCCACACAGGCTGAACTGCTGTGGGCTGTGGGGCGTGTGCCTGTGTCTGTGTGAGATGCCACAGAACCCCTGCACGGGGGTGAATCCCCCAGCCTGACTCCTTGCTTGGAGGAGCTCCTGTGCTGGCCAGAAGTGATGCTGTGCACAGGCTGTTGCTCTTGTGATGTGCCTCAGCAGAACAATCACACATCCCTCTGTACATTTGCGCGCTCCTCGGGTACTTCTGTGCCCCTGATCCATGATAAGACCCCCATGCACAAAAATTAACGCGCCGGGAAAGGAGAAACTTAAGTGATCTGAAAAGACATAAAGGTCCCTGCCTTCCATTTACATATTTTATGCCCAGTATAAGGAAAGAAGATTAGGGTCCTAAAGAAGAATTTAAACACATAAACATTTTCATGGGTGTAGGAGGCTGTCAAAGAACATACCACCAAGACTCTGAGGAAATAGTTTCTGCTTTAACACCCGCAACCACGCACTCATCACCCAGTAGACATGCAGACAGTCCTCCCCTTCCCTCTCCCTTACTTCATCTATGGCAAAACCACACTATTCAAACTTTTCCACTATCAGTAAGAGAAGCTGCCATTTACACATTTACAGAGCAGCAGACACAACACCAGTTTAATGATATAAGGAGGGAAAGAAATAAGGAGCAATCTGTGTATAATGTATACACATATATTTTAAATACTCGGCAGGAGAGACTCTGCTGTCAATTTAGTTTATTGAGAAATAGCTAAATATTAAAGAGAGATGGGGCTGATGGAGTTGGATGGAAAGTTATATCTCTGAATCTATTTGTAATCACCTGTGTCTCTGCTTCTTTTCTCATAATACCTGCAGAGACATGACATACTGCTAGCTACCCCCAGAGCATCTTATAAAGAATGCAAGGGTTTTTCCAGCCTCTGGCACTCAGGTGGTGTTGGACTGGAGCACATGTCAGCCCTGATAAAGAGGAGGGAGTTCAGACCAGTGTTTGCCCGGAGCAGGAATGTGTGATGGCTACTCCACAGGAGGGATCACAGTGCCCATGGTCTGACTGACCTGTGTGACTCTCAGAAACCTTTAAATCTCTCCCTCTTGCCTGGTGATCCACGCTTGCTCCTTGCAGCTCCTGCACTGAGAAAAGCCCCAGACTCCTGTGCCTCCCCAGCTCTCCACGTGCATTCACCACGTGCATCTCTTTATCTGCACGCGCCCGCCCTTCCCTCATCCTTTCATAACAGCTCCAGATGGGTGTGATTAAAAACACACAGGCCTTACACACCTTCTGTGGGAAGTAGTTTGCAGCAAATTTCCCCAAATTACTTTAATTTTACAGGTAGGCAGAGGGAAAGTGAATAACACAAGCCGTGCAGCACCCCCAATGGGGAAAAAAAAAAAAAGATGGGAACATAATGCAGATTTGCTTCTTCTTATATTTTTCTTCTACTTTCTAAGCAACAGAGTGTCCTGTTATACTGGTATTATAGATATTACTGATATTCTAAAAATCAGGCACGGCAGGGGAGTTGAGAAAAAGACTGAGAGATTGTCTGAGATTTTTTTTCTTTATCTCATACATAGGCTCTCTGGGAATTATTTTTTGAGTAGGTATTGGGTATTTTTTTTTAAGAGCTATTCACATAGGTGCATGGGAGGGGCATTTCTTGGACTGCAGCCAAGTGGCAGCCATTTGTCATCAAGGCAAAACATTCAATACCCTGTTGCAGAGGAAGATTTTGATCAGAGAAGGAGTTTAGCTGCCAAGATGGGTACTAGGTTTTAGACCTTAAATCAATTCCTAGCCCTGCCAAGTCTGCTTGTCCTGTCCCTTGTCTTGTCCCTGTCCCACCACTGGCCATTGAGTTAATATTTTTCTGATTCTCCGCAGTTTTTGAGGCAGTAGGTCAAGTTATGATCAAGAGGCACTCCACAGCCTGGCACAGGGAATACGAGCACCTAGGCAGGCAGATAAATTGTTTGTGTTCTCTGCCTGGAAGAGCATAACTTTTGCAGTTGTGTGTTTCTAGTAGGAGCATTGGTAATTATGAATTCAGCCAGTCACTGCGCTGTGCATATTCCAGAGCGGCTCATGGAGAAATCATTGTCTGTGAAAAATGATTCCTCTATGCAACAGGCATAAAAATTGAGTGCAAACTGGCCATGAACAGGCAGAACAAATTCAATTCAGGAGTCACAGGGCTATTGTGTCCTGCACAATGGTCTGTTGTCACAGAGCTCTGCAAAGGCACCAGGAACAGATGTAGGAAACTTTGACAAATTTTAAAATTAGTTTTAGTTTTGTTTCCTAAAGAAATGATGAATTTAGTGATTATTCCATATCTTAATGTTTATTTACATCTCTCTCTCTTTTCCTTTTCCTTCAATAGCTTTGAACCAATTGACACAGGAGGTTTCATTTGCAGCTTGACAGACACGAGAGAAATTAATCACAAGAAGCTGCAAGGAAATAGTTTCTGCTGTTTTTTTTTTTTTTCTAAGGAATACGTGTTTTTGAAAAACTTTCCTGGAAAAGTGGAGGTGTTTTTGAGTATTGACCCCCCTCCCACCATAAAAAGCATAGTGAATAAATTGAGATTCTTATTTGTAGAGAGTTCTAAGCTAAAACAGCTTCTATTTGTGATTTATCTGGTCCAAGTAGGACAGAGCAGAGATCCTCCAGCCCTTGGCTGATTGGAAGATCAAGGTATGGAGCAAATGTTGTCTCTAGTACCTGGTCTTAACAATTTATTCCTTTAGTCTCCCATCTCTCAGGCTGATGTTGAGGCATCTCAAAGGCAAGAGACTCTGAGCTCAGGCTTAGGAATCATGGGCTCAAACTCATCAGAAAACCATCAGTTAGGTAGTCCTGTCTACTGCTCTCTATTGCTAGTTAGTGAAATAATCAGCCTGGCTCTGCAAACTCATTGAGTAATTTAGGGACAATTTTACAGTCATCCTCACGACAGACTTAGGTATCCCTGTGATGTTTCAGTCCTTAAGGCTGGTATAAATAACAGTGGCCTTCACACTGCTCTAAGTTTTGTGGAGGAACAGCTTCAGTCAAAGCCCTGTGTAAAGGATTTACACAGCCTGTCTCCTCCCTCTCTCTGTGTACACTTCACTGACAGACCAATCCTGACCTTGCAGCAGAACAGCCCAGTAGGTGAAGAACCAGCATGGGACTGAGCTGTGGATAAGTCATTAGCCATTTTCAGCTGCAAGCTCATTAATTTCCATTGGTGCCTAAAAAATTTCCAAGATCTGGAGTTCTGTGCATCTGTGCTTTGATTTGCCACCCACCAGACAGGAGGAAAACACACTGGTCTGTTCACAGGAGGATGGATTTCAGCAGTGAGTTCCCATCCTGTAATGCCCAGACACTACAGAAACAGCAGTGCTGCTTAGCACTGGTAGCCATGCATCTGCATCCTTGTAGATCCTCCCCTTGCACCACAGAGAAAAATAAAGCCAGGGCAGAGCAGGCCAGACTCAATTCTTAGCTGGAGTAAGTTGAGATAGTCTCATGAACTACCATTTTACACCTGCCTGGCTCTGGAGTACATGATGAACTGTTCAAGCTGGCTGTTCTTCCAGACTTCTAGGAAAAGCAGTCAAGCAAGAATTCAGATTAAGAGAAGTGTGCACAAATGTTTTCTTAATAATAATTAATACATGATTAATAGGAACAGATTTTGAAAATAAATGATTATAAGATGTCTCTATAGCATGCCACCAGGATGATGGGGATAAATGATGCCGAGACACCTGAAAGTTGAGAGCCCATTACTAAGCATTTATAAATGGGAATGCATAAAAATATTTATCCATGTCTTTCTGAAACGTGCTCTAATGTGTCTTCAAGCAATTTATCAGCTAAAAAGTAATTTTCATTAATCACTTATTAATTATTAATAAAGTGTTTGTAAGTGTCACCTTAATTTAAAGTGCTTTTGAGTCAAGGTGCACTTCCCGACTTTCCTTCTCAAAGGAGATCTTTTCTCCTGGACCAGAGTCCTTCAGACTCAAGTGACCTTGGTGCATCCTTCTTCATCCAGCCCACTCTTGGCCTCCACAACTGTTAGGCTTGCAAATGGGACTAAGTCATGTTTCTGGAAACCACAATTTGTCATTTCAGAAGGAAAGTTGATCAGATCCTCTCTCCCCGCTCACAAAGCTGGATGCCCAGACCTGGGAACGCAGCATTCAAATGTTTCAATTTATCATTACAGTGGAACCCTGAAGAGATCACATCTGCTAAGACCATAAATTGGACAAGATCCCACTTCAGAAGGAGCAGGCTCAGCTCGATATTCCCATTCTTGAACAAGGGACCAATTAGGCAGGCTTATTTACCTGCCATAAAATGAGATGTTAGCCAGTGGGAGAAGTCACTTAAGGACAACAACAACAAAAAGTCTTTCTGATCTCTCTGCTAGAAATGGCCAGCTTCAAATCCTGCATCTCTCTACATTCTCTCTTCAGCCTGTGTGTCCTCTGTTCCTCCTGTTTCTTCATTCCTCCTTTCAAGTTAGTCCCTGTCCCTCTGCATTTTCCCTTTTGTCTTATACATTTTATCTTTTTCTGTCCCTTCTGTCTCTTTCTTTCTCTTCACTCTCCTTTTACTTAATTTTTTCTCCTCCTCCTTTGTTCTCTCTCTTTTTTTTTTTTCTTTACACATGCACACATCCAGATAAGATTTAATTTTGAGCTTTTCTACTGAACTAGCAATCAAAAAGGTCTTACATCTTGGAACAGAACCTAGGCTACAAAACGAGCAAATTGCTCACACCTCCTTCCCTTCATAAGATTTTACAGCGAGGATTGGATCTTCCTCTTGCCAAAAACTGGATTCAGGCCCCAAGAGACACTAAGGGGGAAATCTTCAGGCTTAAAAAGTGATATTTTCTGCCTCTCCTCATAACTTTAAATCTGCTTCTTCTCTAGATGGATAATGGTGTGCAAGCATCCAGAGTGGAAGCAGAGGGAAGCAGACACACATCTGTCAGGGATGGTCTGTGCACATTTATCCTGCCTCCGTGCTGGGGGATGGATGAGATGACCTCTTGAGGTCCCTTCCAGATGTACTCGTCCATGAGTCCATGATTAATTGCCTTCATGATCTGCAGTTTATCTATCCAAAGAAATAAGCCTCAAAATCTCCTGCAAATACATATCCTGTGGGCTAGCTGAGGATACTGGCCCTCCATCCTTGGAGTGTTGCACCCTGATTTAGACTCCACAGAGACATGTCCCTGCTGCTCCCTGCAGAAAGGTGTATCCTTTCACACCCAGGAAAGGAATCAAAGAATAAAGCTGATTTATCTCAGTAGAGAAAGGAAAGGAAATGGCTTTAAATGAGGAAGAAGATTTCTGTACTCTGCTTCCTCAGAAGACAAAGACAGGAAACAGGTAACTGAATCTTGGTGAGGACTGCTGATGCCTTATTCTGGTTTCCCAGTATTACTTCCCCACCAGTACAAGCAGGATTAATCTGTGTCTGCCTTCCTAGGAAAGTGAGATATGGCATGGCAGAGAGCACCACCATCCCTGCCAGAGGGGAGCCACAGCTGAGATAATGTTACCCCTTATATATTTTCAGTCACAAGGTATTCTTTGCTGACGCTGAAGCGATGCTCATCCACATGAGAATGATTTTCTCCAACATGTTCATCCATGTAAGGATGGACATGGGAAATGACAGACATATTTTGCCAAAGTGGGCCAAATGAAGAAATGCAAATAGTGAAAAGGAAAGGAATGATAACAAGGAAGGAAAGGGCTGGAGAGAAAGCTAACATGAGTGTCTTAGGAAAGACAGGTATGAAGGTGGGAACTTGTTCCTGTCTGGAGATACAAACCTGAACACCTCTACCTGAACTACCAGATATCTCCATCTGTTTTTTCTCAGGTATTTATTTAACATGGGGATTTATTTAACCCTGAACTCATCTTTTTCTCTTAACAGTCAGTTGTGTGGATCAGCACAATAGAGATGGTTGTAAACACTGGCATTTGTTCAGGTATAACCTGTCCAAAGAGAATTTAAGATGTCTTCACTATGGCAGGGGAAGTTTGTAAGTAGAAGTGAGGCTCTTTCTGGAGAAGCTGGTCATCCAACGCTAAATTACTGAAAAAGTTCCTGGTTAATCAACACTGTACGTAATGAAGATATTCAAGACTTAATGTGCCATTTTTAGGTAGGTCAGATCTAGGATATGAGGAGTTTATATTATCCTACCTTTCCAAGAATCATGACAAAAATAATTGAGGAAGTTGGGTTGGTATCACACTTTCTGTCCCTTCTGAATCACCAGAAATCAAACCGAGTTAAAAATCAGTAGGGATGAGATTTAACTCAGTAAATATAGATACCTGTACCTATGTGTATCTCACCAAGCCACCCTCGACTCCCTTGCTAGACAAATGAGAAAGTTTTACATTTCCATGCGCTTCAGCAATTTATTTCTTCCTAACGTATGCATTTGAAACAGAGATAAGGGAATTGTATTAAAAAAAAAATCTTATTTCATACATTGGCAGTAATGGGAACTTATAGCAAACAGTTCAGATAGAGATTTCTAAAGCTAGATCAGGTTTCAAATTTGTAAGTTAAAATAAAGAAAAAAATATAGAAAGTATTCTCCTTTTCTACATAGTTTATCAGGAAAACAGTGTCATTTTTATGGTTCACTTTCTTTAAGAGCTATAGAGCAGAGGTAGGTTTTGTATGTTTTTAAACTGAGTATTTCCTCGTCATATGCAAAACCTCACTATTTTAGCTTTCTATTTTTAAACTTATTTCTCCTGACCAATTTTTCATTACCTCTCTTATTTCTCTCGTCTTCCCTGTCTCCTTCCAACAATCTCACCACTTGTTTCGCTACTTCCTTTTAATCTTGAATACAAAGAGCAGGTTGATCCCAGCTCTGGCCCTGGAAATGTCAGGCTGAAAATGTTACTCTTGGAGTGATTTGCATGCATTACAAAGTGACAGGTGACAGGAGCACACAACCTCGGCTAATAGATGATTAATGATGTGATGTTGGCCAGCACTGTTGACTCGTTTTCCTGCTCTTCGGGAAACTTCAAAGGCAGCTGGCATTTCTGTTGCCTTGTGACAGGCTCATAGGTGAGTGTAATTGTTTAGTCCATATGTGCACGGCGTAGAAGGAACCGTGGGCATGCTCATGGAGCACATTTTTCTCTGTGTGTGTGTGTGTGTGTGTGTGTGTGTGTGTGCATCAGGCAATTTGCGGGGCTGTATGCATGAGCTCCCGTGTGCTTCTGTGTGCATATGAGCTCCTCATATACAAATTGCCTGGTTTCTGCAAGTTGCTGAGAGCATCATTATCCAGCTACTGTATTCTGAATAAAACACCATGGCCCATTTGGGGTTACAGTCTAAAGGAATGAGGGAAACTCACTGGAATTTTAATCTGGATGGAGAAAAATCCGCCCTAAAGTAAACAGTATGTTTGGAAAGGAGCCCAGTAAATAGCAATCAGAACAGGATTAGAAATAGGTCAAGGCTGTAAAGTTGAATCTCTTTTCACACCCATTTCTTTCTCTTTTTTTTCTCAGCAAAATTTGGGAGAGTTGAGGTCATTAAAGAGATTAAGGCTACTTCAGATTTCAAGCCCGCCCAGAATTCAAGGCATAGCCTCACTTCTGATGCATACATTATAAATCTGGAGTTCAGCTGAAGAAGTATTTGGAGTTTTCTAGAAGAATATTCTTAGGCAGGATCCTCTCAACGCATACAGATGCCAATGTTTAGATTTAAAATCCTTGTACTCTGTAAAGGTGAAGGAAATCTCATTCCCTACTCCACACATGAACACCTCTGCCTTCTGCCCTGGGTTTCCTATTCCCCAACCCACTGTATTCATGAATCTCTTTCAAAGTTGCTCAGCATTAGTGGAAAAGAAAGGAAACAAACTGTAGGTGAAGGTCAGGGTTTTCAGTTGTGAACAAGGATCAGCCAAATCAGCCTCTTTTAAAACAAAAATAAGTAGTTCTCTGAATCAAAACCCTGCGTCAAAATATGTGTGTTTTTTCCTTCAGATGGAAGAGTCTGAAATTTGAGTGTTCTTTAAACCAACAAATTTCTCGATAGCCAATAAAGCATGAAGCTGCTATAGCATAGAGCAAGGATGTAAGGAGAGTTTAAAACAAACAATTTTTTCCCTTCCTTCTTCCAAAAGCTGTCATTTGGGAAAGCACAATGCAGATGTCAAAAGCTGAAAACACACGTCCAGAGACAAATGGCCAGAGGAGGCCCTGAAAGATTTGTATCTTCTGTTGATTAAAAGAGGGATGTAGAAGAGTCCCTGACTGAGATAAATCTTCCTGCAGAGAATCATGTAAAATTGGATTTGAAAGGTCCTCAAGAAATCAGCTAGGTTCTGGGCAAGAAACCTGTCCTAAGCAATTGAAGGCCATGCCTGAGCTCTGAGTGAGCCACAGCATAGGATACACTCAAAACATCAGCTGGACCCAGGACAGATTTGAGTCTTTGTCTCTGCCAGAGACCCATCCTACAGTGGTTTCTCATCTCTTTGACACCATGGCAAGCTGCTCCCAACTTGAGGCAAAGGCTTCAGTGCTTCTGAAACCATCACTTTTTTGTTTCGTTTTGTTTCGCTTCCCTTGCTTCACGGATGGTTCAGTTTGTTAACTCAATCCAAAGACTTGCTATGTCCACTTCACACTTCCCAGCCCTCAGCAACCCTTCAATTCACAGGACATCACCCACTCCAACTCTGACTGTGCTCCCGACAGGGCAAGACACTAAGTACCAGGACACCAGAAAGCAGAGAGAAAGGAAAGTGCTCACAGGCTTTGATCTATTTCAGACCTGTCAGATTAAGTAGGTCTGGAGGTTTGGGTGATGAGGCTTGTGCTTCATGCTTGCTTAAGCTGAATTGCCTTGGAGAAAGCTGAGCATTCCCTCTTGGTGAAGTCGGTGTCACCCTACCTTCCATCTACAAGCAGCAGCAAAAAACATCTCAGCACTCTGGGCTTGTGAAAATACCAGTTTCTAATTTGTGATATTCATGACATTTATTTTGCGGAATTACAGGTTGACCTGGGTACATGCTGAGTGTTGTTTCTAATGCTCCTGGAAATGCAGTTCATTGTGTCTCAGTCAAAGTCTGTCGAATAACTCGTGCACACATGACTTTGAGTGTCAATGTGTTCAAGGGCAGTGCCAGAGTGACAGAAAAATGTCAACAGGCGACCCACAGAAATAATTTTTTAAACTTTTTAATATTGCTATGGAACACAGAAATATAGGTACTATAATGGTAGAGACATAGGTGCATATACACAAATAGGCTAAGACAAAGAGACCTGGCCATTCTACAGTACTGTTGACATTTTATGTGATACATTACTAGTTTCTTGTTGCTTAGCACTTTGAAAAGCTGCTTTGAATACTTTTTCTTTGATTACTGATAATTATTAACTTCATGTACCTGTACCATGCAGTTAGCTTTAAAAGCCTGAAAATTTAAAACTACAAAAATCAGTTTTCTTTCCAATGTGCTTTGTGAAGTCTAGTAATTTCCAAGAACAGTTATAAAACTGAAGGAAAGATGGAAGTTTCTGGCTCATACTTGCTTTTTTCCCTCAACACGTTCAAGAATTTGCCTTTATTTTAGCCTGTGATTTTAAGGAAAATTTGAATGACAAAACTCTAGATGGCTAGCTGGTTAGCTTATTTTATTTTCCTTCCTATGCTTGCCCTAAGCACAGGAGACAGCTCTGATTGCACACAACCTTGCTGGTTGCCATTAAGGATGGAAATTTGCTATTTAAGGTAAATTGTCTTAAGGATCTTTCTGGCAAGCATAAAAGAGAGAGTTTGGGAAATTGGTAACTGGCGATTGCTAGTGACACTTGCTGCAGTGCCAGAGTCACTGTTCATCCACAGATTTGTGGCCACCTCAGGGTGGAATGTACTAACAGCAGCAAGTCCCAGTCCTGTTGTTTAAGGCATCAAGGGTCCTGGCATGCCTCAGTGGAATCAAGATTCACTATTCATACTGTACAGAAGCTGGGTACATAAGGAACAGTAATTCTTTCAAAGTATTTCTAAGTCTGTTAGAAGTAGAAAGAATTAGAATATGAATTTCTGTTGTGCTCTAAGACCGAAATGATTCTTTTCTGAATCCTGCTGCTGTGACTTCTGCAATTTCAAGAGTGGAAGTGACAGCACTGAGAAACAATGGGCTGCAAATGGAAACCATCACAGAAAGAGAGTTACAACATTCTGAAGTTTATCCTGTGATCTCAGTCACAACTTCATGCATCTACATCCCCTGCAACCCAGCTCCAAAGGGCTGCCAAAACGCTGCTCATACCTTCTAAACAGTGTGTGTATCTGATCAATCCATTTGATTTGTAGGTTAGGACTAAGCCTTGCAGTCAGACCCAATGATCTCATTGCTGCCAGCATGAATGCAAAATACTTTGAGCAAAAACAAGGGGATTGATCTAAAAGGACACAGGTAATTTAGAGCAGAAGTTGGGCTTTTGTGTATTAATTAAAAAGTTTGCTGTAACCTATGGGACACATCAACTCTCTTGCAAAGGTTGTCATCTCTGTGCAGCCAGCCATTTGTTTTGTTTGCTTCTGAGAGAAACTTGATTTTTGTGATGGGTTGTGCCTTTTGCTACTATATCCTCTGGGAGAGAGGTCTGGTCAGATGATTAACATTATCTTCTCTCTTAAACATTACATTATGAAAATTGGGCAGGTTTTTTTTTTAATAGCAACTGACTAATTAGCCCCACGTCTCATCTCAGCTGTCAAAAATCTCTATTCATTGACAGTTTACTTTAAGTGGTTCAATTAGCATAACAAATGACTCACCAAAAGTTCTGTAGGCATCCTATTGATTAATGTCATTTATCTTGCAAACCAGCAGTAGATGCGTGAGTTGCTCCTAACAATTATTATATACATTTATACATTTATATAATAAGTGCCTCTCAGAGAAGCAATGCAATTTAGGAGTTATTTGCAGACATTTAATAGCAATAAAGGGCTTTCATCAGCAGCAATAAGATGGATGATTTCCCAGTAAAGAAGCAGGTAGAAGACAGGGCTGTGTTTCCTTGAACATCACACTGCATGCATCCAAGTGATATAAAGAACAGAAATTTCTGTGAGCAGACTGAGGAGGATAGAGACTGATCAGGAGCCACAGTGTCTGTATATTTGACTTTTTCCTACTGTTTGCACAAGCTTTTCAGTACATTGGTATATATTCTATTAACAGTACATCATATAATTTTTTGTTCATCCTTTTTGTGTTCATGTTTCATGTTTGGGTAATGCCCAGAAAGAAAAGGGCTGGATTCTTCCCTTTCAGCTCAAAGACTTACCGTGGAATTTTTGCTCCTGAAGCTCTTATGTGAGTTTTGAAGACCCAGTGTCCTCAGCCCCCATGGCCAGAATTGATAGCAGATCAAGGTGCACAGTACAACAACAGGGCAGCTAATTTTCTATTTTAACAGGACCCTGAACTAGTAACAGTAGAGCAGTACTGGGCAGGTGGAGAAGAGGAAACCTTTTTCCACTCAGCTCTGCCATTCACCTTTGGCACTCACTTTGGCCTTATTTAATCCCCGTTTCCATTTTTTTCCATACACTTTGATTTTATCCATTCTGCTCATGAGGTCTATGCAGTCCTTGCCACCAGGACAGTCCCTCACTGAATGTTCCTGCAGTGCCTCACCCTACGAAAGGTCAGAACCTCAGAAACCCCCATGATATAAAAATGCAACTTTTCACCACAGAGCAAATTTGAGATATTCACCACTGGGGGGGAAAATGGTCTCCCATCAGGTAGAGACACTGACCAAATGACAATGTCCTGAAATTTCTTCAGGAAGATGTTTTCTGCCAATGAAATCATAGATGGCCATATAGTACACTGAAAGGAATTAATATGGGTGCCTCTGTAATCACAGTGAAAAAGTATGTGTGTGTTTCAGTTGTTTCAAAGTACTTCTCCTAGAGGAAGAAGCTTTTATGACTGAACTCTTTAATAAGGGCTCTTCCCCCCAGTCTCAAGAGGGACAGTGCAAGCTTTAAAGAAAGTACAGCAAGTGCTCTCACTACTGAAGCCACTAGGAGTATATTTTATAAAGCAATATTAAAGAAACACTGAAAGCAGAATAATTTAATCAGATTCATGAAATCAAACACCCCCAAGGCAGCGATGAAGATGCAGCTCAACAGGTACTGGCATTTCATTCCATAGGAAGAGGAAAATTCATCAGCTCCTTTTTTTTATTTTCTTTTTTTTCCCCTCTTTTCTCTTTATAGAAGTAAAACTTGACACTAAATAAAACTAAAGCCAAATAACCTTAGGACTTGAGGATTAGTGCAAAGGCACCTTGGGCCTATATTCAGTTACGCTCTGTCTCTTGTTTGGGAGCTGGAAACTAGTCATTGCTAGGGAGTTGGAGGGAATGCTGTCAAGTCTTTCTTTAAATGGCTTTTTTTTCCCCTGATCACACGATCAGTAACTGGAAAAATGTTTCATCTTTTCTTTCTTTACTTGTGTTATGTTGCCATGACTGCATTCTCTTTTGGTAAAGGGCAGCACAGCTGATATTTATCCCAACCTGGGGTCTCCTCATGCTGTAGACAAGCACTAACAATAATCTAGGAAAATCATCTTGAAAAATTATTGCTGGAAGAACCCTCTAGAACTCGAAATTTAATGTTCCCATGTGTCCTAATTTTCAAAAATCTCCTGCAAGTAAAGAGATTATAGATTTTGTTCTTTTATGCTGTTACTCATACACTCAGCTGATGGCTGATGGCTTTCTTAGAGTTGTTGCAGGAGCAGTGTTTGTAATTATATAAGTGTAGGCTATGAAAGTGAGGACTAAACTGACTTTGATAGCAGTTTGTAATATTAACTAGGAGATCTTGGGGGAGTAAAAGATACAAATCCTCAGCATCTGCTGTGGTCTCACTGAAATACTGAGCAACAACACAGAGCGTACATATCCTTCAAACATCTCTGGAGAAGTCAGACTATTCTCATTTGTCAGGTACATAACTGAGGGATAAGTTCAGCTCTTAAACTTAAACTTAACCAGCAAAATTCAGACATCAGGTTTGCTCCAGGCATCTCCACTAGCTGTATCATCAGTGGGGAGTCAGGTGCCCCATGCAGTGAATCATTCTGTGCTGCAAGAGGAGTCATCCACCGGCTTACAAGGGTGCCTGTGTCTCCCTACTGGTGACTAAGAGAGCTATGAATAGTAACCTAGACTGAGTACTTTCCCTTTTACTAGCACTACAATTAGCTGAGAAGATTCTCATCCAGCTGCCTTCTCCAAAGTAGCAGGAGAAAGTGGATAGCAGAGAAAATGATGCCTTCAGTTCACCAGGCAGATGTGCTGTGCAGACGGTCACCCTTCCATTTTATGTGGGCATCAAATTGACTCTGCAGTGAGGGAATGGAGTTGAAACACCAAATCCACGTGCCTGAGGTCTGGGTGAATGCAGTTCACAAGGACTAAGGTTATCTGGAGCAGCTGAGCAAGTACAGAGGGACAAAATATTTAGGCAGTGCACGATTCTGACAAGTGGCAACAATATCCCTGAGACAGATTTTTGAAGAGTATGGAGAGAAGAATATTCCATTTATGATGCATATTTAGCAGCTAAAATATAGCAGCAGCACTGTCCTCTCCTGCCTCATGGCTTCTTTCTCCAACAAGGCCATCATAAATTCTGCCTTGAGCAAAGCAGAACTGATTGGACTCAATTTATTCTTCTTTAAAATACACACACAAACACATTCACTAGGGAAGGATACAGAAGTTCCAGGAAAGAGCCGTAACTCAATTGCCATTATAGAACAGAAAGATAATTAAGTAAATGTTGGCAGGGGATAGCATTGAATAACTTTAGCAGAATGAGTTCTTCCTTGCTTTGCCCTTTGCAGAAAGTATACTGCATTCTCCAGAGACCCCACCCTAAATTGCTTTGGATAGCTTCCCTTTCCCTGAAGGAAATCGGAGAGAACAGGGCTGGAAGGGAGCTCCAAAGGTCGGTTTCCCTCAGTACAAAGCAGAATCAACTCAAGCTAAGCTGGTAAAGATGAATGTTTTCTCTGCTGAGGGGCAGGAGGTCAGCCTGTATCCTGTATAGGTATGCAGTTAACCCTTCCCATATTGCTGCCTGGAACTTAGGAGGATCCAGGTAACATTTAAATCACTTTGGTCTACAGTTTGGAACAGAGAGAAGCCTTTAGAGAGAAATTAATAATAAGTGAGGTATAAGTAGGCACCCTGAAGTGTAACTGGGCTCTGTTTGTGCTTGAGTATCAAGAGTATAAGGGATCCAGGAGCTGCAGTTACTAATTAGTTCCAAGGGCAGATAAATAGCAGCTCTGCTTTTTATTCATCCCATGTGGTGATCCACTGAGTTTGTAGACTTTGGCACATTTTATGTCTGAAATTTATCATGAGTTTATAGCCAGACGATAAGTTAACAGAAAAAGAAAAACAAAAGATCCATCATTGTAAATCTTATAAGACTGTACTTTAAAAACTAGAATATGTGAAAGTAGACATGTGATAAGAAAAGAAAGAAAATAGAACAGTAAAATGTTAAATTAGCATGTCTAAGTTCATTCTTGTTGAGGCAGGTAGGTTTCAAGTCAGCGAGCTTCTCTTTAATGTCAGTAGGTTTTGGACAATGCATTTCTCCTTTTTGACTTCATTGAAAGAAAGAATTGTGTGCAAAATGCTATGTGTATAAAACATATGCAGCCACCTCTAAAATCTAATTATTTTAAATCAAAATATTTGAAATATTTTATCTATCATGGAAGCTTATTCGAGCTTCTTGGTAATGAATCTTTGTCTAAAACATATTTGGCAATCTTTGCATAATCATGTCACTATATGTCACAGACTACACCTTCAAGAATCACCACATGATGTGTGAAATGAAGCAAAAATAGCAGATATCCTTAGAGTGACTTTGGTAAAACAGTGCTAATTTCTCAACCTTCAGAAAGATCAATGTAATCTCAAAGTTTCAAACACATCAACAAAAATATCTTTGAGGGGGAAACAGAGATGTGTAAGTGGGCTGTTTTCATTTAATAGGAAAGTTAGCACAGAGAAATTTTGGGCTGTCACCAGAACTGAAATGTATGGTAAACTTGGGATAAGAAGGAATGTTTCATGATTGCACAATCACAGGCATTTCCAGCCTTACATAGCATCTTTAGAGCTGCATTTTGTATCTTAGGGTCTGTTACAACAGCACCTGTTTAAAAAATGATACTTTCAACAGTGCTGTCCTGTGCTTGTATGGGAAAGAGAAGATGATCGACAACAAAAATGCATCTGAATCAGAAAATATAAAAGCAGGAGTGCTTATCCAGGGCATTGGATTAAACACAGACACAGCAAGAAGAGTGTGTATTTAGCATATGATTAATTTAATCTCTGTCAATTGGAATTTTAACAGTGTAGTATTTAGTTTAACCTAATCATTCCAACTCCTTCCATGATCTAATAAAGAGTTGCACACATCTCCGAAGAGAGATTTCTTTTGTCCTTAGTCATAGTTTCATAATATATATAAGACAAACTTTATTCTGTGATGATCCTTTTTCTCCATTGTCTATAGAAAGGTTTAGATGACCAGATTAACCTTAGCACCTTACCTCCAGACATCTAAAGTTTGTGTGTGTTGAATGTAATCCAGTAAGAGCTCTCATTTTAGCCTGAAAAGGGCAAGACAACAATGGTTGAAAAGCAGATGAAAAACTATATATGTTTTGTTTAAATATAATATTGGAGAAGAGAGATGACCTTAATATAATTTATGATTTATATTTTAGTGCTACCAGCAAGCTTAAGCTGCCTAAAGACTCCACAATGTAAGCAGAGATGACGGATAGGAAAGGATGGAAAGTTACAGGAACTCTAGTACTGAGATTAAGTGAGTACATGAAGGTCACAATAGATGAACACTTTTTTCGCCTGTGTATTATAGAGGTACAGATAGAGACAGTGCAACAATGGGCAGCTGAAGAGGAAAAGGAGAGTGTTGCACACACCCTTATGTTTCCCTAAGGATTTGAATTTGACCACCAGTTAACCAATTTCCACCTAGGCAAGACACCTGAATTAGTTGTATCTGGCTCTTTCTGCAGTTACCTCTCAAAATCATGGCCCTTCTTGAGAATAAGTCAAATTACCAAGTGACTGATTTGCAACCTGAGTGAGACCTATACTGACCCCAATTAGAAATACAGAGCCAAGTTTGATTACAAGAAAGTCTCTATGAAGATTAGATTAATCACTAAACAAATGATCCAATGGGAATCTCCATAATTTGCGAATCATCCTGTGGATTTACAGGGTTTGGGCACAAATCAGAGCTTTGCCACTGATTTCAGCAGAACCTGGATTTATTGGAGAGTCCCAGAGGAGGTTCTCTGGAGTTTACAGATAGGATTGCCACAGGTTGTCTGATCTTGGGACAGGAGTCCAAAGGATGAATAGGACATCTACAGGTGGTCTAGCTTTAAAATAATCCTCTAGGAGAATCTAGCAGATGACATCTGTATCTGAGACTCATCTGTCATAATTTCTTAGTAAAGAAGAAATGAGGGACAAGATCTGCCAAAAATACATAAGATGGATCAGCCAAATTGTTTCTAAATGGTACCTTAGTCAGAAATCTCCACAGGGGGCCAGCAGCCAGCTGCGCTGCACTATACACTAAATGTTACTGTTTTGGAAAAGAGTCAGTGGCAAGTGATTTGCATTAAGCAATTTTTTCCTTTTGTTGTTCTTGTTGTTGGTTTTGTTGCTATTTTTGGCTAACACAGAAGTGCATCAGCATGTGAAATTTACAGAGCAAGTGCCCAGTTGCTGATTTCCAGTACAATTTTTGTCTCCATGCTTAGAGATTTTGCTCCCAAAAGGCAGGGAGGAGGGGCAGAGTAGCAGGGCAGAAGTGGTGATAAGGAATCCAAAAACCCAAATCAAGCAGAGAGACAATCCAGAACTGCAAATGGTTTCCATTTTCCAGCATTTTCTTTCTAATTCAAGAATACATACAAATCTGTGAATTTAGAGTGCCTGTGGTTCTCTTGCCTTGGAAAGGAGGAGATGGAACAAAACCCGTGTTGAAAGCCACTGAACTCATGAATATGAACAAGGGGCTGGAAGAAAATGAAGCTCCAGGGATTCATGGATCTCATCAAGGTCTAGAGATGCTTTCAGCACATGTCTAGCGTGCAGCAGGGTCTGGCAATTTTCCTGGTATCTAGGCTGCTTTTGGGACTGCTGCTCTCCAGCACATGTTTGTCCTGGAGGATGGCTTTCACTGATATGGTGTGATGAAATTCCTATCTAAACACTTGCAGGTGTATGTAGGATCTGGCCAGATCCTGGTTGCTTGGCCAGAGAAGAACGTTGCTGAGGGGCAGCAGAATGGCTCTGCTCCTCAGCCTGGCTGCTCTCATCTAGGCACAATTTGGGTGTGCTGGAAAAATGGTACACTAATTCTGCACCCATCACTCTTCCAGGACTGCCAAGGTAAAGAAGAAGATCAGTTTTTTCAAGGATCTGACCCCAGATCTGTTCCTTCCCTCCTGTGACAGAAACAGCCTTGCCAAACCCAGCCTCTAATCCCTGGACTGGAAAACACTTGGATGCTTCCAAGCGCTGTCTGTACAGATGTTTTTCACATATCCAGACACACGCATGGATTTATGTGTAAGTGCAATCAGAAAACCATGTGGAATGGTTGCTATAAGAATAATTGTACAGGTAGTTATCTACATTAACATGCTTCATAGATATGGGTGCATAAATGTATTAGAAAGAGAAGAAAATACAACAGAAGATTCAAAAAAGTTAAAGCCAGAAAAGACCACAAGAACGATCCAAGAGTTTTCTTGCTTTGCATTAGCCAGTCATTATTATCTAAAGCAACCTCTGCTAGGCTGCATAAGATGCTGAAATCATACAGTATGATGAGAAAAGAAACAAGAACAAACCATGAAATATTTAATATCTTCTAGCAGCAGTGATGCACTCTTTAAGCACAGTGCATTAACATTGTTCACTGTGCCTCCTAACTCAAGTGGCTGTAACTAGACCATGGGAGTGAAGAGGTGAGCAGTTTTTACAGTCCTTCTGTACTGAAAAAGCCCCAGCTGAACCAAGGTTTGGCACTCTCCTTGAAGAAATGTGTGGATTGATCAGTGAATTCAGAGAAGGGTGATTTAGAGGCTGAGAAAACACTGTCCACAAGGAACAGCTTAAAGAATTGTTCCTGCTTAGAGTGCAGAAGTGAAGAATGAATAAAGGTATGAAAACAGTCTTAAGGCATGTCACTGAGAAAAACTTTAGCTCAGTTATGAGGAAGTTTCAGTTAAGGCATGAGATGATTTTGGCCTGGAAAGATTACATGTCTTAGTGCAAGATAGCTCATGTCTTCCTGAGATGTCACTTTCTCTCTGCTGTTTGTGGAACAAGTTTAGTCAACACCCCTAATTTTTGTGTGTGATGGTGAGAACACTTTCCAGGCTTGGCAGCACTGCCTGAAATGCAGATGTTTAATGAATCAGTGCCATTCACTGTTGGGCTACTTTCTTTTAGGTACCTTTCCCCTGAGTGTGTGCCACTTGCCACAGTTTGATGTTGTGCTAGTCTGTGAATCTCTAATTGGACTCAACAGGATTGTACACTTGTTCTTATATATAAAGCCCTACCAGAATACCACTGGATTTATTTTGGACTGATGTGTACAACATGGACATGGACCTGTATTCTCTTTGTGATCCTTTGCCCCACAGATGAGGTATAAGGATGGAACTTATATCCAAGAATCCAGATCTACATTTTAAATACCCTGAAAATGACAAGGATTCCTGCACTCTTTTACATATTCTTGACTTCTTGAATAAGATAATTGTTGCCCAGTTTGTCATTTTAAAATAATTGTTGCCCAGTTTACCTTTTAAAATATTCCTACAATCATCCATACATTTTGATGCCTTACAGAGGAAATGCTGCTGGAAGAATTTGGTTGCCTTTTACATTGGTTTGTTTGGGTTTTTTTTTGGTTTTTTTTTTTTTTTTTTTTTTTTCTGTGAGAATTCTCAACTCCAGCCTTTCCTCAATGATTTCTTTTTTGTTACTTCTCTTTTCCTTGCTGTAGGAAAAACACATTTACAAGTAATTAATACTGATTAAAGCTCTAGCAATGTGCAGGCCTCCATGACCTGCCTGAAACACACTGCTTGTGTACATGGAAAGGATGCATGTACAGTGATTACCAGATCTGCTGTTCAAGCAGACCTTTTCTTTCTGGGTCTACTGGTCCTGGGTCAGGGTAGTTTGTTTGTAACTCCACTTGAGGAAGAATCAGAAGAGTATGGAATTCACTGTAGCAGAAAAATCAACTTAAAATTCAAACATCTCAGTCTCAGCTGACTAAAGACTTTTCCCCCCTGAGCACTTCTTGACCATCCAGACACATCTTCAAGGTGTGTACCTCAAAAGCTGGCAGGAGCTTCCAGACACTCAGAGCAGATTTGGTAAATGAGATCCAGTGCTCAGACTGCAGGTGAGCTAATTCAGTGCCATTAGCTGCAGCCAGGATTCCATCTCCTCATTAGGAAAGAGATAAATTATGCAAAGTGTACTCTCAGTACAAGCAGCAAGAGCCGGCAAAGCCACAGAAAAGAGAGAGATGGAAGGAAAAATGGTCTGCAAAGCAGGGCAGAGCAAACGCAGCACTGCCCTGGAAATGCTGGGAGGGCACCTTCATGTCGGGTCAGCCCCTGGATGGAAGCAAAAGGCTTCACCTTCTTTGACCTCCTGCCATCTGCAGTGACTGTCAAGCTGGAGCCAGGGCTCTCACCTTCTCTGCTTGCCCATGCTCCAAAGGTCCCTTTTTCATTGCTCCTATTGTGCCTTAATCTTTCATATGAAATGGATTTAGATAAAACTCCAAAGCCCAAGAAGGAAAATATTTATTTCTCATACCCCAAGCAGACCCTCCACAAGGGATTCTCCTCCCCGACAGCACTTTGCAAAGCCCAAATTTTTTTCCTGATGGCTGTCGCCTTGAAGTATGGCATCAATGAAAGCTCTTCTCTGGTACTGTGCTTATTTTATTTCCAAAAAAACCCCACATCCACAGCAGGGAAGTGACTCTGTGAAATATCCTACAACCACCTGAGCAAGATAAAATGTCCCAGGTATAGGCAGGAAAAAATAGTTGACATTAGCTTAGATACCAGACCCCTCTCAATCCTGATCCCTGCAGGACTGTCAACATGGTGACCAACCATTCTGGCACCCTTCTGTGTGAGGGAAATCCTGCCAGGAGTTGGGCTGGACTCACATTAATTTTCTCCTGGCCAACAAAGACTGACCAGATTGCAAAGACTGTGAACTCACGACCTTGACTTGTTTCCCCTCCAACAGCTTCCTGGAATGCTGGGTTTCTCAGCCTCCTCTCTGCCTCCTCCTTCTCTTTGCCCAGGAGCCATCACAGGGGCAGAGACAGCCCTGACAGTCAAGCCCCGCTGTGAACCAGGAGGAGCAGAGGATGCTGGAGAAGCTGGAGCCCATGCCTCAGCCCTCAGCACAGGTAGGACTGGGCTGGAAGGATGGCATAACAAAGACAGACTACATTTAGCTGGATACTTTCCCTCAATCACTGCATTAGCTTTTCCTGATCCTATAGTTAAAAACAGCTATTTATTCTGTCACTACACGCTGGCAAAGATATATTGCACCAAGTCAGTGCCTACAATTATTATAGTACAGAAAACCTTTGCTGTAGCACGTTTAGTGCTGCTATTTATCAGGCACAGCTATTACATCCTGGCTCCCAACAAGGCTATACAATTCTGGCACCCAGGAAGACAGCAGGTGCTCTGAATTAAACCAGGGCCCAAAGACATTCCCTTCACCTTCCTCTGGCTTTCCTTAATAGCCTAGCAAGGATTGGGGTGTATCAGGAAGGAAAAGGGTGGCAAGAAAGCACTTTGCTTATCTGACACTATGTCTTAGTGTCACAAAATACCATGTGTAGTGTGGAAAGCATTGCTGTTTCATGAGGGAGGTGACAGGATCTCTAGAAATCAAAATAAATTAGGATCCAAGTAGGTTATACAGTTCTTCAAGGTGCCAGAACCACAGTATTTAATTATAGGGGATATTTTTGTGAAATGCTTATCCACTACTAACTGATAACCAAAAATATTGCACATCATGGCCCACCTGCCTATCCAGCCATCAGAAAGCATACTGATACCACTGCTACTGATACCTCTACTGCTCCATTCATACACAGTCTCAGGGCTCTGGGTATATTTTTCATATCTTTGCTTTATCATCAAAACCTTGTTCTATTATTACCAGCAAAACTATCTTGCCAATGGTCTGCACTTAACATTAATTTGAATTCATGCCTTCCAACAGAATGGTATTTAAAAAGATGTTTCTTATAGAATCCTCTCCAATTTTCCAACTTGTTGTTAGCAAACTGAAAATTTGACTCACAAAGTACACAGATTTATTGCAATGATTTAAAAAACATAGAGAAGGAAATGCTAGAGAATAACTGACTGATCAGCAAAAAAGGAATTTCTTTTGATAACTTCCTGAAAGCCTGCTAATCCCGAGTCCTCTCTCTCCCACTGTCACTAATTTTCAAAAGAAATTCAAGCCTGAATCTAAGAGACTTCCCTGATGACTTCTCTTGGAAGAAAAAAAAAAAAGGTTTTTTTTTGTTTTTTTAAACCAAGATTTTTCAGTATAAAAACATTGTCTAAATTGCTTTGATCAGTCCTTTCCAAGATGTTTCCAGCCCAGAGTTGCCAGCAGCTAGGTGGAGTGATGGGGGGTGGCTGGCGATTGCGCGCACTCAAAGCGCCAAAAGGCACGCGGTGTCTGTCAGCCCTAAATGTAGGGGCAGAACCAAAGCTGCAGAACTTCTGAGTTCTACAAGAAGGCCCAAAGGCAGAGAGGCCTATATAGGAATAGCTGAATAGGGATCAACACTCAGCTAAGTATGCAAGAGTGAGTAATAATGCAGAATATTTTGGGTCAATACTGTCAAGGATATTTTCTTTAAGAGGTTTTTGGGGTACTTTGAAATACACAGATTTAGCTTTATTCCCACCAACTCCCAGCCAGAGGCATCTTTTTGAGTCTGCTTTTTAAAGTCTTAAGCTACAGGCCTCCTGTTGGCAGGAAGCACATTGTCATCATGTTATGGAGCTGCTACTGACCACAGCTGCCTGAAAACTTTGCATTTGCAACGTGGGTAGAGGTGGTTCATAGGATTTGGTGTGATTTATTTGTTTGGGTTTAATGTTCCAAGACAACAGGCTCATTTTTATTTTTTTTAGAAGGAATAAGCACAATAATCAGATTGTGTGCGAGAGGATCAAAGAGAAAAGGAAATTAAAATACTCTCAATAATAATAGGAATATTAATCACTAATGCAAAAGGAACATTTTGCTCCTGGCCATTGTTGGTGATGTACAGGACATCCACACTGAGTGGATCTATTGACCTGATATTCCTGCTTACTGTGCAAGTGGTACTAATGTTAGCAGGACTATATTTAAGAGACAGCAGCCGTTAAGAGGCATCTGCTGATGGAGCTGCAGACACCACCAAAGATTCATGCTACTAACTAGGAGAGGGACTCAGACAGTGGAAATAATTTGCTTAAAAGCATGTTGATTTGGACATCACTAATCTCAGCATTGATCTTTGCCGGCATTAACTTTGCTGTTAATGCAAATAACTGAACATAAGGATGCCATTAATTGTATTGATATAATGGAAGGCATTGCCCTTGACTTCAAGGCCCCCCTCTTTGATTTAGTGCTTGCCAACGACTCAACATTTTTGTCTCCTCTCCCCTTTTCTGCTTGTCCAAAATGATGTTTCATTCCTTTTTATGTCCCTGTAATGCTTGGAACATCCTGTCTCCACGTTCCACTCCTTCAAATGCTCCTTTCTTCCTGAATGTCCTGCATTCACCTTCCCTCCTTTCCCCAGGTGTAGCCTCACAACTATAACAGGAAGAAAGCAAGAGTGCGTATATATCCAGAACACAAGGGCAGCAACACACATGAAGAATTCAGGTTGTACTGCCAGCATGGCAAATTCCCTCTGTGATTTCCTGGACCAAGAGGATTGTGACTGCCAGGAGTAAAGGCTTAATGAGGAAAAGGCAACAAATGTGACTTATCCATAGGGCTTTAGTGAGGATGTTAAATCAAAACAGTGCAGTTTTCAACATGCCTGTTTTACAAACTGGATACTGATAAAATGTGAAGGCACTGGAAGGGTTAAAAAATGAAAAAGAGGCTTGAAACTTTTTTTCAGAAAAGGATTTAAGGATGCTGTATATGTAGCTTCTACAAAGGAAAGTCATGAAAATTTGTTGCCCTTTATTATTACCTATCAGAAGAAAAAATATCTGATGACAGAGGGCATTTTAGTTTAGGATGTGAAGACATCACAGAATATCACATTAGACAAATAAGTCTAAAATTACAGCATGGTTTGTTTTGATTGAGTCAACTCTCTGAGTCTTAAAATCTTTAAATCAACTTTAATTTTCTACAAGGCATGTTCAAGATATGAAGAAAAAAAAAAATTATACATTGGGGAGAAAATTCTTGTTTTCCCAACAGAAATGTTAATTTAGACCAGAAACTTAATAAATACATATGAGAATCACTTTCTCTGACCCAAAGACTCAGCAGTACCAAAAGGCAAGACACAGGAAGAGAAATACTATTGCAATCTATCACGGGCAACCACAATTTTCATTGAAGAATAGAACAAGCATCAATTAACTTTGCATTTTTCTCAGCCATTATTAATTGTTTGATTTCCCGAGGGCACTATCATGGCAGAAACTGGTATTGAGTCGATCTGAAGAAGTAAGGGTATGGGGAAGATGTCATATGTGTAAGTGGCTTCCTGGATCAGGAGGCCTTCAGGCTGTCTTTTTCAACCAATCACCATAGCTTCCTTTAAAACAGGGTTGCTGACTGTTTGAAATGCTGTCAATTTTGAGATAATCAGAGGCATAGCCTCTGGAAACTAGCACATTGTGGGACTGTAAAAGGAAGCCCCTGCAGGGGAAAGTAGGAATAGTGTACGTAGCAGCATTAAATTGGCATCTATTTGTCAAAAACATCCTTTGCCACCTCATTTCTCCAGCAAAAATATTCCACTGGAAAAAAAAAAAACAACAACCAACCAAAAACCAAAAACAACAACCCACACTCATCCTCCAGTTCCTCAATTAACATCTGAATTGTAATCAACAACTTAGGAGTCAAGGAATTTTGAAGAGATGAGAAATCAAATGTTGTTTTTCAAGCTGAACATGAAAACACTGTGATGATAGTCGGCTTGTTTTGGAAATACATGGCCAATAGAAACCTTGGAGGGACTTGATCTATTCCAAATCCAAATCCCTTTTGGTCCCTTAATCCATAAAGTTTACCAGAGAAGTATGCTAGTGCTAAGTAGTTGTGTTTAAGATTTGCAGCTGGATTTTCATGAACAGTTGTCTGTTATCATACCTCTGTAAATTCATCTTGAATAATTGTTTTGCACTTGCAAAGGGTTTTTCTCTGCAAATCAGTTGTAAAAATGTTAATTTTGAATAACTTTTCTGTAAATGGGGCATATTTATTAGCTCTCTCTTACAAATTGGAAAACTAAGGGACAGAGGGTTAATTGAGCCTAGTTTAAAGAAAATCTAAATAAATTTAATCAAAAGAACACATAAAGATGCAGACATGAACCAAAGCCCACTTATAATCACAACCATAAAGAAAACAAAGAAAAGAGAATTGCTGTCTCAAGTGTCTTTCACCCTAATTACAAGACAATAGTAGTGTGGACAGGTGGATTATCACAAAAAATACCATGCATAAAGGTTGCTTTGTCCTTTCCCTTTCTTTTGACTGTAGGGTATCCATATGGGTCTTAATGTCTCCTGATTTAGTGAAAGGGACAGGAATTTCCTGGTAAACTGAGGAAATGGGTCAGTGCCCTCAATTTAGCCTTGATTTACATCCATGTGGTTCATGCAACAGGTCCCATTTACCCTAAACTCTCATTCTGTGAGGAATATAATCTGGAATGCTCCTGCCCGGTAAAACAGCAGGATATTTGTAGCATCTGCCTTTTCATTATCACATGGAATATAACATGAACTGTCTGTCCTTTAAACTAAGAAGCAAGCCAAGCCACTCAGAAGGGACAAATGCTTCACTCCACCTCCCCTTCAGCTCACTTCGTGCTGCTTTAGCTCCACTTCAATATCCAAGACCTGGGGACCCCAAACACACCACAGATCAGTCAAATTTCAGTGGTTGCACAGTTCCTGAGGAGGAGGAACAGATGGACAGGAACACAAAGAGGCTGATTGCATAAATTCTGTCTCTTAAGAAACTAGCCTAAAGTTAGGTGTTTTAAAATCCAGATCGAGGGTTAATTTTGTTTGGAAGTAGGTGCCTGAATACTAACATACATGGTTAGGACAGTAGCTGTTTCTGTTGGTGTTGTCAAAACCATGTTCTGATACACTAGATCCAGTTCTGGTACAGTATTAAGGGCTGTTACATCATGAGATATGTTTTATGGCCATTTCCACTTCAGCCATGCAACCTGCTAACAGTAACTTCTGGTTTCAGTCAATTACTTTATAATTATGTTTTAAAATGTCATGTCTGATTTGAGCCAAACACTTGGCTTTTAGCCTCCCCAAGAAAAAATGAAGACAGTGATATGAAATTGCAATATTAAAAGCAGAACCTGTGCCATCTATAGATGTATCACAATCCAGGGCTATATTTCTATACATAACTTGGGGCATGGTTCCACAACAGATATCCCTCTACTTTAGAGTCCTCATAAGTGCCTCAACTGAAACGCTTGAGAAACAATCCATTGGCAAAATAAGCACCAAAACAAGCAGAAAAAAAACCAGTCTAGAAATCTACACTGTTAAACCCCCCAGTCTTAAGTAGGAATGTTCCCAGAAAGGGAGTTAATTTAAAATTAATCCAAACAAGGATTTTTTTGTTTGTAGAGATGAGAAAGGCAATAACCCCTTGCAGAACAATGGTGAGGACAGGAGATGCTAAACCAGAAGATTAGTTATATTTGGTGGTTATGAATATAACCTCTTTCTGAAAGTCCAGAAAACAGTTTTCTCTGCTGACACACATTCCAGCTCTCAAAATGCCAGTGAAACTCCTCCTTGATTCCTTTTTCTCACTTAAGCAGAAAGGTTTTGCTCCAAGATGAATTTGCATAGAAGCATGGAGAGGGTGAATTTCTCTAGCACTATCCTGGAATATGCACATCATGCTACAGGTCCAGAAGCTGCTGCAAATCCCAATACAGCTGCCACCTTACAGGGCTCCCACCAATTCCTCCTCCCACCAATTCCCCCAACATCTACATGTCCTGATATGGATCATCTTTCACAGCAGGAAAAAAAGCTGAAGTTCCCTGGAATTACCTAGATGTGCTGCTTTAAGGGCTGGAGTTGCATCTCTGAAAGTACCTATCCTTTCACAAGGCCAAAGCTCCCCTTGCTGGGTTATCTATTAGAACTGCCATTAACTGTGCATTCATGGCACTCACATGCAGCCCAAATCTCCACTCTGGCTTTGAAAAAATCTGCCCCCAGTGTTATTCCAACGTGGTTGTTTGTCTCTTTGTGAACTTATAATGATAATAATGATAATAATGATGGTAATAATGATTGACACTTATATAGTACCTTTCATCCAGAAGGATCCCAAAGTGCTTTGCAAACTGATTTGCAAACAACTGCACACCCATATTAAACACTCCATCCCTATGTTAATGCAATGTTAATGTTGCAAATGTGAAGTGGCAAAAAATGGGAAGTGCAAAGATTGCAGCTTCAGGAGCAACATCCATACATGATGTACCTTGCCTATGAGGATCTACCATTTACAACATCACCTGGAAAATGCTGCACAGCAAATAATGCTTCCCAAACTGAAGGAAAGGTGATCAAAACCTTGTGCATCTGGCTATGAAGGTAATTGGGTGGAAATTTTGCTCAGTCCCCTTCCTCAGGTGCTGATATGGAAAGCTGAGTTCTCTAATTTTCTATTTTTATTTGCTGCAATTGAGAGGGCAACATTAGATGTAGATGCCCAACAGTTAGAAGTAAAGTGGCTAATGATGCTGCAATTGGAAAAGGGAGGGAATGGAAAGAATCCTGCTGACTTCAGTGAATGCTGGATCAAACATTTGTTGAAATATCTGAACAGTAGCAAAATTCTACTCTCCTACCTTTTTTCTACTTGTTTTTTTGGATCACTTTGTGTTTTTGCAGAGGGGAAAAACATTCTTTTCTTTTTTGTACCTTTTTTCTTTGAAACTGTGGGTAATGTCTTTTGGAACCAGACCTCACATGACAAGTTTCCACTGCAAGGGGTTTTGCATCAATTTGGGCTGTGTTCCTCTGTTGATAGAACAGATCAGCCCAATGTTAATGGTGCAAATGCTGCTGTTTTCAATGCACAATTAACCAAGTCAACACCGTGATGAATAAAAATTAAAGCTGGCATCAAGGAAGACCCCATAGAAGCTGAAATCAGTTGTTCAGGTGCCCATGACTCTGAAAACGTTCTTATCTTTCAACAGACACTTTTTGTCCTCCATGTAAGGTCAAATTACCTGCACCAAAAGACTGAAATAAAAGAGGTTGAAGGAGAGGAATCTCTGTTTGTGAGTGAATGGATTAACAAAATCAACAGCTCTAACCTTTTTGACTCCAACCACCTGTGAGCTGCTTGTTTGGACCATCTGGACAGATAGGAATTTTTTTATTTTCCTTTTTTTCTCTATTGGAGGATGACCTGCTTAAGAGGGTGAAAGTGCACACCAAAACACAATAGAAATTGACTGTATGCACAGGGCAAACACCCGCCAACTCATTGCTACAGCTTGTTAAAAGGAAATCTTAAAACTAAATCATCTGTTAGGGCAGTCATTTCTCACATATTGGAAAGTAGATTCTGACCATGCAGATCATTTAGTGGTTCTGGCAGGAGTTTGGCATTAATCTGGACTTGTCTGTCTGAGCTTCTGGCATAACTTTTATTGCAGGATAAATCTCTCAGCAGAGTGGGGAAATATAAGTACAAATTTATCTATCAAGTTCCTTAAAGCTTTTTTTCCTCTGTTTTGAGAGGATATTTCCTGCCAGCTCTGTTTATCTTCACACTGAGATGGCACCCAGAGAAAAAAAGGAAAGAAAAAAAGCACCAGCATTATATAGAATATAAATGATTTACTTTGGGAAGAACTTCAACCTGTGTTTGCCTCAACATCCATATCAGCCCAGAAGGGTTCAAATTCCTTCCCCTGTCGCTGTTGCTGTCAAGGCAGGTGGCAGACTGGCTTCCAAATATATTGAAGTTACCCTGGGGGTGAATTGAGCTTATCATTTCTGCACTGTGGAAGCTTTCATTCCACCTCAAGTGAGAATCTGTGGTGGCTAGCTTTGCTCAGCTCTGGGAAAATAATAGTTAATAGAGTCATTTTGGAATTTCTTATTAACAGGCCAGCAAAACTGCAAGGTTGACAGCACTATTAAATATGACAAAGTCTTCTTCAAAACACTGACTGTTTGACTGGTTGGAGAAAAAAAAGAGTCATGGCATGATTTATATCCAGGTGTACAAGTCACAGACAATCCTCTACATCTTGTGTCCACGGAATGATCGCTCATTTATAGTCAGCAGTGTCCTCCCAAAGCTCATCACAGATGGCTCATCCTGACTCTGAAACTTGTTTGTGTGTCACCCTGCACGTTTCCAGGACAAACCAGCCCCTTATGGCCCCCAGCCCATAGGAGGGTTTCCTCCAAAATCAAAAGTGTTTGCAATTGATCCTTACAGCGGGCAGCTGCTTGTTCTGGGTGAAAATGTCATACCTGCAGTGGATGACTTCACTGTTTGGGGTGAAGATTTCATAGATTGATAAGGTGGGAGGGCATCTCAAACCAGAAAGCCACTTTCAATTGGAATTAGAGAATTTATTAAAAAAGATTTTATGTATATACCTGGTAGTTTTTGAGACACAAAAGAAAAATGCATTAGGATTAGATTAGATGAGATTAGATTAAAAAAGCACAGACATAGAGGACCAGATCAACAGTCAGCCTTAGTTCAATAGCCTGTCTCAGACAGTGGTCAATACCATCTGCTTCCCTGCAACAGGCAGGGCACCCTTCAGTGGGCAGCCATGGGGATAACATACTCATAAGGACAATGTCTTCCCAAACCCCATTAATTAGAAGTTGGTTTAGGCACTGAAGCAAGAAAGCTTTTATCCACTCTGAGGCTCTGGGATTTTTTTTTTTAAATCCTCACAATACTAAATCTGGATGTTCTTGCTACCTAATATAAGTCTAATCCCATTCTCCTTCTTCCCCTCCTGCTCCTAAACTGTGAAAATTTTGGTTTCCAATAGTAGCTTCTGTGTGTATTTTCTTCTTTAACTGAATTGAAGATGTTGCTTGAACAGGACAGAGAAACTTGTCTAATAGCTCAGAGCGGCTACCCCCATCTTAGAGCAAATAAGGAAGAAGAATAACTTGAGAAGAATCACTGAAAACAGACACGACCAATATTTTTGTTATCTGGCTGTGATCATTAAAGCAGCCTGAAAAATGCCCTTCCATGTATTTTCACTTCCCACACTTAGCACCTATTTCCTTTAGGAAACAAGTCTAGTAACTAAACCAGCTTGGAAGGGGTCCAGAGGACATGTTTAGCATTCTGCATTTCAGACATTTTAAGTGCATGTTTCTTGGCTGGTCCACTGTCTTTACACCCCATTTGAATAATACAAGGTTTTATTGAGAGGAGGAAGAGGTGTTATCCAAGAGAAAAAGGAGATATATCAGCTCTGATTCATTCCGAATGCCACCCTGTCTCATTTTACTGGATGAGTTGCATAAGGTCAAGAATACAGCCACAGGACTCAGAGAGAGAATATTTGTAGAATTTCTCCACATTAAGGTTCAAAAAAGTTTAAAAACCAACAAAATATTTTTTAGACAATATTGTATAATTGCCAGACAGTTGATGTTTGGTTATTTTGGCCAATGTTTCCTGTTTGCATTTCACAGAAGCTTGAAGTGTTTGTGGAGGTTTTAGTACTGGTCTGGGAATCCCTAAAGCAATAGTATGAGGTACTGTTCTTTGAGGGAACACTTTTTTGGTTGGTTCACTTAGTTACAGTGGTATGTCTTTTATCTTATGCAACAGTTAATTTGGTCACCTGTAAAACCTTATAAACAATAATTTGCCTCCTAAGGAAAATAGTTCTGGGGTTTTTTGCCTTGCAGAGTTTTTACAAAAGTACCCAAATATTTTGGCAAAGGTCTGCTCCACTGAGCTAAAGGGTAGTTGCCAGAGGTCTACTTTCTCCCCTCTGAGTAGTGATCCCCAGGTGGACTTCATGTCTGGCAATGAATTTCCCCTTTTAAAGCAGAAGAGACAAGCAAAGCAACTTAAAGGTTTAACCCTACAGAGATAAATAAGAATATGAGTAATTTGAACTTCCACCTGGTGCTGCTCCGACATTCTTTAATAAAAAAAATTACAGCTTTCAAATGAAATACCTTGTTTTAAAAGTATACTTGTACATGACATGTTTGTTTAGTTTTGCTTTTTTCTTTTTGGTGTTTTTTGGGGTTTTTTTCCCCCTAGTAAAAGGGTAACATATTTTGAGCAGAAGCAGTTTTGGTATTTGGCTGCTGAGCTCCAGCTTTGAAAGGGAGGACTTCCCATCCTGCCATTTAATCATTTGGAGGTAGATAGGATTTAACAGTTCAGATCCAGAGTGGTATAGGGGTCCTGGGAGACACCTGAAAATCTATACCCAGAAAGCATTTGAAGAAAATGTCTCTGCTTATCTATGGTTGCATGTATATGTGGGGTTTTGTTTTATTTTATAACAAGATATATTGGCTAACTGGGAGCATTTTATTAAAGAGAAAAGTCTGGGTAAAGCGAGCAAACTATTCACTGCCAAAATTTACCCAGAAGTACCTGTGTAATTGAATTTGGCCAGCTCTAGCAAGATATTTGATTTTCTATAATTGGATTGGCTAATGGGGGGAAGAGGGTGGGGAGAGGGAGGAACTGGAAAGTTATCTATCTCCCTTGACAAAATGATCCAGTGAGTTGCGAAATTTCTCTGCCCTCAGGGAAAGAAGGGCCAGATAAAAACAAGAAAACAAAGCAAGTGATAGACTGAAGCAAGAGGTAGAGCTGGAAAACAGGTCCATGGCTCTGCTACAGACTCCTGAGATGCTTGTGGGCAAGTCATTTAACCTTCCCATGCTTAAATTCTCCACTCTGTGCCTGTCTTATTTCATATTTTGAGTTCTTTGGGTTGCAAGTGCCTCATGTGCTACATCACATAGCAAAAACTCTCACTGAATAACCAAAACCCAGTAAGGGAATGAGGATGTAGAAAAGTGCTTTTGAAGGGCTATCATGTCTCCATCATGCATCAGTTTCTACCACATCATTGCAGACACATTGGATTAGAGGACTTGGCTGATTTATTCTGGGCACTCAGCAATCCTGGACATCCTGGAGTGTGCAGCTCTGCTCTGTGGGTGTGTATCTGGCATGAAGTGTCATGAAGTTTTCTTTCATCTCATTTCCTGTGAGGATGGATGCCGTGCTTCCATCACAGGAGTGTCATGATAGTAAATATTTTTGGGGAATAAGACCAGTTCTACTGAATCATACAATAGGTCCATCCACCTGAAGTTCCTCTCATCAGAGATGGAACATAGGGCAAAATAATAGGCAAGAAAGATTTATGCTAAATAATCTCCTAAACTCCAATAATTTTCAGTTCAGAGGGTTCTTGAGAGGCAGCCTGTGTTCAGTCAGCAGCCTTCACTGCATTCCTACAACCATCCTGCATGCTGGACCCATGATAAACAGGGAAAGCAAGGCAACCTCACCTTATCACACAGCCATGTGACTGCCATAAATGAGACTTTTAATACTATGGAGCCCAAACTTGTCACCACAGCAAGACCAGATGGTGTGGGAGCAAAATTGCACCAGGAGGATAGAGACAGAGACAGACATCTTACCTAACCCCTCCCCACCTGCTAGAACAAGTAATATTTTTATACTGGCGTTATGAATATATTAAGTTTGGCGGTATTGTGGCACTTTTGGATAACAATATCTAGAAATACTCTATTGCCATCCTTACTCTTCATTAAAAATGCAACATTTCCATTTTAAGGGATTTTAAAATGTCTAATCAATCTTCTTTAAAACATCAGATAGATTTAAAGCCAAGACAGAATAAAATCTTTGGTTCTTGGACACAGCTGTGGATTGAAATGATTGCTAGAGTCTTTTTTAATAAGTAGAGCTAGGTTTTCTAAAAAAATTAATATGATCAAGTTGTGTGTGTGTTAGCCTATGACTCTTTCCTGATTACATTATTGCATGATTCAGCTGAACAGAATAAATTCTATTTATTTTGCAGATAGATGAGCTATTACACTGAGGATTATAAAACTTTTTGAAATTAAAATAGATGGAGGAGGAAGAAAGAAGAAGAACACATACCTAAATCTTTCTTTAAGATTTAATGACAGTCTTCTTCTAAGAACAACCTGTTGGGAGGACTGGTTTTATAGCCTTACAAAACTGCACCCTGAGTTACCCTCCATAGACCAAGCCTTGCCTGCCTGCTCTTTGTAGGAAATTGTACTCTCCATATCAATATACATGAAGTCAACTTCCTTAATCAGTTTAAAAACCTTTTGAAAATGTATTTTGTGGGTGTCTCACCAGCTGAATCTTTTATTTATGGTCTTGTACTGGGATGGTCATTTGAATTTTTGTTGTGAGTCCGTATTTTATTATGCATTTTATTTGTTTTTTATTGAAAGCTTTCTGAAGCACTAAGAAAGGTCCTGGGCAAGTGATTGAATAAAAGCAAACTCATTTCAAAACCCCTCCATGATTTTTCATCCTCTTCCCACTGCAGATATGTGCACACCTAGATTTCTGCCCTCTATTTCATAGCATATGCTACTACTTTATTTTCATCTTCTATGAAAACCTATCAATTTCTGTTATTTCTAAGAATAACCAGACATCACAATGCTAATACATGTGATAGGAACTGTAGCAAATTTATTTATTTTTTATTGAACTTGAAGAAACATAAGACTCTCCTTATTTTCCTGAAAGTTTAGGATTGTTTTTCTTATCAGGTTTCTCTCTGTGGAAGAAATTTAATAAAACTAAATAAAATATAACTTAAATAATTATGAGAAACTTTCCAATTACAGAGAAGATGTTATAATTTTTATTATAATATATTATAAAAATAATTATATAATGTTATAATTATAATATTATTATAATATTGACATTATGCTTTCTCCTTTTTTTTTTAAATGAAACATTAATAAAATTATCAAAATTTTGTGTGGGACAATAAATTTTTTCTTGAAAAAACAGTGGAAAACCAGTATGTTCTGTTTTCTGATTTGCTTTGTATTTTCTTCTGCTGTTCCCTATATACTGGCAATTTTTCAAAATGGGCTATTCCACAGACAGATGAAGTTACAGTGTCCAAGTCCATAAAGATACTTCCCACTCAGACGTCTGGCCTACTCTCACTTTCCTTTGGAAACTGATGAAAGGTAAAATCTTAAAGGAAGCCAGTGATATGGTCCAAAGCTTTTTACTACTGGCTGACCAAGCCACAGGAGTAAAATGCTGTCCTGGGTTCCAAAATGCCATCAGTTCTGAACAGATCATCTGCTGATAGAGTTACACACAAATACAGGGAGAAAAATGAAAGACATAGATGCCAAGGAGAATTTTCGTAAATGAAAAGTATATTAGGTTGTAACCACCCTGGGAAATAAAGAAAGCCCTTTTATTTAGGATCTTGAATACTCACTCAGACAGATGTAGGGGAAATACATAACAGGAAACAATTGGCAAAATTGCATCCTGCATCACCTGATCCATTCTCCCAGCCCTTTTTTTACAGGAGTGTTGAGATTGCAGGTATCTTCTGAACATGGCTGTCCACAGCCATAATATTGGATATTTACTCACTATAAGCCTCACAACAAAATTCCCCCTTTATGCCAAAGCATCCCACTTAGAGAGTCCTTTATTTTTATATTTTACTTAAAAGACTATGTCAGCATTCTTTACCATAGTAGTCTATATTATCTATATCCAGTTTATAAAAAGCTAACTTTATAGGAACACCTTTTGCGGGTCCTCATGATGAAGAGCAGAACAGGTGATTAACTGCATTAACCAAACACCTTTGACCAGGTCACCTGCACTCTGTGCACTGATTTATCACCTCTGTGTCAGACAAACATGCCTAAGGTTTCAAGAAAACAGAAGAAATGCTGACAGATCTATCCCCAAAGTGCTCAAATACCAGCACTTTCTTCAGCACTTGCAACTAAGAGTCACTCATCTACTGAAAACAGGCAGATGAACTCTTATGTACTTTGACATCCCATGGTCCATCTGGACACAGATCAATATATAGTTCATGTTTTCTTTTTTTTTATTACTATTTTTTTAACATGGGGAAAAAAATATCTGTGGTTTAAAGACTGAGCACCTGTAAAGTTGTGATGCACTCTTTGTACAAAAATAAATGTTTCAATCTGACTGAGCTAAAAGTCTTGTAAGAACATATTTCTTCTAAGCCTTTTGCATAACACTTAGGTCAGGAGGAGCTTTTCATCATGTTACTACTTCAAGCCATGAATAAGATAGCTGCAGATTAAATATTCTTTGGAGAAAGCATCCTTGAACTGGCAGGGGGTGTGGACTTGAACGCTAAAATGATGATCATGCTGTCACCACACAATCTGATTGATATCCTTACAAGATGAGGGCAAGCTCAAACAAAACATCTCCACCCCATCTTGGTAAAGCAGAATCCAGGGTAGTATCTAGAAAATGTCTGCATGTTTGGGTATTTTTTTTTTTCACATATGGATGCAACTGCACCTTCACTAATTTCCAGGCACATGGGAATCTTTGACATCATGGATATCACAGCTCTCCCATGAATGCTGCTTAGGAGTAGGAGATAATATTTTGGGTTTTGTACCTCAAGAACATTTCTCCTCCAGGAGGATGGAGTGAGTTTAAGTTTATCCAGCCAGATGTGGTCACTGAACACAGATTACTTCATCTGAGTGAGTCACATTTGATATTCTCTATAATAAACAAAGAGAAATGTGTTCTTTTGGGACGCAATTCATTTGACTGATTTTAGATTTCAACATTAGGATGAGAGGAATCAGATCATAAAAGAGTGTATTTCTCTCTACTGACCTCAGCAGAAGACCTTCTGATTAGCTCATGCATAGGTAAAAAAAAAAAAAAAATCTCTGTAGCTAGAGATGATGCGTAGCGCGAGTGTATAGACAGACTGTAATGGGAGTTCTAGTAAGAAAAGGTGGGACAAGGGAGTAATTAAATAAAATCTCATATTTTCTTATTCAAAATTTAAATATAGAATATGGCAAAGTGTCTGAACAAGAATTAACTGACAGAGTTAATGAGATGGGGGGAAAAACACTTGAAACAGAACGAGCGCTAGGCTTGGTGTATCAAGATTCCTGTGTGTACCTTGCAAATTTACAATGTCAGACTGACATAATTTGAAGGAGATGGCGGGCATTATCCTAGGAAAAAAAAAGAAAAAAAGCAGCCCATTTCTAATTTGCATATGCATATTTATTTATCTGATATAGCAGCAAATTCTGCTGTTCTCTGAGCGGCACCTTTGCATCTTACAAATTTTTCCCCATTTGCACAATTAGTGCTGGCAGATAAATGTGCTGGCTGGTGAAGCATTCCCTCCTATACTTTCCCCTGCCAACAGCACAGGCCTCAGATATTTTGTTGAAATGCAAAACAGGAGCACATCACTGATAGGTTAACCTTCAAATTTGTTGTGAAACTTCTCTGTGGGTGATGAAGGATGGGGACACCTCTAATGTGTACTCACCAACAAGGCATACTTATTATTGGAAAACTTGGAATAAGTGCACCAGGAATGTGATAGAGCAACCATCCCTAGAAATGTTCAAAAATGAGCAGACATGGCACTTCATAATATGGTTTAGTAAGAATAGTGGTACTTGGTGAAAGGTTGGACTTTATAGTCTTCAGTGGTGTTTTCAAACCTTCGTAGTTCTGTGGTTCTATTTAGACTCTAACCTGCACTGGCTACAAGAGATGTGTGAGATGCAACAAACACAAATGAGCTGAGCACACGGTGTGGATAGTGGTTAGGGCTGCAAAGTGTTTATTTCCTAAAACATCGACACCCTAAAAACTCAATAGTCCAAAAACCAGAATTCCCGAGTTTGGCTTCCAGCTTTGATGTTTTTTTTGTTAATTTGCTTGAGAAACTTGTATTTCTCAATAGCTTTCCTTATTCACTGGTACAGCAGTTGGGTGCTGCACTACAAGTTGCAAAGTTTAATGGTCATAAGTTGTTCCTTATTGCTCATTCCCAGAAGATTGAAACACAAAACATACATTTCCTCGTACAAGACAAGTTTTCTCCTGCATTTCTCTTTGTCCTACTGTGGAGCATGCTTGGAAGAACAAATAAAGGAAGAGTAAGCCAATGGAGATATCATCTGTAGGGGCAAAAAGTACCCCGTGTCTTTTTCTCCTAAGCCACACAGACCTCTCCAGATCAAGGAAGGGATTTTCAATTAGACATCAAATTAATAAGACACTTCTGATGCTCCTTTCCTGCAGGAAGACATTAGTAATTTGTTTGTTCCAAAGGCGCTACTCATATTCACACAAAATGGCATTTAAATGTTAATCGAGTCAGGGGATGGGGAGTGCTTGCCAATCACTACGCAACTTAAGGTCAAGGTTTTTGTCTTAAAGGAGGACTCAATGTTAATTTTAAATTTAAAATTCTTGACAGATAGCAGGTTTTCAAATGCCTGCTACAATCTGGCTTGTTTGATTCATTTTAATGAGTAAGTAACTCCTGGCAAAATGAAGGTTTTCCCGTGTCTTCAAGGAAATGGAAGGGCAAAGAGGCACAGTGGACTAATCCTGCAACCACTACAGGGAACAGGAAGCAAAACCAATTTAGACTCCCATTCATCTCCTTGCTTCCCACATAGAGACCAAAAAGAGTAATTTACATTCCTAGGAACACTAGGCAATTATTGGAGGTTTCAGTTTAAAAGGAAGAAAAAAAGTTCTCAGTATTAAATTCAGCTTTGACTCTGTGCTGGAGAAGCATTTTAGGCACATGTCTGTGAACATGTCTGGTTTTGTTGCTCCTGTGCTTGTTTTTTTTTTTTTTTTTTTTTTCTTTGATAGCTTTGGATTTTTTGGTTGCGCTCTTGTATTTTTTTTAACTTTCAGAATGTCATGGTTGAGTAGTATATGGAACCTGTGATCTCTTCCTTCCTTTTTTCTCCCAATGTGCCAGTCCCAGAAAAGAGCCAGAGAACTTGGCTGTATTTACCCCTGGCTGTTGCAAGCTGGATTTAGGACTGACTTCTCTTTCAGGCAGTTCTCACCAGCACTAAAAAGGTGCATAACAGACTGAAAAACCTCCCAGGCAGCCTTGCAGGAGGTGATGGATTCAGATCACCACTAACTTGTGACCTCAGTCATGTAGGAAGGTGTAAGAACTACTTCTGATTAGAGATTAGAATAGAATGAGAAGGGCTGGCAGTGATCAGTGCAATCACTGAGAGAACAAAAGCTGAGAACTTGAGCAACCTGGTGCAGTAGTAATAACATCTCTGCCCATGGAACGACATGATATTTAAAGTCCTTTCCAACTCAAACCATCCTATGGTTGTGTGCTTATAGGAAGGGTGTGAGATGAAACTTTGTGTTCAGGAGAGAAATAGTTTTTCAGGTACAGTGCCTGCAGTGGCCAATGAAGGAGGACATAGGATCTCAAAAGTGAAAGAGATTCTATGAATGTCACACAACCATTTCTCTCTGCTGATGACTTCTTCCAAACATCTAACCTAAGGGCTATCAAGTTAGCTGAAATGAACTTCATATCAACTTATTGTGAAAGAATTTATTTTGATGCCTTCCTATGTCAATGAAGCTATGTTCTGTCCTTTCCTGTGTTTAAACTGGAGGCCCACTGGCATGTGTGTTGCTGTTGTGTAGATACAGATAGATAAAACTCATGGTACTGGATGCTTGGCACTGCCTGAACATTTCTGGACCAGTCCCTCCCTATTTTATTGCCCCCCTTCCCCAGCCCTCCTATAAATTAGAGGAGTAGCATTTCCATGACTAACCAAAACACTCAATGGTGTGGAGCTGTTCAGATGCCCAGCAGCATCACTGTTGTTTTAGGCAGAGGGTATTTGAAGAATGAAGAGGTTTGACTCCTTTTCTACCATTTGACTTCATCAAAAATGGAGAGAGATGGTGAGATTATGCCTCTCCATGGAGCTCTTCAGTCCAGGATCTGAAGCAGCCTCCAAGAATATCAGACTCCTCTGTCAAATGGAATTAATCTGGACATTAAAATTGTACAGTGCTAAAGCTGTCAATTATAGAATTACATAATCCTTGATAAAGAGGCCTCTGAACTGTCATCTTGACCTCTACTTGTTTAGATAACATTTCACAACCCCTTAACACACATCTGTCTTGGTCATATGCCAGCATCTTAGCCACATGTCCTTTCTGTGGTTACATGAGAAAACATGCTTTCTCTCACTGAGCTGGCATGCAACCTATTGATTTGAGTTGCTGAAAACCTCCTAGTTTTTTTAAAATAAGAAGGTCAGGAAAGCAGTAAATCCCCATAAAACTAATCAAAATCAAGAGCACAGAATTAGAAGAAATCCCAGGAAAAAGAAACATACATTTTATGAAGTCATATAGTCCAACCTTCACCTAACGCAGAACTGTACCCCAAAAACATAATGCCATTATTTCAAAGCAACCAAAATTCTTGAAGTTCCAGCTTCAACAGTCCCTGATCTGTGTGATGGTGCTTAGGGAGAACATTTTATGGATATATAGTTCCCATCTATTGGCTTTCATCTATTTATTTATTTACTGCAATTAGTTTTATTGTCCCTTACTGTGCAATACACTCTAACTCTTTGTGCAATTTTCCCTTCTCATACTAGTACTTTATGAAGTTACCTAAGTTGTTGACATTGTTCATAGAATGTGTAAGTTCAAGAACACAGAAATAAATTCCTGGTCCTGAGTACTTTCATTTATATATGACAGGTCACTTCTTCTGCAGGGTAAATACCAGTAAGATGGTAGGATACAGAAATATGGCACTAGTAAGTGTCACTGTTGCTATCTGTTCTTCATTTCTCATTTAAGGAAACTAAAGGAATATCCCAGGAGGCCAAACTGACAAATAATGATATAAAACTCATTGTTTAAGGCAGTAGTAGAACAACTGCTTTGAATAAAATGAGATCAGTCTATGATTTTTCATTCCAAGGAAAAGGAAATCTATAGGCTCCATCAGATTTGGTTAGTTGCAGAAGCAGTTAAATCATGTCAAGCTCTTAATGTAATTTGAAACCTAACCACTGCGAGTTACCTACAAGAATTTCTAATTAGCACCTTCCCTAGATAAGTGTTCATATTCATGTCTTTGAATAAACCTGTGTTAAGAGTAGAACTAGACTGGAAATCAGGACAATGAAGTTCTCTTCCAGCTTGTCACTTACCCACTGTAATCTTGGGAAACAAATTTCTCCCACCTTCTTCATTTATTCCCTGTCTCAATCCTGGTGGCATTTATTTGGAATTGTACCGTTTTTCAGTGGGGACTGTGCTGGAACAAGCACACACACACAACAGTGGGACCTTCATTATCATGGCGACCATTGGATGCCACTGAGATTCAGATCAGCAGTAACAGCCAAAGAAACTCTCCTGCCTTCCTCATTCCATCTTCTCCTCCATCAGAAAAAAAACAAGCAAATCAAGGAAACCAGGCTAAATAAGCACATAAGTTAAAAGCATAAGCTGTTTCTTCAGTTTTTGTACCATAAAAGGGATAAAAAGAATAAATATGGGGTATTAAGGTTGGAGAATTTAAAATTCGAAGAGAAATAATCCCATTTAGAAATTACCCCATAGAAATTACCCTAAAAGAAGAAAATTCTGCATCTGATTATTTAAACTCTTCTCTGGGCTTTGGTTTCCCAGCTTACTTCAGACGTCCATATCATATCTAGATGGCTTTCCATGGTCAAAGAATTCCCTCTTTTTTTTTTTTTTTAGTTTTTTTTTACATATTTTAACATTTTTATACATTTTTAAAAGTTTTATACATTTTTTAGTTTCTTTTATATATATTTTAACATTTTTATACATTTAACATATGTAGTGTCCTGTATACTGTCACTTCTTAAGAAAAGGAAAATCTGGGGCATTTTAGTCAGTATGTGAAAAAAATTTATTTTTGCTTTGTCTGGGGAAGCAAGTACTGAACACATGAATGCACTGTGCCCACTGGGGTCTGGCTGTACATTCATTATACAAGGTCAGGGTCTCACTTCCATTCCTCCTAGTGTAATTTAGGTAAAGCCACCACACAATGCATGACCTTTCCATGGGACAAGCTCCCTGTGTCCCTCCTGACATGCTGCAGTAAATTTGTGTGTAATTAAACATAGTGTTCCAACATGCTGGGTCTCCACGGCCATCTGGCCTCCCCTCTCTGTCTGACCTTTCAGATTCAATCCAGCACAGACCACCAAGGCTGGGAAGTGGCTAGTGTTGGAGAGTGGCACAGCAAAGTAAGGAATGTCTGCTCAGATTAAAAAATGCTCCCTGCTGATCCATGTGGAATCAGGAACAGGAGTCATGGCTGAAGAGGAGTATCGTAGCCTTTCTTCTCAGTGATGTGTCAGCTGCCCTTTGGGTGCAAGATACATCCAGGTCTCAGGTTCGATGAGAATCCAACTGGCAAAAGAGTAAGCAGGGAAGACCAGGTTCTCCTCTAAGGAATTTGTGGTCTCAAAAACCACCTTTGGAAGGATCTCAGTCATGAAGGTGGGAGGAGAAGGGGAATGGCCAGACTGAGAATCCAGCTACAAGAACCTACTCTCTCCCACAGAACAATACCTAAAATCAGAATTCTGTCTGTAGGAAGCTGTGAAAAAATATAGGGATATGGTGCGTTACACCATGTTTAGAAATACAGCTGCTCTGGAAAACAAAAAACCAACCAACGAAACAAAAAAAGACAAAACTAAATGGTAATTCTAGGCATCTAAAGGGGCATTCTCTGGAGATGGTAGATATTGTTCTGGAAGAGAAACAAGAGCAGGCGAATAATCCACAGGACTTGGTTAAAAGACCAAGAGTCAACACATCTATGTGCATCCCTCTATGTCTGTATTTGAATTAATTCTCAAGTTTATAATCAAAGAAAAGAAACTGAAAATTCCACCACATCTGACCAGTCCAGACAGCTGTGCCAGGCAGAGGTTTCAACCATTCAGGTTTGTAATGAACTGTCAAAGAAATCCTACCCCAACTTCTCTATTTATCCCCATAGCAGTGAGCAACATTGTGATGATATGCAGAAATCTCAAAAGTCCTTAAGGGCCCTGCAAGTCAGGCTGTCTGCTCCCAGTTATAAAAACCTCAGTATATTTAAGAGAAATTACCTCTTTGTGCTTCATTTTTTTCTAATAGAAAAAAAAAAAAAAGACCTTGTAACAAAATATGAAAAACTATGTTCCTCTAAATTACAGAAGGATATTACCACCAGGTCTGACTAGCATTGTCCAGAATAATTCAAAGTGTGAGAAGCCTAAAAATGAACAATTTTGAAATACCATTCCCTCAAACAAATAGTACTGCAAATCTGGATACATTCCTTGGAAACATTTCTTTGCCATGACAGGCATTTAGGACTAAGATTAACTTCCTGTTAGTAGGAAACATCATTATCATGCTGGTTCTTTTCTGCATCAGGAATGAAGATGCCACAAGGGAAAAGGCACTGCAATGTACTTTGAGACCAGTCTCCATCATTAGAAACTCTGCTGTTTATCATCACCTTCTCTCACAGACAGCCTTAACAAGGAAGTGGTGGTATCTTAGGCATCTAAATGACCTTTTGGGTTCAAGATTTTCACATGCACTCTATCAAACTTATTACTAAAATCTTATCACATAACCTTCCCTTTGCTTTGTCTTTACACTGATGTCATTAATTCTCAACCCCATCTTCCTTACGGCTCACGATCCCATTGTCCTCTAGAAGTTTCATGATATTTTCTCTGTCTTTATATTCCATTATTTTAATGGGGAGAGAAGTTAGATTTATAGGACAGTAATTGCCAGGATCAGGAGTAAGAAAAAGACTTATTTTTTTGTAGGTCATCCAGCCATTTCTACTGCCAGTGTCTGAATGTTCCTGTATATGTTTCCCCATTTTGCTCAATGTGCCTTGAGGTCTTCTCAACTTTGGATTTTCCACCCTTTCCTTTGGGAGATCAGGGCTTGATATACTTCACTTGATACATGTTGTGAGTTTTTATTTGCCTAATTTTATCCCATTATTCTTAGTTATAACTCCATGGATCATCTTAAATAACTCCTTCCTTCATAGGCAACTTTTTTCTTCCATTTCTGAATTTATTTCTTGTCCTTTTAATCATCCTTTAAGAAAAAACACAGTCTTTCAGTACCTACATTCTTCAGATATAGAGATGTCTGTACTAGTTAGGGTAGTGCTTCCCTAAAACCACAGAGCTTATCAAGGTAATTTCCTTTTCCTATAAACACAAAATACTTAAAATGGAAAAACTTTACCATACAGTGCAAGGGTGAGAGTGTTAGAAGAAAAAGCTGAAGGAAAAGGTTTTACAGTAAAGTGACCTAATGCATTTAGGAAGCTTAAAACCATAACTGGGGAAGTTCTTTGCTCTTGCTTCCTTTCAGGATCTTTGGAAAAGTGACCTCTGTTGAACTGGCCTCCTCAGTAACCTTCACTTGATCCTACATGGTGAATGATATACTGCAACACTCTTCTAAAAGATAGAATAGAACCAAGGACCTGAAAAAAAAAATGAGCACTTCAGGACTATTAAAGCAAAACACCCTCACTGAATCAAGCATTTGGGCTCTTTCTGTGCTGTCCCCTCCTGCAAATTAGCTATTTTGAAGCTTGTCTTATCAAGGCTCAGAAAGAAGCAAAGTTTTTGCAGCATAAAAAATCTGTTTCCTGCCCACTTTGAGTTTTAAGTCAATATTTTGCAATTTCTAAGGATCAAAAATATAGGATTTCAGCTCAATTATAGGGTGCAGATTTGATTGCAGTTTGCAACTGAATCTTCAGTATCAATACCACCATCATATTTCTCATTATGTCACTGGGGTGCAGTGAGGATTTCTTAGTTAATGCCTGCAAAGGACCAAGAAATGCTGTTTAAATGTTATTCTTATGAGCTCTTTGGTTTTTTGGACTAGTTTAATTTCTGTTCAAACTGTCACTAATACTTCCTTGACCTTTTGATTCAGCTGCAGCACCTCTGGCAAGAGAACTCACTTTCGAGGCTGATGATATTTCATCCATTTGATTTACCCCTGAGCCTGAAGCACAGCTATTTACAATCAGAATTAAAGCATTAGAAAAAAAGGGCTGTGGAGTTAGTTCTTCAGCCCTGGTCAAAAATCTGAAATAATAAAATCGTAAAAAGAAAAGCCAGAAAACAAAGTGTGTCCGTGTCGAGTCCTTGTTTCCAACATGCTCCCTTTTTGCAGCTTTTGAGGTGGGAGGAAGAGATGTAAATCAAATCCAAAGGAGTGTTAGATAGAGTAGAACTGACATTTGAAGCTGCAATACCTTAAAGTCAATATCATTATCTCTGATATTTACTGTAGCACACAATGCTTGGATGAAATGGTAAAGTTCACCCATTCTTCCCGTACACACCGCATTGTCATATCTGCTATTACAGACGTACACACACACACACACACACACACACACACACAGAAATGAGAAATAGCTTCACCTAAATGTCCAGTGTAAACTTCCATCTAAGGACATCTGCTGCTCAGGCTCCTGAGAAATACTGTGTTGGTGGGTGAGACACCTTTTGAATATGATTTGTCTTTTATATATATAGGTTATCTCACTTAAATGCCATTTCAAAGCATAAATACTGTTACTATTTGGGACAAGTCATTGGTGGAGAAGATATTTTAAAATACTATAAACATAATATCTGAAGGGGTCAGGTTGTGGAGACTTCTCAGGTGCAAGATAACAAGAATTTCACTTTCACTAAGACATCTGCCTTCAGACAGTCAGGACTTTATGTTTGCAGTCAATGGAAAGAAACAGCAAGACCTGGAAACACACAGTTGGGTTAACTGAGGTGTGTATCTCAGGATGTGATGAATCACTTTCAGGAGAGGATTATTTCTCTCCACTGACCATAAAGGGAGTCTAGCATAACCAGTCCAGACTTTGATGTCTCTCTTTTGGCCTTCAAGTTTAGGACAGATGGGTCTCATCCCAGGTATTTTTTCTCTAGTGTGGAAATATTATACTTCTTTAATGTGGAGGAAAAGGAGAGTATGGGACCAAGAACTCCTGCAATTTCTTCCCAGCTCTGTAATGAAGCTCTGGAGTGATCTTTTGCAAACTTATGCACTGAATCATTGAGTTATTTCTAAATATATCCATAATTTTTCTACTTTACCAGTGGGGTCTGTTGAGTGCCGGTGAAGACTTCCAGAGGAAAAGCTGCATTCATTTAACCACTGGACCACTGCTGCTCATGCCACAGAGCTATGTTTCAGTCCTCCTTTCAGTGATGAATACTTCTTCCCACTTACTTTTTATGTCTTTAGACAACACACTGTTATCTCTCGTAGTGAATGCTGTCTCTTTTAATGCAAATCTCACCTTGACACCACTTGTGCCTGCACTGAATTCAAAACTTGCTTCTGCAGACATGATTTCAGAAAATTGCAAACCGGGATTTCAAGAGATTTTCCAAGAAAATCTGTGGTGTCTCAGACACTCACATCATGCTATGGCCACAATTTTATCTCAGAAAATACCCCACCACATAGAATAGTCCAAACTTTTGGTATATTGCTACCATTGCTGTCAATGGGTAAAGGCTATGAGGAAACTTGTGGACCATAGTAGGGACAGGGTTTCTACCTCCTGATTGATGTAGGCTGAGAACAAATTATCCTGGTGATTAAAGGAAATGACTGGGACAAGAATTTATTTGAGGAGATAGGAATTTTATTGCTATTTCAAGGGATGCCAGTGTTTCTAGGTGCCAGAAGACTTCATACTCCAAGTGATTTAGGCTGTTTCTTCCAAGAAATTAAAAAAGGAAAAAAAAAAATAGAAGCCACCCACAAAAAGAGCCTTCCCTCTTGGTTCTCAGCTTCATTATTAATAAACTCAGAGTTTATTAATAATGCTCCCTGAGAAATGACCACCAAGATGACGTAAACCTGTCTTGACTTCAAAAGGAATCCTGCTCATTTTCATGCCTTTGTAATTTTACATGAATTAAACACTTTAATGTGATCAAGAGGTGCATTCATCATGTACGGCATTATCTTGGGAGATGAAGGTATTTCTTTTTTTTCCTGTTTTCTTGATGGAAGTATTTCCCCTACTTTGCTGTTATCTGAAGGTTTGGCCTTCAAGAATAATAATTTCTATTACTCTAGCACAGGCAAAGTGGAAATAGCAAAACACACAGAGTAAAGAAAGAAGACAACACTGGAATAAACAACAACAAAAAATCCTGCAAAGCACCTTCAATATTTTAGAGGGGATTTGAAAAGCTGTCAATTTTCTGCTGCTAGCTGACTAGTTCTCTGTACCTCTAGCCACAACAAGCAATAATAATGAAGCTTTCCACTTCCTATTTCTTTACCTGAGCTTCTCAAAAGTCTTGACTAAATCTGAACCTGGAAGCCTGGCATCTGGGAAAGCTAGATAGGCTTTGCTATGAATTCTTGGCTGTTTTCAGGATTCATTATTCAAAGACATTCTCTTGGATGACAGGAGTTGACTTTTTATAGGACAGAGGGCCAGCGCTGGAGTAGACTTGTTTTTCATGACAGGGAGCATAACAAACTGTAGTGGAAAATGGTGTTACCTGCCTCAGACACATCAACTCCAATGAAAAGAAAATGGCCAGACCTCCTTTTCTTTTTTGGTGATACCAGTGCTTGCACAGGTGCTCTTTTCCCACAGTCCCAGGATTTGAGTTTTAATTTAAGGATATTTGCTTGCTTTAAGTGTGTGCTAAAGGCTGGGCACCAGTTTACTCTGTCCTTGTTTTCTCTTATCTATTTATAAAACACTAAATGGTATTCTCTACTGGTAAGAATGCCTTTGACTCATCCTCTAAACAGCAGAGTTTCTCCTACTTTCTGCATCACAGATTCCCTTCAAATCACACTTGAATTTTAATTTTTCCCTGTAAAAATGGGACTACACCTGGAGGTTCTGAGACTCAATTTATGTTTAATCTGTTAAGGGTGCTCCACTTTCTCACTGCCCCCATCTTTAGGGAGCTGATATTTCATTCACCTGACGTGTGACAATTTTTAGCTATTCTGGGACACTCATTGCTTGGAAACTGCTCTGCAAACTGTTTTGTATTTTAAAGTTCAGATTAATGTATTCCTGTCAGGCCCCTTACATGATATCATTTTACTTGTATGGAATGCAGTCTTGTTTTACTGAAATTAGTCCATCACGTCCAACTGCTGACAATCCCGTCAACCCACTCTGAAAGTCTTAAATAATTTTACAAAGGGTGGGAATTCCTGACTAAGAAATCCATAGAAGGAGGAATGTAGTGTGGCCATGCAGCTCCTGATGGAGGTATGGAAAGCAGAACCCACAAGCAATGGAAAGTTTCTCTAGGCTTGCCCAGGCATCCTCCAGCCTAATCCCAGCACTATGCTCCTGCTCCTTCAGGGTCTCTTTCCTAAGAAAACAAGAACCAGGCACTTCAATTTTTGTGCTGAGACTAATGCCCACGGGTAGTACCAAACCTTTTGGAATCACTTGTCTGAAACTCCTTTCCTCAGAAAACTCTGTATTCTTCAGAACTCTCCCAAAGCCCCATGTGTGCTCCAAATCAGAAAGGAGAAAGAATGGGTGAACATTCCAATACTCTCTCTAAGTTCATCCTGTAGCCCTTCCTGTATTGAGTTAAAGGTTTGAGAAAGCTCTTCCCATTTTGTTTTTTTTTTTTTTGGACAGCGTGTGTTACTTTGCCAAAGAAGAATGAGACACAACAAAAGAGAGCCACAGGAGGGCTCATTACTTTCTAAAGCCAGCGATGAGCTGAGGAGAAGAGACTGAGAGGGCCAGCTGGCTGATGTTTGGAGACAGGAGAGGGCAAGGAGTGCTAAAAGACTCACCAGTGAACAAAGATCTAGTTCACCAGGATGTGTGGTTTCCTTAATAGTATTTTAGGTGACCTTTGCATTCTGTGACTCGGTTGCCCTACCTAAGGAAAAAAAAATCAAAGCAAAGATATTTACAGGGCAATATAACTGCCTCAAAACAGATCCTAGCCTTGAGAAGCATATTAGCAGCATGATATCTCCCAATACTGTGAGGTCTTGATTCCAATTAAACACATATCCTATGGAATTTAGTGGGAATATCACTGGTGTGCCTTATATGGAATTCAATCGGGTTTATAGTTAATAAATCTGTGTGGAAAGGGGCTAATAAATAAACTACTGAAAGAAAAATCTGGCTTTCACAGCCAGAAAAGGGCCCCAAAACAATCCAGAATTTTAGTTATGAGAAATGCAAAAAAGGATTTTGTAGATAAAAGACAAAAATACACCTTTGGCAGCATTTTATTTACCCATTTAATTGATATTCACTCTCTAAGCTGACGCATTTTCATATCAGAGTGGGATGATCTATTGCTTAGCAAACAAAAATGATCTAAAGTAGAGATGGAAGAGATCTACAGGGACAGATTTTCGAGCAATTTACATTACACTCTTATATATACAAAATATGAGCACCGTTGCCCACATAACTATACATGCAAGCCTCTATCAATGCATATGCAAATAAGGCTATTGTGCAGGGTATTATGCCCAATCAGAGATTCAATTGGTGCAATTAACCAATTTCTACACAGAACTCTTGTAACTGGGCAGGCAAATTAATGCAACTGCATGCAAAGCTTACACCAGCACTTGTGTACCTAAATGTTCTGTGTCTCTAGCCCATTAAATAAGGGTCTGTTTTAATTAGACTGTGTAATTCAATCCAGACCAGATCACAGTGTACTTGGGAGTCCAGTAAATAGAAACAGAATCATATTTTCTGCTGTGCTTTGTCATTCAAAAATACCATGGACACCCCCCACCCTGTCCTGTCCCTCCTCCTCCCTTTCCCTTGGATTATGAAATTGCAATCACAGCCTCTCAGACTTTAATACTGGAAAAACATTTCTCCTGATGTTCAGGCTTAATTTTCCCTCACTTAACTCAGTCTTATATCCTCTAGTCATCCTCCCACTCTAAATACCATCTCCCACAGAACCACAAAGTGGCTGCTGTGTTTGCTTAATTCAATTACAATATTTCTAGGAAATGAATTATTCCTGTGTGAAGAAAATAGGAGGTGTAGAAGGGGGTCCTCTTCCATGGGTCTAGTTGATGACAAGAGTCCTATTTTGACAAGTTTTGACAGGGTCCAGTTCAAGCCAAGTTAACCTTGAGTGGCACCAATAATTATACCCTAAGATTTTCCTCAGCTCATCTCAAAGCCAGGCTCAAATAGATCCTTCCTTGTGGATGGAAAAAGTAAAGAACAGGAGAGGAAGTTCCTTCCATGGACTTCCATTGCAAACCAGTAAACAGGAAAGAATAAAGTCTAGATCCACTGAGAACAAGGACAACAACAAAATCCACTTACTGAAAGGATTTTCCAAGAAATTATATCCAAAGCCCCTATTCTTCAATTGGACCTACACTGGGAGGTCACTGCAAGCTTAGACTGTGTGAATAAACAATGGACTGATCCCTGAATTCATCATGGGAGTCCTTAAATTGGTACTATTCTGCCCTCAGGGCTGCAAAAATCCAGGAGTTGCTTTGTTTGGAAAGGGATCATTTGATCCAAGCTCTACTTCAGCTGTGTCAGCTGTGATCAGGGTCCCTTCCTTAACGTACATATACATATAAAGGTGATTTTTTTAGTTTCAGTCCTTTGATAAATGTAAGTATGGGATGCTTATTTTGTGAATGCAACCATGCCATGAAAAAAGGGAAAAAAATCAAAGACTTCAAAGGTAAAAAACTTGTCCAGCTGCAAAGATGGGGTTTATCTATGGATTTTCCTTATATGGGTGATGGTGTTAAACCAGTATAAACTCAGTGATACACCACTGAGTTAAACCCTTGTCGCTACAAAACCTGCTTTAGCTAATGGCTTAAAAACATTCTGCTTTATCAGGCTTATGTAATATTATGCTTTGCAGATCACATATCTTACAGCTGTACTAGAAGCACTTATTCTATGTTCAAGGTCCCCTTTCCTATATATCAAACAGCACAATAATGAAGAATTATACTGAGTTACTAAAATATTAGAGAGAGAGAAGGAGGGAGAAACACATTTTTGTAATGTTTTGAACTTAGTGTCACTGGGATTTTTTTAATGCCTAAGAGGCAGAGTAATTTTGCTCTAGTTCCACATTAATTCCTGCACAATATGCATTGGGGATATTATTTTTTTACAAGACATTTTAAAACCAGGCCTGAAAACAAGCAAAATCCATTACTGACTTACAGTAAATTCCTAAAGGATTCTCTGTACTTCTGTTCCTACTTCAAAATGGCTACACACACACACACACAAACAGATTCAGCAAACGTGGCAGTATATTTTAAGATTAACTACCCTGAAGAAAATAAGACAAGAAACAGTAGATCCCATTCAGTAAATTTATTGTACTTCCTTAATTTCCAAACCTCAAAAGAACAATGGGCACTTACAGTGCATGATCATTTTTAATTCCTAGAAAGTGATTTAAGATGGGAGCTTTCCTAATCATGACTTCCAACAATGAATTCAAACATGGCCCTGCTCCTAGGTTTGAACACTCTGGTAAGACTTCTAGTTTTGTTGAGGCTCTGTACTTAATATGAAATAGAATTAAACTTTTAAAACTATTCTTTGCCATGAAGCCTGGAGACATTAGCAGCTGAACTGTGTATCTATGACAATACATACGTATAGGCATATATATGAATAAATATATAAAAATATTAAATATATAAAGATATGTATACATATATAAAAATATATATACACATGTTGTATAATAGTGCAGTAATGGAAAAGACAAGCAGTGAAAAAGGTTTCCCTTAAAGAAAAAAAGGAAAAAGTGAAGGAAGAGATACAGTGTTATATTTCCCAGAGTTATGCATGGAAATAAAACCTGAAGAACTTAGATGTCTGCACAGAGTGTACAAACCATGCCTGTTGAGGCTTTTCCTTGGGATTAAAGGGATTTGGATCAGATCCTAAGGAAAGCTGTGGCTGCAGAACTGGGAAACAGGCAGGAAGACTGGTGAATGAACTTCAGACCTCCAAAAGTATGAGAATGAGGAGATGACTTTGCATACCTGATGGCCTGAATGCTAAAGAGCCCCACAACAAAACAACAAAAAAGCAAGCTACAAATATCACAAAAGTTTTTATTATCTAGCAAAAACAGTTTTGAGCGTGGTATTTGGAAGTGCTGTAAATTCTGCAAAGATACATGCAGGTGAGAACAAAATGGCACAAATATTTAATGTCAGCACTGTCTAATTCTTATCCCATGTGATTTGGCTTAGGTTGAGGATTAATTACCCAGGTAGCTGAATTTGTGGTCAGACTGCCATGGCTCTTTGGCAGCTGTCAGTAATCAGGACAGTGAGCAGCACACTTCACCAGCACTGTTCATCCTCACAGAATGAAAGGCATGGTAGATAACTGGGATTACAGATGGTAAGATGAGGCCAAGAGAGTTAGTTGTCCAAGTTATGATTGCAGCTTTGGACACCCAGTTTGAGCGTTCTAAAGCCACTGATTGTACTGACTTCCCTCTTGGCTCAGATTCCCATTGCTTCTCAGAATCCCACATTCTCCTTTCTCTGTAGTTGTTTGTTTGCTCCCTTCATCTCAAATGTGCCTTTTTAAAGCATGCAAAATCAGAACCCACCTCAACAGATATTGCTCAAATTTTTCAGTCTGCCATAAGCACAGGGAAAATCTCCAGGGCTGGGACTTGGGAACCTGCCAACCTTTTTTTGCTCTCCTGTCCACAGATGGGCCAAGAGGAGACCTTATATGAGGGAAGGCTCTCTTGGATCCTTTATCACACCACTCAGTGTGCATCCAAGGGACTGGGAGACACAACACATCCAAAAATATATGCACATACATAACCTCTCCCTATGTGCACATTTCACACTAAACCATAGTTCTGGAGATTAGAAGAAGCAGCAGTGAATTCAAGTGGCAACAGCAGAATAGAAAGGCATTTTGATGTCACAGGAAAGATTTTTGCTCTCTCCTACTACTTCCCTGTAATGTTTTATTAATGTACAAGCAAAATCTAAACAGCCACTGAGATTTCCCCATCAAAAGCAGGGGAGGAGGAAGATTTCATCTCAGTTCTATTTTTAAAGCAAGGGAAGGAGGGGGGATGTGATTTTATATTTAGACTTTTAGACAAAGAAAGGGAAGATGGAAAGAGTAAAATGGTACCTTCAGAGTACGTCCTAGGTTAACATGATGCTGATTGTGCTTCCCCTCAGTCTTACAAAAATAAAAGATCCCTGGCTTATTCTATAAATTACTGAGTCGTTTACATATAAATGACTCCTCTCTATTTAGCCACCTTCTTTTTTTTTTTTTTTTAACTTTGGACTTTGTATCATCTCCATCTATTCTGCCAGACAATAAAACAGCTGAACTCATCACCAGAATGTATAGGCTAAGAATTTGCTCTGGTCACCAGCCTAGGGCAATGCAACACAAAGACATTCAGTTAGTATAAAAAGCAGGTACACGAGTAGGTGACAGGGAAAAATCAAAGAGAATTATTTCCAGGGATAATTCTTCTATAATTACAACCAGACAGATAAATGCCTTGTATGTGCATGGCCTTGTACAAACAGGTGAAGCTGGCTTTGTTGGGCAGATCTTTTGATGTCCTGTGTCCAGCTTTACTGGGGAGTAGTGAATGTGCTGCTCTGTAGAAGCCAAGTTGAAGTCTACAGACTGCACGGAGTTCCTGTGGGAGGTGTGCTCCTGTGCTGCCTTGTCCAGCAAAGTGCAGCAGAGCAGGAGGTTTAATTCTGAGCGTCTGAGGTGTGTGTTACAGCCACACATCTATCAGCATGCTCTGGCTCCCCAAAAGAGCTTTGAATGTAAAGCCTACACGCTTGTGAGAAAAGATATGACCATGAGGGTGTGTGTCTGTGTGCTCAGGCACTGTGGATACACACTGACTTGCACATGGTTATGTCACACTGTTGGAGTACGTTTTGCCTTGTTTGAAAGTCTCGGTGAGAGTGTATATATCTGCCTTTAAAAATTGCATTGCCGCAGCATATAAATATTTATATATGTAACTGTCATAAATCTGTCAGCTTGGCAAACGTATGAGTCGCCAAGGTAACTTTGGGAGATTTTTATTGAAGAACTCATAAGCTGGAGTTGAGGAATAGCTGAAAGAAATGAGAATTAATGGCTACTCAACATCACTATCATAAAGTTAGTTATCCCAAGTTCCAGAAAATGAAACAGAGAGCGTGTTGGTAACTACAGGCACAGTTTAAGTACACCAGATTTGCAAAAAAGTATTTAGTATTTTGCTAAAACTAAATCAGGGCACTAGGTCAATATGCTGTGTACTGCTGGGGAACCCTGGGCAGGCAAACATGGAAACCAAAGGCTGTTCTCCTCCTGCACTACACTAGGAATGCTTTTGGAAGAGCTAGCAGAACTCTCAGTTGGTTTTTGAATGTGTGGCAACTTACCAAAAATCCTTCAAAGAGAAAACATCTCTTAATTGAAACCTCATTTGCATGTAGACAAGTAATTTCTTGTGATTGTACAGTTTTTCAGAGGCATTTGGTGATGAAGCTGGCTTTGCTAAGTTTTGATTAAAGTCAATGCAGTGGCATGATATTGCAGAAATGTTACCAGAAATTGAAAACACCTTTTGCTGAGGGCTTGTCTACACAGGAAAGTCTTTCCAGAGAAAGCTGGTGTCCTGCTGTCAGCAGGGGTAGAGTTAATTTTCTTTCCTGTGGTTAATATAGCTCTTCCTCTTGGACTTAGTGTGAAAATAATGTTGACAACACAGCAATGTTTCAGCTGTTGCTTACTGGTGCTCACTCTGATCAAGAACATTTCAGGGTCCTGAGCTCTGCCAGGGACACGTGAAGGTGGGAAGGAGCATGGCCAGGAGAGCTGAGCCCAACTGGCCACAGGGTTTATCCATACCCTGTATATAAACATATAAACTGTGGGGACAGCTGGATGGGATGTCCAGCCAATCCTATGGCTGGACATCGGTTGGTGAGTGGTGAGAATTTATTATTATTATTATTATTATTATTATTAGGTGGTTGTTGTTGTTGTTGTTGTTGTTGTTGTTGTTTGTTTTGTTTTGTTTGATTAAACTTTCTTTATCTCAAACCACAAGTTTTCTCACTTTTAGTTTTTTGATCCTCTCCCCCTGATGCTGGGTTTTGGGAGTGTGTAAGTGGCTGCATAGAGCTTACTGCTCACAGGAGTTATCCATGAGAGCTGGCCAGTGTTTTTTCACCTGTGCCCCAGTGGCCTCTGCTGGCTCACATAAAAAGCATTTCATGAGGCTTAGTGTTCCTGAAAACTGATTTGATAAATAATAATAATAATAATGACAAAAATATTTTTACAATCTGTGGGAGGAAATAAGATTATTTAAAATTTAAAAAAAATAAAAATTAAAATTTAATTAAAAAATTAAAAGATGCACTTCTACTTCCACTGCACTATCCCAAACAGCACACCTTTAAAATCTGCCAACATTGCTGGTGTTGGGCTGTTTTACAGCACTGAGTACAACAACAAGCACAGGGTTATGAACACAACATTCAACCATGGGTCTTGTTTGCATAGAGATGTGTTGGTAAACTTTGGAGCAAATCTTCTATGATTTGGAAATTAGCACAATGATATGCAAAATTGATTATTTGCACCCTGAGAGACCATGCAGGGACTCACCTCTCCAGAAACACTTCTGAGTCTTGAGCAGACATCTGCAGTGGTGCAGATACAACTACATGTAGTCAATTAATTTCCCTTCTATTTTTTTATTTTATAAGGCATTCACTAGGATGCCTGCTCTGTATCTCAACACTAATCACTGCAATGTCTCACAGGCACCCTTCGCTTTTTGTTTCAAGAGCCACCTCAGTTTATTAATTTTAAGTACATGTCTTCTTGAAGCCTTGACTTTGGGTAGCAAAAGAGAAATTAAGAAACTGTATTTCTATGTCCCTATATATATATGTATATACATGTATATGTGCCTGTATATATATGTATATCTATATGTTATGTATATATATGTATATGTATATATGTATATGTATATATGTATATGTATATATGTATATGTATATATATATGTGTATATATATACATACATACATATAGATATACATATATATATTCCTACAGGAATTTTTAAGGATTTAAAGAGCACAATTGCCTGTCTCAAATACTGACAAAGCCAGTAGGACTGAAGTTGCCATAAGACAAGTCACCACAGTGGGAACTTGAGATAAGCACTGGAGGAAGGAATTTGTGACGGGAAGGTGTTAATTCCAGGCCCGGGGGAAGCAAGATCTGCTTTGCACATAAGGGTTAACACACCTGACAATGATTCCCTCTGTGGCAAAGTGTTGGAAAGGAAGCAATGGTTCACACCCATGACACCCCCAGTAAGGGAACAGCAGCTGTGACCACCCTGCGGGCACTTGGAATTTGCATTGTGTAAAGGTGGTGCTCCCAGAAGAACATTTCCAGGACCCCCATCACCAGGAAGTCCACAGTGAAGAAAATGAGGGGGGTGCTGAAGGATCTATGGTTTGTGACTATATTCTGCCTTATCCCTCTGTGTCTCCCCCTCCTTGCCTCCTCCTCTTTTCTACTTCCTTCTGTCTCTCTACCTCACATTTATTGTTAAATAAAATCCATATGATTTGCTTTTGCATATGGTCTCATTTTGTCCTTAATTTTGGGCAGGGGCATCTTTCACTGATCGGATGGATCATGACAGTATTTGTATGTACAGATGTATGGAGTTGTGTCTGTATGTACACCCATATTCATCCACCAGCACATTACACACCCACAAGCAGAAAGAAGTATATTTCTACAAGTTTGAATCTAAGAAAAAACCTTTGATGGGCTGGAGAGTTGTTTGTAGCCTTCCCTGTGGTCGGGAGCAGGATAAGAAACCCAAGGATGCAGGAAATCTCCTTTGTTTCCTCCCAGCAGTTTCCTGAGCTGTGGACAGGTCTGCACTTCAGGCAGTAAGTTTGCCTCTGGTGACTGCTAAACCAAAACACAGTCATGAGGGACAGATAGCAGGGAATGCCAGAAGTCTCTGGGATCATGACACTGCTCTCCACCTGGGCTTGCAGGGAACAAATACCTTTCCTGCTGGCCTGGTCTGTCTGTCTGAGCAGAGCGTGCCTCACATGGGAATGGCTGGTCAGCAGGAGAGAAGAACATCTAAATCTGAAAGCACCTTTCATCTTGATTTCCATCAAGTTAGGCTTTCTTACTCTTTGTCAGACCTCTACCCCATGCTTGCCTTCCTCAGGAATGACTGGCCTATCATTATTTATACATAACAGAGATTATCTTGCTAAATGGGGAGCATAGCAGAGTGGGGGGAAGCAAAGAGAAGATGCCTCCTGCCTGCCTTCTTTCCATCTCACAGAAAAATAATGCCTACTTCTCTTTGATGGAAAACAAAACCAAACCCCAGACCCCATCACCAGAAAAGCCGAGGATGCAAGTTTTCAGACAGCAACTGAGCAGTGCAGCATTATATCAAGATAGATTTATGGCATCCCAGAGTGCAGGACAATTCCTGAAAACACACTCACAGTCAGGAAAAGTGACTCTATAATGCCATCTGGGCTTTCCATATTTTATTCTCTCTCTCTCTCTCTCTCATAACATTACCAGGTTGAGTTTGTTAAGTCAAAAATAATTTTTTTCATTTCCAACTCAGCTCTGGCACACTCCCCCCTAAGGATGGGTCATGCATTATCTAACTCTTACATCACCTTAGAAGAGAAAGAGTCTGCCAAAAAAAAAAAAGCAGTTTGATCGTTTTCATCCTTACACATTGTCTGTCACCTTGCAATCCTATGGAATTTCTTTCAGACAGCAATGTGAGGCTACATAAAATACTGCTTTGAACTTACTTCAACCAAAGGAAATTATTTTTGCTAAAAGACATACAAAAACCATAAGAATTCAAAATTTTTTGCAGATGTTTTACAGTTGAGGCGCATAAACCTGTTATTTTAATTTTTTTAATATTATAAGCAGCTGTCTATAGAGTATCTAAACATATTTAAACCTGAAAACTGCAAGACTATATCAAGGTAAACTGAAATTTTTATTTTACTGTGCTGAAACTACGAACAACTGTTATACTAGCAGGGCTAAAATATACCATTTTTGTCAATGCAAAGATTTTAAGATATTAGCCTAGTCACAAAAATTAAAACCAAGGAAAAATAACCAATTATTCCCTGCTACTTCTAATGCTCCAGTGTGGAACCATGAGAGGAATGAGAAGGAATCAACGTTGGAGCCCAGTAGGAAAAAAAAAAAGTAATTTCCTAATTAAAAATTATGACTGTAAGTTTTGTTGTCTAGAATTCCCTACAGAATAGCTCAGATCTTCTTCACTGTGACTTCCAATAGCTACTTAGAAAGCTGGCCTCGACATCAGTACAATTATGATCTTGCTGGCTAGCTAGAGTGAAGCAAGAGGCATCTCTTTGTGCATTGAGCCTTTAATTAAGAAATAATAAATGAGATCTACCCATGGTTCTGTGTGTCAGGCTTTGGCTTAGGAAATATAAAGACTGAGGAGCTGTGATTCATGTTCAAATATAATGCATGGTTAGGTAACATCCAAAGTGATCAGAGAGGGGAGCCAAGGTCCTGATATAACCCAACCATTCATCACTTATCAGCTCTAACCTCTTGACAATCAGAGCACCCCTCCCTCCTCTGGTAATAGGTTAATTAATTACCAATTTAGAAGTAATCTTACAAATCAGCTGTTGCCCTTGATAAGAATTAATTGCAAATACTTTTTGGGCAGGAACATATTAAATGGACCTTTCTTTAACAGAAAATATCATCAGGAAGCAGATGAGGAGCAAGACTCCTTGAGTGGTTTCAGAGATAGGAGGATCTGAATCCTCTTCAGTGGGGATGTGGATGACAACAGAACTCATTAATTTTATTTATTGAGGAATTACCAAGATAGTGATAAAACTGTTCTAAGCTCATTTAGAAGCCTCCATAGCCCACCCAAATTCAAATCCCTCTGAAACAGACAGTTCACCCACCCCTTTTTCTGATGGGGGATTTAAGTGCAACCTAGCTCACTTTCCACTGAAATTAGCTGAGATTTTTAATTACCAGAAGGATATAGACCTGATGGAGTGAGTCCAGAGGAGGCCGCAAAGATGATCAGAAGGATGGAGAACATCTCATGTGAAGACAGACTGAGATCTGGGGTTGGTCACCCTGGAGACCAGAAGGCTTAAAGGGAGAATTTATAGAAATTTCCAGTGCCTAAAGGGAGCCTACAAGAGACCTGGAGAGGGACTTTTGGCAAGACCTGGAGTGACAGGATGAAGTGGAATGTCTTTAAACTGATAAAGGGCAAGTTTAGATTAGATATTGGAGGGAAGAAACTTTCCACTATGTGAGTAAAGGGGCACTGGAACAAGATGCCCAGAGAAGTTGTGGATGCTCCATCCCTGGAAGCGTTCAAGGCCAGGCTAAATGAACAGCCTAGTCTAGTAGAAGCCCATGGCAAGGAGGTTGGAATGAGATGATCTTTGAGGTTACATCCAATCTAAATCATTCTACGAGTCTAAATCTTGGAATCTAAATGATTCCTGTCAACCAAGTTTGCGTATCTGGAAGGTAGATGTCTAGGCTTTTCCTTTAATGAGTGGAAATCTCTTCTGCCTGTTCACATGATAAAATGTGAGTGTCCACTGTAGGGTGAAATGAACTGTGGTGTAAAATTCAGTAACTGGCCTGTTTATATACCCACAGAATCTGAGTCCACCTTGGGTCACATGAAGATATATGAAGATTGTAGGCAGACGACTCTTTTTGGATAGCATTCAACCTGACCTTTTTACCAGGCATAAACTTTTCTGCTGTGATGGTGACATTAGAGGCAATAGTGGAAAACAGGTGCCTCCCAGGATGTCTGCTTTGGTATGGAAACCCTCTTGCAAGTGCTAATTTTCTCTGTGGAATGAAGAGGATGCTTACAGGTAAAGGTAATATGGGGTCTACACTTGACAAGATGGATCCCAAGGCTAGATGGTCTGGCTGCCATCTGACCCAATGCCAAATTTCTTTAAATAAATAACTTTAATGTGCCTGAAAAATACTTCTATTGGTTTATTTCACTGTGTTGAGACAGGTCTCATCATAAAGGACCACAAGCTTAGACTGATCTTAGCACAAACATAAAGGTCATCAGGACAGTAGCTGATGTCAGACTACAGTAGTGATCCAGATCTTAAAAATGTCAGCCTCTTCTAGCTTTCAGAGGCTTTGAAACTGGAGACCCAACCCATCAAAAAGAGCAGGTAACACCTGTACAGGTTTCAGTGATCTAGGTCTAAACTGTTCCAGAGTTGGAAGGGCTTTTCACAAGTAGAGTAGTCTTCTCTAATAAGAATTCAAACTCCCTGGACCTCCTGATGTTTATCCATTACTAGAAAAATATATGCTTCATTTCCCATTCCCATTAACATGGATAGCTGTGGCAAAGGTGCCTGAGAACCAGCAGGTTTATAGATCTGTAGCCATATGAATTATCAGCAAGATGCTTCAAAGCCACTGGAGTCCGATATTTACATCTCCTGCACAGAGCCATCATGAAGTCTATGCATCACTTGAGTCCTACCTAAGCACTCAGCCAAGCTCTGCTCCCTCATATCCTGTGCTGCAATGACATCAACCCAAACTCTTGTAGCCATCAGCAATGTCTGGCTCAAATTTTCAGGAAAAGAAAAAGTTGGTTTTTTTTTTTTAAGTTGAGAGCTTGTTTATTTCTCAGGACAACTAAATAAAACAAAAAGAACGGCATATAGTAAAGTCTTGTACTTCAGTATTATGTTCTCTCATAGGGTAAGTATATTCTGATTTTTTCCTTCTGTGACATTTTGGTGTTTTGTTGGTCAGAAAGAACTGAAAATACTTGCAAGAAAAATCTGCTGACAAAGAAAATCCCTCAACTTTCACTGAGAAAATTGAAAGTAAAAACAACAAGAACAAAAAAATGCCCCTCCCTTCTATAATCTGAAATTAATAATGATTCAATAATTTTAAAAGAGGACATATTCAGTGAAAGTCACTAGAAACTACTTTTTTCTTTGAACTTGTAGTTCATAACTAAAGGATGAATAAATGTAGTATGATGAAGAGAAAACTGAGCAATTTAAACTCATGATTTTAAAATATATGCACCTGACCAAATCTGATTTTTGAAAATGTTTATTTGCTACATTTTTCCAATTTCATTTTTCATCACATTTGGAACAACAATATCAAATCAAAAGTGATCTTAAAAACTCTTCTCCAGTGGGGGGAAAAAATCAATTCCCACCCAACTCTGACATGCCACTTCCCAGTTTCAGATATATAATTAGAACAACATTATTTATCTATTCTGCTGCTAATGAAGATTCTCCTTTAACTCAGTGGTAGGGGATGGTATTTGTGCTGCAGGAAAATTTAGTTTTTAAACATCCCTGTCTCCATGAATTCCTAAGTGGCCACAGAAAGAAGTGTAAGAAACACCAGGAAGCCTCAGACACCAACAGGTTTGTTACAAGAGCATTTGCTGCTACCAATATGAACAGCATTGTTTCCCTTTCTGGCACTTTGGCTCCCAAAATGTTCTCCCTGGAGCCATGCAAACCTGTTGTTGCAAGAAAAATGAATGGAAACTAGGTTTCTTAGTTGGTGGTGTTTGCTTCTTTTTTAGCTCGATTAACACATGGGGCTGAAATTTGGAATATGTTTAGAGATTTCTTAGAGTTTTGATATATATACATGTAAGGAAAAAAAAAAGTAGGTCTCAGATCCAAGAAAACCCTTTATTAGTTCTTGGGCAAGATTCAGAGTTTTTTCTCAAACTGGGAAAACTCTGCCGGTGAAAGCCAACATCTTTATGAGTCTCAGAGCAAACAGGGTTGTGAAATTAAAAAAGAGATTTTTTTTTATTTTTTATCTATGAACCTGTCCGAAACAGGAACACAGCCTGCTCTGAGTAGAACCCCTAGAGATTCACAGTCCCTACTAACCCTTCAGCCCTGCGCATTCCTCACCAAATAGATGTCATACATCATTTCTGAAACTCAGGCTGCAAATGGGAGCGTTTCCTAGAGGCAGGAGTAAATGATTCCCCTGATATCTCTGTCTCATATATGGCATTCCACCACCTATTGTCCACTCCTTATGCTTCCTTCTTCCTGGTAATACCCCCAAGAGATGGCTGATGTCCCGCAAAATAACCAGAGAATGCATCTTTAATTGGGTCCAGAAGAAACTTTATTACCCTGTAGCTAGCTTCTTTGGTTTTTTCTATAACAAATTATCCTAATGATCTGACCCAGGACCAGATGTTAATTGCAATGGAAAGTAATCAATTTCCTTTACTGAGCGTGAACTCATTTGCAAGGTTAGTCAGTGAGCAGATATGGAGTTCTTAATGAGGCAAGAACCTAGCAGACCTTCTGAGTTCCTTGTGTCGATTCCAGGCTTACTGCATTGCACCCATTTTCACTCTACCCTTCTTTAGCCAGGCCACCCTATTAAAAAAAAATGGCAAAAAAACCCCTGCAATCTGTCTCTCATCATTTGGTAAAGGAAGGGAAAAAAATAATAATGCAACAACCAGAGCCATCTGAGAGCAGTAGATTCTGAGAGACAAAATCACCCTCTGTATATATAAAAATAAAAATAATAAATATGTTAATCACATGGGAAATTATGGCTAACGGCATGTTGTTTAATAGAGGGTATTATTATAAATATGGGAGATGCTCAAACAACAAATTAAGCCTGCAGTATTCCAAAAAGGAGCTCAGAGGACGCAACCTAAATTCTAACTTGGCTGCTGTCTTCAGTGCTTCTGTGCTTTTGTCTGGGTTTTATATTACCACTGAGCACAGCTTTAAGAGGGAAAGGTTGGGCCATCCAGAGTGATAAAAATATAAAGAGGGGAGGGCGATAGCAGAAGGAGGTATTTAATCTTCCAGTGAACTTCTCAGAAGATAGTTTAGCAAGAAAAAAAGGTTTTGGTGGGATTGGATGCAAAGAGTATTTTCCATCCTGGGGAGGATAAGTGGCTGTGTGTTCAGCAGCCACCAGGATAGCTGTAACCATACAACCTCTGGTGTATTTGCACCAGTGGAGCTGAAAATTGGAGTAAACACCATTGTTGTGAAGAGCAATTTAGGCTGTCTACCTAGGGGTTGTAGTGGGGCAACTGCTGCTACTGCTGCTCGTAGTAATTCTCTAGTCTGCCCTGGCTCTGTGAAACAACATTTTTAATTTTTAATTTTTTAAAATTTTTTAAAAAATATTTTATTTAGAGAGAGCTGTCCAGCTCTCTCTAAATTTCTAATTCTAAATCAAGCCCTCCTGCTTTTAAGGCCAATTTTTGGTGTTAAAATCCCATATCCACCATTTTATGTGTGAAAGTGGACCATAAATTTAAATCAAGGCCTCTTACAAGCAAACTTGGTTTTAAAATATTTAAGAATTAGCCCCACTGCACCAAGACTGAACCTCATATTTCTGTTAATCAGTAAACCTTAGCTTGGAAATCAAATAGTTTTTTCTCGCAGGGTAATGCTCTACAAAATACTCCAAGGCATACAAGCTATCAGAACAATCTCTATCCCAAGGATATATGTAGACAAGAAGAAGAAAAGTGTGCTACCAAGTGAGTGGTAACAATGCCTGGGACAATCATTCATTTGCAGAAGGAAGTTGTCTCTCATCTACAGTCCCAGTCCAAGTGATTCCTGGAATTCTCATTTTTGGGACTGGCAGTACCACTCCTGGGAGATGATCAAGTGAAACCAGACATGAGGACAGTGTGCTATGGAGGCAGTGGAGGCAGGGGAGCAAGAGGAATCTAAGGAAAGAAGGATTAATCAAAGAGAAGGAAGGATGAAAAAAAAATCCAACTCCATAATATATTTTTATACATATCTGTTATAGCATCTAATTGCAAAACTGAAATTTCAGTGGCCCCCAATGGAGTTACATAAAGCACTAGTAATTTTCAGTGCATTCAGCTAGAAAGGGGTATTGAAAGGTACATTCTGCACCTGTCTACATTAATAAAGATTGGTTCTGTAAGAGATTTTCTCAGTGATGAGGTCTCCCCCATATTGTGCCTATATTAAAGACCCTTCAAAGTGCACATGTGAGGTTATTCTGCAACAACAAGGACAGGGTTTGACAAAGCCTGTAGCTTTCAAATTTGTTTGAGGTGAACACAGATCCTGGAGGTGAGGGGGTCTACCATGAGTGGGGAGGAAAATGTGCTTCTCACATGTATTTTCAGGCACAAAATCTGAGCAGGGCATTTAACATGAGGTGTCTTTCCCAGCAAGTTAAGTTGATTGGGAAGGATGCTTAAAGAAGAAAATGTTTCACCAGTCTGACTGAGAAGAGCAAATGTGCATCAGCTTTGCTCACAACTCTGTGTATGCCCTGGAGTCATCTGAACTCTTGCAACAGGAGAAAACTTTATGAAAGTCCTTTCCTAGCAGGCGTTCAAGTTCTCATCTCGCCTGTTGATACATTTGAAGTGTAAATCAGAGGATCAAGTGGCTGTCACAGAATTTGTGAGAAGGTGGGCCTGATAACTACTTGTGGTGTTGGGCACTGAAGAATTTGGGCCATTGTGCTGAAGAGGCAGCCTTGGACACAGCCAGATCCACCCCTTGATTCTGCCATGCCCCTCTCTGGCTGTAACAGGGGAGGCAGAATTGCCCCTGGAGCTACCAGGGACAGGTCGGCATTGGCCAAATTAATAACAGTGCAGGGAACATCTCAAACCCTTTCACCTGGAGTTTGACCTCCCCTGCTCACAGCTCTGCAAGCCCAAAGCCCGTTCATCTGCCTGTCAGACGCCAGCACAGATATCTGCATGAGTAATCGCTGCAGATCCAAAACACTGCATGTGACTTAAATGACACTTTCTCTCTCGCTTCTCCTTTCCCCATCTCACCCAAAATAACAATGACACGACTACTATTTTCACCTACTCCCCAGAAGAGATATCCAAAAGCACTTCCCTGTCTACTTATCACCTCTCCTTTCTCCTTGGAGTCTTTCTGTGCACCAAGAAAGAGATGCCGTTTTTTTTTCTGGACATTCAGCAAATGTGGCCTCACTTTTTGCTTACAAAAAACTTTTCAGCAGAGGAAGTTGAGTGTTACCAGGGAATGCACTAAGTCATTAAAATATATCTGCAAAGAAACTGCAGGAAATATCATAGGTTCATAACCTCTACCATGAACCCCAGACCCCACACAGGCACATTTTCTTGTTCCGCAGAGGGTCAGCTTTGGACAGGGTCAGACAAATGGAGCCAGGCTTATTAGCCTGGGCTCCCAGCCAGCGTGCTGGAGCTCGTGGCAGGGTGCAGAGGCAAGGTGTGGGTGGTGCAGGAGGTGGGAAAGTGCAGACAGCATGGAAGGAGGCAGTTGTAGGCAGTGAGAGGAACCTGAGGTGCAGGGTGAGAAAGCAGAGGATGCTCAGGAAATGAGGAGGAGGGGCACACCAGGAGATGGGTTCAGAACCAAAACAGCAGGAGCACATGGAGGGAGAAGTGATGGCAGCAAAGCATGCATGAGGACGCAGCCATGCTGCTGGCTTTAGTCACCCTCTGCAGTGACAGCCAGTGTACTGGTGTAGCCCCTAGACAGAGCACTTAGCCAGCTGTGCAGTGCTGCATGTGGGGAAAAAGAAACTTCTTCCTGACCCCTGCAGGCAATCAGTTTATGCCCTGAAGCATGAGATTTGATTAGCCTCATTATCTCAGCTTACATAACTGTAAACGTTATTAATGGTAATAAAATTATCTAGCCTGTTTTAATAATACAGCCACAGTCTTTGTCTCGATGACCTCCTGTGGCTGTAAATCCCACAGGGGACTGGCACATGGCATAGTGGTTCTTTTTATTTATTCTAAATTTACCAGCCATTAATTTCACCAAGTCACCCCTTGTTCTCCCATTATGGGATAGAGCTAGAAGAAGCCGATTGTGTCTCAGGGCACCTTTCCTAATGCCAAACACAAGTAACTCCAAGTCTGACTAATACGTTTGGGAATAGACACCACCAGGCCTTCACGACTTGGGATTAATCCTCTGTCCCTGGCTGTCAACTAATGTATTCCCATGATATCATGGGACTTGGCCCAAACTCCTTAAAACTCGCCATGCAATTAAGGAGATTTAGTATCCTGGATATGAACTCATCAATTACCTGAAGCCTGTGCTACAATTTCAGCTTCCAAGTGTCCCAAAGTAGCAAAACTTCCCCGATCTCTGCAGAGAGGTCTTTGCCAAGGGAGATGCAGCAGCATCACTTTAGATTTCAGCCATAGTGTCTTACTCCACCTCTGATGTTCTGCTTTCTGGCTCTGCAGAAGCAACCAAACCACAGCACAAATCTCCCTCTCCCAGTGGGTGATATTTCCCTGAGAGTTCTTCCCTCAGCACGTGTTTAGGGAGTGCTCACAAGGGAGATGGCCACAAACTCTTCCTTATTTGACGCATGCTTGCTCCTTGCTATGACAGGTGAAGGAAACTCCTGCCTTGTCTTGTCTCATGCTGAGAAATAGCTGGACAAATCAAATAAAGAATGAGAGAATCACGTATTCTTTGTCTTGCCTGCAGCAGATTGTACCTGTCTATATAATTTTTATGGAAATGCTGAGAATCTGTTCCTGCACTCACACTTTTAAATATAAAGAATGGTATTATGGGACAAAGTCAGGGATAATTCTGAGAAGAGGGGAGTAATAAAGAGTTACTATTCTTTTGTGCTTCCATGTACAGTGCTGCACTGTGTTCTCACATAGGGTATGGGGGGAAACCATAACTTCAGCTTTATCTTTCAGGAGCAAAGATACAATGAGATAATTTATATTATTTGTGGTTTGTTTATTTTTTTTTCCTTAAACTAGGTTTTGCCTGCTTGATAAAAATACCCAATGTAAACATTCCCTCATTGTCACAAATGAGGCTGTCCCTAAGCGGCTAAACCAAAATGAGCCTGGCTGAAAACAAACAGTAAGGTCAACAGGGAGGTTGCGCTGGAGGTTGGCCTAACATAATTCACATCTTAGGTTAAACCCTTCTGTTTCGTGTTCCTCCATTTGGAGAAACCATTTGTAGAGCCCTGCTGATTCAAATGAGAAACCAGGGTGAGGTATTGCTGCAGCTTGTAGGAAATCCTTCAGAAACCATGCTGGGGACAGGGGAGCAGCAGTGGGGCGAAGGATGAGTTTGCTCTGCACGCCGTGACTGCAGCATTTGCACAGAGGGTGCCATCCCAGGAGCTGCTTTGTGCTACTTTCTCATGAGGACACTACTGGTTTTCAGCAACAAAAGGTGGGCAAGATCCAGACCTGTTGTAACAAAATGCCTCCTGAGACTTCTACATGCTCTTTTTAGTTTTGGGTGGGAGGGAGTGTGGGTTCCTGCCTGAGGTCACAGCTGCCAAAGGGTTGCCTCCCTTCATCTGTTTGACCAACAGCTCTTCAATGCCAGGGCTGAGTCCAGCCAGTGTCCTCAGGCCAGGCAGAATGGGGGTCCCAGCTCCTCAGTAAAAGCAGAGAGGGACAGCACAGTTCCCACAAACCCTGTCAGCTTTCAGAACAAAGGCAGAGCCAGGTAAGCCTTTTGGAGAGACAGGGCTTTCCTCGTGCAGATGCTGTTCCTCAGTACCACCATGGCGGCTCAGATCTATGTAGATAAACTCTCCAGACTGAAGGCAGAGCTGAATTCCCAGTCCACAGCATTGACCTACTAGTTAAGCACTGCAGTGCCGTTTGCTGGATTCCCAGCATAAACATATGCTTTCAAACACAAATTGGGATTCTTCTAACAGATTAAAGCTGTTTTCCTTCCCTGGAAAACAGCCTGTGAGGAAGGGAGCTAAAGGCTCGGCTGCCTCACCATGGTCCCTGGCTCAAGAGGATTTAATATTCAAGTTGCCAGCTTTCCATCCCCCCTTCCCCTCTGCCCGCCCCTTCCCCTCCTCACCCCCTCCTGCAGACCAACTCCACGTCTGTGCCTTCCTCCTACTGATTTCCCTCAGGTCAGAAGAACTCTGTCATCAATCCCCCACTGAGACTTATTTCCAAAGATCAGCACTGACCCAGAAGTCACTTGGCACCGCACCATCAGAACAGCATGTGCCGGCGCTGCTGAGAGGAGAATCTCACAGAGACCGGATTCAGGATGTCGGGCCGTCTGCTAAGCACTTGTCAGGTTCCCATATTTCAGAAAGAAGTCTTTATGCGGCTGACCTGGTGACTGGAGGATGTATTTATAAAAAAACACACACAAGGGTCAGGCGGGTTGACCTTGTCCTAACACTCTGCACTGCTGAGCAGGAGGGACAGGGCTGGTTCCCAGCGCTCGCTGCTCGCACCCAGGGGCAGGAGCAGGGCAGGAGATGGCTGCTTGGAGCTTGGAGATGGGGATGGGAAGGCAAAGACATCAGTGTTGGGGGTGTGCTGTGGGATGAAGGGCTGTTAGGACACTGGAGAGAGATGCACATGAAGTACCAGAATGGATTCTGCACCTGCTTGTGGACAGACGGCCCCAGGGCCACAGGAAGGCCATCCATGCCCTTTTTACCACGGATTATTTTACCAATAATCCTTATTTTTACCAGGATTATTTTACCAATAATCCTTTTTACCATGTCCCTACCTCACATCAACCCCTACATGTCGGGGTCAATGTGAGGCAGGGACCAGGTAAAGAGGATTATTCAGCTCAAGAGCTTTCACTAGAAGCCCTACACGACACAGGGTTATCCTTCCTGCTCTGGGACTTCCATTGCTGCTCAGTGGACTACAGGTTGATCAGACACCTCCATCTGATAGAAGAAAGCCCAAGGAAAAGGGAGAAGTAACAGCACTGTGCCATGAATTTACTTGGTCCAGGAAGCAGCAGGCCAGTACCTACATGAAAGATAGTTTGTAAGCATAAGCCAAAACGTAGCTTGGATTTTGTGAAAAGAAGAATAGAGCTCTGTGCTACAGCTTAAAGAGGACTTTCCTAGAAAAATAAGCAATGCACAGGGATACCTTGGTGTGGAGAAACCAGTCCTTCCACCTCTCAGTAAGTGGTGGCTGCACCTAGCATATAATCTCTCAAGGCAATGCAATCCTTGCAAAGGAGGGAGTCCTTCCCACATAAGCATCAAGTACAATCAGCAAACATCACTCACACAATCTCTGAGGCCAGAGTCTGAGCAAACTGAAATATTTTTCACCAGCTAAAATACATCCTTTGGTTCCTGCCAGCTTAGGAAACACAGAGCTTTCCCAAATCTGGGACCACTGGATTGCATTCTGCATGCAGGTGTGGGACAGCTGATCCCACAATCAGAGCAGGACTAATAAAGTGCTTTGGAAATACAACCATAAAGGAAACTTGTGACAAGATGAGACTGCTCTGACTGTGCTTGAGACTGTCCCTTTTCACTGTATACAGGGAATTTGTGACACAGACCATCAGTGCTGACTTCATCAGTGTTTGCTGGTGTCCCTTAGCAGTCAAGCACCAAACAAAAGTGATGTTTATTCAACCATTATCATGGGTACAGATCTGAAATTTGAATCACAGCTTTCCACTGTGGTTGGTCAAAGAATGACACATGCTGTTGTGGCCCTATCTTCGGGGTGAACTAAACACATTTTCGTGGTGATATTTCCAGTTGTCATGCTCACAACACTGAATTTTGAATCTTCTGAATACTGTTAAATCCTCAAGGGCTTAAGCATTCAGAAGAAGGGGAAAGTCCACTAATGGAAGATGGAGAAAGAATTAAAAAGAGACCCAACATAATGCATAGCTAAACACAAGTACACACAAACACACAGACAATCAACTCAGTCCTACTTTGAATGAAATCACTCTGGGAAGAACAATTCCTTTCACTCCAGGAAATACTGGGTGAATTTCTCCAGCCCATGTTATGTAGGTCAAAGCAGATTATCGCAGTAGTCCTCAGGGCTTTAACATCTATGAATATACCCAGCTGATTGCTGAGCAGGCCTGTGGAGTGGCTTGGTGTAATGTGTGCTGATACTGTTCAGACACAGAGGATGGGTAATGCCTGAGCTGAGAGACTGCATTTTTTTGGGTATAATGCACAATTTTCAGTGCTGAGATGCTGTATTCTCATGACAGCATTTACGTACTTTCCCAGCCTTCACTTTGGTTTCTGTGCAGTCTGGGAAAGGGATTCAAGCCTTCAGCATCACTGATGATCCACGGGACAGCATTTCTTGGCAGCAGAATGCAAATATTTCTTCCTACCCTATTCTCAGGGCGGCACTGGTGCTTGTCTGACACTATGTGGGTCCCACCCCAGGCCTGGTCAGCTGCATGAGCTGGCTCACCTCAGGAACTCTTCAGGAGCTGGACTCAATGGTCCTTGTGGGTCCCTCCAAACTCTGGATATTCTCTGATTCTGTGATTGTGATAAAGCACTCAAGCCTGATGAGCGCTACACCGGCGCAGCAGAGAGAGCACAAACATGCAGATAAGGGCAGGGGATGACATTGCCCCTGCTCATGGCAGCTGGCCATTGGAGCTATTTACTTATATTACCCAAACATGTCCTTCTCTGTCCTGTCTTAGGAGCTGTGGTGATTGATACGGGGCTGACTTCAGACACGGCTCCCCTCTAACCCAGCTGAGTGCCTCAACAGTGATGGCAGAAGGGCTGAAGACGCTTCCTTTCCCAATGTCTTGACAGAGAATGGCTCCAGCAGGAACCAGACCTGGCATCTGTTGCACGTAGCGTTAGGACCCCGGGCTGTGAGCTGTAGCAGCATGGAGCAGACATGCCTTCTGCTCCACTGCCTTGTCTGTGGGGAGCAGCAGACGCTGGGGAGAGGGGGAGACAGGCACCGTTACAGATTCGTTATCATAAAACACCAGGAGCCTGGAGTCAGGGCACGAGCCAGGTCTTGAGGCATTTCAGTCTGCACTATCCCAAGCATGCTTCCAGCTAATTTTCACTGTCCTTTTCTCCCTCTTCCCCTGCACATAAGGGCTGAGTTATCAGATCCTCAGTATTCATCCCACAGTACAGGTAAAACCAACATTAATTCTTTGCTCTCCCATCTCACGATTTCTATTTCAGCACCTCTCAGTATCTAGGGAGACAGCCCTTATACTCTGAGCTTAGCCCACAGGTAAATCCTCAGAGGTGGCTGTTTCCACTCTTCCTATGCCCATTGCTCTAAGAAAATATAATAAGAAAAAATAAAAATATGCCTGCATTAGTATACAGAGAGAGGCAATTTATACAGGGCATTAGGCATGCAGTACAAATGAGAGTACAGGAAAAGAGGAGTGAATGGTGAATGTTTATGGAGTAAGTTAACAACTGGGAATGATGTTGCATTTTCCATGCAAGCAGACAGACAGATATAACATGGTCCCAATAGGGAGGAATAAATCCCTGTAGTTTGTGGCCTACTTTCAGCTTCATTAATGGAATAAAGGCCAGGAGGCATGATGTCATGAAATTAGCTTCCTAATTAAACATTGCCTTTGCCTCTCTTCCCCTCCCTTCTCTGGGTGAAGTCAGTAGCTTTTCTGGCTCAAAGCGCTTTCTATTTGTCAAAGATTGAAGCTCCTTCTGAGGAAGGTATTTAGATGTCTTTACCAACACCTCACAACTGCATGTTCTGCAGTTTGAAGCCTGGAGACTGGCACCCTGGCTTCTCTTAGGACTCCTAGAAAGCCCAGTTCAGAAGTCAGACAGTTCTTTCACAGATCTGCCCATACAACTTTCCCCAAGAACCATTGAAGGAATGTGCTAGGCATAGCCATTAAGGATCCCAAAGTAAATCTGCTGGCTGGAACTGTTCAATGAACTAGTGCTTGCTCTGAATTTGTTTTTTCATCTCAACTTTTCACATAAGGAAGGGTCAGAACACCCACCATAACTTTGGCCTGTTCAATCCCAACTGAGTGATGAGCCTATCTTGCTAGGTAGCAGGAGATTGGGTCTTTGTTGTCCTGTCCTCATTACCCCATGTCCATCACTGGTGAAGAACTAGCCTGATGGTGAGACGGAAAAAGATTAAAAAGATTCCTTCCTTCCTAGGCATGTACAACAATATTGAGAAACTGAGTCTCTGCCTCATAAAAAACCACCAGAATCAGGTTGTATACACCATCTCCAACCCTGTCTGAAAGAAGTGAAGTGCTCCAAGAACTTTGACTAAAGAAGGAAAGATTTAGCCTTCTTTACTTTTACAATTTTTACAGTAAGTTAATTGGTAAAACTACGTCCATAGCTTGTTCTTAATGTAGGTGACTCATACACAGAGGAAAAAAACAATCAGTATTTCCCCCCATTCTATAATATAGTTGTTTACAATAGTAATTCCAGAAAAAGACCAAAATTCATTACCATCATAAAATAATTGGACACAGGCTTCCAAACTAATCAAAAGTTTGTGGCAGCCTAGTAGGCCCTTGTAATGTAATATTAGACAAAATCTTTATCATAGCTACAATCGAAAGCAAAGCATACCTTTCCCAAGTTTCTCTGCACCCACCATCAGCCTGAACAACTTTTTTACTTTTTTTCTGATTTTACAATGTGGGGAGTGCACTGACCTTTCTCCCAGAAAATGTCCATGGCCTTACTTTGTCCATTCAGCTAAAAATGCTGCAAATACAGTATGGCCATGAATAATAGAGAGCCCAAAAGTAGATGTTGCCAAGAGTGGGTGACTCAGGAAGTGGTTCAGACATATGCATGAGAACATTTAGCCCTGCAATTCATCAAACGTGGATGTGTTGCTCATATTTATCATTTTTATTCCAATACCAAAGCAGAATCTACCACATTTATTTAAGAAGTTACAGCTCCTGCAGTTCTAGCTCTTGAAGATGAGGACACCCCAGTGAGAGGCCACAGTCCCACTCTCCTTTCTTTCATCACTCAGGTGATATGATGGGAGTTGTACTAATATGTCTCTGTGTTAAGGTTTGTGGTGTGGGGCAGGAGTGGAGTGGAGTGCAGATTCAGGTGGGACAAGGCTCTAGTTGCTCATCTTAATCTCCATATACAGACACTGCAGACACTGGAACCACCCCAGTGTCTAATGTATCACCACCTATGGGCTCCCTCCTTCCCCTAAAATGTGGGGATTCAGACATGAACTGAGCTGCCCTGAAAAGATGCATCTTTAGAGTGTGGCTGATATTCAGGGACTCAAATTCCCATAGCCCCAGCTGTCCACCCCCACTTCATGAGCCACACTGATGCTGACAAACTGAGACACCGAGCAAGAGAGATGCACAAGGTCATGGAAGGAAGGAGTGATGGGGCTGTGTGGCAGTGAAAGAAAACCTGAGCTACAGCCTTAACCCCAAAGCAAACATCCTCTCCACTCTGCACCTCTCCTCCCCTCTCCCTCTTCCTTCTCTGCCATACAAGTCCCAGTGTGATAGTACTACAGGGCATCCCTGTAATGTATGTTAAGTGAGTGTGTGTCTCCGGGTGCGCTTGTCTCCCATCGAGATGGAGTTATTTTCTCTCACTCGGCATCTTTTGTGCAGGTGCATGCTTTACAAACAGAAAAATCAGCACTCTGCAAAAGTGTTTCTGTTAACATTTATCACCCCTTCCCTTAGTCATCACCACAGCAGCCCTCCCGGGGGAATGGGAATGCTAATTCAAGGGAAGATGTAATGCCAGACCATTGGGAGCCCTGGATTAGAACAACAAGAGAAAGAGAGAAGGAGGAAAAAAGAGAGAGCCAGGAAGGGAGAAAGAGTCCTAAAGACAGAGGCAGAGAAAGAGTTGAAGTCTCATTCCCTTTTATTGCAGCTCCATGCTTTTTAATTGTTCCGCCTGAGTAAATTCTTCCTCTGTGATCCTGTTGTTAATGAAAAAGTCCATTGCGGTCACTCTGATGGCTTTAAGCTTATGCTTGTACAATGGTTTCTTGAATCCCAGAGCTGTTAATATATCTGGAGTGGAGCAGCTGCAGGGCAATCTATTTCTATGATAATGTGTATACAGAGGTTTTTTCTTTTTTTTTTTTTTTTTTTTTTTGGGTACAGAGAAGGCAAAACAAGAGTAATTCCTAAAATGTTATCCTCTTTCGTTTCCTTCACCTCTGATCTTTCTTCCAAATATTTCTAGATGGTCTACCCAGAGCCCCAGGTATTATTATACAACTTCAGTTTTGATAGGCCACTGTTTAGAGCTGAGACTTTATTTGTAACTGAGGGGTATAAAGCTCAGTGTTGCCATTGCAAAATTATAAGTGTCCAATGGTTAATCTCTATAAAGGACTCAGGTGGTAAAATGAAAATCCCAATATAGCCCAAAGTGCTTTTGAACTGCAGCAAAACCTCTGGTTCTGAAATCTAGGGGTAAAATTATTTCACCCTCCAAGAGTTCCCATAGTACACAGGGATTAAAATTGAAATCTGGAGTTTCACTCTAAAATATTGTAAAATGTTATAATATGAAACCAAACATTTCTCACACTCTGTCCAAAACTCACAGCACTCATGTTTGAGGTTGTAGTACCACATGGAAATCTATTATAATTTATGCCAATGTAGATAAATTTAGTGCTTATTTCTCTGTCACACAGGTTGATCAAAAATTATGTTATCTTTTTCCCTTGATTCCTCTTTCTAATGAAAGTTTTGAAAACTAAAACGTGTCAGTTACTCCTGAAAGGGCAACGAACCTTCAACTCCATCTCTCAACTTCCCCCTTTAAAAAGTCAAACACATTTTTGATGGAAAAAAATTAACTACAGTTTTCTAGTGCATAATACTCCTATTTTTAGCAAGAAACGTAGTATAGTGAGGATTGCCCTACAAAGCTTAGCATGACATGTAAAAACAGCACATTGAGACTCAGAACCTTGCTGTATTATTTGTAGAGATCCTTCACATCTAATTTGTATAAAAAAGGAGAGACTCTCTTCAATTATGTGCAGCAAAATCATATTCAACTTGAAGACATACAATATCTTAAAAATTTGTTGAAAATACAGAGACCTTTGCCGGCAGTGAAGACGTCAACTCATCCTTGTACTTTTTCATAGTGTCCAAATCCAAATAATCCAATCTTCAAACCTTTATAGGTGTAGGCATCATAATCTCAACCTTGGTGAAAAGTATGGCCAAAACACAGCAAAAAATCAAGTGGTTTCCTTTTTTGTTCTTTGGCATACTATGAAATGGATGATTGCTCTAACTTTCCTCTACCCCCCTGTTATTATTTAGAAGAAACTGTCAAAGAAAGGTAACATTGCAAAAAACTTGACTCAGTTTGTCACAGACATAAGTTTGGGACTAAAATTTAGGGAATGGCACTTCACATATGTTCACTGAAGAAAAGAACATTTGGAGACCTTACTAGAAGGGTTTTGTGATCCAAAAAATAAAAAGTTATATTCAGTATTAAACCAGAAGAGTCTAGCAATACATATATATATATACATATATACATAGATATATATACATATATATTTTTTCCCCTCTCTACTTCTGTATGATAAGGCAAATATTCTTCAAGTAAAGGCAGGAAAATGAAAGAGTCAATGACCAGCTTCCTGCAACTACACATTTTTTTCAATCTAAAGACAACACTGTGTCAGTGAAAGGTCTTGTTTGAGCAGCTGGAGACTTGAAGATTTACATTTTTAGGCAGTGTAAAATAGTTGGCCAATAAGAGCAACTCAGAAAATGAAGGGAAAATTTAATCTGAAGCTTATTCAAATACTCGACCTCTATTTAATTGCAGCTCAGCTAAGATCCTTAAGGGTGCTCTACCTGTCCAGTTGTTTCAGGTTATACTCTACTAATCTTTCCCCATATTGAATTAAGTTGACACTGTATCTGCAATTAAAAATAAATGTGACAGTGCAAGGAAGCAAGAGGATCGTATTCAACAAAAACAAGCAGTGATTAATCTGTAATCTTTTGTATCAGGCACACCACCTCCTTTACTGTAGTGAGATGTGCTACTCAGTCAAGCTTCTGTTGACATGTTTTGACAAAATTTATTTCTTCAAGTTGTTTGCTTGATCCTAGAGAGCAAAAGATAGAGCCCTACTGTTTTATACATTGTATGAGCTCCTAATAAGGAAGAGTGTCTTTTCCCTGGAGGACTTAAATTAAAAGAGACATGACAGAGAATAGGAGCAGCAATAAAAGCAAAGACAAAAGTTGAAGGGCATCGTTGTCAGAGAATGTTTGGATACTAGAAACTTTCAGGGGTCAGTTCTTTTGGTTTTCTGGGAGAGGACAGTGGAATCTGGTGCAAATATCAATTCTGGATAAGGAGACAGGACAGCTGGGTTTGCTGCTGTGTGGACATATCTCCTGGCTCCAAATGAGCTCAGGCATTTGTACCTCAGAGCCCCCTCTGGTGCAGACATTGCTTGGAATTCACTCCCAAGCTCTGAGGTCACTTTGTTGCTTTTGGAAGCCTTTTTAAAAAACTAATACGCAAGATGGGTGTGAATTCTTGTAAATGAAACCAGGAATGGTTTATGGTGTTTGGTAGGGCTGCACTGCAATGCACACTGCAGGCTTGGGACTCTATTTGTAGCCCAGGCAGATTTCTCCAGAGGTCAGGTTTTCTATTCTCTAACAAAGATACAAAACTCTCTTCTAGAGTCACCATTGGTGACTGAAGAGTTTTGATTTAAAGGACAACATCAAACAAAAAATAATAAAGTCGTCATGGATCAAACTGAGACTAATATATCTGGCTAGTTTAAGGGCCAGGTCTTGGCACCCTCGCTGGATCAGATGGTTTTGTGAAAAATATTTGTATTGTTAACCTACTTCTGTGTGGGCCTTGAGTTGAAATGGTGATGCTTCCAGAAATATGCAGCTGTGTACAAGAAGAACAACCACTAACACAAGTCCAGATAGTGATATGCAGCCAACTGAGCCAGTCTGTTTCCTTCTCCAGAAAAAAAAGTACAAAATGTGTTGACTTGATGTCTTGGGGAGAAAAGAAAAACAAAGAAAAGAAAAAAAAAAAAAAAAAACAAAAAAAACGCACCAAACTCAACCAAGAAAAACAACAACAACAAAAAGCTGGACTCACACCAGCTCAGCCTTTACAAAGTCTAGGCTTGGCCTCAACCTTGCTGTAAGACAGAGATGAATGGAACAACTGCCTCTCCAGAGAACCCTACCAGCACATATCACAATAGCACCAGCTGAACTGCAGATGCTTTGTAGCAAGTAGCCTTTAAGGACCTGGGAAACCAGCCCACCGCCTTATTGAGCTATTACCTCCTATACAAACATTACTTTTACTATCCACATCCCTACCAGAGGCAGTGCAGCTTCATTCTGGCTTACCAGGTACAATGACTGCTGCTCCCCCCTCGATCCTTTTCAATTTTTGTGCTCCCCTGTCTCACCGTTCCTGCTGTCCTCCGGAAAGATGGAATCATGCTGCTCCAAAACCCACTGCTGTCTACAGATCAGTGCAAAACCGTAGGCACACATTTCCATTTGGCCATTATTGTCTGCCCCAGATGAGTGAAACCAGATTATCTTTGCTCCTACAAGAAACTTTAGACTTTGAGAAAGCAAAAGCATTCCCGCCTTTAGTCTAAAATTACTGCAAATATAACTTTATACGCTCATTGCCAAGCTACACTAAACATCGTGCCTTTTTAGCTGCTGCAAGAACAGCAAATAAAAAATGCAGCTTGCATGTTATAATTTTCAATACAGTAGTTGCTGGCTCAGGCAAAGCAAGTTAAGGGGGGTGGGGGGGCCAGAAAACCCTAAAGGATTCTGGGTATTTTTTTTCCCTTTTACCTCATTAAGCTTTGCTTCCAATTACATTTTAATGATGCTTGATGTCTTCTGTATGCTAGCATTTACTGCAGTCTCTTTAAATTTAATCGTCTTGATAATGGGTTACTCTGACACTGCAAATTAGGGGCTGAAAGAAACCTTTTGCCACATCCAGGAAAAGCTGTGTGTCCACTCTGCAGCCTGTTGCTACTCAGCAAGAAATACCAGCCTGGCATTGTAGAGTTCCTTCTGCCTCATGGCTTCCTGCTTCCTAAATGGTGAATTAAGATGAACTAATTACACACAGGGGGTAGGGGGAAGAAAAAAAAAAAGTTTATTTCTGGAATGTTGTTTTCTACCAATGTGTTTGAAGCCACTTTGGGGCACGTGGCACCATTTTGAGCAGTTTGTTTTCCCCAGTTTTCTCCACCCTCATCAGAGGCTCTAACGGTTGGCTTCTTGCTGTAACGGGTAGCTAAGGGGAGTTTATGGATTTATTTTTGAAGATAGCCTTACCTTTTTCCAGCACCTCTCATCCTCATACAACAGGCATCTAGATAGTATCCACGCAAGCTGTAAACTCACAGCCTCATGCAGAAAGATGAAGAGTGTAAAATTAGAGGCTCATCACCCACATATTTTCACACTTGCTTGTGCTGTATTTTGGATACTGCTTTTGCTATCAGTTTATATGACTTCCCATCATCAAAACATCTAATCACCTAGCAACCACTGGGTCAAAGCCCCTCCTAGGAGTAGAACATTTTCAGATCCCTTCTTATTCTAGGAGCACAATAAACAGGAAAAAATCTGCAGGAAAAGAAAAGAATAGAGACAACAAGAAAGAACACTCAGAAAGAAGTAAAAAAAACCAAGCGCCACCAGTCATAAGTAAATTCAGTGGTGTAGTGGGATTTAGGTCAGGTCCAGGCTCTGCTGAGATCTAGAGTCGCCCCTTCCTTAAAGTTTAAAATATTTATTTGAAAAGCAACTCTGAGAGAGAAAAAAAAAAGTATTTCAAAGGTGCTTTCTGGATTTTGCCCTTAATTCAGGCATTGGTTGCATTTCCGAGCTTTCTTTTGGTAATTGTTCACTCTGCCTAATTGTTATTTCACTAGAAACTAACAGAGTCTCCAAACCACATGATATCTTTGAGTATATCAGTGGAATAGGTCCCTCTCCAGCCACAGAGACAAGCAGGGAAATAGGGCTTCATTAGCACATCCTGTTTGCCACTAGAAAAATGAACCTGCAGCTTCAGCTTGATCCCTACCTTCCGAGTGTTCCTCAACACCCAAATCACAAACTGCACTGACAGTGGTGCAATAGACTCAAAAAAAGGGAAAAGTAGGGTGAAGACTCCAGTTTCTCTCCAACTGTTATCTTCCACTGTTAATGGAGCTCAGTAGTGGAATAGACAGAGTAGTGAAATCATTGCCATTCTCCATCTCATAACAGCATCTCTTCTGGAAAGAGTGGAATATCACTGAGTACACAATTTTGGTTCAGAAGGTGGCAGGCTGGTGCAAAAAATGCAGATACTTCTCATTATGTTTACAGAAAGTAACTAGTTCGCTTAATGGCTGTCCCATTAAAGACAATAATTAAATAGATTATGGAAGCTGAACTAATCTAACAGCCTCTATGACAAAGACAAACATTTATGCTATAAGTCTGATGGATCTCTTTTTTTTTTTTTTTAAACTTCTCCTTCCTGTTTTTTTTTTTTTTTTTTTTTTTTTCCTGAAGGAACTGTTTTAGTGCATCAAGGGCCATAATTTCAGTCATTTCTGGCGGTCATGCTGGAAGAGATTACTCCAGATGTCCCTGCGGACACCCTGTAAAGGACCAGGCAGTTTATACCTGCAGTATAATTCTCAATTAATAGCTGTTTTTTTCTAGTTGTGACTTTAATAAACTCTAATCTGTAAAAAATTGACCAAATTGCTTACCTTATTTTTCCCAAACTGGGAGAAGGTGTCTACTCTGATCTACCATCCTCCCACCCCCACCTTGCCCTGCTTTCTTAAAGAACCATGAAAGCACAATGGGATAACTGTGAATAAAAATACATTTGTGGAAGTGTTTGAAATTTCTAAAATTAGTATGAATTTGTCTCTGAAAGTTGGCAATTTTTCAAGTGGCTTCATCCCTAGTTCTTTCCAGTGCATAATTTTTACCTCCATTGTTTTCCTTCCAACTCCACTCTTTTATGCTGAAATAAATTTAGAAAGGAGAAAAAAAATTCCATCCAGAACTCACAAACCTTTTGATTTTAACCTTATAAATGAACTTGAAAGAAAATAATATACATTACTGCCAAGATGTCTCTCTTACAAGCAAGCACTACTATTTTAGGGAAGCAGAATGTGCGGAAGGAAAATCCTGGCTGTTCTTCTCAGTCCTAAAATAACCCTCTATATATATATATATATTTTTTTTTTTCATTGGTTTTGTTTTTTTTTTTTTTACTCAGGGTTGCTTTTGTTTGTTTTTAAGGATCTGTTTAGGTTAAGAACGGCATAAAAACCCAATCAATATCTCAAGGAAAATGTCTCACTTCAAACAACGTTCAACCTAACACATCTCCATTTGTTCAGCTTCCTTTCCATTTCAGTGCTATTTTAATGGGGTCTCCTCCCTTTTGCTCTAAAATAATCCCCTTACATCTTTAGAATCAATTTCTCAAAGGCCCCAGATGCCATCCTGTTGCTTCCCCAAAAGCCTTGGAAATGGACTGGAAACCAGAGAGGGTAAGGCTCTCTCCCCAGGGGTTTCAAATGCCCACTGATTTGAGCAGGCATTTTCTTTCTTGTGGAAGGCTGTTCTCTGCATGTTTGTATTTCTGTGTAAGGTCTATGCCAAGAACTCACACAAAGGCATAAAATAAAAAAAAAAGTTTAAAAAAAATCGAGTATGTTGCCCAGCTCAGAGCCCCCAACACGAGAAAGGTGTTGATCTGTTGGAGTGAGCCCAGAGGAGAGTCACTAAATTGGCCAGAGGGCTGGGGCACCTCTCCTGTGAAGACAGGCTGACAGAATTCAGGTTGCTTAGCCTGAAGAAGAAAAGACTCCAGGGAGACCTTATAGCATCTTCCAGTACCTAAAGGGACCACAAGAAAGCTGGAGAGAGACTCTTCACAATGATTTGTAGAGATAGCGTGAAGGGCAATGGCTTTAAGCTGAAGGAGGGTAGATTTAAATTAGATATTAGGAAGAAATTCTCTGTTGTGAGGGTGGTGAGGCATTGGCATAGGTTGCCTGAAGAAGTTATGGACGCATCCTCTAACACTTCTCTCCTGCTTCCAACATCAAAAGTTACCTCTGGGTTACTCTTCTCTCTTTGGATGAACATGACTTTAATGAATGCAGCTTTCACCTAGTCTCAGGATCAACACTGATATATGCAAGAAAAGTCTATCTGAACCCATGAAAGTTTTGCTTTTCCATCAGCTACAAAATTTGTGCTTACTTGTGCTATCCATTTCTATTTTCCAAAAAAGAGCTATCTCCTCCTATTCGCAAGTGGGAAGTTAAGGGATTTGGCAAAGCACATTAAATAAATCTGTGGCAAAATTATGATTAAACCTCCATCCTCTGTTCTGGTCTTTTTCCTCTGAGCCTTGCTAGGTGATAAACTGATCTCCTATGACCTGTTGATCTAGGGCCCACATTCTCTTAATTATCATCAGGGCTGCTATTCCAGTCTAAAATAAATAAATAACTAATGAGGAAAAAGGATTCTTTCTACAGATTCCCACTACCTTGAGTCTTGTTTTCCTCTCCACCAGCCCATTTGTCATTCAGGGAACATAAATAATTGAAAAGAATAGTACATAAAATTAATTGTAGAAAACATAGGCTTTTAAATTCTCATCTGCATTAAAAAATAAAACAGGGATGCTTGAGCACTCCATTTTGTAAAGTCACTTCCAGCAGACTTTCTGCATCTGCATAGAATTAGCCGCCAGACTTAGCAGCACCATTCAACCTGTGAAGATGTTCTTATCTGGCACCCAAAGATCTATATCATAGGAAAGCATTAATTGAATATTTATTGACAAACACCAGAGAGAGGCTGACTGAGGATGAAAAAAGACAGAGAGAGGGGAAAGTGAAGTCGGAAAAGTGGGAAGAGAAAGCTTATGCATTTTTTCAGGACATACTGAAATACTGTATATTTCAGGACATGGAGGCATAGATTTCAGGGCATCTGAAATGTTATGACTCTATAAAAGGTCCTGAAGACAAAGGGTACAACACTTTGTGCTGTTGCCTTCAGCATATCCAGGCAGGATGAAGCCATCCAGCACACCCAGTTGCAATGCTCATTTCCAAGGGAAAGCTCTGACATCTGCCCTCCACACAAGGAATCAGCAAGAGGCAGTGATCCAGCCCATCACAGGACCAGACTGAATCCTGAACACCCTGTTTTACCCAGTTTTCCTAAAGAAACAGGATTTACAGAACCGCGCTATGTTTATTACCTATCTCCTTGTCCCATTCTTTCTCTGCCAATATTTCTTATAGCAGCTGAGCAATGTTAACCAAATTTGACAGAGTGAGAGAAAGAAAATTCTGCAAGACAAAAAAAAGACATTACTTTCCGTGGATGTTTATGAGACTAGACAGCTGAGTGAAGGAAAGCTTTGTAAACCTCTTTTGAGAGAAAACTGAAGTATGTTCACCTTTTTATATTAGACATAGGGGAATCTACAAAAAGGATGTGATGAGAGAAAGGAGGGAGATTGGATAACATGGGAAACTGGGCCCCATTCCTTCTGCTGCACAAAGATGTTATTTACATCTTCAGCCCTTAACTGCCTTCCAGCCATAAATAAAGCAATGTAACTGATGCCTGTCAGAAATGTTTTGTGCCCTCTCTTTTCTACCTCTCCCATCCAAGGGAGAAGCCTGTGTGAAGAGCAAAGAGTTGGCTCTGAAGATTTTGTGATGCTTCTCATGGGCTACTGTAGATAAAGGGCTGATCAAGGGCAGCTGGGACAAAATACTTCAGGATACTCTGAAAAGAGGGAAAGCTAAAAAGGGAAGTAGAAACTGGGATGGAGCAAGAAACAGGGAATAAGGAAGGAATAAGATGAATAAAGTAATCTGTGAATTCTGTTGGATCAAATGAATGGACTTAGGATCAATGAAATCGGGGCTGCCATTGGCTGTCATCTAAACCTACAGTTGTGTCATAGGCTTTGCATGGATGTGTGGAGTCCAATTTTCTCATCTCTCAGGAGCTGGGTACGTGTAACTGGTTTTCAAATATCTGTAGAGGGGTTTTGGGCTGGAGGAGAGCAGCACAGGGATGATTGAGCACAACCATGGAAATGCCATCCAGAACCAGAACCAGAACCAGAACCAAAACCAGGAAGTTCTGAAGTAATTTACACTGATGACGGTTTATTGCAAGGACAGATTGTGTGAAACATGGGAGGGTAAAATAGAGGAAGACTCATGGAAATGAGATGGTGCACTAGGCTCCCAAGAGAAGCAGTAAAGGCTGTTTGAATTGTTAAAAACCAAGCCAGATAAAATACTAGAAAAGACAAATCAAGAGATACTCTGACTTTGTCTTCACTTCACTATGACTCTTCTAGTGACTTTCTGAATGTTGGTATAGAAGCCTTTCCCCACTTTCTTTTTTTTTTTTTTTCTGGAAAAACTCCCAAACTTTCTTTCAGAAGACATTGAGATTCTCAGCTCACACGCTGCTATTGACAGAAGACCTCAGGTTTGTTTGCACCTTGACTGGGAGTCAGATAATCCTGACAAAAACATTGCAGAGACACGGCAGCTTTGCTCTCGCCAGCAAACTCACTGATGTGTGGCCCAAGGGTGTGTGTGCCACTGTTGTGCTTCTCTTAAATCTTTGTTTTTATAGTGGAGGCAGAGCAAAAAGACAGATGATGCCAACTCCATCATGGGGGGTACGTGCCTACCCCTCTCCACAAACCGCTTGGGGTTGTCTCTGCTCATGAGCCTCTGATAAAGGGATGTGTCCCTCTCCGTGTTGTTGTCCATGGGTTCACTTTTGCTCAAAAAATTCCTAGGGGTTGCTAGGAGGAAGGATGGTTCAGTGGTTAAGGGCTAACCGAAGGCTCAAGAGATGTGGTCTTAATTCCCTCTGTGGTTTCAGGCAAGACACTTAGCCCGACATCCACACAACAAAATGTCAAAACACTGCATTTCAATGCAGTCAGAGACAAAGTGCTTTATGGTGGAAATGCCAAAGGAAAAAACAAAACTTTTGTATTTGGAAATTGGGCTTTTCTTTTCAAAATGCCTTTGTTTTAAAAAAGGAAGGAAAAAAGGGCCCCAAATGGGGGCAATTAAGAAAAAAAACCTGAAACAATAATTACATAACTTTCCAACATCTGTCTTGTATGAAGCAAGGCAAGAACAAAGCATTTCACATTTATTCTGAAAGAGATTACATATTTTACCTTTGTTTCATACAGAAATTGTACATTTTGATTCAGTAAAATATGAAGCTTGGTTTCTCCTCACTGCAAACTGTAATCCTGCCTTGACCAACTAGCACAAAATTCAAGCTCAAACTGGGAAAGGATAAAGAAAGTTGAGGAGAACAAAGAAAAGAGTTGACAATGAGATAATTTCAAGTTGTTTCTTGTTTTAATAAACATGTCATAGATAAACAAAAATAAGCCAGGGAGACAAATCTAATAGGGGTGAAAGTCTCTTTGAACATATGTTCTTGACTCAGAGATTTCTGAAAAAAAATGTAGTCTGGCTATCAGCCAGTTTCTCTGCTTAAGACTGATGTGACAACCAATTAGATGAAATGGGGAAATATATCTTTAATGCACGGGTTATGTACATGTAACTTGCTCTGTTTATCTGTCTGTTCATTTTCCCCCCCCTCTTTTTCTGACCCCCACAGACTACTCACATGAGACACTTTAAAGGCCCGTTGCTCAGTAAGATTTTGATCGCAACTTTCCTGTGGTGGTGGAAGAACTCTGGGAGGGCATTCAACATTTCATCCACAAAGCATTTAAAGGAAGAGAGAGTGAAAGACAGAAAGGAGGACAGAAAGAGAGAACTAAGGAATTCAGAGGGATGCATTATTCAGCACGCTTGGAAATAACCCTTTTCACTGGCTCCACTAAGCCCAAATGCCCTGGAGGTTTTCACTATCTATCTTTTTCCAATGCAGCTCAGAAAAAAAGCTCACATCTGTCAAGATCACAGTTTCAAGAGTCCCAATTTATTCAGCTGAATGGGATAAAAGCGCCTGTTGGAAAAAGATTTGAAAGGGGGGTGGGGGAGGGAGACTGTCCAGTTCCTACATCTATCTTTCTAACTCTGTGTGCATGTGTATAAAACACACTCATTCAAATACACACACAGGCAAAGCTGCCTGCTCTCCTTCCAGCACAGAACCGTTTTTCCAACTTCACGCAGGGCAGTTCTGCAAATCTCACATCTGTCAAGAGCTGGGCAGATTTACATGCATTGACCTATAGATGTGCAACCTAAGCACATATGGATATGGTATAAGGAGATATAGATATCTACAGGAGGCTGCGAGTGTAAGGAGAAGGGAATATAAAGGAAAAGCTTAAAAATCTTGTTGACTTTTTTTAATCTCTGCCCTTCTTGATCTGCTAAATGCTGTCACAAAAACATTTATTAATATGCAAATTCTAAGTAGCAATCTGGAGCCAGTCAGGTTGCGCTAATTTGCACATTAATATCCCTCTTCTGGTTTGCCTTTGCTCTCCAGCGGAGGAGAGGAGACAGAGGAATCTCGTGCTGTATCCTTTTAAAAGGCTGCCACGGAGGTGGTCTGAAGTTTCATTTGAAATGCTGATGTACATTTGACGAGGAGAAATACAAACACCATCTAACTCAGATGCAGAGAACAGTCAGAGGGAATAGAGAGTGTACAAGAGAACCCACTGCCAGATGCTTCCTCCCCAGATCCCACAGCGGCAAAGAAAGCAGCACCATAATAAAGTCGGCCTCAGAAACTGACTTTGGAGTTCTGATTGTTCTCTCCTGTGGAACGATCTGTGTTTTCTGTGGCCTGGCTTTCTTCTGAGCCTGGTTTTCCTGTAGTTCACACACTGAGGAGAGGGGGAAGGGAAGTTCTGGGAAGGGAAGTTCTGGGAAGGGAAGGGAAGTTCTAGGAAGGGAAGTTCTGGGAAGTTCTGGGAAGGGAAGTTCTGGGAAGGGAAGTTCTGGGAAGTTCTGGGAAGGGAAGGGAAGTTCTGGGAAGGGAAGGGAAGGGAAGTTCTGGGAAGGGAAGTTCTGGGAAGGGAAGGGAAGGGAAGGGAAGGGAAGGGAAGGGAAGGGAAGGGAAGGGAAGGGAAGGGAAGGGAAGGGAAGGGAAGGGAAGGGAAGGAAGGAAGGGAAGGGAAGGAAGGGAAGGGAAGGAAGGGAAGGGAAGGGAAGGGAAGGGAAGGGAAGGGAAGGGAAGGGAAGGGAAGGGAAGGGAAGGGAAGGGAAGGGAAGGGAGGGAAGGGCATCTCTCTAAGGGGGAGAAGAAAAAGAGAGGGAAGGCGTTCCATAAAAAATAGTATCTGGAATTTGGTTGTAGCAGAATTAGCATGTAGTATGCTCAAAATATAGAAAGGGAGTTGATTATAGAGTACTTAGACTTATGAATCAACTTGCTCCTAGATACAGATATGAAACACCTTCATAAATCCAAAAGCTGTGTAGAATTCAAGAAAATAAAATCTACCCAACGCTCCTAACTGCAAATGGCACACCTCAGAAAATGTGTGAGCTTGAACTTGCTGCAAGGGTGCAGAAACTAAGTAATAAAATGTTTTTGCTTTCCACTTACACCTTTATTTGAACACTTTCTTACAGTCATTGTTGCAGAAGAAACTGCTGGACAAGGAGAGGTTTTGGTGTGAGTCAGTAAAGCTCTTAGGAAAGGTGGGGTTTTGCTTAGGTGAATAAATATATGACAAAGCCTATGAGTAATCATAAAAGCTCTACACTAGAGTAATAAAGTGGTTGACCCAGCACTTATGGGCACATTCCTGCATCTTGCTTAGGTAATCCTGCTCCTATGTTGGGTGTATTTCTTCTTTGAGAAGGTGAGGCTGGGGAATAGAGTGTTGAATTAGTTATTATACTTTATTAAGGTAGCTGAAAGTTTTAGACTGTCAATGTTGGCATATGTTTAGTTTAAAAAAAAATTGCTTTTACAGAGAAACTGAAACAATGAAGCAATAGACTGGCAGATTCTCTAATGGTCTTTCCGACTTTCTTCCAATCTTATGTCAAACTAAAAGATTAAATAACTGTGATCTTATGCATTCAGGCCTAAAACCAAGAGAAGATTGGCCTTGTGATGTGAACCTAGTCAGTCACCCCTAGTATAACTTAAATTGATTGAGATCTCCATACCCTGGACCTATTTCTCCAGAGACTAGGTTGAGACCTTCAGCTTGCTCCTATCATTTGATAACAGCCACTTTTGCTCTCGACTGCCCTAAGTCAAATGTAGTCCAGAGACCCTGAGGTTAAAAGATCCCTTCCAACCAACTTGATCAATAGCCTGAGTCTGTTCTGCAAAATTGTCGGGCAGATTTGCCAGCGAGGTCACCAAGTGTATTTACCCAGACTTTCGTTCATGGTGTTGATTGTAAAGCTCATGATATTTTATTCACACACTGCAAAACGTAAGAGTTCAGCTATGGACTGAAGCCATGAGGTCCCTGTTGGTACAAGTTCTTCAGTCCCCATCAACAACTCTAAGTTTCTGATAAACTCCTGTAACATTGTATGCCTTTACACATATGCTTAAAGATATAAATGAGAGGTGAAGAAATCGATCTACTTGTTTCATTTGTAAGTAGAAGGCAGACATGATGAGGATGAAACACATCTTGCCTAATTTTAGCTACCTGTAACACAAAATATCTACTTTAACCTCTGTAGTCCTCCTAGCCTAAATAAGGAAAATATCTCTCTTGGAAGAGATTTATCCTATTCTGGACAGTTATCTGCTTTAGGTGTAAGAGTAGAGGCACCTTTCTCATCAGTGGTTGGGCTGCAGAAGGACCAGAAAATCTAGTTTTGATTATCTGCATTATTTTGGGCAGTCTGAAATTCAAAGATATGATCATCCCTCTTTCCAGGAACTAAAATGCCTGTGATCTTAATCCTACCCTTTGGCCCATGAGGACCTACACCTTGTGCCAATATTTATCCTAGTGCAAAGTCAATGTAAAAATGCCAGCAAAAAAAGAAGGTTGTTGCTTTCTTTTCCTCAGAACTATGAAAATAGCATGGGGAGGAAAGTACAAGATCAGCTATTGCTACCATGGGGGCTGATGCAAAGATGGTTAGAGAGGGAGATGCCTTTGGTGAAAGCTGGACCCACTGACAACAATCGCAGACAGGCAGGGGAAGGTGCAAGGTCAACCTGTAGATCACTGGAAACTAAGCACTTCCAATCCATTAATTAATTACACAGCTGGAAAGAGGGGACTGTAAAAAAAAAAAAAGGTGAACACAATGACATTGCTGACAACAGGAGCCCTCTATTTATCAGTCATAATGAGCTTCTTCCGCCCCCCTGCATCCTCCCTCCCCCAGTGCTACAGCTGCACTGATGTGACTGAGCACTTGGGCTCCTTCTCACTCCCCAGCCAGTCCCCTCCTTGCCAACGTGAAGGTGACTCAGTTATTCATATCAGTTAGGCCTGGGGTGTCTCAGTCTGTACTAGGCTTCTTGGAGAGTAAACACCACCCCACTGATGCCACACATCTGCCTGCTCTTTTCTTGGGATCCTTCGCCCATCAGCTCCTTCCCTCCCCTCTTGACATCTTGTGCAATAGGCCCCTGGCTGGAATTGAAGGGCTAAAGACAAAAGTGCTACCACCTGCTCTGAATACTTGAAGCTAATGAAGTGAGAAGACAAGCACATTGAAAGGAAAAGCCATTTTTTTTCCCCCTGAAGTGGTACAGAATTAAAGCACTTGTTGCAGGAGATGCTGAGGCAACCAACAAAGTTCAGAAAAGTTCAAAAAGACAAACCAATCAGATTCACAGGCCAATTAGCATCTACTGAGCCAAATGACTTCAGAACAGGATGTCTTTACAACAAAAATTTAAGTAGAAATGTTATTGCCTGCTCTTGTGTTATGTCCCCAGTCACTACAACTGTTTTTATAAACAGAATACTAGAATAGATGTGTTCTCACCTTAATCAGACCCTTAAGCTAGTGTGCTAACCAACACCCACAGAATGTGAGGCACAATTTAGACCTGAGACAACACCAGCATTTGTTCAGACAAGAATTTGCCTTCTGCACTTGTCTAGCAGAATCCTCCACAGTGCCCTGTTGCTGGGGAGCAGCCTTATTCTGTATAGGGAAACTGAGGCAGAGCCAAATGATGTATGAAGAAAGGAAAACCTACTTTTTTCAAGACAGGGCTGAGAAACATCAGTTTCTGAAAAGTATACACCTTTTGTTAACACAATCTTTCTCTCCAGTGCTTACTTCATTAGGTAGCTTGGAGTTCATTCTGGAGAGGAGAAGCATGTAACATCAAATAAGATGGAATATTTCCAGGAAGGAAGCTGCAAACCCACAAGTGTCACCCCTTATGAAGAGAAGAGTGCAAAGGTGTGGACTTGTCATTTAGGAGAGTGGAGCTGGGCTGCAGATGGCACAATTTTAATAATCTTCTCTCATTTGCAAAGGCTATGAAAAAGAACAATTCATACTACTGTCTCCTGCTTTACCCCACACTAATGGATGCCTCTGAACTAGCAGAAGTCGTTCCCATTAAATTCCTGCATTATCAGGCCATTACTTGACAGGGCAAAGATTAATCACAAACTTTCAGGGGACCATTTATTCCATTTGCCAATCTATCTCTCCCCGTTACGCTGCTTTGGTTGTGTTGTCAATTTTTCAAGTGCCAAGGAGTTTGGACCGATCCAGTTTTCTGTCCATCCATCTGTCACACACCTGTCAATCTGGTTCGATCTGAATGCGCTGTTTGCTCTGGGAAAGTCAGAGGGGGAGGGGAGGTGGGCGGGATGGTGAGTGGTATAGGAGGCAAAAGGCCAGTGTTTGAAAAATAAACAGAAAACAGATTAGCAGGCTGTATTAAATAGAGAAGGGAGGATTCAGAGAAACCATAGAGGTAAGAGTGAAAATTTTAACAACGTAAATTTAACATCTCCCCTGGTGCTGCAGGCTGACTCATATTGTTAGTCTGAGAAACTATGAATGGGCTACCTCAAAACACCCGTGGATTTATGATTATAGTTCATTTTATTGTTCTGCTTGGTGGAGGGCAATGTGTGAAATGGATTGAATGGGAGAACAGATCTTTTAAGAAAATAAACTTTTAACTCAGTGGTCTAAGTCATTATTCAACGTCTTCAGAGCTAAGCACCAGGAGTGCTCAGGAAATGCAGCAGAGGGAAAGTGAATTGTACAAACACTTGAGAGAGGAGTTAATTACCCATCCTGATTTCCTTTTAATTGGTATGCATTAAGGCTCTGAGTTTGTTCGCCGCTAGTTTGGTTTTGAGGAGGACGACCTTTCCTTTCTAAGCTGCTCTCCTTCACCACCAGCGTATTTGTGCCATGACTAAAAGGTATTCTCACCTCACTGGTGGATACCACAGAAGATCCTACTGCTCAGCTCGGCTCAGAAATTACACCTTGTGCTTTGCCATGCAGTTTGGACAGGTTTGTGATTTGGAAATTATCTTGATTCTGAATAACAATCAAGGTGAAATCCATCTAGGTTCAAGAGCGATTTGATGAGACACAGTGGTCCAGATCCTTCCATGTATTTAAATAAGATACTAAAGCTTAGAGTGCAACCATCCTGAGCTGTCACTGTAGTCAGTGTAGAAAAAACTATTCAAATATTAAGTGGTTGCATTCCCTCTGGAAAATAACCCCTCCCCATGTTTAACAGATTTGGTTATTATGAAACCAGTAGAAGTTTTTCAAGTAATTGTCTAAAGCCAGATAAGTTGAGACTAAGCTACAACTCCCTCTAGGATCTACTTCTAGCTCAAATGATCCTGATCTCCAGAAAACAGGAAAGCCTAGATTTCAAAACCTGCAGCATCAGTTTTAATATTTGGGACTCTTTTGGCACTCCTTTTCATTCATTCCTCTCTCACATTCAAATTTTAGGAAGCACGTGGCAGTGAATATCTTGTTCCTACTATGATAATTAACCACTTTGCAAACAGCTTGACTCCATTCCAGATGGGTTTTAGTCAATTTTATTTTTTAAAGTCTTCCTCTATCTGCACAGTACAGAAGTACAAGTATAAAGAAGTAGACAGTATAGAAGAAAAATTCTGCTTTTTTAAATGCCTGACAGTAAATGACCTTCATAGAGTTTATGCTTGGGAAGATCACTGTTCAGAATTAGCCCCTGAGAATCTTACCCCTTCCTTTTTGCCTTTCCGCCATCTTTGGAGCTGAAGGCTAAAAATGAGATAAAGTGGAATGATGTTCTCAGAAAAGTTTGAAAAATCAGACCTGCCACCTTTATCCCATTGCTGGGGAGTGCCAGCTCCACTTTCATCAGCCCACATTAGAGGCTTCTCACCTTCAGTCCATTCAATCAAGGAAAACCAATGCAGGCAGATGGAATAGGACAATTGATCTAGCAGCTACAGGAGCAGATTGGAACAATCCTCCCAGCAAACACTCGGTGGAGATGGAAAATAAAATTAAAAAAAAATAAAAATTCCTTTTTCATTCCTGCTAATAACCATTCCTCTCACATTTCATCATTGCTTTGCATGAAGCACCAGAGAACAGTGTCTCTGTTTTTGCCTTCTTGCATGAGAAAGCTCCTCTGTAAAATGGAGGAAAGCACAAGGGACCTTGGGATATTTCACACTTGTTAGGAAACTTGCAATCAAGAATCACTTGTTTGAATCCAGATTAAAGTGACTGGCAGCGTCTACAGGAGTATTGAGGCAGCCTGACTGGGCTCGAGTGGGCAGGAAGGTTCTAATGGAGAGCTCTGGAGCTGCCTCTCCTCCTAACAATCCACATCACTTTGCACTCTTGCCAAAGCTCCAGGAGGACTGTGGGAGAGAAGACAGCTAGATAATCACAGTGTTAAAGAGAGGTCCTTCAGGATGGGGCTGAGATAACCTGAATGTGTCTGTCTGGAGAGACACAGCCTGTTTCAAACACCAGTCTCCAAAACTATGGTCTCAAACCATTCATCAGAAAGTATATGCTTGGGTAGGATATTCAGGAAAGAAAAAGGTGGACAGCAGCAAAATCTTCCTTAGAAATCCTTACAGAGACACTCTTGGTGCCAAATGAAGGCTGTACATATGTACAGCTGCCTCCTGTCAGGTCCTCCTCCTCTGCCTCCAGGCTAGAACCATGAAAGATCCTGAAAGAGACTCTTTGAACACATCATAGCTACCTGTCACTGTTTCCTTTCAACTCTTCCTGTAACTGCAGCTCCCCTCCTCTCTTCTCCCTTTAGGGGATGTTTTTGGTTTTTGTGGGTATTGGTTTGTTTGTTTGGGTGTGTGCGCCCAGTGAATCACATTTCTGATCTTCCCGGTTTCCCCTTAACAGCCACTCCTCTTTCCATTCAAAACTGACATTTTGTGCCTCTCAGGTTTCTTTTTAAGCACTCACTTCAATTCCAAGCTGATTGCTACCTTAGTTTCTAAAGCAGACTCATTTTCCCACTGATGACTCCAAGTTTTTTGTTATTAAGTATTTATTCATCAGAAGTGACAGAACTATAAACTCTAAAGCAATGCAATGGTGAAAGTTTCACATTTTTTCATGCTGAACAGGGAAAAAGACTATGAGACAGATGTAGTATTCATCAGCAATTTAGAACAGGAGAGGGCTTTGACTCCTCTATCCCAGTGTTAACAAAAATACAAGACGCAAAAGCCTGACACACAGCTGAAACAGCAAATGGTGCACTAGTATTGCACACACAGGAACAGCAAGGGGCAAAAGATGTGTAGTTCCCTACTCTCTCACCAAAACTGACTTACAGCACATTTATATTGTTCTGGTCAATATAACACCAAGAGTAAACTTGATTTCTGAGTCACTAGAAACCCACACAACAAATGTCCTAGTATGTAGCCCCACCATATTTGCTTAGAACAGTTAGAAAAAGTGATGCAAGCTCAAGCCTTCTGTACAGCTCCAGGATTTAAACTGTCCATGTGCAACATTTCAGGCAGTAAGACACAGCACCATAAAATGTCTCTCTGTTGTACCTCACTGTCTCTACGGCTTGATTTCAGTGCCAAGCCAGCGTCATTGAAAACAGAGGTCAACAACTGATTGTGCAGGTGCCAAAGACAGCACAGAATAAGCCAGGAGACTGGGGAGACGTGGCTTTTTGAAAGACACATTTGTGAGAGACAGGTGCCTCACACAGAACAAGATACTGCTGATCAGCTGCCTGTGTCTTTCACTAGCAGTCTCCTGGCTCCTGTTGGGTTTCTACTTGTACATGTAACCTCTAATTTTGGAAATAAAATGCCTTACACTGAAAAAAAAAAAATCAACATGTCGCTATTTAATGGTTGCTGATTCCATAGTTTAATTCATTATTGAAGTTTCACCTTGCTCTGAAACAATTAGGAGTGCTCATATGATCAGTTACCAAGTCTCAGTTGGGAGGTAACAATTTATGGCTGAGAAGCTGGAGGTGACAACTTCTGAAAGTGCCTTTCAACTGCATCTCCCCTCAGTTGTGATGGATGTGTATAATGGCACAAACAGGGAAGAGGAAGTTAGGAAGAGTGATGCTTCACAAGAATCACACCCGATGGTGCATGTTGATGTACAATGTATGTGTGTGCGATGTTCAATGCTGTATGCTGCATTATGCGCTGCATAATAAATACTTGTGTGTGCTCTCAGGGAAGGCAAGGGCTGATGGAGAAATCTAAATTAAGTCCAGTGCTCTATTTGAAGAAGTATGATGTAGGATAAAGCCATTTATAAACTGGCAGTCACTGCAGGCTTGAGGCACTGAGGGAAAACACCCCATGAAGACCAGACATCAGTGAGAAAGAGGCAAGCAGCTAAACTAACAAGTGCCACAACGGGAACACACTCTGCCCCCATCCTTTTAGCTCGGCAGAGAGAGTTATAAGTGCTTCAGGATGGCACCAATAACCTTGCCCAGCCATTCTTGTGTGCTGAGCTCCCTCTGGAAGAATTAGAATAGGTTCCAGCAGGGTGGGGATGAGCAAAGGGGGAGCAGGTTTCTCGTCTTCAGCGATATGCTGTTTATCCAGCTTAGCCATAAAGCAACGTAAATCAAGCATGTCATCCTACCTAATTGCGTGTTCATATAGGACTTAATTGGTAATATTCCTGCAACCCAGCTCCTCAACCTTCATGTTGCATTGAGTTCCTCTCAGAGACTAATGAGCTTTATACAACAACAAACATTTAGGTCTGTTGTTCTAATTCATTAACATAATGGGCAATACAATGAGCAGTTATGATAATAAACACTAATAAGAGGCACTAGCGACACTTATTCCTAGCAATGCCAGGGCTGTATGGTGTGTTTGTGTGGTGGCAATGCCATGACAAAAAAGGGGATGCAGTCCTACCCGGTCTGTTCTCAGTAACTACCCTGAGTATCAGTTCCATGTCAGCCAGCTGAAAGTGACAGTGGTACATAAACAATTCCTATCAAGATGAAGCAGGACTGAAACAACAAAATTTTTTTGTTTTTTTTTAGTGAAAGAAATTGAGAAAGGAATATGGAAGACAAAGGGAACATTTTTAAAAATAATTTTACAAAATACTCCAGTGCGTCTCAATAGCTATGGCTGCTCCCTGAAGGAATGTAAGCTGCTCTCCTATTTGTAAATGTGCTTCAGTATGTGCAAGAAAATGAAACATCAACAGTATGGAAATGTCTTGTTCTTTTTTCCTTCTCCCTCAAGTCAGCCATCTTTCACTAAATTATTTTTCCACAAACAGCTAACACTGTAATTAACCACTGGGACCATCTGGTCCCAAAATGCACATGTATGTGCACACACAGACTTGCAAAATATTTTTTTAAGACTTCATTGGACATCATACTTGCTCTCTGCAGCTTAGTCCACTCTTTACCAAACTCTTTGGGAATTTGGTTTATATGTAGAACACCATTTGCCATGAGAAAAGCTCATTCCCCTTTTTACTTCTCAGATAAAACTATATAATAGTGAGGACCTTGCTCAAAGGCGTACTCCCTGATCCTGACAACCTTCAGCACAAGTTCATACCCATCACTTTATTCCATTTTAAGCAATGGTCTAAAGAAGTTCAGATGTTACACTATCTGGTCCCTAAATTTTGTTAATCTCTGTCTTCTTCCTCCTTTTTGAAGAATGGGAGAAAATGTTTTACAGGTAAGACAGACCTATAGAATCACATTTTGCTCTTTGCCATGTTAAACAAAACACCTTGACTTAACAGTCACATGCTTGGGAGCAAAGTGTCTTTTACCTTTTAACTTGATTCCTGAAAATGGTATCTCATTTACAGGACAGGCGCTTTTTTTTTTTCCCTCTCCTTTTGCACTTCTAGGAAGAGAAACCTTTCATTTTTAAGAGTCATCCTCAGGTTCTCAGTGACAGACATTTCCTGAGCAAAGAAATATAAGGCTACAAAAATGTATGATTTCTGAAATTTATGGCCAGAACTTTATCACAATGGAAATATTTTTTTCTAATTGAAGTCTATGCTGCTGTTATGACACTAATTCAATTATTCCTTATATTACATTCATCATAATTTTATCTTCTTGTAAAAGAAGAATCACTTGTTTCCCTGACATTGGTAGAGTTGACTTAGGAAGAAAGGGGTGAATCTGCACTCTAATAATATCCTTTTGCAATTAATCATAAGGACAGTATTAAAATACAATCATAGAATCATTTAGGCTGGAAAAGACCTTAATATCATTGATTCTAACCATTAACAATAAAATAAAACAGAATAAATTCATGTGGAGTAAATATTAAATACCCAAAGGCTTATAACAAAAGATTATGCAAAAAGCCTTCTAATAGTGTAATTTAATATTCCTGAGAATCTGGATACCTCTTTGGAACAGTTTGGGTCAGAAATACACTGGAATTTAGAGAAGACTGAAAAACTTTTTGCTGCAGTAAACAAGAAAACCTTTCAAACAAGTCACAAACCATCATCAAAGATTTCTGGGTGATGCTAAGAACCTGTGGTATGCAGCGCATGGTATAAAAAATGTCTTGTGCTGGAAGAGCGTCATCTATTGTAACTCTGCTATCCCTTATGGTCCCCACATATGTCAGGAGTCTGTAAAACGACTCAGATTTTCCATGTGCTTCCTGCCAATAAACAGTGCTTCTATACAGGCAATGACTTTAACTATGGTGGGAGTTAATATCTGTAAGCACATGAAATGACCACTCTGTTGACAGTCTCAGATATTTATCTTCCATGCCTGTGACTCACGCATAGCACAGTTTCACCCATATGTTTGGCCATGAAATACCCTTATTGAGTAACAAAATGCTGAAGGTACAGCTATTTTTCGCATAAAATCACCAATGACTCTCTTCCTATGAACCTCCTGGGGATTAAACAAGCTGAGGAGCTTGGTTTCCTGCCTTAAAAGATTCAAGGAAGACAGGGAAGTGTGTCTAAGGTATTCTAAGGTATTCAGATTTTAAGGCTAACCTCTAAGCTAGTCATATAAGGCAACATTCTAATCAATAAACAGTGATCTGTACTTCCATTGAAGAACATTTATTCCATCCTAAAGCTGATGATATCTTAGAAATACAGGCGACTGATTTTATATATCTTTCCTGGCCTCCTTAGTAAGGACAAAACCAAGCTTAGTTCCATAGGAAGAGAGGAAAGGCACCTACAGCAATCTCTCCCTCTCATTCTGCTGTGCGTGTTGTAGGGAACAAACTCTTCCTGGCAGGAGAGGTTTTAATGTGATTTCATAATTTGCATGAAAAGCCCCTAACAGGCATTGTCATCAAACCATGCTACCAAAGACATCAGTTCATGTGCCACACATTCAAAGATCTGCTCATCTTTCTCACTTGCACTGTGATCTACAGCAGCTGAGGAGAGGTGAGTGCATGCCACACTTCCCCTGGAAGGAATTTTTTCCCAACCCTCAGTCAATGTTTTTTACAGACCTGCAACAGAAGCAAAGCTGTGATTCAAGGAGAGAGCCTACTTCGATTAATGGGGTATGAGGATGGGGAAAGACACGTTCATTTGTAACCTGGAAATTCTGAGGGGTACCTTTGTCTCAGGATCAATATTGTGGGAGCCACAAATGTCTCTGCCATGCTGCCCTCCCCTCGACAAAAACATGCATCATTTTTCTTTCTTTCAGGTCTCCTTTCTCCTCATCTCAGAAGCTTTTACAAATCTTACCCCTTCCTATCAAAGCAAACTACTAATGGAGTTTGGTCTTGGAGAAAGGGGAGTAGGGAGAGAAGTTGATTGTTTTAGAGAGGAAAATTATTCTCCGCTTTCTCCCATCATAGCCCTTTATTTTCCACCTGGAAAAAAATACGTTGCACTTGAAGAAAATAATATTAAATAATATTATTTTTCAAAAAATCAAAGAATGTGGATAGAACTCATCAGTAACTTTGAATTCCATCATTGACAATCTCACCATCCATTTATCTGCAGCTTGACTGTGAGAGATGTATTGGTGGCAGCTCATTTAATGATTTTAGAACTAGTACTGCTGGTGCCCCAAGCCAATTTACCATTAAACAGCAGTGACTTGGAGCCTTTCCACTGTACAGTCTAATTTCTGGAGGGAGCGGAGATGGGAATTGGTTTCTCTGTGTGCAATGAAAAGTTGATTCTCACCAGTAAAGATTAGAAATCTTAACAGATCTACAGTTTTGTGATGTATATTTTAGAGACATTTGACATTATTCAGAGTGCAGGTCCATGACATACAGAAATGGAAAGCTAAACCTAGCCAAGAAATGTTAGCGGCCACAAGAGGAAGCAAGCAATATTTATTTATTTACTTACTTATTTATTTAGGCAAAGTGAACTCTAGAGTTAGTCCACAATACTGGCTGTAGTTAGAAATCAATCTTCCTAGACAACCACGCAACCGGGACATAAATGTAACTTAAACCTTTAGATAGGATGTACCTGCTGCAATTGCCAATTTGTTTGGATGTATGTTTTACAAATGTTGGCCTGTTGATAAAGCCTGGTGCTCTTACCACACCCTTCCAAAAGGACCCTAACCAGAACAGCGTAGTTATATTTCCAGAAAGTAAATGTGTTCATTCAGAAATGCATTTGCTTCTGAAGACCTCTAGATCCTTCAACTGCACTTGAAAATTTTTCAGGTGCCTCTTGCCAAATTTGCTTAAAACATGGCAGTAGAGACCAGCTGGTGTCATTCCAGGCCTCCATCAGTGCCAGGCATAACACCAATGCCAATAGCCCTCCATCACTGCTTTTGTCAGACCCTCTACATGTAACTGGGCACTGATTTTCCTTATTACCTCTTTATTAAATGCAATGACTTTTTAAGTTGAAATTTGTCTTCTGAAAGATCTCTGTTTTCTTTTTGAAGAAACTATTATAAAATGCAACAGTGGTTTTTCAATAGGCAATTATACTTGCTGCTTAAAAAAGAAAAAAAAAAGCCTTTTATCTCTTCAACTTCTGGCCTATTTTTTCTTGAAATGCTTATATTCCCTCAGATTGAAGAGCCTTTTATTACTGCATATTTTCTTCCTTCTGAGGGCGGGCCACAAGGTCATGAGCCAAGAAGTCAGTGCATTAGGTATCAAGTCACCATCACAGGGTTGTATACGCGCCTTCAGCTCAGACCTTTTACTGCTGTGGGATAATGGTATGGCTGGCTGTGTCTCACCAGGATAGTGGTGACTTCTTCAGAGGCAAAAATATTGTTTGTGATCCTGTAATTGGGCTCAACTCCTTCCCCTCTGCCTTTGCTTCCCCTCCCACTCCTCATCTGCGCATTTGGCCATGTTGTTCCCCACTTTTTTCTTTTTAAGATGGACCTCCCTGACCCCATCTTCTCCTCCTCCTCTTTTCCCTTGCTCCATGACTTTTCGCTGCTCCCAAAACCTGCTTGTCTTGCAACACCACCTCCTCAGCTCCTGCTGGTGGGGCTGGCAGCTCTGTTTCTGTGAGGAGTTAATGTTAATAATGGCAGGAAATCTTATTAGCTTGGAAGTTGTAACTTCATTTAATGCCAGTGAGCGACATTTCAGTATGAGTGGCCAGTGATTTAGATGGCAAGCTCTGTGAGACTTTGGTCTTTGGTGTGCACAGCTATGGCATCTCCTCACCAGTGATGGTTCTTATGACTTCTGGAGTTCAGTAGAACATACAATAAGTGATTAAAGTGATGATCTACCCAGGTAATTAGGTAGTTGTCACTTCCCCTCCCCTTCCCAGGGCATCTCTGCATGTGATCCCTGCAGCCTTTGTTTATCAAAATTGGCAGGACCCTTCCTGACTCTCTGTGAACCTGGATTAATTCAGTCTGAGTCTGCCTCACTTCCTCATGAGCTGAACAATTTTGATACTGATGCTTCAAGGCTGTGAGTGTTAATGTTACAGCATTTGCATCATGGTTTGGGATCCTTCAGTTCAAAGGCTCAGGATAAATGTAATGCTGTGTTTTTACAGAATCAGAATATTGCACAACCTCAATATTTAAATTTCATTTGTGTTTCTGACATTAGTGGAATTTTTTTTTCATCTAAGGCCATATTTTCTATGTTTTCAAGGAAAGACAGAAAGTGGGAGGCCACTGAATTTTACTGGAAGATAAGAAACCCCTCAATTTCAGTTCTTTTGGAAAGCTATTAAGTATTACAAAAAGACTGGTACATCTGATAAAGCTTTCTGGCAATAAATGAGTGATTCTTCTTTCAGGTCAGAGAAGGAAAAACTCAACCAACAGTAAATGCCATAACCCTCTGTGAAAAGAAAAAAAAAAACCACCTGAATTTCACAACATTTTTGTCATTAATGTTTTAACACGACCACACTAGGAAATTCACTGGTATACTCAGTCCTAAGGAAGAGTTTATGTGCTGGAAACACTGGATCAGGCATCTTTGGAACAGTGATATTCAGCCATGATCAACTTCTGGCATGTTGTGATTGGAACTCATTCAGATGCTCAGACAAATAATTTGTTCTTAAGACAAAGTACAAATTTCCAAAGATTTTATACTAGACATGAATAGGATTCTGAAAATCAGGAATTTTTGTGTGAACTTGAAAGGAAAATCCCTAGACCTGTGTTACTCTAACAGATTTAAGTTCTCAGGCTTTATTTGCTTTTCCAATCTCTTAGGATCTCCCCATTCCTTTCTTTTATATATTTTAGCTTTAAGAGAAAATTAACCCTTAGAAATTAATAAAGGATTTTTAACTAGATAGAGGCCTATATCCTGTATATAACTGATTTGAAGGGAACCTTTGGCAGTCCTTGTCTAGTTTCTAGGATAATGAGATAGATGCAGTTTTTATATTGTTATTGCAATAATAAAAATTATAATAATAAATTTATATTCTGTTCATGGTGTCATTCCATCACTTCACCTAAACTCTTTGGTGCAGATCATTGCATCTTTCTGAGGCTGGTCTAAATTAAGACTTGGGAAATATCTGTTAAAAAACACACCTAATTTTAGGATTGACAGACAAAAAAACCCTTGAAATGGCTGCCATGGACCAACAGCCTTAGCTCCCAAAGAAAAGTATGACATATACTTTCAAGTGTAAATGGTACCTGGATATTAGCATTAAACAGGCAAAAAGTCCAGAAAAAAGTTTAGGAGAAATGTGAACAGGTATGGGAACTGCCAGAGGATGATTGGGTCATTTCCTCAATTCTAGTAACAGAGATGGAACACCTTAGCCTAATTTCTTAAACTTATACAAGATACCCAATAAAAGTATAAGTTTCTTATCAGCAGTGTTATCCAGTTTTCTTTTGCTATCCATATCTGAATTCAAATATTTTAACTACCTTTCAGAGAAAGAAAAATATTTATCTTCCACCTTGTCTTTCACCAAATATGATTAGATCTTGCTTTGCTTGAGTAAGTGGTGGTTTCTGCTTGAGAGCAAGTGTTGGAAAGCAGAAGGGCCTGGTGTATCATTGAACAATGACAACTATAATAAATTCATTTAGTGCACCATAAAGGTAATGTGCCTAATTGGACCATAAGAGTAGAAGAAAGAAAGGAAAAAAGAAATGCTTGTATTATCCTTTCTATTTCTTCTCCTTTTCTTTTTAAGGATAGCCTATCATTAGTCATCATGAAAGATCTTGGTGGCCACTGAAACAGAGGAGGGACCTTTGACACAGCTTGATCAATCCTAATTGAATAGACCAGAGGGACAGAAGCCAAAAGGAGGGGGCCCATTCTTTGCATTTGACAGCCTCGTCCTTTTTAGTTTGTCAGCTGTCAGAAAACATTGGGGCACTCTCAGGGTGCATGAGAATGCTTTAAGTTGTCATATAGTTTTTTGCTACATGAAGAAAATTCTTTTAAGCCTTGAAAGTGTCTGGTCTGCTCTGAGTATCTAAAATCTTAACATTGGAAGGCACCTGGTGTAGTCAGTGAAGTAAATGGGAACTTTACTAGGTAGGGACTCACAATGTTTCCTCAAAATAACACAAGGTTTTGTTCCACTCCTCATCCCTGATATCCCAATCCAACTTGCTCATCATTATAGGATGTAGTATAGGAGTAGGATATAAGTCAGAGAAGGCTAAGGCTCCCTATTTTCTGGGACAAATCCCACCTAGAGATGCTTTCTGTATTCTTCTGTATTTCCCATGAAAAGTTGACAGCTGAAGAGAAGACCTGAACTCCTAAAGAACCTACATGTATTGAGCAGTATCACTGTGTTTTTAGTGCTGCAAAGGGATGACATTATTTTGACTTCTCAGAGGCTGTCTTACATAAACCCTAGAGTAATTACTGCTGCCCCTGAACAAATACTTCTAGGAATATTGAGGTGAGGGAAGAAAGGGGGTAGGAACAGTCTGCCTTTAGTCTTCCTGTCCTCTCATCCTTTTTTCCTCTGCTGTGCTGGTATGACATTATGCAACCAGGACAGTGGTTTCCCATGAGATATTTCAAGCAGTAAGTAGAGGAACAGAGCAGGGAGATCTAGAGTTGGATAAAAAAGAATGAAAAGTCTTAGATTAATGACCATCCATTGAGGCCTTTGCTTCACACTCACAACAAGCACTTTCATATTCAGATCTTTACTAGTAGCTCCTTTACTGGTGATGACTTCACACCCTGTTCTCTTGCCTTAAACTACAGGTGGATATTTGGGATTTTTGCCTCTTGTCAATGCTTTGAATCCAAGCACCAGACCACTACAGGAATTCAATGCTTTCTCATTACTTTTAGCTTGATGGGGAGTTTAAAATGCTGAAAATCTCCTCAGAAACTTCACCCTAAATGGGTCTCCATCTCAGTGGTAAAAACCCAGGCAATTACAATTGCTCAGAGGCGTTACTATCTTCTCATTCTATGTTAGTCAAGGCTCAGACATGATTGCATCTCATTCCTTCTCTTGCCTTTTGACAAGTCAGACAGGAGCTTAAGAAAGGTCCACTATTGTCACTTCCTGATCATCTCCCTCACTGCAGTGCTTAAACCACACTGTCTTTTCTGCTGTAAGGACTGCCTCAATCGTGTATTTGGCAGAGAAAATGTGCACAAGGATCACAGCTCCTCTAGCCACCAGCTGCATCAAAAAGACACCTTCTTCATGAGTTGTAGGGGAAGTGAAAGTTGTCACATTGACAGTTCCTCGGGGCAAAGTTTGGAATTTTGTATCTATTTCTACAACAAAGGATTTGCTACAAACTCTTGTTCTTGCACTGTTCTCTAAAAGACCCATCTCTAGGCAATCGATGCACTGCACAACATTAATATAATTAAACCAAAAGAGCAACCACTACAGAAAACTCAGAAAAAGGAACTCTGAAAGGAGGAATTAATAACTTAAGAAAGGTCAAAATGGTCATCAGTACTGTCATCACTGCAAAGGTCTTAAATAGAGCCTGCATGTCCATGGAGGGGGTTGGCAGACATCCACAGGGAATGTCTGAAGCCAGGCTGTGATGGTGGAAGTTCCTGTCATATTCTAGGAAGTGTCTTAGCACTGAAAAGCCATGTGAACTCAGCTGCACTGAAAGCACCATCTGAGCTCTGACAAGTCATACCTAACTCTTAATGTAAAGAATTCACAGGAATCTCCTCTCTCATTATTCAGCTTATGCTGAGGGAGATGAATTTCACTTTGCTGCATTGGTTACTCCTGTGACAGCTGAGTGGGTTATGTGTACAGGAACAGCAAAAACCTGTATTCTTATCCTGTATTTTCACTGACAAATGTCTTTCACTGTGGCAACTTCATAGGATTTTAATTTCTGCCTACAGCAGCACAGGTACTGATGTTGGTCACCAAGTGCCTTTTAGTCTCAGAAAAGGAAGAGACCATGAGGAAAGTAAACTATTTCCCAATATGTCTCAGGCTGTAATTTAGAGTACTTGGGTCTCTGCTGAATTTAGTACTCCAATAAATAAACAAAAATTATGTGGTTTCTTCACCTTGGTGTTTTCAACAGAAACTTCTGATTCTCCAGTTGCCCATGATTCACAAAGATGCCTTGAAAACCAATTTAAGACCCAGCAGAACTGTGTAGGCCACCACATTCAGCCAGCTGTGGAGATTCATGTCAGTGTTTCTGCTACAGGACAGATGATGAATGGCTGTTGGTGTTTGGGAAGATTCTGCAGCCCAGAGCATATTGCCTTGATCCTCAATGTCAACGAATAGGTCATCATCCCTATTCGTCAGATAATCAGAATGCCTGGTTCTTTTACCCCTTCACTTTATCATAGGGAAGAATTTTAATATTAGGAAAAGCAGAAGGAAGGTGTAATGTTTGAAAGTGGGTGGCTCTGAAAAATTACTAGCATAAGTTGCTGGGGTTGCTGGCAATGTTTCCTTCCAGCTTAAGCAGGAAATTCAAAGGTGTAAGACAGCTCTGTCTATAAGTAACACATCTCACATTTTAGCTTCTAGGAAAGGACCGTTTTACTCAGGATAAAGATACCTGATGGAGAGAGAAGAAAGTCATACGTGACTGTTACCACTGATGGTCATTGTTAAGTGATGAAACATTTTCTATATGTACAGCCTGTTCCATGTGGATTGTCCACCTGCTTCAGGAATTTGGACATGAATCTCTACAGCCTGCTGTGCACAGAAACTTAAATATGTAATATCTATTATCTCTACTGACCTCGACATTAATAAAGGACATGTGGAGATATTTTCACATATGATGACATTTTCATTCTTGTCTGTGACCATATTGGATTTTCTCCCATCTTCCTTCACATACCCATTTCTCAAGTACGTGAGTGTAAGAGTCTTGGCTCATATATAAAAGTCTCACAGTGCTTTGAAGCCTCTCAGCAAGGAAAAAGGTTCCCAGTCCAGATTCTCAAAAAGCACAAGAAAGAGAGAAACTATAGGAATTAAGTTCTGTCCCTCATACATATGGAAATATCATGGCAGGGAGCTGAGGGCAGGACAGAGATAGAAACTCGATGACCTGTCCAGAAAAGGCCCACACTGAGTGATGGATGGATAGAGAGGGTCTACAAAAAGAAGAGACGCAAAACAGCTGCTTTAGGAAAGACAGAGGTTTCAGGAAAACCAAAAGAAAGAACAAATATCAATTTTTTCTTTTCTTTTTTCTTTAATAATTCATGAATAAAGTAGTGTCTATTTCATCATTACTCTCTTTGAACCTCCTATATTCCTCTACTGTTCTATCCAAGTCCAAACATATAGGCAGCACTTCTTGCTAGTTGTAGTACACTTTCAAAATCATACATTAAAAAGATGAGTTAGGAAGAAAGAACTTATAAAAAAAGAATGTAGATGCGTGCAGCAATTATCAGTTTTCCACTGTGGGCAATTTGGATTTCATTGCCATGGATCTATGATGTTCTAGAAACAAGTCTAAGAATTTGGTAGAAAGTATTACTTACTCAAGTATTCATGGAGTAATTTAGTACTGAAACTTTTATGAAATGGTGAAGAATTTCTGTAGATTTCATTGTGAGGAAAACCTTTGGTAATGTTGAAGTTGCCATGTCTTTAAAAGTCAACTGAGGAGTAGTAAAATTTGGCATAATTGAGAAACAGTTGCTTAGCACATTACAAAATCAGATGTGCTATTTTACAGAAATTAATGTGAAGACAAGAGAAAAAAAAAAGAGGAAAAAAAGACAAGAGAATCACTATATGGCTCATTACAAGTAAATTTGATTCTGTTCAAACAACCCTGACTACAGAGACATTTGAATCAGCAAAATGAGACACTTAGGAAAGCACTGGTATATCTCTGTCTTGCTGGACTGTCCTAGCTCTTCATCCCCTTAGTAGTAATCAGTTGAGAAGACTCATTCATATTTCACATCTTATTACAGAGATGGTATTTGTGCTAAATATCTGAAAGTCCTGTTTCTAAAGCAGAAACAGAATAAGGAATGACATCCTTATCCTACAAAGCCAAAAAAAAAAAAACGTGAGCAAATTCTTACATGATGTTCTACTGTAGTGTGAGAAGGGAATTTTTGTATATTTTTTGTTGTGTCCCTCCCCCTATCTTTTGCTCGACACAAAGATACGTTGGTTTCACTCTATTTTAATGATAAAATCAGTGTTAGCTTTTAATTTCACTCATTCAAAAAAAAATAGGGGAAGAGTAAAATGTCAGTTTTTTTTTCAAATGGAGGCACATTTTTCTCACTCTGTTTCGGGGGTTAACTGTGCAGGAAAGTCCATGGGAGGAGATTCCTAACCTAGCTATCAAAACCAATACTGACAGGCTATAACTTCTAATCAAAGACTGACCTCACTGAGAGTGTATAGGACTCTAGGGAAAATCTTGGGAACTACAGACTGGTGAGTCTGACTTCCATCCCTTGAAAGATGACAGAGTCTATAATAAACAATAAAATCATACAGTACATGAACTATATTTTCTGTTGGGCAGCATGACTTCTGCAAAGGGAAAACTCACCTCAATAATCTGCTGAAGTTCTAGCAGGGGGACTGTAAATGAATTGATGAAAGGCAAGGAATATTAAAGAGAAGAGACTTTTCAAGAGACAAGTCAATAGGGATTGGTCCTGGAAGCAATTTTACTCAACATCTTTGTCCATGACCTGGAGAAAAAATAAGTAGAGGAATAACTAACTCTGTAGACATGAAAACCACTTTTCTGCTGACACGGAGATGCTGACAGATCTCATAAAAATTTACAAATGGCTGACAAATAAACTCCGATGTGGATAAACCTGAAATAATGCACGTAAGAAAAAGAACCAAAAAACCTAAACCATGAACCTGAAGGTTCATAAAGCTGGACATGAAACTGGCAGTTATAGTTCAGGTAAGAAATCTTGGTTTCATGTTGTCAGGTCTCTGAAATCTTCAATTCAATGCACAGCGGCCACTGAGAAAGCCAGTGAAATTGTGGGCACCATCATGAAATTGTGGATAGCAAAATAGGATACGTTTTTTGTATCTAAAAGGGGTCGCACACCCACATCTTGAGCAGGTTTGTGTACTTTTCTGGCTTACACACCCCAAGACAGACATACTGAAGTTAAAGAGGGTGAAATGAAGGACAAGCGTTATGATCAGGGTGATGGTGTGGCTGCCTCTTGAAGGGAAATTGAAAGACTTAGACAATTCAGGAATCTGAGGTGTGATACTATAAAGATTTACTAAAGGTGAAAGCTCTGGGTGAGCTGAATGTGGGAATGTTGTTCAACACAACACAACATGCAATAAAAGAAGCAAGGAAATAAGGAAAGGCTTTTTTAGTTTTTTTCTTTTATACTGACAAAAGGAAAAGCTTCTTTATGCAGTAAGTGGTGAACCTCTGGAATTTGCTACCACAGGAGATTATGTGGAAGGACATTATTAGATAGTTTATAAAGGAACTAGTTGTTCACAGACATTATGTCTGTAAAATGGAGACCAACAGGATGAGCTGTGGAACTACAAAAGGAATAGTTTTCAGATAGAGGCTAGTTTTGCTTGCTTGCCTTGAAAAGGATCTCTGCTGAGGCCTGAACACCAGGACTGATGAAAAATTGGTAATTTCTTATTTTTCTTCCATCTGTGTACTAGTTTGATAGTAGACATGATGTCCATAGTCTTTCCTATGGCAGGCCCTACACATGCCAGTTCTGAAAAAAAGCCACGTAAGCAATGGATGATTAAGATTTTACTCTAAGCTCAATAGCTGTGGTGAAAATTAGGGAATTTAAAGTCAGGCTCAGCACCATGCTAAAACACCTGCTTAGTGAGGATTAACTATGGTCTATATAGAAAATATTTCATGGTTCTATGCCCCTAAAATATTATAACCCCAAAGACCTGCAATCACCTGCGACACTGAGTGAAATCACCTGTTCCCAGAAACACATTGTTATCCAAGGCAGGAGTAAGTTTAAGGAACTCATTTTTTTCTGGGACTTTGGAAGCAGTTGATGTGTTCCATTCTGTCTGGGGATATATTTTGTGAAACCTTAGCTCATTATTTACCTTCTGGATATTTTATGCCCCAGGTGGGCCAGTATCATGAATATTTCAAAAGAGGCTTTGTTTATCACTATGAGCATAATATAAGGAGAAAAAAAATGTCAGTTCGCAGAGGCAGCTGCTTCTTCTGCTCCAAGAGTTTGGGTTGTAGATGTCATTTTTATAAACCTAGTCAGCAAGGGCACTGGAGTCTAAATGATGCTGACGGATGCTATGGAAGTAGTTTGTCCTTTGTGAAGACGTTTTATCATAGCGCTCATAATTGGAAGAGTAAGCATATAGATCCAAAGCAGAGATTCACCAGGGAAGTCCTGATTGTGCTGTGAGAAATGTCTTCTCTCTAAAAGGAGGGTAGAAGTTATGACCTGTTTTTGGTACCCAGCACATGACTGGGAGTGAGAAATGGGTAAAATTCTAACCTCATCTAAGGCTTTGTGAGTCCTGGAAGGAGAGAGCCCCATCCTTATTCCACTGCAGGTGTGGAAAAGAGCCTGACTGGGATCTCCACAGCAATGGACACAGTAAGTTAAGATCTATTAAAGAAATGCTCTGAGACTGTGCTAGCCAAACTACAGGTAAATTAATTACCTTCATTACCCTTTTCTTTAGGAAGAAAACTTAATTTTAGGCTGCTCTTAAGGACTTAGACTGGTCACCGTGCTCCCTCTGTGCCTTGCATCTGTCTCTCCAAAATTGTAAGCCTCCTTCAGCTGGTACATATATCATCACCACACCTAAGGAAGAAGAATACCTGAAAGCCTCTTGTGGTCCACACTCATCAGAAGTTGTGTATGAAAATGCATATGTAAAATGCTGGGTTCTACATTTCTTCATGAGAAGATAGAGAAAAATAACCAAACCCAAACCAAATTCACCTTAAACAAAGGCATGAAAGCCTTGAATAAAACAATATGTTAGTTTCGCCATAGACCTCTTAAGAACAAAACAAAAATAGTGTTGTGCAACTAAATAACAAAAGGTATTGTGCTTGATATTCCACATGCAGCTTATGAATATTTTTTTGGAATGGCCTGAAATGCAGAGAGTTTAAAAGGAACGTAGGGGGCTATATTGCTACATGCTTCTGCTATTCATACTTCAGACTGGGAGGCAGACCAGACTGTTAGGTATGCTGACTGGATGAACCAGAGCTGCATCAAGGAACTCCTTCAGCTCCAGCATAGCATGTTGCTAAATCCACGGTGAAGATAAAGCTTGCTATGCACACCACAATGCTCATCAATAGACAGCACTAATACTTATAGCAGAAGATATTTTTAAACTGGCCACGTTTTGATGCCTCCTCTCTCATATTCACTCCTCAGAACCTCAATAATGATCTGTGAGAACTCCTTTAAAACCCACCAGGCATAAAATCATTTGCAACAGAGTTCATCAGCAAAAGATATTCTGTCATAAATAGATAACTTCTGGGTCCCATTTTTGATGTACGATTTCTGAGATTGCCTCTGCATGCAATGATGATAAACATATGAGCAAAATATGTCAGGTTGTAGGAAAAAATTGGGTTAATACTTTAACCCTTAAGAGGTATGGGTTATTTTACGCACATCTTAGACACATTATAATTTTTGTTATGATAGCAATACTCCAGAGTCATTCATTTATCTGAAGACTTTTAGATTTATTCCAGCGAGATCAAAAGGAAGACAAATTAAACTGACATCCAACAAATAGCCTTCCAAATATGTAAATCAAGAGATATGAATCTGCAGTTATTGATAGGTACAAATTACCAGTAATTGGCCAGAAGAGGTAAGAGCTTTGTCCTGTTCCACTCACTCTTTCTCAAAATTCAGAGGAAAGAAATTCAATTAACCAAAAAACTTGAAAACACCTAAGTACTCATCAGTCTCTTTCATTTATTCTAAGCATGATTACAGACAAGTGTTATTACTCACTTTGATTAAAAAAAAGCATATTACAACCATTAAATCTATCTGAAAATTAATAAGAACAGTTAGCATTAAAAAATCTGGTTTAGACCACTTACCACCTTAGCTGTAAGGACTGTTAAGTTTTGAACAATTGACTCAGAGGAGTGTTCAACTTGAGTGATTTATACTTACAAGTGAACCAGCTGAGGTTTGATTACGTGATTTAAAAAAAAAAAAGAAAAAAAAAGAAAAAATATATTCCTGCTTCTTGATTTCAAATATTGTTTTTCTTCCCAAAGGGTGAAATACAGGATGCATAGAGGAGTTGAATCATAATAAGTGTCAGAGAGATACAGCATCTTAAAGCCCTGGAGAAGTCCTAATTTGAATTCTATTCTGAACTTCCTGGCTTAGGCCTCTGTCTACATCCTCCTGCTTTTATTCTCTTTAGTTGTGCACTAACAACTTTAAGGCTCGTGCAGCATGTAAGCTGATTGCTTTGAATATAAATGGGTAGACTATTAAAAGCAGAATTTAGGCTTCTACTCATAAATCATAAAAGGAAGCATAAACTCTGTGTTTTAGTGGAGATTTAAATTCCTAAATGGGTTTTATAGGTGCCACATAAGACCTATTGACAATACCCCTTTATGATAAAAAGTAAATAGAAGTGACAAAGTCAGAATTCAAAATGCCACTGCTTAGCTCCCACTAGCCTGAAGAAGACCGAAAAATGGCTGGAGGAAATCTCAGAGGGAAACAAATGATAACATGAAATTAAATGTGTAATATTCCTTTTTATGCTGTGTGGGGGAAAAAAGCACTCAGAGAATGAGCTGGTACATTTGCATAACAAAGGAAATCAACAACAACAACAAATTGCCATCGTGTTCAAAGCTGATAATTGCACAGATGACAACAAGAAAGCACCTTTCTTCTCAGCTCTCTGGGGGACAAGCCTTGTCGAGATGAGGAAAAAAGGTGGAAAGTGACCCCACTTGCTTTCATGAAAATTAGCAACCTCAGAAAATGTCTTTGGTGCAAGGGGGTGGCCAGTGAATGGTGTGAATGCTAATGAACACAATGAGGGCAGAGGCTCAGCCAATGTTCCCATCAGCTCCATCAGACAATCAACAACTGGCTCTTCTTCAAACCACCCTCACCCAGATTACCAATGTCCAACTCACCTTGCCAAGAAAGTTTTTCTTGAGAGGCACTTTTGAGGGGTTTCTGGGTTTTGTGTGCTTGTTTGTTGTTTGGTTTTTTTTTTTTTCTCTGCTATTTTCTTTCAAATACAAGCTGAATTTCAGTTCTTTGAGCCCTGTGAAATGTGGGAATTTCTGGTCTTTCTGTACAGTCCCAAGTAGTGTTCCTCAGTTTTTCCAAGCCAGTGTTTGGACCTTATCTCACCTTACTGAGTTCAAGGTTGAGGTATTTGCAATCATTTTCTCCTGTGAGTTTCCCAAGACCAAGAAGATTTCTCACTCTGGAGGAAAGGTGGTACTTTAGGCACCAGCAGATCACCAATTGTAACTGGTTTTGTCAGCATGAAAATATGTATTTGCTTCGTCTGCAAGATGAAACATAATCTGATTTATCCAATGACTTCCTAGAAGTACTCTGACTCCAGAAGTCTACTAAAAGTGCTGAATAGTGGTGGCTTTTTTTTTTTTTTTTAATTATCCAGTGGTAGGGTGTCCTTGAATAGATCTTCAAAACTCTTTGAAAGTATATGACTGATGCTGAAAGTCCTAGACAGAAGGACAGGCTGCAAGAGACCAGGACCAACTGATATGTCCCTGTTTAACTCACTACTTCTTACTCTTTTCCATTCCTGCATCAATAATGCAGCAGGCAACAAAAATGAGCAAAAAAGTAACAGACACTTATTCTAGTCCTTATTTGGGCTGGCCCTAGTAGCACAAAAATAGCTCCCATTGGCAAATCTCCACAGACCTGAGAGGTTTAAGCCCCTGAAATCTGTCCTTTAACTATATGGAAAATATCTATAAAACTTAAAAGAGTATGCACCATCTAATTTAAGAAAAATTCCTTTTAGACTTTTAAGAGTTAAACATAAATAAAAAGAGTTCTAGAGAGATAAATTATTTGTCAGGCATTTAAAAGTCTTTGCTACAGAATTCAGCTACAGTTTTAATTTTCCTTCTATAGAATTTATTAAAAAACAAACAGTTCCTCCATCAACAACCCCCCACCCCACCCCCAAATAACACAGGGAAGAAAATGTCTAAAATCAGTCAGGTATTGTTTTGTTTTCAAATCTCCTGTGATTTTCATATTTGGTGTCTGATGTCTAGTTTTCTTTTATTCTTTCCAGAATAAATGGATGGCAGTCAGGGAGACCTTGAATGGACAGGCAGTTAGGTACCCACATGAGATCCCTGGGTTCAACCCTGGATAGCAGAAAAGACAGAAACTTTTGCCTGAGGCTTTAACATCCTACATACCTTAACCTGTCAGTCCTTACAGTTGGAACAGTTTCATCTTTTATAAATAATAAAATATTTGCAGGGAAAGGGGGTGCAGGCATGAAAGTTCTGTCATTGGGGGACTCATTTAGGAAGACTGAAGGCAAAGATTCAAATCCTTCAGCATACGAAGAAAAGAGCAGGTAAAAGGCTTTCCTATCATCTAGACAAATATAATGAGCACTGGGCAGCACTCAATCTCTGTCAAGTGGGTGGATTTACCTACCTCACCCTTCTCCTTGCGGACAGTAAATATGAGAGATCTTAACATTACTCTACATTATCATTAAAACATGCTCAATCCTCAAAAAATCTGTCATTGGGTGGATCTCTTTCATTGCAGACAACACTTGGCTCCTAGAAGCAAAACTGCAATGTTGTAGAAATAGATGAAGAGATGACCAGGAAGGGGACAAACACCCATATGGGACTGTGGTGTCCCACAGATAATTCTGACAGATCCTGTAGCTATCTTCAGACTCTGCTCATATTTTTGTCTAGGCATATCTAATTTGAAAGCAGGCAAAGGAATTTGCTGTAGGACAAAATAAAGTTTTACATCTACCTGTTCCTTTTGCTGCCTGAGATATTTGTCATTCAGGACTATCATCCTCATGCTACAGAGCACAATAGCTTTGTTTCTGTCTCTGCTTCATCTCCAGCCATCAAATGGAAGCAAAGTAGCTACTAGTTTCTCATGGGGCAGTCTGGGATGTTCACTGGCTGTACAGCTATGACAAAATAAAAATGTTAATCTGAATTTTCTGAAATTGTGTGAAGTTGAACACTTTCTGTGTTTGTTCTGTTTGTTTTGGATGAGTTACAAGATTAAGGCATTCTTGTCTGAAGCTTGTAGAGCAGCTCATCAAGACCTAATCAGGTAAGTGAGTCCTCTGTTGGCCGATTTCCCTGCCTGCAGTGGCTGAAGCACCAAGTGGCATTTCTCTGGGTGCAGGTTCCACTAGATGCCTCTTTAACGTGTTACCCCTGCCAGATTTCAGTTGGAGCAGCACATCTAGGGTGTGCAGATAGATGAGTGCTTCCAAGGGAGGACAGCAGGTGCACAGAGTGGACTGTGAAAATGAGGGGAATAGGACTTGCATCGATCTTGGCTGAGTGCAGCAATCTGAGCCATGGACAACTCTCTCTAATGGGCTGTGAGAATTGTGCTGAGAGGCACAAAGTGTGGCACAGGCAGAGGGAAAGCTGGAAATACCTTGAAGTGAGAATCAGCCTAAATCCATCACAATGCACAATCAAGTACATATGCAAAGCTGGTCTTGAGGTGCTGCCTAGAGGCTCATAAAATCAGTTGTCTATGCTGGTCATTAGCAAGAGGTTAAAGCTGTTAATTTTCTGTAGTGTACTTCAGTCTACTGATAGACAGAGCTGGAAGGTGCTTCCTCAATATTTTTACCTAGTTCCTAAATAGGAACAAGTTATTTCAGACTTTGTGAAATTAATGAGGACTGTTTGCCAATGGCTTCCTTGTGACTGGATTCTCTGATGTCCAATAAAGGACAACATCAATTAGCTCTTTCTTCAGTGGAAGCAGTGGTAGTGCCTTTTCCTCACCATTTTACCTGTTTCCAAAATTCATATTAAAGCAGGATGTATCTGAGTCTTTTTACCTCCACTGCTTAATTTATCCAAAATCAGCTGAGTTCAAAAGTTGAAGGACAGATACAGACTGTATTCCTTCCCCTTGAAGCCAGATTTATAATTTTAGATTAAGTCAGAGTTGCTTAGGCATCTCCATGGCAGTACTATATAATTTCTTCAGTGAACAGGTTAAGATAAAATTATCATGACCACTCTTCAGCTGAGCTGATTAGCCCGTGCCTCACCAACAACTGCCCCTCTCTGGGGGTCTGATCCCATGATTCAGTCAGACCCTGCCTGTGTGCATAAGGACCTACTCCCCTGTAATGTTCAGAAACGTCTGGCAGATGTTAAGATATATCAGAATCTCACTAGGGAATTAACTGAGGTCTAACCCCAAGGGACAGATAGTGAAACAAGGAAAAAGGAAAAATTGGGCTACATGAATTGTCCAAGGAATGAAGAAAGATTGTGGCATAAACCCACTTTTTTTCCCGAATACCAACTTAGGACATTCAATAATATCCCATCTTTAAACACTGATTATTTGGTATTTGGTACAACCCTGCAGTACTTGGAGTGTTTTGTCTAGGTTTTCACTGGGTTTTGTTTCCCTTGAACCAAATTCAGATCTTTCAAGTGATAGTTTACAGCAGGTGCAGGGCTATTACTTTTCTCTCATTATATTCATCCACATAACCAGACCAGACCATTCCCACTACTGAAGAAGAATTTAAACTCCTGCTATGTGCCCTCCAGACAGAAATCTCATCCTGTGCTACCACCAGGTCAATTTCTAGCAGGACAGTGAAGGCAACCCTTCCAAATCCCACGTCCCTTTTCCTCCTTAACATTGGGTTCCTCTGCCCTTTGCTTATTTCATTTCCTGTGCTCACCATGCAATGAACCTCCCCAGGTTCATTCATTCATTTCACCTTGGCAGCATGTCACTGCACAGACAATCTATTGAGGATGAGATTGAAATAATATTACACTACCGAGCTGATAATTCCTGACTTTAATATCTCTTAGCAGCATCTTCATTGTGCTATGTCAGTGAAACAGATCAGACAGTCTATTGTAAACCAAAGGGAGTGTGGGGGGAATACTTCTGCTATCAAAATTAAACTTCTAATACATCAGAAACAGAAGGTGAAGGGGCAAAAGAAATGCAAGGGAATGGATCCGTTACCTTTAAAGTAGCACCTCTGAGAAGGTAGCTAATAAACATTGATATTTAACTCCAAGCACTTTTCCTCCCTCTCTTTTCTCCCATCTCCTTGTCTTGACTGCTCCCAATAATACACTAGGTAGATTATATATAGCTCATTTTAGTGACATCATAACCATTCCTTTGGTCATTATCATGTTACTTAAACAGATTTATGGTCGGTGCATTTGAATTAAAAAAAAAAAAGATGAAGGGGGAATGTTCAAGGAGCCAGGAGGAAAGATATTAGAGAAGTGTGGTTGAGACACCCTTAAGAAGCTCTGTGAGTCACTTTGATCTCTAAATCCAGTCAGTAACTCTGTCTTGTAGGTAAGAGACAGGGCACAGAGTTGGGACAACCTTAGTATTGTTCTTGATCCTTCTGGTTTTTGGCTATCTGGCCCACAAGGATTGTTTAGCTTTTATCACTGTTTCTCCATCTCAAGTTTATGTGTGAAAGAATATTTTCTGTGCTTTAACAGCTAGATGGACAGGCTCATGTTAAGAATATTCACTCCTCTGCTTCTGTTGGTATGGCAACAGGGGAGAACTTGGCTCAACAGTTGTCTCTAATAGACCCAGATCATGGGTCAGATCTGATCCTGAATGCTGATATTTCACCTGAGGAAGAGGATGGAGCTGGATAGAGGAGTAGTTCAAATTCATTAAATATCCTCTGCTGCCTCAGCAAGCAGCTTATCAAGGGAATCATTAACAGCGTGAAATTTTTAAATGTGTGTTTACAAATGAGTCTATAAAGAAGGTGCCTGGAAGAGCCTTTCAGTTCTTCTAGGTGAATTCAAAGGCCACATCAGCTACGGATAAAATGCAAGAAGTTGAAGAGGTCAAATGTGAAACAAATGGACCTCTGTTTAACTCTTCATTTCCCGGTGATGCTGGCTGATTTCCTTCTGCCTCTCTACCACTCAACCTGTCTTTCTGGCATTCCTTGTTGCGTGCTGGTATCACAGATTATCCCTCCTGCACCCTGTTGCTGTCTGGTATTACCATTGCTGCCTATATCTAAGCTACAAGTGTGAAATCAGAGGACAAAGAAGAACTAACACCCTGCATCTCTCTTCCTGATACTGTCTCATACCTGTTCCTGGAGGAATCCCAGATTGAGATGATCTAGCTTGCTGCATTACAAGCCTGGTTAAAAGTGTATATGAGTGCCATGTTAAGGCTGGATAACTTACCAGAGAGGAAAAGCCAAAGGAAAGAAAATAAAAAATAAAGTTTTTAATGGGTTTCTGAACTTTCTGAAAGGCTGCAGACACAGCATCCTAGTTTTTGAGATCTACGCACTGATGAGTTTTCCCCTTTTTCTTTTGCTGTTAAAGTTCCTCATGCAGCCAAAATACAAGCAGTCTCTTGGCACTGATTTATATTATTTTTAAAGATGTGCAGCCAGCAACAGTTTTAAGCCCTCAAAATCTAATGATATTTTTTCCTTTAAAGAAGAAAGAGAAAGGGAAAGAAGTGATCTTCCACAGCAGATCGGAGCAGAAGGAGGTGACTGGTAAAAGTTGTGACTGGCAAATTGAGCACCATCCCCTAATTAGGTGGGAACTTGATATCTGCAGTGTGACTTCTGACCTGGTAAAGTCCTTCTCTGACCAGAGGAGGGAATAAATCCAACACCTGAGTGTTAGAGTCTTCATGGTCTAAAATCTCTTTAGCTCTATTAGGAACCTCAAATTTAAATGATTCTTTCTTCAAACTCTGAAAAAAATGTTCTGAAAATAGTTAATTTTAAGATTAAGGTACTGGAATAAGACTGAAGACACTTCAGTCTTATTACCAATTCTGTACCAAAATTTCATAGTCACAGTGGGAAAGGTGCATGATTTCAGTCACATTTGTTGAAAAGGGATGTTCTTTTGCTTGTCTTGTTATTGTAAAACAAAACAAAAAAACCCAAAACACAAAACAAAACACAAAATCAACCAAGTAAAAAAACCAGCTTTGGGAAGGGGTGTTCTCCTGACATGCAAGTCCTGCTCTCAGGCTCCTCTGAAGCATAAACAGCCAGAAGCAATTCAGGACTGGCATATCTTCATCAGAACACTGGGAGTACTTTCATTGGTACAGATTTAGTCATCTACAGTACTGGCATTTACATCTGAGATAGTCATCTAGGTCACCTTCACAACCCATGAGAAACAGTCAATTCTAGAGGACGATCCATTTAATTCAAATGTAGACGTCAGGAGATTCACTCTCTGGAATTGCCTATTTCTCTCCACTGATTGTGTACAGAGTTTAGGCAGTCAGGTCAGATGTCTGTTCATTATACACATTTATCAATGAATCCCAAGTTGTGACACCCAGCAGAAGACACCTTCCTCAAAGCATCTAGACTTCCCATTGTTGTGTTTGTGGTTAGCTCTCAAATGTGGGATCCTAGTGGCCTATGGAAACTCTCTCAGGGCTCAGCTTTTGCCCTGATCTGCAATAGCTCAGAGGCTTAGAACAGGAATATGTGCTGAAGAGGGAAGCAGGCAACAACTTTTGATTTCGATATAAAGAAAAGCAACACCCACCCATCTTCAAACGTGAGCAATTCTGTCTGCAAGGGAAGTAACGCACTTTGGCTTGTGAAATATTTTTTCATGTGTCAGCAGTGGTGGGCATTCTCCACAGTCCACTAAGGCATCACGTTTCATGAAGTTAAGGACAGCCAAAGAAACAGCATTTCCTTCATTTGGGAGCCTGATTCCGCAAAGCTGGTGAGAACTTCACATTTAATTGGATCTGTCCAAAGAGTTCAAAGGTTAAAACTGGGGACAAGGTAGGAAGGAAGACTAAAAGGCACTGAGGAAAAAATGAACTGTAGGAAAAGAAAATAAAATTAAAGGTAAAAGAACATAATAAAATGAACAAGCCAGCCTGGAAACCACCCCAGTGCCACAAAGGAAGCCATTCATTTACATTCGTAAGAAACGCAACAACAGCTGGAGGTGTCTGAGCACTGCCATTCCACAGATGATGTCAGGCCTGCAGAAGATTTTTCAATTAATTTCTCTTGACCCTGTGCCTTGAACCCTCATTCCTATTTTTAACAACCCCATTCTGTTGAATGACCTTGGGACCTAGTGACCAATAATGCCCATTTAAGTAACTGCGGGGGTGTCGGTAAGTATGCAAGGAGAATTTGCAAAGGGCTCATTATATAAAGAGTTAGTTACCACAAAGAAGGACTCTCTCTCTCTCTCTCTCATTCTTGCCTGTAGGCTAGTAGTTGGGGACCTTGAACAGAGACTTGGTCACACTAAACACACAAAAAAGGCCATTCTGCATGTAGATGGCTGCAGAATGGAGGAAAAAAGAAAGGACATATGAACATACACCAATCAAACATAGCAGCATCATGGAGAAACCATCAAAAACTTCATATTTCTTCTTTTCCACTAACAGATAGAAAAGAATTTCAACTGAAATGAGAAAAAGAGAAGTGCCAGATTGTGTTTCACATCAGGGTGTGCATCCTACACTAGTCCTGTTAATCATTTGGAAAGACTAACTCATAAAGGATTTGGCTTCAAGTTCATGTATGTGCAGCAAATGCAGAGAACAATTCTTTCTGTCACAAGAAAGTAAGATGCACTAAGCCTTTTTACCTTGCCAGTGTTACAGAAAACAATTTTATGCCCACAAGATACACGCTTCAAAACATCCTGGGAAAAGTGCAGCAATAACCCTTGGTTGCAAACATAACATTTATTCCAGTATGAAAATACGTGTTGCCCTCTTGTAAGCATTGTAAGATTATGAACATGTGTTCTCTTTCCTGTTTTTGGTACATGTGTTTGGCAGGCTGAAAAGTAAGATGCTTCTTTGTTTTCTAAAAAAAAAAAAAAAAAGAATTAAAAAAAGATGAAATTATCCTCTGTTGGATAGTGCTATGATGATACCACAGGAACAAAACCAGCAGGTACTGTGGTGTTATGCAAACCTCTCTGTGCTCCTCTGTTGATTGAATGAGCACCATCTTGCCCTTAACTCTAGGTTTCAACCATCTTTCCTTTCACATAATGCTCTGTATCCAAGAGAGGCAATAACAGTAGATAAGGCAAGGTTTAAAATAAATGAATGATAAACTCAGTAGACTGTGTTGGATTTAAAGCTGGATTCTGCTGCAAGGGAAAGGAACATTTTCTTTGTAGTGTTCCCACTCCTGGGGTTCTGGCAGGTAAGAGCCAAAAAAGAGGTAAGAGGATTTATAGGAGTTGTGGGTGATGTTGGATTAAGGCTATTAATCAGAACGTAAAAACTGTCATCCTGGGTCAGACTAAAAGTCTGTAACAAAATAACCTGTTCCTGACAGTGACCTGTAACAGATGTTTGGGGAAAGTGTATAAAAACCATGGCAATTACAGAGTGATCTTTCCCCTGGCTGTACTCTTGAGTCTGAAATCAGCAGTTTAGAAACTTCCCAGGTTTTTGTTTCGTAAACTTTCAGAAGGTTTGCATTAAAAGTTGCAGAAATCCACCAGGAAGTCAGGCACTGCAGATGTGTACTGGTGAAAGCCTTTCTCTCTCAGGAATGAACAGCTTTATAATATTACTCCAAACAGTTTTAATCCCTTGACTAAAAACACCACCGGCATGTAAGCGACAGTTTGGTATACCCTGTGATGCTATTTCAGCCCCATCAGCTCTTGCCAAAATGCACAAACCTACCAAGACGTATGAACCTAGCAAATTATATGGTGAAGGGCTGCACGCAGGACTGGAGCAGGAAGATTTCAAGGCTCTCTCCTCTGCAAGTTCATTAATTATGATAAACCTGTTCATCCAGCATCCCTTGAAAAACTCCTCTCCATGTAATGTCCTTGTACCACTCTCGCTGGGTCATCGACTAGCAAGGCGGCCAACACACTCTGCCCCAGCAGCTCTACAAAAAACTGATCCTAGGCAGTGATCAAAGGAAAGAGAAGGGCAAAGCACCAGCAGAACAAAGAAGATAAGGACCACAGAAATCCATCAAATTTTAAAATGCATCGGATGCACTAACATCTCAGAGGAGACTCAGATAAGGACACAAGTAGCTCTTCTTACATATTCCTTCAAGGCTGAGCTCTGACACGCAGTCTGACTTACCCTCCAACAAGTTTGTTCACCTATTTGTTCGTTCAGACTTTCTCTTTAAATGAAGAGATTTCATTTTGCTGACCTCCATTGATTATTAATAAACAAGAACCAAGAATCAAAATGCTGCTGTGTCTATTTCTCCACCAGTCACACAAATCTATTTGCATCTGCGAGCTCCTATCACTCTACTTTCATCCAGGACGGAGACCTCTTGTGTGTGTCTTTAAAACAATCTTGTCTCTGCTATGTTCAGACCTTGTTTCTGTGTTGTATATTTCCAGACATCAGGAAAAACCTCCCTTTTTTCTTGTCAATTCCAATTAGTTTCTATTATAACTTTTTTCTTTCCTTTCCTTATATCTTTTAATCCCCCCTTCTCTTTAATACCCTGTCTCTGTACTGGTGCTGCTTAACTCCCAAGAAGTGTTTTGGGACATAGTTGATTAAAAAGATAGAGAAGATTAAATTCAAGCAGTTCTGTATTTTTACTTTTGCCCTTCCACTTTACCCTTTCAGTATAACATCTGTAAAAATGAAAGTATTTATATATTTGGTAATTTACTTTTTTGTCCGTCAAAATATTCTATATCCATTGTTGAGGTAGAAACATATGTGATGAATCTAAAAATTATACTAAATTTTTCCCTTTAAAACTTACTGTAGTGTTTCAACTATAGTATTATTTATATAACAGTCCTCATGTTTTCTAGACATTTAAAATAAATTCATGTTATAGTTATAACATTTCTCTGATGTCATGCGAAATGCCTAAAGCACTTTGGGTTTGAATTTCTTTCTTTTCAAGCAGAGTTTTAGGTACTAATGGATTGACTTGTTTACAGACATGGAAGTTTCAGGAGAAGAAATTAGATATGAGGCTTTGGTCATTACAAGTTTAAACCTCAGATAATCCTCATCCTCCTTAACTGAAAACTCAAATTTAATGGATTTTATTTGAATTTCTTTCTGTACATAGAAAGGTGGGGATTTTTCCCCTCCTTAGAAAGCTATGCAGGATATTGGAACTAGATGATCTGTAATGCCTTTTCCAACCCAAATTATTATATCATTCTATGATAATCCCAAGGAAAAAAAAAAATCAGCCTTCTGCCTGAAGTTTTGACACATATTCTCTTTCCTTCAAGCCTGACTTATTTGTAAAAACTTCTAATAAACATGAATCTGACATTCAGCCTAATATGCCGGAATCAAAAGCTGTTATTGACTTTGCCATATTGATCAATGGTGGCCCAAGCCCCGTAATAGATTGCGGTGTTTCTCTCTAAATGCAGCTGCTCAGCTGTTCCCTCTCTGCATTAAATGAATGTTCCTCTGACAGGAACTGTTAAAATGACCTGGTTCAGAGCCTCTTGTCCTGGTGCACTTCCAGAGCCATGCAAACACTGAAGCAGCAGGTTGCTACTTCTGTTTGGACGTGCAGTTCACGTGGCTCTTTGCTACTCACTCCTGTTTTATCCCTTCTCAGCAATGCCTCCATCCCCTTCCCCGTGGCACATCTCACCAGCACTTGTGCTTTGCTGCTCTGCTGTGTGCTGTATTCTCACTGCATAGACTGGGAACAGAGCCACAGGGAGGCTAATTGCCTTGTCACACAGAGAGCTCGTGCCTAAGAGGGAGTTTGAAGCCATTTCTTTGATATCAGCAGCAGGTATATGAAATGTTGACTAGCTCCTCTCTCTTTATGTTCCTCAAACCAACCTTCTATGCCCAGCTCTAAATTCCAGCCTCTAGGTGAGGATATCTTCGCCTGCTTGAAGAGTATGGTAGGACAGCTTCTCCATGACATCAGTCTGACCTCACAGGAGTATGGAGAAGGAGAATCTTAAGCATAGGGGTGAATTATCCTACAGCAGACTGTGGAGTCATGGCCTTCCCTGTGCTACCTGGAGGTGATCACCCCAAAAAAAGTCTGGGAATAGCAGCAAATCCCTTCAATAAGCGACAGCAACAACCATCTGGAAGGCAGTCCCTATGTTTTATACTGTTCTGGGACGGGATTTGGGTCCATGATCAGTCCAGTTAAGGTCCTAGAGGAAGCAAGCTTTCATGAGGAGTACAAGAATTCAAAAAACACAGGAAATGTTGCTATTTCTACAGCTGCCACTTCTCTTGGAGCCAGGGGAAAAAAAAGGGCAACAACTACACATGCTTTGTGGAAATATGCAATTCAAAAATGTTTAAATGCAGGGATTTCTAAGGAAAATTTCTTCCTCTCTTCTGAACAAAAAGATGTAATCTGTACTGAACAGCCAGTTGCAAAAAGTGTTTCAATATTATCTTTTCACAGGAAAAAATTATACATAATGCTGAAGAAAAGTGAGATGAAAACATAAATGCTGTTTTCAGTGACATGTTTTATTTTTCTCAGATTGCTCTCCTGAGTTAGAATAGCTCCACTGGATTTAATCAGAAGAGAAACCAAAGATTAAAGAAAGGCAGAGAGGTTGAGTGGTCTACTCAAGACAGGTCACGATTTTAAGTGAGACCCAAGAAGGTCAGGAGCAAGGTGTGTGCAGGAGCTAACCAGAGGAAAGCTATCATTGCTCTTTCCTGAGAGCAAGCCCAGAGCCAACATTCCCAGATCTATAAATAAACAGCATTTTGTCAAACTGGAAGAAAAACAAAACTGTGCTATGAAGCAAACAATGGACACTGGTATTGAAATGAAAGGATATGGAGAACATGAGAGTTTTAGAGCAGGTGGCATCAAACCCTTCCAGAGCAAGTCAAGGGCTCGGTGTCCCCAAAGCAACTCAACAGAGAGATCCCCAAAGCAATCTCTTACAGAGTCTTCTGTAGTATGTAAATTTATTGAAATACAGTCCCCTTTGCCTACTGGGAGATGAGTACGCTGTGATCTGTCCTCTCAACCCACACTGACACAGGCAGCTGACATTGTGGTTTTGAAGATTTCCCTTTTGTTTTTACTGCCAGCTCGTGGGAGGGGGAGAGAAAGAGGAAGGGGAAAGAGGAGGGCGTACCGCGCCCGCGAGTGTGTGTAGGCAGGCCAAGAGAATCTGTGCCACCAAACACCCAGATGGCAGGAAAAATTCACCTTTTACTAACTGGATCCCTGGCAGATTTTTACAGCGTGTGGGTGGGAGAGAGGGCAGGGGCTGTGAGGAGGATGCAGGAAAGCAGAGCATGTAAATGCACATATGTTTGCACCAGAAAAAGGGAGAGAAGGGCATACAGTGAATTAAGAGGCTTTCATCTGCATGTACAGAGTGACAGAGCTGCTCAGGAGAGAGGAGCTGAGTTATGGCAATGTCCTTCAGGAGCAGAAATCCAAACATCCAATAAACCTCTCCTTTGGCCTCCTCTGCACAGAGGCACACAGGAGGCCTCTAGCTCCTAGTACCCTTGCAAGGTATGTTACAGGACAATTTCATTCTCTCAAGATCCTCTGAAATGGGCTTTGAAAACACTGAAAAGCTGTCTGTCTTGAGCTGAAGTTTATCTTCACCCCTTGAGGTGACACAGCCCATATGCAAGTCACGGTTCACGTGCTATGACTTCTTGCTCCTGACCTGGTAGAGGAGTCCTCTACCAGGTAGCTCCCGTCCCTCTACCCACTCCTCCTTGCAATCTGAATTTCTGACTTTAGGAAGAAATGAACCAGTGGAAATCTTCCAAAAGTACTTTTCTGACCTCTCACATATGTGCTAAAAAATCTAAACCAGGCCATGGACTGGTTCTTGTGAGTATGAAAGCCTTGCTCACATGTAGTTGAATTCCCTCCTTCTCTCAAAAACTGAGAGGACTCCAATTCACTCCCAGGGATTGGACTGCACCCACAGTTACCATTTACCTGAGCTACCTGAGGTGCTCTATGACTTGTGGTTTTTGGCATACAAACACTACTCTGAGGATCAAGAATTTTGGCTGGAGTAGGTGAAGTCTGCTTTGGGAACAAATGAGATACACATAAACAGCTCTGAAAAAGACGCAATTAAATAATTAAAAACATCCCACATTATTTTCATGCCTGAATCAGTGGTGATGATCATCCTAAAGGTGTCTAGAGACCCTTTAAATTCTCTCCATGATAGGAGGTGTAATGAAATTCATGCAAGATAACTTAAGGCCATGACCATCTCAATTTGGGGGCGTTTCTCAAATATTTGTAATTGAGTCAGATCTGTTAAAAGACTGACAAGTATTTCCAGGGAGATCTGACCATACTGGGGAAGATGTAAGCCTTTAATTGACTGGAAAAAAAAAAAAGAAAAGAAAAACAGAGAGTGGGCTTATTTTAAGCTCATTTGGAGAAAGGATACAAAACCGTATAAATAAAATCTGATCATGAATAATCTTAAATCTTTAAGAGAGAATGCTGTGACCTAACATCTCTAATGTTCTAAAGCTATGGCTCCTCAGTGCTGTGTTTCAAGCCAGAATGGACCATTTGGATTATTATTCTGAATTCCTAGTAGCAGAATTTAAGTCAGTAATTCCCAGAATGACTAAGTGTCCTCTGTATCCCTCACTCGGCAGAACAAAGAGAATCCTGTGCAAATAGAGGTATTTTGCCACCATCTCTTTTCTGATAAACATGCAGGAAAAGACTAGGCTCTTTATTCTTGATTTAGCCCCAAACACCAAAGAGATTCCCTGCATTGTGCTAACAGACAGGTAGGTAAAGACAACTGGCATGTACCATGGGGGAAATCACTGGGAATGCCTCAGCAGTAAGTATCAAGGCAAACCTTTTCTGATGCCTTCAAGAGAAACCAAAAAGCAAATGAAAATGGGAAAAAAAATCCCTCACATCTCCCTCTCTGAAGGCAGCAGATGCTTTGAAATTCACCAGACAAGGTCTGCCTTGTGGCAGACAGTGGGGTGGAGAGGGTGGCTGCTCCTCTGCTCTCTGGGGCTGCTCCCAGGGATTGCATCTGCAAGTGCGATTTTGGCATTTCCATGTATCTGTTCGATTCTCATGCAGATATTTGGTACAGGGAGCTGGTTTTGTTCCCTGGCTCACCCATTGAGAGGGAGGGAGCCTTGTGGGTGGCTGCACAGGCCATTTGTAACCTACCAACTGGCCGGCGACCACGAGCTGCTGCAAGCAGCATTTCCAGCCAACTCCAACACTTTTTGACATGCATTTCTCTGTCTAGAGATTACAAACAGGGGGCTGCCTCCCCATCCCCCCTCCAGTATTCATTCCTTGACCCAGAGTGAGGTTGTTCCCCCTGAGAGGAGGCACCAAGCTGCAGACTGTTCTGCTGTAATGGCAGAAAGGGACACCAGATGATCAGCGGCAGTAATCAAGGGCATGAACCTCAACCCTCTTCCCAATAACCATGTGAAGCCCGAGCTGGGTATTTCCAGGTCTGCACCTGGAAGAGGGCACACAGGTCTACACCTTACAGAGGGCCTGCTTCTAAGGCCCCTGAAGTCATCCCTCTGTCTCCAGGAGCTTCTGATCAAGCCTAAAAGGCGGCATCATCTTTGTAGGCAGTAGACTGATTATTAGATGGCACAGATCAGTGCAGAGGCACTTCTATGTGCCACTTCCATGAAGTTATGCAAAAGTACATTAATGGATGACTGCTTCAGGAGCTCCATTAATGAAAGAACACAGTAGTTTTGGTGACAACACAACAGCACCTGGACAGCAAACCAGTCAAGGCATTGCTGTGACTCCCAATAACTTCCATGAAGTTTTTTGCCCAATTTTGATCTCAAAGGGGATCACTTAACATATACCTGAACTTCACTTGCAGACTGCTTATTTCTGTGCTTTTAGAAAAGAACAAAAAACAAACAAATAAAAAAAAAAAAAAAAAACCACCAAAAAAAAAGCATCAATTTTTGTACTACTGTAACAAAACATATTACAGATTACTTGGTTCAGATGCACTTGTGTTACATGTAGCAGTGTGCACAATCCACACCTGTAAATACTTATTTAAAGAATGAATATATATATATATGTATATATATATATATATACACACACATGTATATATATATATACATGTAATTAACTGCCCAAATATTCAAAGCGCCGCAAGTATCAGTTACTCTTGGGCCTAGACCCAGGTCCAATAGGGCATGACAGTCCTTTATAACCTGAGAAAGGTTACCATCCTTTCTCAGCACTTAAGGTATTGTCACAGACATGCTAAGTGGACCTTCAAGGAAGTCACATTCTGAGCTGATCTCTTCTTTCTCAGTGTGTTTCCTGAACATTTGTTGTTTTACCAGCTCATACTCTTTGTCAAGGATACATCATTTGACACTGAATTCTGGCAATATAGAGCAGGTTTCATGAAAAATTTACTTTACACTTTACACTTCATCCTGAACCAAAAGGGAAAAGTCACTTTTTGTCCTAAATACAAGCATTGTGCCCTTCAGAGGTATTTTGTTCTTGACATCTAAACCTTTGACATCTGAATTTGAGATACTTATCCCATTACAGATAAATCATTTTGAATGGATTGTCATTGGACCCAAGTGCTTAGTATGATAATTTTAAGTACAGAGAGGCTGTTCATTCCCTCCACTGACCACAGAAGGGGTGAAGTTAATCACCTCAGATGTAAATATCTATCTTTTAGACATTTAAACAAATCCCATCCCTGAAGCTCTGTTTGACTGGGCACATGGAAAAAGCTCGGTTTGTGCTGGAGAATTCCATGGGCAACTCTACCAGCAAAGATCTCTGATCCTTGCCATGATGCAGATGAAGCCACTCCAGCCAGCTTGTTATCTCACTGAGCCCATATAGGGAGTTTTTGGCTGTCTCTGTGCTGTGAACAGATTTACTGTTGCATCTGTGTCTGCACCAGGAAAACTTATCCTAGTTTCTGAGATGTGCAAACACTTCCATTATGGATAAGACTGAACTGGCATTCATAGAACAGAAGAGAAGCTATCGCCAGAATATTTTAATATTTCTCTGGATGTACTGACTTGGTGTCCAGGTTCAAGCCAGACTCACCAATATCAGAGCTCAGATGCACAGGATGGGTTTGACAGAAAACTGCCTCCAGTTTCATGTGAAACCAGCCAGAAGGAAAAAAAGAAAAAAAATCCCCAAACCAATGAACCAGGCCGACAACAGCAAAACCAACAAAAGCAAAAGCAACTACAAAGAGCCGACTTAAAAACTCAGAAGGAAAAGTATCAAGCAGAGCAAAACAGCTGTGCTGCAAATAACACTGGTGTTTTTTGCTTCTATGCAGAAAGTTCCTTTCATGAAAAACAAAATAAAATAGTATCTGTCTGCATTCTTAGTCAAGATGAATTCCCATATTCTCTGAGTATGTGGGCAATGGTCTTCATTTGGGGTTCAAAGCACAAGAACATCTCACAGTGAAAAAAGGCAGTGAGCAAGAAGTTGTGCAGTACAGGAGTAACCTGAGTCCCGCCTTACAGGTTTTCTAGCCAGCAGATTTCCCCAGGCACCGATGCAAACATCTGGACATTTATGTGCATGGTGACAATTATTTCTTTATTTTTAATGCCGTGGAGAATTGAGGATTAGGTTTGTTATTTCCACTAAACAGGCATTAAAATACCTTGAGCCCATCACACCCTCACTGAGTTTTGACTGAAAAGCTCTAGGCAGAGAGAGGATGACACAGTCCTAGGAAACACTAAGAGAGATGAATGCAAAGCACAGCAGCAGCACAAACAGTGCCCAGACGTAACGCACAGAGTAAACAACTTTTCCCTTCCTTTCACATCGTACTAGATGAGCCACCAGAGGGAGTCCAAGAGATCTCCAAGAACTGCAGGATAAACAGCTCTGCTTTCGGCAAAATAAAGGTAATTAAACATTTTCTACCAGGGGCTGCAGAGTTCAAACCAGTGTGTGCTTCTTTAGGTCACTGCATGAGCTTCATCACAGCAAGATTTCTTAGAAAACCTAAATTGGTATTAATTTAGAGTTTAACTTCTCCAAGAAAACAAAGGGAATAAAGAAGCAAGTTGTTTATCTTAGTATTATTGTTGATGATACAATTTTCTCCAGTGTATTTCTAATTAAATATTATTATGTGTTTCTAGATCAATCAGATAGAAAGGAAGGTCAGTGACCAGAATCCAAAGGGCAAATGTTGCCTCATCTGTGTTGCTGTATGTTTGTTCATGGGTACAGAAACACACAGATATTTAAGTACACTGCGCACTGTTCAGTCTTGTTTGGTAGCAGAGGGTGACATATGAAATTTCACACTGCCTTGCATCTTCTATTCTGACTTCAGGGAAGGAGGAGCTCTCGCAGGAGCTCAAGAAGGGGCAAAACCTGCCACAGGCTGCTCTTTATGGCCATGATGGGTAAATATGGGGCTTAGGGACATGGGTTTGTGGTGGACCTGGAAGCGTTCTGCTAATGGAGCAGAGGACTGCTAGTGGTTGAAGTTGAAGGTCTTTTCCAACCTAAATGATCCTGCAATTCAGTGCTGGGTTAGAGAGACCCACAATCAAATCACCATGCTCCTTGTAAGACAGGGAAAAGAATGACAATGCTGGGCCACAAAGAACTGACATGCCCAACACCAGGGTTGTTCTCTGTTATGGTGTTTTTGTGGAACCATGTAAATGTCAGGAAGAGCATCTTATTCAAATTCTACTACTCTCCTCTGGTCCAAGTTGGGACCATCAGCTTAATGTCAAAAAGCTGAGAATTTGTTTTCAACACTGAGCAACAAAATTGTCACCCTTACCTTCCCTCTAGAGCTTGCTGGCTGGAAAGCTAAAAAGTTCCTTTTTCCCTCTGTCTTTTGTCCTACAGTAATGAAATCTTACAAGACTGCTCTGAAAACAGATGGGTTTCTGCAGAATATTGACATTTTCAGCAGGAAATGCATGCATATGTGGAGGAGGAAGGGACTCCTACTATTCCTGGGTAATATGGGGCAGACTGTGTTTTCAGTATCATGATGGTAGTGGTAACTGAGCTATTCCATCCAAGAACATATAGTCAAAATAGATGAGGCAAAGGAAAGGTGAAACAGGAACTGAGAGATGTGACTTTGGGTGTAGAGTGGATTGGTGACAGAGTACACCCTTATCCACTACCCTAAATAGACTCTTCTGTTGCTATCTTTGAATTTTCCACCTGTTAATACCTAACCCATCAGTGCATTGGGTAGAATATGATATTTCCACAGGCCTCTGTGAAAGAGTAAAGAGCTGACATATAAAAGAATAAAAATAAAATTTAAAAAAGAGATTTTCAGTGATTTGGGAACACTTTATCAAGGAGATCAGGCTGTGGTTGGAGCCAAATGAGTGGCTCGAATAACACCAGCTGGACCGAAATGCATCCAAAGTCCATGAGGTGAGACTTGAAAAAGAAGCTTGACCTCTTCTCCTACATTTGGAGTGTGAGATAACATTCCCTATCAACCTGTCTGTTCTCTAGATCAGCAGATTAGTTGGGGTGATTAGAAGAAAAGAAAGGATATTTTCCACTCAGTTATTTACAAATTGTACCTAATGAATTATTGATCAGGGGAATAGCCCTCTGCACATCCCTCTAGGAATCTGTCCTTTCCAAGTCATGTTCATGGCCCCTGACCCACTAGGGCCAGTGGAGATGTTTCACCCCCTATGCTAACAGGGTATTCAGCCACTGAGGCCACTTTTGTTTTTCTACTGCTTTCTCAGTGAAAATCAAATCTCATTAATATAGCTGGAAAGCAATAGAAATGGGAAAAATACCAGAACTATGCATCTGTATAGAAAAATGTACAGGATACCCACTACTCCAAACAAGAAAATATAATTTCCCTGTTGTTAAAGGAGGTGAAGGATGAGTACAAGATTCAAATTCCAGAGACCTGAGCTCCTTTCTTGTCCCTGCCACTGAAACACTGAGCAGGTCACTGGCTGTATCAGCCAATGTAATTACCTGTCAGCAATGAGAGCGCACAGCCTGTGCAGGGCTCATCCGTGGCTCTCTTCACAGCCACTGGGGATGGAACCAAGGGCCCCACCAGTCTGGAGTGCAATTTATCCAGCTAAACACAGGTATCTGCTCAAGGCCAACACAAGTCATGCCCTAAAACTCACCATCTGTCTTTCCTACCTCTCCATTAACTATGAAGGGAACTGAGAAATGGAAGCCTACACAGAATGCACCTAAAGGTAGATCAAATGAACACCACCACTGATTTATCTCTGTCCCAGTATTTCATGCTCCTGTCTATTTTGTCTCTGTGTAAACCCTTGGCCTTATTTCCATCTCCATCCAGGTTAACACAGTACAATTTTATTTTGCATCCTTTTGTTTCAATGCTTCTTTGAGAAAGAGATGAACTGAAAATACAGGCATCACAATCTGGACCCTGGATAGAAGTGTGGTCTTGAGTTCCACTGTACAAAATACACAGAGGCCCTATGGCTGTCTCTTAGCCTGCACTCTCAGACAGGAACATCTTGAGCTGTTCCATGCTAGACCTTCCACCAGCACACAGCAGTGTTATGGTCCTGAATTCAATGGCAGTACTTTAAGTTATATGGTTGAATGTCTGTTTTTAATCTACGCAGCAAATTTTTATGCTTCATGTAACTTCAGGCTTATTTTGGTTTTGGTTTTTTTTTTTTTTTTTCCAAGGGAAAATAATAAGTTTTTATTTATTATTATTGGGTTTTTGCATAGCTGGCAAGAAGGGTAGAGTCAATCTCTTTCTCTCTCCTCCGCTCTGAGTACCAGCTGTTCTTCATGAGGGGATATATGAGCAGTTTTATACAGTTTTAATATCCACCAGAAATTACATCTCACTGCTTTGGGGACTGAACCTTTAAAATTCAATTTCAAATAAATATAATTATAAAATAAGGCTGGGAAAAAAAAAAAGGGCAAGAGAAGGAAAGAGAATATCAAAATTCAGCTCCTTGCTTTAAGAGCTTCAGGGCACAGCCAGCAGGGCTGTGTTCTTTAGCAACAGTAAGTAAAATGGCCCGGGGCTCTGAGATTAGCATGTTGATGTTTTGGTCACCACTCTCTATATGAACCCAGAGATGGAAAGAAGGAATGGGAGCAGGAGGTTTGCAGAAAAGTTTTTGTATCTTCCTCAAATCTCCCATAATTGGTGAAATACTGAAAGAGGAGACATTGAAAAAACAACCTGAAACTGCTGAGAGGAGGAAACGAGGATTGCTGAAGTATCATACCAATGTTCATTCCCCTGAAAACAGACCTACCTCTGAACAAAGTAAAGCCTCAGAGAGCATTGGTGAAATTCTGGAAGGTAAAAAACAAACCACAGGCACTAAAAAACCAGCCATTCCAAGGCCAAAAGTTTTGCAGCTTTTTAATTTCCTCCAAAAAGAACAGAATGGATAATCTCCTGTTAAAATGCACGACTACTGCAACAGTGTGGACATGTTAGCCTTGTTAGCCCTAAGAAAAACATTGAACCTTATGTGCATGTACAGTGTTTCTAACAGGCTATCATTTTTAACTGAGAAGAATTCACATTAAATTAGGAAAGTCCTTGCCTACAGGTCTGAACAGACCTGAGCTAATAGGTGTTCCTTCTGCTTAGTGAAGCTAAGGAAAACAAAACATATTTAGCATTTTGCAGCAATGGTCTGCTATTTACTGCTACTAATACAGAAGACTGTGCTGCAACACCTGTTGGGACCCCAGTAAATGCTCATCCTGAGCATAAAAGCCAAGCAGGCAGTGCTAGCAGGGGAAACAGATGCACAGAGAGTGAAGGTAGCTGATGCAGGGGTTGCAGGGAAGGAGACTCTCAGGGGTCTGTTCCCTGTCCCTGAGATTGCCCTGAATCCAGGGAGGCACAGACATAATGGGAAAACCATTTGAAATCTGAGGATGGGCTGGTTACAAGTATGGCTCCCCTGTCTGGTTGGAAATATAACGGGTTCAATGGAATCTGTGTGGAAATTCATGTCCATTGGCAAAAGCCTTGCTTCTCATAAATACACAGAAGAGACTTTGGAGAGGGGAGGAGCTGCCTGCACCCTCCACACTGAAAACAGATGCTCAAGACATTCAGCAATTTGCAAGACAGCTTTTGCATGCAGGTGCCCGATTCTATGCCCAGCACCTCCGTGTACTTCTCTGCCTTGCTTCTTAGGAGAGATCTGCTCTATCCAAAAAGCAGTGTAAATACTTCAGAAAAGATGTACATAGTGCAAGATGTATGGTCACAGACTGGTGAGCCATGTGTAGGTATGGGACCCAGTAGCTCACTTCTGATTTTCTGAGCTAAATCTATGCATGTTCTCTGCAAATCAAGGTAGGAACAATTTTTGGGAATGAACTTTTCCTTTCATAGAAAATTCTCTAATTTTAGGGCAACCAAATGACACAGTTGTGAAAAGCTAAGCATTCCTAGGGGTAGCTGAGAACACAAAAATCCCATGAGATAAGGGAATCACATTTCATGGTCACAAGCATAATCATTAAATGAGGAAATAAACTGAAAAGGGCCGAACACTTCTTTGGATCAGACATCTTACAAAGAGACCCAGATCTTGACCTGAACAGATTTTGTTCTAAGAACTGTTCTGGGACCCAGTGATTCCAGAAAAGCTTTCTCTTTTTCTCTGTCAGTTTTGTCAGTTGCTGCCGGGACTTCAGTGGAAATCCTTGGAAGCAGATTTCCTCTACAGCCTTTCCACATCATGCTCCAGTGACCAACTTTGCTCTGTACAATCTGCCCAACCGCAGCAGGACACAGCCACAAATCAGTCGGCACTTAAGGAGCCCCTTCACTTTTATCTCACCTTGCTCTCCGTCTGCTCCCTTCCCAGGCCTTGTCCTTCCTTATACAACTTGTGTATCATCAGATAACCAAGTAAATATCATTTCGGAGAGCTGCCCCCTCTTGCCATGCATCTGAATGAGCACCAGGTTTGCAGTTATTTGTTTAGCCACTGAGCTGAACAAATTAGATTAACACAACACATGCAGTGAGGGGAGGAGGACACGAGGAGGGGGGCCCTTCTGACAGAGACTGGAAAGATGCTGGGGAAGTACTGTTGTCATGGCAATTAACCCTGTCTTGGCAATGGTGTTCTTCGTTCCCCCAGAAAATCTGCTAGGTGATTCCCCTTTCTTCTCTTTTCTGTGTGCTGCAGAACTGGGGCAGAGCTGCACAGGATCAAAGCTGCGCTTCAGAGCTCGGGAGGTTGTGACAGTTGCAGTTGTGTGCTTGTGTGTGGGGAGATGTGTGGGAGAAGCTTCCTTCTGCTAAATTTGGTGACACATTGTTAACAAGACAATACAACAGCAGGGTTGGTTGCTGTTTCCTCTCCCTTTCTCTATTTTTTTTACAGCCCAATAAGACCTTTCATTATATTTCAAATGTGTTTCCTTTAAAGCTGTTGTGAAGATTCCCTCCTACTGCTTACTCTGCTCTTCCTCTTCTCTCACTGCAGCTGATAAGCATCTCACTCTCCCAGGTCCTGTTCTGTACACCAGACACACAGCACGGGGTTGTGGCAAAACAGCTTGCTGTCCCCCCTTTGAGAAGGGCATCCCACAAGAACTCTGCTCTTACACAGCCAACTAGTCACCCTCACCTTTAATTTCAAGCAAACTTTGCGTGTTCTTCACCCACAGAGCTGGAAAACACGTCAAAAAGTTTCCAAGGCAGAATTTCTGCTGGTTTAAATCGGTACAGCTCCCCTGAAGTCAAAGAACTTACTGTCAAGAGGGACCAGATTAAAGCATGGGAAGCTTGGGAATGTTGTTGCCCATGTTTTATGGATGGCACAGCAGAGTCAGAAGAGGGTGATTCACATGGAATCACTGTCCTGGGAGCAGCTAGAAACCTCCTGCATCATAAACCAGCAAGTCAAACACAGAACTTCTCTGGTGTGAAGCAGCAGTGACCATCTTCAAAACATTGTACCAGAAAGCCTGGAGACTGGTGCATTTTCCAAGCGGAAATTACCAGAAAGACCATAGGGAAATCTGATTTGTCAAAAGGTAACTCTGACTGTGTTCTACATCTTTGACTTGGAGCTGGTATTTTTTTCAACTCTGCCCCTCTCATTGAAAGGTCTGGAAGCAGTGACCTCTCACTGTTGGAAACACAGCACTGAATTGTGATTTTCTATTTCTGAGATAAACTCCTCTACAAAGGGGGAAAAAGTGCACCCAGCACACAAGAACATCTCAGTGATTCCTCTTCCACCACATAAAACACCAGGCAAGTGCTTAGGTAATTGGAAATAGGATGAATCTAATTGCAAGAAAAGCTTTACTAGATTAATCAATTTAATGTCACCTCTGATAATTCTTGAAGCAATTCCATGCAGATAATCAGGATGTATTGATAATCCAAACTAATCAAGAGGTGTGGAGTGATGGAAAAGCCTTTTCCCTCAGTGTAGTATTGTTACAAAAAGACACTTGAAAGACACAAACAATATTTTTTTTCTCCTTTTAATAAAATCTGTCTCCAGCAAGTTTTAGGCTGGTGGAAAAGGATTCAAATAACTTTGCTTATCTAACCAAACTGTAACAGGCCTTTTCTTTTCCAGAACACTCAGAGATTCTATACTATTTTCCAGTGTTCTACAAACTGAGGTAGGGACCTGCAGCCAGAAGGAGTTAACCAGACTCTTGGCACCAACAATATTAGCAGCAAGAATTCTCTGTTTCTCAGTGGAAATTTCCAGAGGGGCTAGTGGAGATGGTGGCAGAGGGCTGAGCTCAGAGTTAGACAAAGCCTGTGGGGTGTATCAGTTGGGAAGCCTGGAACCTGCCCCTGCATGAAGCAGCAACACCAGAATGAATTTGCTCTGAGGTCAGTACAAAGAACAGTCCTGGAGAACCCTGTGAGCTTTTGAACACGGTGGTTAAGTTCATGCCAGGCTTAGGAGGGATGATGGGATGTGAGCAGTAGCACAAGGAGCAGGGTGAAGGTGACCATTTCTCAATGCTCTGGCAGCTGCAAGTGTAAAGGAGGGTGTTAAATGGGATGGCTGAGAACACAAAACCAAGAGTTAACCAGTTTTTCTGCTGTTTGCAGACTGAATGGTCCTTACAGGCACTGGTATTTAAAGGGGTTTCCAGCTCCTAAAAGCTATTGCAGAGGGAAGTTCCTAAACCTCTGTGATTATATAGATTGTTATAGAATATAAAAATCCTGCCCAGAAAGATGCTGCATGGCTTCCTGCACTGGCTAGAGAAGAGAGTTGACTATGAGAAGGAAGATGCAAACTATAGGGCTGACATCTCTCTGCTTTTAACATTTAATAGCTGAAATCACAGATCCCTCAGAGCAGTGGGAAACAGACCTGATGTGGAACTTCTGGTCATGGATTTTTTAGTTTAAAAATATTTCTGGGGCAAAGCCTTCAGATTCTCAGGTTTCTTTTTCCTCAATGTTTTTTTGTCATTTATTTTTCTATTGTCATTTATTTTTCTTTTGTCATTTATTTTTCTATTGTCCCATCTCAACTTTCAAAGAAACCAGTTTTCCTGGGGGGAAAAAACTAGTGATTTTGATTTCTTTGTTGTCAGCAGATATCATGGTCTCTAAAATGGGGGTAAAAAGACCTGCTTAATCCACTGGATTTCCCAAGATGTAATTTCTCTTCACCAAAATCAGCAGAAAACCCCTGCACTTTTCCAGAACCCTGTAGGCTGCCATAATCATGATTGTGTGGTTTGTGTCTGCTCCCATCACCAAACTGGCAACACTGCTTTTGTCAAATCTCACAGGACAAAACTTTCAAAACCGGAGTGCTGAAACTCGAGCACCTCCATAGGTCCTCTGAGATCTGCAATCATCAAACCTGACGCCTTTGGGTGCCCTGTGAGTTTCAAACCATAAACAAGATCACTTATATCACGTCTCTGATATCATCTCTAGGTACCTCTGTTGTCAGAAAAAGGTACCAGAAAAGGATGTCAGAAGTCTGTACCCCCAAAAGGCTACTGCAGAGGGCTGAAAGGCTTCCAGGTGGCTTTGGAGGAAGGGAACAAGAGGTCTGAGAAGTCACCCTCTCCCCCTTGCTTTGCGTTCTCTGAGAGTAAACATACTTCTGCAAAGAGAATGTCCAAAGAAAAAAAATTTAGAGTCCTTAATTTGTGCTGGATACTCCTCAGCAAATGCTTTTCCAGATGCCAAAGGCCAGCTGCAGACTCCAGAGCAAGAGCTAAAATCAATTTGCAGCCAAAGTAAAAATGCCTGGATATCTGTCCCTGGCTCCTTCGCTTCCCAGCAAAGCCATGAAATGAGCTACTGCCTCTGGTTACATGGTTAATTTCAGAAATGAAAAGTCCAGTAGCAATAATGGCATCTCTGGCTAGGTATTGTGGAGCTGGAGAAAGAAGACGCCACTAGCCTTTGCAATCCAAGCTGCCATATACCCTCTTGGAAGCAATTTCCTTCCAGTTTTTAGAGAAAATAGAATAAAGCTACTTCTGGGGAAGAAATTCAATCTTTGAAACATATATTCAGGTGACTGAGGAAGGGCTTAGATAAACAATAGTCAATATTGCCAAGGGGCAAAGAAAGGGGACAGAGATTATAAAAACAATGTCAAAATTTGAGGCATCCAGAGAAGGACCGTCAAGACGAAAATATTTCCCGTAATGACATAAATAAAACTGCCCTTCAGTGTGTCTGGAAGACGGGCATTTTATTTTCCTCTCTCCTCAGATTTAGAACAAAACAGAAAAAGGATACTTTGTTTTCACAGTTGACTAGAACAGTCCAAATCCTCTGACTGTGCTAAATCCAGCAAGAGCAAAGCCTGATCACCAGTGCCACGTCTGCCATTTGACAGAGGCTTCTCAGAGACCTCAAACACCAGGAGCCTGCTCTCCTGCTAAGTGAACTGTTACATTTCGTGTTCACTGTTCCTGCCATTCTTCTGTCGTTTTAGGATGAAAAAGGCTTGGGCTCACACACTTTAAGGAAGAAGGTGAAAATTTTGGAGATTTTTTTGTATGTTTTTGTTTGTTTTTGTTAAGCTGTTGTTGTTTTGTTGATGTTGTTTTTTGGGCTTTTTTGGTTTCTTTTTTCTGTTTTGGTTTGTTTGTTTGTTTGTTTAATTTTGACGAACCAGAGTTTTTTGAACAATAGGAAAAAAAAGATGAAGTGAAATGCCTGGCATCCAGGAATATACTAAACTTAGGCACCTCCAAGGTGCCTAATATTCCTCCAAGGTGAGTTCATGCTTGTGCTGAGCACCAGGGGAAGAGCTGTAGACTGAGGACCTTTCCCATCATTTAGATGATGGGCAGGACATGGCAAGTTGTTTGTACCAGTGATGGATTTCTGCACCAAGGCTGCACCTACCCACACTACTCCTCAGGCAGGAACAAAAATATCATCCTTATCCCCCTGGCATGTTTCATAGCCTGAAAAGTGGCTTCTGCCCAGTGCCATTATTTTTCTTTAACAATAAATAAATTAAAATAGGGTTTTTTTTTCCCCACATAGTCTTCCAGAGACTACAGCTTGCCTCGGTATTCCCTTTTCATGACTTTTCCCGGATATCCCTGCAGGAAATTACTCTTGAGTTGGTACTTTGTGTCTCAACAGAAGAGTTTTGGAGACCTATAATCCTACCTGTCCAGCATGGAGACAAGAGAAAACACAAAACAGAGAAGCTCCCTGAGTATGGACTTCCACTGTCCAGGGAAACCTTGCTCTGTAGAGTACTTAAAATCCAGATAGATCTGTTCTGAAACATCCCCTAATAGAAATGAAGCACAAAGGTAAATGAAGGACTGTGATAAAGAGGGATCAGATCTCCCAAATCTCAGGCTTAAACACAAAACAATTTAAACCTCAAGGGTGTTTCAGCATTTTCCTACTCAGTTGCCTCTGTGTAATTCATTAACTATTGCTTCTTCTTATGAGGGGTCAATGATTGTGTATTCCATATTGAGTTTCTTCTCTTTTTCCCCATTAAAATAGCAAATAGATGTCCCAAGCCTTAGAAAGAGAAAATTTATACATTAATGGAAAACCTTAACATCTTGCATGCAAGAGATATAAAAAATATTGCTCCTATGCAACACCATTCATCCTTATCATCATCCTGTTTAGAAATGTGATGACAAATTAAACCAAGTGTGGGGGTTTGCCAAGAGACCAGAGGCTCCAGGGTCCCAAAGAACTGGCAGATCTAGGCTGTGATTTCTCTGACATCTGAAGAGTTTCAGACAGTTGTGGATCATGCTGTTCACTGACCATCTTTGGCATGACTGGTTTTAAGATGGTCCCTCTCACTCATGCTGCAAGCATCAACTTGACCTCAAGTCTTGCCCATTGTACATCAACCTTCCATGTCAGAATTAAGTACTTCCAGCCTTCCCTGTTGAACATGAAAGCTATTTAGGGCAGTTCTCAGCTCCCCCTAGATGTCTGAACATCCTTTCTCTACTGGGGCTCTGACAATTGGCACGTTGTCTCCAAACCAACACGTTACAATTGTGAATCAGTAGCTTTTCAAAAACATATACTCAAGCAAACAAAAATAAATACTCCTTTTTTGGATTATTTCTACCATATTATGAAATAGTGAACAAATGAAATAAACCCCTGTGTTGACAGTTCTGAAGTGTTTCAAAGGAAAACACAAATGGCGGGGAAAGGAAAATGCACCCCTACTCACTTGCATTATTAATTTCTAGAACTACTTCTTTCCTTTTGTGTTCTTCTGGACAAGTGGGAATGGTGAGAGAGAGGAGGGAAAAGTAATATAAATTGAGAGCTTAACTCCATCAGGACCTCTTTGTAATGCTTGTACAGCAAAGACTGTGGAGGCAGAAATAAAAATAATGAAAATCTTTGTCCCTTTTATAAAATGACACACCATGTTTTATAAGCATTTCAGATTTTTTCATTGAAAAAAATTGTGTTTCAGTAAAAGAAAAGCACAAGACACCCCAACAAGGTTTACAACACTATCCTAAAGACTTCATTTTTTTTTAACAATGGTTAGAAAGTTGCCTTTTGGCAGTTTTTCAATGCTTTTTAGCAATTCTGGTGATTTTTACCTTTTTTTCAATTTTTCTTCACTCTCCCACTTTTGGCATAAGCCTTCCTATTCTGTTCCCCAACTGAGAATAAAGGCATTGCCTTTGACAGAATGATTCCAGACTGGGACCAGTATTTGAGAGGCTTAAATGGTATTCAAGAAGTTTTCAGGTGCTTTAAATTTGAGGACAGCATCTCACCTTGACTAACATTTCTGACTTTTTTACTCTTTCCTACTCCCCCCTCCCTTTTCTTTTAATGCAGTTAATCTGTTCCTGGGTTTTGCTACAATAAACTTTTTAGATTGGCATTATTAATAAAACCCTACCATCCTCCCCCTCATTCAATTAATCTATGCATCCTTTTTTTGTGTGTGTGTGTGAAGGTGTCTGATGTCAACTTTGATGATTTAAAGGCCATAAAAAATAAAAATAAAATAATAAAATCACCCAATAAGCTCTTAAAAAATAAGGGTGTGGGGGGAGGAGTGAGGAGAAGGATGCCCTGTGGTACAAACTATAAAAGGTTAGATTAGACTTTAGCAGAAAAGTCTCTGTGATAATTACTGTTATCTGCTGATCCATAAACTCTTCACACAAACTGCAACAGTAAACCAAAAAACTGACACTTTAATAGCAATGTGCTTTGTAGCGCGGGGACATCTCTCCTCCTCCTTCCCACATCTCTGTGCCTCCCAATGCTTCATTTCCTCACAGCCCTGTGACAGGCGGAGCTGACAACCCGGATTCCCAGCAAGCAGTGAGCAGCTAGAGGTTGGCACTAATTATTGCTAAACTTCTGCAGGCTCACAGCGTGATCGAGTTGGGCAAGGAGGAGGAGGACAGGGTGAGGCAGACCATCACTCTGGTAGCTTGGGATAATTTTGGGGTTTTTTTGGCTTTTTTTTTTTTTTTTTGGAAGATCAGAGGAAATAAGGGGGTGCCAAGAAATTCTGGGAGAAAAGAGCTGAATGTGTCCAAAATGCAAGTCCCAACAAGGTGCTCCATTCCCTGATGATCCTCAGCTGGTGAAAAGTGTCCCAGCCCCACCAGCTTGAGCTGGTTTCCATCACCAGCTCTGTGCCAGTCCCCAACATCTGTGGTGCAGCCCTTTCATGGTTCACTGCATGGAGAGGTCTATCCACCACACAGATGGAGAGGGAGAGTTCCAGAAGCATCAGGAAATCTTCCTGGACTTGGCTTCTGTGACACCAAATAAAGAGCTGATTTATCAATGCCAACTTAAGGATGCAGCTCTGGACAGGAAAATTGAACGCTATGTTTCTCATGTTTGAAAATCGTTTTATGAGTGGCAACTTTGTTCTGTTCCTGTAGCTTCACACAACGCCAGCCCCTTGCAGATACCAAGGCAGGAATCAGATAAAGCGAGGGAAGGGTGCAGCTGAGAAAGGGCAAACTTTAAAGAGAGGATTGGAGTCAGAGAACTGCCCTGCATGTAGCCATGAAAAAGGTAGTCTGAAGATAATGATTCTATAAAACAATTAAGAGGAAATTGCAAATTTGAATTATAATTGAAGACGTCAGCTAGCATAAATCACTAAGGGCAAAAAGAACTCCACTTCCTTCCACAGGCTCCATCTTCGTCGCATTTCTCAACCTGCTAGAATTTAACATTAAATTATCAGCCATGCCTAAATATTTTGAGCCACATTATAACATTCAAGAGAGACTCACACCCAGTTTCTCAAGTCCTATAAGAATAGTGAAAACTCCCCCTGAAAAGATCTTGCTTTCTATTTTGTAGCATCAGGTTTATTGACTCACTTCCTATAGAAAATTTAAAATTTGATAACATCCTACTCAGTTCAAGGGGAAGATATTCTGAACAACACCTTCTGCAACACTTTAATTTAAAATAATTTTATATGACCAAAAAACTCTAACCATCCAAAAAAATTTGCAAGCCAATAACAACTGGGGAAAAAATGGCTCAACAACTTGGAAGTAGGGTTAAATTAATTAAAAATAATAAACACGAATATTTCTTCTAGATTAAGACACTGGGAGTACAAGGAGATGCTGTAGTTTTTAGTCTGACATGGTATATATAAAGCACTCTCATAGAATCTTACACTATAGTGCATCATGTCTCTCTATCTTGTCTGGTATATGGCTCATCTTAAAACACAATCCAATTTTCATGTGAACATCTCCTACTGATGGAAGATCCATCATGTTCCCAGATACTGCCCAGCAGCATCGACCCTTTTGCATATTCTTCATATTATTTCAAATCCTTTTTTTTTTTTTTTTTAATCGCTTGCAACTCCAGGATCCTGTTACCTAAAGTGAATGTGTAACTAAATCTACTTTTTCTCTTTTTTTATAGGGCAGTGATATCGAGGCAAGCGTGTAGTCCCTAAATATGAAGACATAGGTGCCTGGAAAGCAATTAGTGAGATCAGAAAGAACAATCCTCATTCTTCCAAAAAACCATTATCATGACCAGCAGTCTTTCTGTGAAAAACCCTGCATAAAATATATATGCATATATTACCAGTTTGAGGGAAAGTCTCAGTAAGCTGAAAGGGAGAATGAATCTGAAGCCGACAAAAGATTTTTATTTATTTTTTAACTACACTGCATAATTATCCTGTGCAACAAATTGCCACAAGGTTCCATGAAATCCGAGACCTCACCGTAATTCCAAATAGGATTAGACATTTATATGCATAATGAGAACATCCACAGTTGCACTGTCTCGGATAAGAAACGCTAGGAGAATCACCCTCATGCTTCCAGGAATAAGTCAGACAAAGTTGGGAAGAAATTTGGTTTATTCTGTACTCACCCTTGAAGTGGACTTTAGCACTTGTCCTGTAACACCAAAAGTGGAGGTAGAAATGGATGGTGTGTTCAGTCAAGGAGTTCTAGCAAGATTAAATTACACAAGTGTAATTTTCAAGTAACTGATGACACGCAAGGCACCCTCCTCCCTTGGATTAATTTGTTTCACTTTCATAGCTGTTTTGTGTATAACAGATATCCATGCTGTCTACAGATATAGGAGAGAGGAAACCTGCATGCCCACACATCTATAGGATTGAACTGAATATGATGCTAGAAAAATCTCTAGGATGTATTGAAATATCCAGAGCTATCTATCTGTGAGATCAAAACATTATCGGATTGATTATATGCCCTCTCAGATTTGTTTCTACAAAATCCTGATGATTTCACTCCTATTGAGTGTTGCAGGAGTTTGCCATAAGAAGCTGATATGTCAGGAGTACTGTGGAATTGGTCTCATTATGCCTCTAGAGGGCAAAGACTATGTTTTCATCAATGGCTGATAATTCAATTAAAGGGCTATTTTGAAAAATTAAAGAATGTGTTGATTTGAAGGCTGCAATATGATGACAACCATATAGGACAGGGCATTGGGCTTCCTTGCTGATTCAGCCCCCTTCTGGGCTTGAGCCACTTCTGTTCAGGACGTGAATCCTCCACTGTTACCAACCAAGATTTAAGTTTTAGTCAGAGAGATCTTAGGTTATGAGCCACACAGACTACAAAACTACTGACAAGCAGATGTCCTTTGTAAGGGACAGCAGCCCACATCTCTCCCGCTGTTCTAAGCCTTGCTCTCTGCAATGTTCCACAAAGATACCAGGCAGAAGGCTTTCCAGCAGTGTCTTTTCTACCCATCCTAAATGTCATGCTAGTCTTTGGTAAATATTCCTTTCTTTTCTTCTTGGGTCTTGTAAGACTGACTTGCTTTTTCTATATGGATTTAGGCTGGGCATGTGGCTTCCCTGAGCTCAGTGCACATCATGAATAAGTGAACTATCACAGACAATGTGAGAGAAAGCAACGCAGAGCAATTTGCTATTCGACCAGTTCAGTTTTGTGCAGAGCCCAAGACTGCATTTAAAACCTCTCATTATCAGTACGCTGCTTGATTGTTTCTAAATGGTGAGGCTGTAACAAAACCAGCCCTTAAAATCAGCCTCCCTTGCCCAGCTGGTACCCTACAATGCACACAAGCCCTGAATACAATAGTCAAATCTATCTGTGCCCTTGCTCTGAGCTTTCCATCACACGAAAGTCTTATTAGCCCAGACTGAGATGCACACAAGAGCACCCAGCAACCAGCAGATCCCACTCAGAGATGAAGCAAAACAACATCAGGGGGGAGGAGTGAGGGGTTAAAAATATCTCAGAACCTCAGTCTCTCTCCCAGGCAACTTTCAATCCCATTTATTTATTTATTAATTAAAATCATTTAAGCCACAGAAACAATCTCTGGAGACATGGAGTCTCATTTAGACTTTTTGTTTTGTTTTGGGTTTTTTTCCTGTTTTTTTTTTTTTTTTTCCTTCCTCCTTGCTTGGAGCATCCTGGAATGATCTCTGTGTGCCTCCTGAGGGAAGACATGGCACTAGCAAACCCAGAGGCAATTTCCAGGCTCTTGTTAGCCTATGAAAGTCCCACTAGAGAGAGACTGTTTTTTCCAGCTTTTCTCTCTGACCAGCCTAGGAAATAAACCCCGAAGTTCTGGCTCCACTGAAGTCAATTGTGAAATAGCTACAACTTTCCTGGAAAATAAAACAAAACCAAAACCAAAACCAAATTATAGTCAAGACTCCTCAACTTTGAAGATGGCCTCAGAGGCAAGAGATAAACTCTGTCCACCTTCTGTTGCCCCTTGAAAAACAAGCTTGAGGCATAACAGCATTAGGGTAGTGGAACTACATCTTGCCTGAGAAATAAAATAGAAAATATAACACCCAGGTTCAAAATGCAGTGTGACTTCTTGAGATAGAGCTGGCCCAGCAGCCACTGACAGCGGAAACGAAGGAGCCAATAAAAAGCCAAATACCCAAGAAGTAGTGCAGTAAATGGCTTCATACATTTAGTTTGCAGCTTCCTAATTCAAAGCTATGACCCTTCCTCAAGCCAGCAAATGAGGCAGGAAAACACTGAAAGAATAGTTCTTGATTTGGATGTTACAGTCACACACCTCAAAACTGCATCTAGATGTGGCTCCAGTTAGCAGCAAGTCTCCAAATGCCCCTTCCTAGGGAAAGCATAAAGTCTGGAAGGGCTGAGGAAGAGATTGTTTTAGTGCAAAGGCCCTGAGACAGGTGGGGAGCAGAGGAGAAAGAGAAGTGGCTGCTAAATCCACTCCTGATGAGTGTTTAAAGGGAAACTGAGGCATGGAAATATAAGCAGGTACCGGCCTGAAATCACTCAGAAACAAAAAACACCACCAGGAGTATAACCCCCTCCCTCCAACTCTTTGTTTAGTGTCAGGATGCCAAAATCTTCAGCCTTCTTTCAAAAAAGACACATTTTATACCTTCCTAGAAACTACTTTATTTCTGCTTTAGCTTTATCCAGCTACATTGAGTCCTCTTCCAGCTACAGAGATCACTATACACCTCTAACAAAAAGCTCTGCATTGCCAAAGTGCTTTATAAGGCCCTTCCTCTGCCTACATCTCATTCTTGCTTTTTCTTTCTCTTCTTTTTTTCCTTTTCTTTTTCCCCTCCACAGCCCCTCACATTATTCATCATAATCATAAAACATTCATTTGCGCTTCTGACCAATTGGAAGACCCTCACGGGAGGCCATAAAGGGGGGGTGTCAGGGTTATAATGAATGTAAATGCCAGGTGTTTAAGCTGGATAATGTGCAATTTGCAACTCAAGCAATCTGCACAATAAGCAAACCTAACGTTATGGTACCTGATAGGGGCACGATGGCCATTCTGAGAGAATGAAACATTTTACGACCTCTATGTTGCCCTGATCTCATGATCTAATAATAGTCCAGACAAAATTAGTTCCTGCTATAATGTCTTTGAATGTTTGGGGGGGGAGGTGGATGGGGAGGAGGGGATTGCAAGGAGTTGGAGAGGGGGATGAAAATTATATCAGGTGGCTGAGCTGAAGTTTCAGAGGATCAAAGGGAATTGCGAGCTGGATGTGCTATTTAAGACAATAACCTTCTGCTGAAAGTGAGGAGGTCAAAGACAGGTCTTTCATAACTATCTCACACACATATAGACATGTACACAGAGCTGTTCCCCAGGATTTGGCTGCTGATGAATTAAAAATGGGTTGATCATTGTGAAAGGACTGATTTTCTGGCAGTGTAGGGCTGGACAGCCGATTCCCCAGAGCCTAATGGAGTGTCATTGCTCAGAAATTAGCTAATCTCAGGCTGGAAATAACAGTGAAGAGGAGTTATTCCCATCTTCCTCCCCTGATCCCAAAAGCGCATTTCATTTTTTTTTTTCCCTGCATGACCAGGTCTGGCTTGGCAAGGGAAGAAGAAAGGCAGGTCTCCATCCATTCCTCTCACCCCCCCAAAGAAACAAGAGTAGTGTCTGCTGTGCTCTGGTGGAAGGGGCACCCTCAGAAAAGCCTCTCCCCTTTTCTCTGTAGTCTGTGCAATGCTCTTTAAAAGGCTCAGATTGTGAGGGACGCATAAAGGAAAGACAAAGGGGAAAAAATACCTTCCCAACAGATTGCTGAAAGCCTCAGAAAGTGCAGCTCCCTTTGGGGAATTCGATCAGGTTTGTTGCTCTAACCCACACGATATAAACACTTTCCCTCTCATGGTACAGCAGCTCCAGTCAGTGCTCACTGCACCTCCACGGAGCAGGAGGGGAGTGCAGAGGCTAACCTGATGCCGAGGGAGAGCTGTGGGAATCTGCAGGAAATAATCCTGTTTATCCTTTCCTAGCTCCACTTTGGGCTTCTCTTTGTCATCCCCAGCCCAGCCCCTGCTCCCTGGGGTGTCTGGGGACAGGCACACATCTTCAGGCACCCTGGTGCTCAGCCACAGCCACTTTACTCCATCTGACTTCAGCAACCATGGAAACACTGCCAGGCCTTTGGATATGGCTGTTTCTGTCCACCTTGTACTGCAAATGCCACTTCATAAAGGCATCAAAAGCATTTCAGAAGTGGTCACATGTGTTGTTTCCTCTTCTCTAAAGTAATGTCACAGCTCAGCACAGCCTTGTGAGCACTGCCCAGCAAGCTGGATGTTGTCCAAGTGTCCACATCTATTTAAATTTCATTTCACAATGTGGCTTTTATACATTCTCTCTTTTTTTTTTTTATTTGAATCTAGAAGAGAAACACTAAAGCTTGTAGGTTTGTATTTGTTTCTTTTTTTTTCTTTTCCCTAAACACTTTATGATAGATTCTTCCTCTATATCACTTATGTTTACTCTTGAGTAGAAACGTGTCTGTGGCAGGTGGATAAATATCCCACCTGTCTGACAGAGCCTGATAGCTGGGTTTGATTCTGATGTTGCAAAGCTGAGTTCACCACCCTCACTCTTGAGGGAAAACTGCCATTCTGCTCTCATGACATTTCTGGTTTGCTTGTCACAGGGAACTCACTTTCAGGTCATTTCTACTGGATGAATCTAATTTTAAAGTTACAAGTTTTTGCACCAACCCTCATTAACATTTTTAGAGTTTTAGGAGAGAAATGATGATAATTTAGACACAAACTCTCCCTGAGAAGTTCCCAGCAGAAATTTCACGCATACATGAATACAATAATTGCCAAACAAGCTGCGATCAAATTTGGCTGGGTGTAGTTTTGTGGCTGTATTTTTTTCCCTGGACCTCTGTTAAATCAAAGGAAGAAGCCAAATGCAAAGAAGGATTTGCCATGGGGCTGGTGTGTTTACCGGCATCATATTGCATTTTCTACTCGAGGCCTCTCAGAGTTGCCTCAACCACTTTTTCTTGCTGAATTTTTCTAAGATGTGGATTCAGGCTCCTTTCCTTGCAAATTTCTTCTCCTTCTGAAGTCTGTAGACTTAGTTCTGAACACAATTTTCCAGACCATATATCAAAGTCTGCAGCCTGGTGTACCTTTCTTCCATTCCCAACTCAGCTTCCCACAGGCCTTTCCCCTGACATTTGCCCACCCTTGTGCATTTAGCTCTATCAAAACCTGGAAAAATCAGCTGCATGCCATTGCACTCCAACACTTACTTTTGATGTAGAGGGCAGAAGAACACCAGTTCCTTGGTTACAGACTGACCCATGCTGAGATCCCTGAACCTCAGGTTGCCCTAATCCTCAGCTCTTTACTACCTGAAACCTCTGAATGCTGAGTTCCCAGAAACCACTCAAGGCTGCAGCCGGTCTCTATGAATTCATTAATTGCAGATGACCTGAAAATAATAACATCTTTGCACCCAGACATCTCTCTACAGTTCTAAAGAAATAAAATTCCGAGAAGGGCAGAATTACTGAAGCTGTTTTACTAAAACTATTTTAAATTTGAAGGAGATATCCATTGTGTGCAACACAAGATACAGAGTAAAGTTACTTCTTGTCCTTCAAGCTCCATCTCAGTGCCTGATATGGAGTCTCCTTCCCAGAGCAGCATCAGGTATCTAACATATCTACCAAAGGGGTTTAGGCACTGAATAGCAGAACCTGGCAAAGCTAGCAACTCCTTTCTTGTTGACCTGTGTTTCAACAGCACAGCCCAAAGCAACTGACATTTTACCAGAACAGAGATGAAAGATAGCTTGCCTGATTTTCTGTTATAATTTCCTGGTTTGGCTTTTTAATTGCATCTGTGTGGGAAAAAAAAATATCAGTTCTTGGCAGGGGAAAAGTGCCCCTTCAGAACCTGAATTTTGCAGATTTTATTTTCTGGAGCAGATGATGGTCTTTGTTTATAAGAAAAATTAGGCCAAATCCAACATTTTCACAGATGGAGGAGCCTGAATTATTGATCAGAGGTTCATGATTTTTCTCCCTTTTAAATTTTTTTTTCCCTAACTAGTAAATAATCAAGTCCAAAAAGGCTGATATTTATTTCAAGACTGGGATCAACTCCACACCAGCAAACCTAAAGCAATTTCTCTTCATTTTACTCCCTCTCTTTTTCTCTCCCTCACTTCTCCTGGAGATATTCCACTTGTATAAATAATTAAAGATTCATTGGCCAAGAAAGAAGAAGGAGGGAAAAAAAGAGACACTGACTTTTTGGTGTTGCAGTTGAAACACAGAAAGAAAAAGGTTTCATACAATTGAGAACAAACAAAATGGCATAATTTAGCTAGTTCCAGCTGTTTCAATTGAGGACACAAGGAACACTGAAGTAGAGACTGATGAGATAATATGTTCCCATGGAAACTTTCATCCTAATGCCTAATCAGTGAAAGGTTGGTTTAATTCATGCTTTTGAAAGCTTCGCATTACTCTGTCTTAAAATGTTTCCTTTTTTTTTTTTTTTTTTTTTAATTTACTAGTTTCTACATGCATTTTTCTCTTCTTTTCTGTATTTAAAGCCTACAAAAATTATTCTCATTGACTGTACTTGTATAGTAATGAGCTCCTCTGGATCAGAGTCTGAGAGTCTGGAGATACAGAAATATCCCTGGAATAAGAATGGGAAACATGTTTACTCTAGGTGTAAAATGAGTTGTAAAAAGTTTTTATTTTATTTTTTAACCTGTACCCACTCCCAAAGCCAATGAAGTTGCAGAATAATTCAGGAAGCTGAAAGAGGTGTTACAGTAGAAGAAAAAAAGAAGAAAGAAAACCAGCTAGGAAGTCTTATGAACTGAGGCTACTATGAATTAAAAAGCAATTTGCACTGAAACCTTACACTGGCATGGAGATGCAGGTTAGGTTATTTCAGATTATTCATGATGAATTCTGGACAAAACCCCATGGGAAAAATGCAGCCCTAATCAGCTGGATCTACACATATCAGTAGATATGGGTATAACAGTCCTGAGGTTCCCAAACTTTCTTCTTGGGTCCATATCTAAGTGTTAACTCCTCTCTACCAAAAAAAGAAACCAACCAACAACCCCCCCTAACATATTACTGCAGTTCTCACACTCAGCCAAGACTGGATCCAGTTTCCAGCAAAGATCAGTTTCACAGGGAAGAACTGCAACATGGAGCTAGCTATAAAATAATTAATTAATTAATTAATTAATTAATTAAAATCATTGCTGCATGTGAAACACCTTATTTAAATCTGGAATTTACTCTTTGATGAAAATTGAATTTCTATCCAGAAGAAAACACTTGGTGAAAATTCTGCCATTACTGTTGGTGATGCCTCTCTGGTGCTTGAGAAGGAATGCAGGACTTCTGCAGTTTGAAGAGAGGTTGGATCCCTTGTCCATGCCACAGGCGTGTGACATGATAGTTCTCATACAAACATTTAAGTCCAGGCTTTGACAATGCCTCCTGAGAAATACCCAGTAGCTTATTTTTAGCACAAACACAAAGTATAGGGACAGCTGTGAGCGATCATTACTTGAAATTTAGCAAAGACTTGGCACAACAATCAGAAAAAAAAACCCCTACTGATCAGTCTGCCCAAAGTCCTGCAGACGCACTCCGGTCAAAGCAGCTGAAACTAAATTGGTTTTCTCTTTGATGGCCATTAAACCTCGGTTATGCTTCACTGATTAGTTGATCTAATGGAGAGGTCAATTTTCATGAAAAGTGGTAGATAGGAGAGCTAAGGAGATGGGTCATTTTTCATTCAAGTATCAGGCTTTGCTTTAAAAGAAATTGTCTTGCAAGAAGACTGAGATAAATACAGAAAAGTTTAATTAATGTTCTAACCTTTTTCCTTATAAACTTCAACTCTATCACACTATTATGCTTTGCTTAATCTCAAAGAAATAACCCCAGAAAAAAAACAGGGTTATGTCTGGACTAATCACAATCACAGTACAACAAATAATATGCTGGCCAGTAATTTATCAAACATCCCACTTGAACTTCAGAAACTTTTCCTCAAGCTCATCTTCTTGCCAAGCTCTGCTAGCTCTGGAGAAGGGGAGACGAATGGTGTCCAGGGATATGTGGCAAGGGGTCCTTTCCATCTAGATAACTGTGAGTTTTCTCACCAAGGGATTAGGTACAGGCTTTGCACACTGTTGCAGAAGGAATTTGGCTATTCAAATGGCTTGAGAACACACTAGTCAAATAGTTCTTCCATGCCAATTTCACAAGTTTCTTTTTTGAAGATACAAATTCAAGCCAGGATATTTAATTTAGCAAAAAAAGCTAGACATATTTCCTGAGATCCAAGTAAATGGCAATTCCATGTTTAAAAAAACCCACATAGATCTTTGTATCAAATAAATTAAAAGAGAATTTTAAAATTAAACATATATTTTGCCAAGGACAGAGTGACAGAACCAACTGAGTAGCACCCCTCTGCAAACATTTCTGCTCTAGATGACTATCTAAAAAACTAAAACTTTGTGAGATCTTTTCTCTGAATGAAATGTCAGTGATAAACTAGGATAAAACTCAGTGTGTAGCTAAAAGGCTCTTATTACATACCATTTAACTGTCATCACTCAGTAATTGCAATTACAAATTACTGTAGCTTTACAGTCACCAATCTGAGATTAAATACTTAGGAAAACTACTGAATGGACATCTCAAAGTAAATGGTCTCTGCCCTAGTTTCCTAATAATTTAGGCATTGAAATGCCGGGACAGAACAGAATGGGGTGGGCTGAGAATTCTGGTACAGGGAAAGAAAATGAATTTGCTAGGCAATATCAAATCACAAATTGTCACTTAATCATCAAAGGACACGTGGGGAAGCCCTCAAAGGCACAGACTATGCATGTGGAAGTGTCCTAGTGCTGTACATTGTGGCCTGCATTTGACAGGCTTTGAAAGCTCGACAGACTTTTTCTCCATATGTGTTACTTAACTGGGAACCATGATTTTCAAGACAAATACAGCATTTCAGAACAAACACGGGAATGAAGGAGCACTCTGGATGCACCAATTCCTTATAGCAAATTTAACCACCTCCTCCAAATGTTCACATGGAGCAGCACATGGGTTGCAGAGGCCCAAACAAAAGAAACACTGGCAGAACACTCCCGCACTCACTCTGCTGAGGAGGGGATGATAAAGAGTATTAGCTACAGGTGACGTAATAGCCCCGCTGTTTTGGACACTTTTGGAAAGTGTCTAGATACAGCCAAGAGTAGATAAGAAGGCTAGAATTGACAAGTACAGTATGACTAGTAAAAGTATGCCTGAAGAGGAATTTGAGATGAATAAGATAGAGGAGGTTTGGAAAAGGGGATACCAAAATAATCCAATCTGGCTCAGCATCCTTGGTGTTCAGGGGACACCCTGCTCCTGCCTGGAGAGGCTGTCACCACCCATCCATGCTTCTCTGCTTTCCAAAAAAAGTGTGAAAAGGGCTTTTGGATTCGAAAGGCCTATTCCAAAGCACCTGGAATTTGTATCTGCAATTTTAATTGACTGAGAGACCCTTAAAGGGAGGGAGCTAAGCACAGCCTGCAGGTACACAATGCCCGACAGCCAGTGTTAGCAAGGACATACTTAGCTTGCCTGGAGAAACAAACAAGGACAGAATTGATAACTATTTCATGAATGAGCTGTAACATGTTGCTTTAAAAAGATGCTGTCAGAAAAAAGATACAAACAAAACAACACATGTTATTGAAGGGCAGTTGCTATTATCTGGGCTATTAGCAAATGGAAAAAACTATTAAAGCAGAAACAGTGTTAGAAATCTAATTCACTTTTCAGCATTAACACTATTTACTGCTTCACTCTTCTCTTAAGTTGGAACAGAGAAAACGGACTAATCAATTTTCTGTCCTAGTGCTAACACAATTTCTTAGCAGGGGCTGAAACTGTGGTTTTGGACTGTATACACAGAGCTTACAAAGTAGACAGACATGATCTCAGCAGAGAAAAGGGGTTATAATGGATGGGGGAAGTTTAGAAGAATGTTGACAACAATATGGGGTTCAGTTAATGAAATAATTTATGGCAAAATTTTAAATTTTCCTGTAATTTACAGTAATTTTTTATTTTCTGCTTTCATTTAGAGTGTAAAAAAATGACCAGCAATGATCAGCGCTCCACACTGTTCCCAGAACAGAGCATATTCCCCCTTATTCATTCTATCATATAGGTAGACAAGATATCTAATGAATTTGTGAAACCAAATGCCACACTTCTCCTTAACTCCTCCTTTTCATAATATTTTCATGTCCCATTCAAGGCCTCTAAAGCAGCTCTGTGGCATAGACACAACCCACCTCCTGGAATCTATTCCTCTAGCTAAAATCCCATTTCTAATGGTCACAGCCAACTTTACCATCTGTGAACCCTTTGAATGGTGCTGACTGTATAAGGGAAAAAAAACCAAGAAGTAACATGGCATTTGAGAAAAAAAGAGGGAAAAAAACACCCATAAATTAAAATACGGATTTTTAACATTACTGACTTTCTAAAGTTTGTAAATGTTTATGCTGAACTTAAGATCGTGTAAAATCATGAGCATTTGAAGCACAGGATAAGCACTTTAAATGCAAGCCAAAGGAAAACAATATGCCCTGAGTACTATTTCCATTTAAACTGCTTAGCCACACACTTGCAGACATGAAACAATTCCGCTGAGGTCCTCCTGCACTCAGGAAATTCTTCCTGGGTCACTGACCATCATTTAAAGGGCACATCTCAGCCCAGTGTCCAGCGTGAATTTTTCAAATTAGCCTACAGTTGCTGCCTCTGCAGTACACAGTTGTGCTCAAAACCCCTGAGCTTTTCAGAAAGGCCCTTAAGCCCATTTAACATTAAAAAAAAAACAAAACAAAAAAACCCAAACCCACAAATACATGCTTACTATATTTCACATGCTGTGCAAACACGTACGCAGGTCCTATTTAAGTGAGGCACCATCTCCCTCCCAGGCTCTCTGTTAGGCTTGTACACCTTTCTAAGAGGGTTGCTGTGATTCAGCCCAAGTGATTGGGGCCTGGTGCAGGAGCCACTGTAATCCCGTGGCCTCTGCTACATCCAGAAGGTCAGGGTAAATGATGTGCTCTGTCCTCAAAATCCTCTGAGTCCTTAATATTGAAGTAGGCATGGGAGGGCCTTTTGAGACGGTTGGTTCAGATAAACATCCTAACAGCATGATAGTGTTGGCTTAACCCCAAAGCTATGTCAGCTGTTTCTACTGTCCAGAGACCTTTGTGTAGCAGGGATGTGAAAGTCCTGCCAACATCAGAGGCATCTACTACAGAGTCCGCCTCGTCATCCCTCCTTGAAACTCACCTTTGCAGTGACACTTCCAAACCACTCAACACCCACGAGGCAGCCAGTGTGCTATCACTGCAACTTCCCAACCAAATCATAATCCGCTCTCTATTACCTTGCTCTCCCTCCATCTGTTTGCTGTGGCCTCTCTCAGGCGTTCACATCTCCGAGCAGTTCAGGTCAAGGACCAACTTTTCATTTTGCATGTGGTAAGCACTTACTGGTCCAGGGCTTTTACCTTCAAACAGGAGCTCCTGCGCCCATGGCAATGCATGCTATAATAAACCAACAGCAGCAGCAGGCCTGAGGGTTGGCCCAGCTGGGAAGTACGACCAGAGTAGCTCATGCCAGCCTCAAATTTCTTCAGGTTATCCACTGACTGTTGCTCACAGCACAGCAGAGATGCTGCAGTGACACCAAAGCAGTTTCAGCCCCCAACCAGAAGCATGACACACACAGACACAGACAGAAAACCATCCCTCCTCCTGCACCGTGCCCTTGTCCTTGGTCCCTTTGGACACCACTTCCAGCAGTTCAGTGCAGTCAGGACTGGAATCCTTGGGTCTGTGCCAGGAGTGAGTGGAAAAATCCATCAAGATACTAATGTGGATTTAAAAATAACTTTACACTAATTTCCCACCTTAAAAACAACTGCAGCAATAAAAACCACTGCTTTCTTATTTCACTGCCAGATATCTGAAAACCTGCAGCACTAACTTAAGACTCCATTTTTCTTCTTCCTTTAATTAAAACAAAACAAACCCCTTTGGTCATCTATGATTTAAAAAAAAATTTAAAAAAAGAGTTGTGAAATTATATTGGAGAAGTTATTTTATCCTGTTCCAGTACACTGAAAGCTCCATTTTCTCCAGAGGAATAAATTAAATAAGACCTTATTCTTCTGTTTATTTTAGAAAGAATAAGTCATGGCTTAAATAAACCCTTAAGAAGAGGGTGTCATGTTCCCCCAAAGTGCTTTTGCAGGTATCCTGTCTCCTGGTCTATATCAGGCCAGCTCTGCTCACTTCAGAACAGGTAATATCTTTCTCCACTAATTCACTTGCCTACTTCCATATTAACCTTTACAGCGAAGGCTCTGACTCCTGCATAATTTTACTGTATCTATTTCAGCAGGTCTATGGAAAGTTTGGTGTTCCCAGATTTTTGCTGGTGCTCCCTTCAGGGATCACCAAGGCATATTCAAATGGGGTTTTAACGGCTTTGTAAGATGCCAAGGCAAAGGGTTGTAATGGGACCCATTTCTACTCTTGGGGAAGCCCTGCCCACTTACTCCAGTATAGACCCCAAGAACTTGGCTTTAAACACTATGCACACAGAAGGTTTAGACCAAGGTTGTACATGAGTAAATCCTTCTCTTTTCAGGACATTCAAGTGCATCCCCAGCTATCCATACAGCATGTGTTTCACTGTTGTCCAAAAAAGGATTGATTTCTCAAGCTAGTGCCACAATTTATAGGCAGGACTATGCTGCTCATGTAACTTTGATTTTCTTTTTTTTTCTCCTAAATCCTTTGTTTTACTATCACTCCATGTACACAGAAAGGCTTGCAAAGCAACCTTAAAATTATATAGGGTCTCTCCTATACATTTTACTGTCTCAATCTGACGATTTTTAAACCAGCCTGGTGATTCTGAGCTCCCTGACACCGTTCTTTCTTTCCAAGTTGGGGATTCAAATACGCCACCTGGCAAACACAGCACCAACCCAGGTTTTGTGGCAGAGCTGCCAGCGAGTCGTTGGGTAACACTCTTAAATCAGCCACAAACCAGATGTCCCAGACAGTAAGGAAGCGTGCTGGGCTGCTGAAACTCTTCTCCTGAGCGGACATAAAATTGAGTCGTGTCCACTTGAGGGTAGGAATGCTGCAGGGTCTTTTGCACAAGCATGCCCCAGTGATCGGGAGCAAATTCTTTCCTTTCAGTCTATCCCTCTGGATTCTATGCACAGGGTTATGACTGTATAAATATTCTAGGGACCTGGGACTTGGGGGCTGAGTTAAGGAGTAGGAAGCCAAAGAAAATACATTTTAACTAGCAAGGACAGTTGCTTCTCCTCTTTCTGTCACCTTGTGGGCTTTAGCAATAGAAGGGATATTTTATTTGTATTTAATAAAGCCCAACAGTAGAGCTGCTTATGAATCAAGCTGCATCATGCATGGAGCTAGAAAAAATATATATTGGGATTTTCTAGCTCGCTAGAGTTATTAATCTGGCTCAAAGCCTGCAGTAGGATTTAATATATTAAGTGAAATTGCAGGCCTTTGCCCCTGTCTTTTCGCTAAGACAACAACATACATACGCCATATTAGATTCCATTTTTTGTACATTTCAGATAAGGAGTGGATTAAATAATGAATGAGATTCCCATTAGCTTGAAATTTTGCTTATTTCAGGCAACCTCCTCCTCCCCCCTTTTTTTTTAATCAAAATGACTCCACTGTGGAATATTTTTGCATTGATTTGAAGGGATTTTTTTACGCACTCATTAAATTTGCATTTACACATCTGACAATACCTTTTTTTTTTTTGTCCCAGACACTGAACACTGCACTAGGAAAGGAAAAAAAAGAAGAAACCCACTCTGCTTTTGCCTTGAATTGTGTGAAATCTTTTTCTGAAAGAGTGTGTAAGGCTCAGTCACATTGGATTCACTTTGGGATTCCCCTTTGCTTGATAAAGTCAAGTGAATGACTCCAGGGTGGGTTTGAGGGGCATCAGATGAGGGTCACTGTAATTGATGTGAGACAGAGAGACGCTGCTTTCCATCCTACACACTCTTTCCAGGTTTGTATGGCACTGTCCCTTGCAAAGCACACTCTGGTATTCCTGCCTCTGGGTCCTCAAGTATTGGCTTTCCACCATCCTACTAAGAAGATATCTTTCCTTGGGCTGGTGCTGGAAAATTCCTGTTAAGTTCAGAAAGCACTAATACAGAGCTGTGAAATGAACTGATCACAGGCTGGAAGGCAAAGATTGTTTACTAAGTAAATAGCAAGTTTTCCAATGCTTTTCTGAATATAAGCCCCTGTCATGAGAAGACAGCCACGTCTTCTGCTTGAACCGCCCAGGAAAATGTTCAACCAATCTGTTTGTCTTTAGAAATATCAGCATTAGCTGACCAACAACTGGCTTGCTTGACCAGCCAAAGTGATCAAGGTCTCTCCAGGTGACTACTGCCAGAGAACCAAACCCATTTATGGTTAGACAAGTATTTTAGTCATCTTGGCTTCACATATTGGTGGGAAAGCTTTCCCTTTCTGCGCTAAGCCTTTTATCAAATAGCAGTACAGGGTGGAAAGTGATACCTCCCTATTGCCTTGAAACACTGGATGCAGGAATCATTGTGCCACCATTCTCCTCTTCTCACTGTTGAAATGCCATATAAATATTTATCATTGTTATCATACCCTTAACAAAATTCTCCTGATATTCAGCTGAAAATTTCCTTTGCTTAATTTCCTACTACAACTTCTAATAAATCTTCCTTTGTACTATCATAAGCAATTCATCTCCTGCCTCGGAATTTACATCCTTGTATGTACATGGAGATAAATATCACATTCCCTTCCTCCCCCCTACCCCCAGTCATCCCTTAGCCAAGCTACACATATTTGGCTCTTTTTAATCTCTCCTCATAAGTCAACACCTCACAGCCCCTTCATCATTTTTGTGGCTCTTGTCTGAACTCCTTCAATTTGTGCACATCTTAGTGGTGAGAAGATACCAAAATGGAGAATATGGGACAAAGCCAGTTTCTGCTATATGTACTGCAGACTTGCTACTGACACTGTGTAGGGATCTCTCCATAGCCCATGGGGCAGGGGCAGGTGCCCTGGAGGCTGGTTCCTCCATTAAGATATTCAGCCGACAGGAAATGGTACTCTGAAACTTCACATGAAAATAAACTTATCCTGGTCTTACACCAGTCATGGATATTTTTCTTCCTCCCAGTCACCAAAAAAAAAAAAAAAAAAAAACACCCCCCCTTCAAAAAACAAAACAATCAACCCAAAAAGAAAATGTGATCTAATGTGAGGAATAGTAATTAATGAGCAAGCCATCTTGGGGAACAGCCACACCTAGGCTCTGTTCCTCCATTCTCCACTTAAATACACTTCTGGTCCAGGACTGTGCAATTCAGTGACAAAGGAAAAGGTCCTGAGTGACTGCATTTCTCTTCATTTTAGGGAGCTGCAGGCTTGGTTCACTAGAGCAGATAAAGCACTGAGATCCTCAGCCAGGCGTGCAAATCCTTTCTTAGCTGTTGGGATATACTGGCTTCTCTCAGGCTGCTTAAGGAACAAATGCAGTCAGCACAGTAATGACCTACCACCCAACACATAATTATGTATTTTCACCAATGCAACGTCCTCAAAATATTCTTTTTGAGTCAGAAAATCTCTGTGTTGGGTGCTACACAGGCAAGGCACAGAGCAAACAGCCAGCTGCCTCTCCACACACACTCAAACTGTTTGGGCTCAGTGCCAACAAATGGCAGAGGTGTACAAAGGGACAGTTTTGTTCAGCCTGAAAATCAGTGATTTCCACATGGTGCCAGCTGACTACGGTTACTGGAGTTTTATTTACAGCGCTACGAGAGCTTTTTAATTGTGCAGGAAATAAACTACCAAAGGGCTCCTCCCCTTTATCTCTTTTTTGCAGAAGAAAGATTTAGTTTACAAATCTAGCCCCGTAACAGATCCTTTGCACTTTTATTTTTCCACCCAAAGATATACTGATTATTTACAAACACAATTAAATGTGGAGAGGAGGGACTGTAAATTGCAGGTACTCAAGAGAAAGGTCTACCAGCCCAAATTTAAAAGCTGTATTCAGGGAGTATAAAGTGCAGCAGTTCCCATGCACTTTAGTGCACAACCACTTTGCAGAGAGAACAGGGTGAAAATCATAAAGAGTTGGAGAAGTCAAGTCACCTGGGTTCTTTCATATCTCAGTCACTGTGTGATAATATTAAGCCATTTACCACCCTTAGAATTCAGCAATTTTGCACATAAATGGGCAGATCCTCCCTTTGCAGAAAACGGTTTTGGAGGTAAATCAAACGTATTAGAGAGGGCAGGGTGAAAGGTAAACCAATGACCTGTGTTTCTAAGCCTTTCTCTATTCATCCTTGGCTCACATGTGGATGATGTGTACCGAGATACATTCATAAACAAGTGCCACGGGACAAGGAGGAGGTTTATTTCTGGAGTTAGGTTGAATTTCCCACTAATAAGGAGGGCCTGGAAGGCGCATTCTTGGGCCTGTATGTTTCTGCCCAGCTATCACCATGGCCTTGCACCCAGAGTTCATACAGTTTTTTAGAACAGAATTTCCTATGCATTTTCACTGCTGTTCTCCCTAGCTGCAGTCCCCAAAACTCCCTTTTTGGGAACTGCATTTGTGTGGTGGTGGTGAAAAGCCTCCACACTACAACAGGCAGAGGAGAACCCACTGTGCACCTAGGGCTGGCTCCACTAATGGGTACATCCAGGTCCTCTCAGGGCAGGCCAGCTGTCAAAAACAGGCGTGTCAGGAACTGGAAACAAAACACAGAGCAATAGGGTTCATGTCTATTAGCCTGAGCCCGAGAGACTGTGGGTCTGGGCAAGGCATTCCTGAGGTGGCAGCTGCAGTAGCTGAAGCCAGTCCTTCTTAAGGTTAGATAAGCTTCAGCAGCAGCAGCACTTTGGAGGACCAAATAGGTTATAATTATGCATCAATTAGATATGTCTGGCCCTGCCTTTCAGCTGAACAGACACACACTTTCCAGATCCCTACCAACAAGTGCACTGTAGGAGAGTTTTCTTGATAATGATTATCTGCAATGTGAAGCTGACATGCAGAGCAAGAAGGGAATGGATAGATAGAAAAGGCTGATTTTAATTTGCATGAGTGTTGGGAAAAAGGTCAGCGAGAGCAACAAGGTGAGGGGAAGCTCTTTCCACTGCCAGATTTGAGCAAAGTCTTCCCTGTGTTTTTTCTTCCTTTCCTTGCAGAAAAGAGACCCCTCTGTAAATCTCAAAGGCAGCAGAACTCTTTTGTAAGAAATCAGGAAATGAGTAATAAATACAGCTCAAAAGCAAAGGAGCTGAGCTAGCAACTACTATCAGATTGTTCAAAAACTGCTATTCACCCAATAAAAAAGGACGAGAGGCGGGTGGGAATGGGTGAAGGGAGAATCCACTGAAATGAAGACAAATAGATAAAAGTAACTGTCGTTTGCTTTCATTTTGTGTTCATGATATGTTCCTGTTTCAGACTCCAGTGTCCCATACTACCAGCTCTATTTCCATTTACACACCAGAGGAAAAGCTGCCGGAAAGACCTGCTCTGCCCCAGCAGCACGGTGTTGCTGGAACATCCTGTTCACCACGGACACACTGTGTTTGTATGGCCCCTCTGACATGCTCTGGGGCAGCTCTGGGCAGTCCCCTCTGTGCCTGGGCCTTTCACTGTCCCTGTGCACAAGCCGCAGCAGCTACATCAAAGAAACAAGGGAGAGCAAGGTAAAGAAAAGAAGATGGAAGAGGCTTATTCTCCGCTGTTCTCTCCTTTTCACCCACCACCTCTGCGGGAGGCTGTGGAAAAAGAGATATCCTACTGGCTGATCAGCCATCCTGGTGAAAACAGTTATCCATACTCCAAAACACTAATGGGGAAAATCATCCCTCCTGCACCTGCCTGCAAGGGCAGAGTGCACTTTTTGTCCCCTGGATGCTGAGCACCAGGTTCATTAAAGTGATGCTTTTGCTCAGAGGAGCAATGGAGAGGAGCCAGAGTCTATTCTTCCTATCAGACCTCATAACAGGTATATTTATTCTGGAAATAAGGAAAAAAAAAAAACTGTTCATATAAGGTCATGCAATCAATGCTGCCTAGAACAGGTTTTATTATCCTTTATCTTTTCCAGGAAATATCTGCACTTTTCACACCAGTATTGTGTTCTGAAGGGTAGGATGAAGTATGCAGCGCCGCAGGAACAAAAGTCATCTTGACTTCAAATGGCGCTTGGAAAAGCTGTGGGCTGGGACCATTGGACTTGAAGGGAGGCATCCGTTCAAAGCTTATAGAGAATTGTGACCACTATTCTGCACAGAGATGACAAAATTGTTGGTGCCTTTTCTGTTAGTGATGCAAAGCCTCTCAAGACATTGCTGATCAATTACTTGGTAATTCCTCGTCACCATGCAGCAAGTTAAAAGCCACTCCCACTGAATTTTCATTAAAATAATTTTGTACTGAATTTGAAAAGTTTATTTAGCCACAACACTGATATAGGAGACTCTAAACTCAGCAAAATTGGTATTTTTGTCCCAGAAGTTCAGCATATATTTCTTTCAAGAGGTCCCTTCATCTCTCATTTCCTCAATGTCCTCACTCACATGCTGGGAAAGTAACAATTTCCACCCTTCCCCCAAAATCTTAGCAACTACAATTGCCACCAAATCCTATGGAATTCTGCTACTGTTGGCATCAAGTTGCCTCTCTTAAGCAAAATGCTTCACATTTTCCCAAAACATTAATATTTCAGATAACTTTGGAGTACTGAAGCATTTTATAATGTGAGAAAATTGCACTATGATATTTTTCTTGTTTTCACAAAGAAATAACTAGGTGGAACCCCAGACAGACTAAATCAGTGAAAGTGTTGATGCAATAATCAGATTATTATACTTGGCCCCCTGTTAATCACTGCAGTCTTCTCTTAACCTGTCTCACTTTTGTTTTAAACACACCTTTACAGGTCCCACAGGGACACTGCTTGCTGGCTCCCTGGTGGAAAGTTGTCCTGCTTTTATGAAGTGTGAAAGTAGTTTCTTTCCCTGCACGCTTCGCTATTATTTGAAGCTTAGCCCCTGGGAGAATGCACAGCTTTTCAAATCAGACCCAAAGGAAAGTGTGTCATCAGGAGGAAAAAATTTTGCATACTTAAAGTACCCCATGACATTATTTTTAATATCTGCAAAAGGGTTAATGGCTTCCTCCTTGAATTGAAGGTTCCAATGCCCGTTTATGAAGGTCATCATAAATCTGCCACAATTACCAGTTCCTTATCCCACAGCAGATTTGTCAATCTGTCCATGGTTCCCTCCCAATGAATTCTGTTTCAAACTTCAATCCTTCAGTTACTAGGATCCAGAATATCCAACAAATAAGGATGAAATAATAAGTATTGTAGTGCTAGACCCAGCTAATGACTTTTCAAGTCCAGCACCTATTTCAGACAGTAATTAGGAGATGTTTGTAGGTGAAGAAATAGAAAGAATACAAGTGAATCCCCCCCCAGCCAGAGCCTCTTATTCTCAGGAAAACAGCAATTATGGAAATTTCTCAGAAACTGGTTACATGGGTAACCATATTTAAGAATCACCATAGGTGCCTCCTCTGGAAATTTTCCTAAACCAAATTTGCCTTGTGCTTTTATTTATTTAATTATGTAAACCTTCAACTCCAGGAATACCTCTTGATCTTCACAGTATCCTAAAACAATTGGTTCAACATTTTGCCTATTGTATGGGGTGGGGAGGATTTCTTCTTTTCAACAGAGAAACTTCTACATCATACTTAGATCTTAATGCCTCCAGTCCGGCTGTCCCAAAAGTGCCCAGTTAACTTCTCTTTGTCTCAGGACTGTACACACCCTGGCTGTCTCAATGATACAGGTATTTCTCAAGGACGTGGCATTTTTCTAAGCTAAGCGGGCACATCCTCCGTGCACAGTGGAAGCTTTGGAAATAATAATTGCTTCCTCAAAGTATGAAGCCAAGCTAATGAAGCTTGGCTTGCTACAGATTTGTATCTCAGGCCTCCTGTGCTCTCCCGTCTCGCTAAGCCAGCCTCCTCCATAAGTTCCACTTTGTCCAAAAGCCTGTGAGCTCTGTGGCCCGTGCTGGGTGTGACACATTCCAGCTGCACCAGCTGCTGCCCAGGACAGACCCTAGCCGCCACCTCCTCAGAAGGGAAATGCTTTGGTAACCCTTTCCTCTGCCAGTTCCAACCACTGGAAACACAATTACCATCAAGAGTCTGAGGATATTTTAAATGTGGTTGAAACCGACTGATAGGTTGAAAAGGGTCTTGGGGGGGTGTTGGGGAAGATGAAACAGGAAAGCTTTATAAATATGATTGTTTGTCAAAAGATTTTGAGAATATAGAAACTATAAGCAAGATTGAAATGAAAGCAAGCTTTGAGATACCTCAGTTACTGAACAACTGGAGAACAATGATGTGGCCGGCTGAAGGTAATCCCCTTTTGATGAAACAATATCCTCTGCTTGCAGACAGGCCCAAGGGTCAGAGCAGTCCCTACTAGCTTGGCAGGAGGGGCCCAAAGAGGAGTTTTTAGGGTTTAAAATGTAACACAGTATGGTAATGTAATGATTCCTATAGGCTGTATGTAAATGCTATAGGATTTGTATATTGTACTAGATGGGTTGGTGAGAATTAGAATATTCAACACAGAAGAAGATTTATTGTATTGTAATGGGAACCTCGTTCTCTTACCTTTTTCCTCCCTTATGCTCTTACCCTCTTACTCTTTCACCCTCTCACCCTCTCTACCCCTCTCTCCTCTCGGGCCTGCTCTGAGCTGTGGCTGGCAGCTCCCAGCAGGGCCCTGCACCCAGGCCCTCTGCAATAAACCACGAGCTCCATGACCTGGCTTCAGGGATCTCTCGTCTCTGTCCGTCCCAACCGTCCTACCCCCCAACGCTCTGACAGGGGAGTGTGGATGGAAATGGGGCTAGAAAGAAAGCAGGTGAGCAGATGTGGGCGGGTTGTATGAATGAATAGGCTCTGTTTCCTTTGGAAACAAGACTAAAAACATAGCTCACATCCAGGCAAATGAAGGTTTGCTTCAATCCATTCTCCCCAACAGAACACTCCCCAGCTGGAGCCAGTCTGTTTACTGAATGTCCTTGCATCAGTACAGCCTCCTGCAGCTGGGCAGGCAGGAGTGAGAGGGGGCAGAGCTTTGCTCTAGTCTTTTCTGAAGTCTGGGGTGAGCCTCTCTCTCAACAGGGAGCAAATCCTTCCTCCCTCTTATGTGTCTGGTGTGTCAGATGCCTCCTCTCTCCACACCCTCTGATGTTTCCTTCTGAAGAGGAGGAACAGAGATGAAGCTCCAGTGGTAGCACACTTCTGTATCACAAAAGTCCTCCTAGAGTAATTAGGGGAAGGACACATCCCCTTCCAACATTCCTAAATATAGAGAGTTCTTCGCTAGCACATTTCCATTTTTAATTCTTTGAGTGGGTAAGTATTTGGGTGGGTCAGTGGGAAAAAGAAGAGGTATGAAGAATTTGATTCTATCAGATTGCCAGAACACACACAAAATCTGTTCCAGACAGAAACAGAAGTATTAGAAAAATGAGGGAGAAGGAAAATAAAGAAGGCTTGGGATAGATATCTTTTCATAGCTACTAATTTTCAAATGGAAAGGACTCCAAGGGAAAAAAAAATCAGCACCAAAAATGAAGATTTCAAGCTAAGATAGTAAGAGGTCTCAGCTCCCACCATGCCCAATGCTTGGATGCCACACCATCTCTGTCTCTGAAATTCTGCTATTTGAGACATTTCTTCAGGGTCTAAGTATAAAAGCAATAAAAGCAGATTATTATGATGGCAGTAAAGAATCAGGAATGTCTTTTTCCTCTAACACTGAGCCTGACTATAGTAGGGAAAACTGTTTAATTCCAACAGTGACTCTGTCTGTGCCCCAAAGGTTCTTGCCACATTTCCTGCTATAGGTTTAAAGCAGCAACTTGCACCTTTCACAGGTTTCTGTCTCCCTCTCCCACTTGCAAAATTACCACCTGAATCAGCAAGTCCTGCTTCAGATAATCTCTTCCTCTCCCCTCCTTCCTCTTAGTCTTTCTTATCCCCTCTATCAGAAAGTGTAAACCAGTGGCCCTTTAGGTCAAAATCTTTTGTTTAAATCTCTGAAAGATGAGACTCAAAATGGATTTTAAAAAGGTCAGAGATCTAAGCTTCCAATTCTCTGCGAACATGAAAAGCCTGAACCCGCTCCAAGATTCCACCAAGCAGAAAGACAGGGATGGGTAAAAATTTACATGGAAGCACTGTTCCTGAATCTGCTTCCCCATTTTCCCCATCTTCCCCACCTACAGCCTTCATACAGAGCCACAGCAGCTTCCCTCTGCAAATCACAAAAATCAATAGTGAATGGGAAAATTTGTACTCTTCCTCTCCATGCCTCACTCTTTATTCTCTTTTTCTGTAGTGACAATATCCCACTGAGATATCTGTCCTTAAAGTCAGCTAAAGCTAAAGAAAAGGGGAGGAAGAAAGAAAGAAAAACAAAACAACACAGAACAAAACAAAACACCCCTGAAAATATAAGATGGGGAAGAAAAAAAAAATAAGCTGGAATCATCCAACAGAGAACATATTTCACAGGCTTTAAGGGGTTCAAATCACAACTGTACCTGATTACCACGAAGTACATCACTCATTTTAGAACCAAATTTACCCACACAAACTTGGTGTTCTTTCCCTGTTTATTACTGTAAGTTATTGCTCTCTGAAATGCTGACTCATGAAACTCAGCTTATGGAAAATGTTCTGTATGTTAAGGCAGCAAATCCTCACACCATCTCAGCTGCTGCAGTTCATGTTTCTCCTACTACGAGCGTCAGCCAGGACATAAAGCAAGGGATTTGGTACTCTGGGTTTCTTATTCTTTCTCCTAACCCTGATGATTTATATGATACTGGGCACAATGCTCTAAATTAGACTTCACCTTTATCTATCTGGTTCTCTATAAAATCAGAATTGAGCACCCAGGACTCTCAAAACCAAATGTTAAGACATATTGAACTGCTTCCCTCAAAATGTAAGATTTTTCCAAATTATATTTTTTTTTCAAAATTTTAAGTGTGTAGAGGTTAGAAATTTATTCCTAGAAAAGATGTGAAATAGAAATTCAGCTTCTTATACAAATATGTTTTTAGCAGGAGGGGCTTTATGGAAGATCCAAATATCATTATGCAAGTGAAAAATATATGCAGGCTCAGAGAGGGGGAGAAGGAGAAACAGCAAATCTGAAATGCTGTCCCTCAACAGAGGAGTTGTCAGGTCTCAACAGTTAATGTTGTCAAAAGTGCTTTGGAAGACCCTCAGGAGAAAGGTGCAAAAAAGTGCACAATGGTTGTTATTTGCTTTCTGAAAGCTAAATATCACATTTTAAAGGCCACAAATGCACGAGTCCAGAAAGGTTTAGGCGCCAAGAGGGAATCTCTCCCAGCCAAGCCCAAACAGAATAGAACTGGGGAGACCTACTATTTACATCTGCTTTGCAATTAGGCAACAGTACAAACAAAATGCTACAGCTCCCCTCAGCTCAGGGCTGAAGCTCCTGGTCCCCATCCTGCGTGGGTCTCCTGCACATACTTAACTTGGGTTTCATTGAGTTCAAAAGGATTACTCATGCATGTAATGTTATTCATACGAGTGAGTGCTCGCTGGATTCAGGGGGGAAGAAAGCAACCCTTTTCAAAGATTCAGAATATTCAGCAGCCTTTATTATTAATTATTACTCTGATTCATTTTTCATTTAATATCATGCTACATTTTTCCTTCACATTTTGTAAACACACACACAGAGATCAGCATCTGCTGCTGTGGATTCCAGCAGTAGCAAACCCAGTAAAGTACCATGAGAAAGGCTCTTCCTGATTTTAAGTCTGGATCAACAAAACCAAGGAAGGCCTACAAATCACACCTGACAGAAACCTCGTAAGTGATTTGAAATCACCAGGGGTCTGGACTAGGTCTGGGAAATGGATTTTTCTATATGCCCAGATAGAGAAAAAGAAAGATTGAGGAAAAAAAAAAGCATTTTAATTGGATTGAGTCTGTGGGAAGCATCAATTTTGCATTGAAAATCAAAATTATTTATTTTTTCCAAAACTTGATTTTCTTTTCTACTTCCCCTTTTATTTTATCAATGCTAAATCACCATTTTCAGAGGGGGGGGGGAAAAGTCTTTTCATAAAATCTAAAGGTCAAATATCTAATTTCTCCCAAACACAGCTCCAATAAAGCATTTGTGCTAATCCTAATTTGGAGACAACTCACAGATAATTCTCTTCATTTTTGAGGTCCATTGCTCAGTCTTTTCAACTGGTATCTTTTCTGATTGAAAGCTGGAAAAATCAAACCAACCTCTCTTTTGTTATGTGAATTCTCACTGCCTTGCTGTTCCTGCACATCTGTGGTCTTACACACCTTAAGAATAACAAAACATGGGTCTTGGAGCTGGGTAAGAGGTTCTGTCTGTAACAGATGAAAAGATTCTGAAATGAGCCATCTTTCAGAAATATGGGGAAATGTCACTTCCAATGACAAATTTGTTTGGTGACAGAGCCAGGCTGAGGAATCTACAGTCCCTTAGCACTCAGAACATGCTGGTAGGGTGGGCCACCTCACAACTGAGAGTAGGTTTGCCTTGTGGAAATGGAGTTATGGTTGCTGTCCCTTCCCAGAGTGCAGTCCTGACAGAGACTCCCACATGTGCTTTACACAGACTGGGTTGGAAAAATAATGTTCTCCACAGGAAATATCACCAAGTTTGTGTGCTGGTGGCTTTCCCCAGGGAGAATGAGGCACTTTCCACTACCTGTCCAGGGAAAGGAGACACCTCCAACACCAGGATATGTGAACACTCCTTGCTGATCCTCCTTATAACACAGAGTGATCTGCCCAGGTCACACTCTAGGCCAGTGGAAGTCCACATCTTCTGAGTCCCATCCCAGTGCCTCCTCCACAGCTTTACGCTCTTCCCTTTGTTTTAGCTGATGCCCTCTAAACTGACAAGCCCAACTTCCAGAGCCCTCCTGGCCCCGTCTGTCATCCCAGCTGAAAGAAACTCCATTCAGGCTGTCCAACTTGGGCCAGCACGAGCAGGCAGAGCTCACAGATGGTTAAATGCATTTGACATTTCACCGCAGGGCCTGCAGCAGAAATCCTTGCCTGCTGTATCCGGAGCCCTGGATAGGAGCGAATCAAGGCTCGTGGCTCCGGCGCTGTGTGTGCACACTCTGCTGTGAGTTAATATTATTGGCTCGCCCCTCAATCATGCCTTTTCCAGCTAGCTGCTCCTGTCAAAGCACATCTCATTAGGCCTGAAGGCTCAATGAAATGGAAATTCATGTTTAAATTTAAAAACAACATATTGACCCTGGGAGCCAGTGATGTCTACATTTTTAATAACTTACTGAGAATAAAAGGAGTGTATGTGTGTGGAGGGAGGGGGAGGGCCGGGTGGCAGGGGGAAGAGGGAATGTGGAAGTGGAGGGAGGACAAGCGGACAGGGCAAACAGCCAGCCAAGGGCTCTGGTCCTCTCCACTTCCCTCCAGCCCCATTCTCACCTTTTTTGTCCCTCTTGCTGCGTGGAGAAGAGCTCAGGCTTCACTTGAAGGGACCTCATAGCCCCAAGGGGAGAGCATGTCCCTAATCTGGTGCTAAAGCAGCGATGGAGGAGGAGAGCCCTGCCTCTGCACACACACAGACACGCTCACCCCTGCACAGACACGTGCACACACACGTGTGAACCCTGGTCCCCCTGCACCCCAGCGAGCTGCATTTCCCTTGCACAGGGGAGTAGTGTGCTGCAGAGTAAACACGGAGCCTTTCGGGGGAGGAGGAGGACGTGAAGACAGCCACACTGCATGTGACTTGCCATGTGGCACAGCCCAGCCCCCTGTGCCTCCTCTGACATCATTCCCAGGGAGGCACGTACAGCTCCTGCCACCACCAGGGGTTAGGTAACCTGGGGGGGGAGGCAGAGACAGCGTGTCTTACCCAGTGTGATTACAGGAGGAGTGATGCTCCTTTCTGCTGGGCTTTATTGTTCCCTCGTAGCACCCAGGGAGATGAGGATGGGGAGGCAGAGGTGGGAGGCCCTCTTGTGATCGCTGTGGCCCCCATGGCAGTGTTGGGGTTTTTTAGACCTTTTTTATTTTTTTGAAAACAAGAGATCTGACAACGTCATCTTGGCGGGCATCCAGCCTGGGGAATCACAGGCTGTATGGATAAACCTGCTCTGGCTGCTGCATCTCCAGGCAGAAATGGGTTGCTGTGTTGCTGCACTATAGCAAGAGTCTCCTGGTGGAAGCTACATTTTAACAGGAGGTTAAAGTCAAAATCTGAGGAGAGCACAAAAAGGTGAATTTACAACAAGTTTTAGGAGGTTGTGTGTAATTGCTACAGATAAGCAAAGTACGCATATCAAACCAGTGAGAGCTGAGATCTCTCTAAAGAGCTCACTGGTTTCTCCTGTGCTTCCCCTCCCTTTCTCAGCTCAGTATTCCAAGGGTACTCTGGTGCTGTCTCTGGTCTCTGACTCAGCCTTAGTCTCCTGTCTGGCTCAGAGGGATGTGCTTTGTGTACCAGGAATATGAGCAGAGCAGGACTGAAGACTTCCTGACCTACATTCCTACAAAGCTGTCCACTGCAATTCAGACTAGCCCTAAATATTGTAGGCATGTGAATTCCCCGTGTTTTCCTCACTTTTAAAATGAGATCTCCTATGTTCTACCACTTATTCCTCTGTTGTACTGAAAATTACCTTGTCCTTACTTCTAGACTGCTTGCCATTAGCCCCCAGTTCTGAACTGTTTCCCATCTTTATTATTTGCCCTCTTTGAACACACTGATAATTTCTCCAGCATTCTTCATTTTTACATTTATGGTTTTTGTTTCATATTGTTGTCATTTTCCAGATGTATTTAAAGATTGTGTTCAAAGAGTTTAAGGCCAGATTTCTCTAATCTCACCTCGTTAACATGATGCACCACAATTTCCACTCACTTACTGAACACCTTGCCCTTGGCTAAAGCATCTTCTCTAGGAAGGGATCCAAATGTTGATTTGAAAACTTCAAGCAATGAAAAATTCACCCATTTGAAGTTATGACAAAGTTCAATTACACTCACTGATTACAAAAAAACCAAAAGCATACATATTTGTCATTTTTTTTGTCTGGCCGGCTTTCACAAGTATTAGTCCTTGGTGTCATTTTCCCTGATAAACTAGAGATATTTTGTTGTTCACATCATCTAAGCTACAACGTTCTTAAGCACTTCTCATCTTTTGAAAGCTTGCTCCATCTGCCTCACTTTCTCGTCAATTGCTGGCTGAGTGATTCTTCATCCCCAACACCTTTTTCCTCAGGTTCCAAATACCACTACAAGCCCTCACTCATTTCCTGCCATCCAGGACATCCTGCTGCCTTTGTGAATAGTGGTTCAAGTACATGGTGGCATTTCAGACTGGTGTGTAGGGGCTGTGAATCCTCTCTGCGGGTCAAATACCAGGTACCCTGCAGCCTCTTCAGTCAGGACATCTCACCAAAGGGCTACAGAAGTCCTTGGAGCTCCTTCCACAAGAGGAAAAAGAGGGAGGGGGCAGAAAATCTGCAGGGGTCACATGCAAAAGCTATTAAATAGCCTTTGGGCTTCTATTTTATTTATTTATTAAGCTAGACGAGGAGCACAAAAAGGTATGGAGGCACTTTGTTTCTTAATTTGTGCCTATTATCTATTGAAATTTGACATAATGTCTCCACAGTTCTCCTTAATATCCCACTGTATATAGAATGTGACTAGCTCCACCATCTAATGTGACAGCTTAGGAAGATTAAAAAGAAAAGCTAAACTAGCAGTAGTTGGAGATGAGGAAAAGTAGCACATTTATGAATAATTTCAGCTGAATTCTAACAACATTGCATTCCCTGGACAGGACACATTTATTATCTTATTCACCATGACTACTGCAACATTAGTGATTTGTTACTGAATCAATTATTAATTCATATGAGTGAATAAGGCTCTGTCACTTAACTCTTCAGCTGACCGTGCCCACTACACGCTGATTGCAATTTTTAACTGTTTTCTGTCCTCTTATCTTTTCACTTCCTGAGCATTTGCATTAAAACAGATTGATGCTTTCCATTTCACAATTTTTTTTTACAAAAGCCACTTGTTTTCCTTGTACTTGTGAGACTGTCCCCTGGAAAGCTCCCCTTTTGGTACATCAGCTTGGTACCCCAATTGCCAAGGAGTCAACTGGTTGGGTAACAACTTGATTTGTGAAAGAGACAGGTTAAAAAGACAGACAAATAAATACACCTTCCCCCAAAAGCTTCTTGGGTTCCTACCACTCAGGAGCAAGATTTTTAATGGGTTGATGTGTTTGGTCACTGGGATATAAAAGCTTTCTAGAAATATAGATAGCAGACTTTATCCTCCAGTGGTGAGATATGGGAACAGACAACATCATGGAGTCAATCAAGGCCACCAATCAGAGCAGGAGCAAAGATTCCAGTAATACCCACACCATCTGATCTCACACTTGCAGCTAATACCACTCTGTCTGTCAGCTAACTAGAGAACCAGGCAACAAATTTGAAGAGATGGACTGTAATCAAGGCCCTGTCATGGATTTACTGCCATGGCCAGTGATGGGCATATCTGACTTTTGTTATCCTCCTGCCTTTGAGAAAAGACACTAGGAAGAAAAGAGAGCATGCTAAAATCTTCCTAGGATCTCTTACAAGCAATTGAAATGACAGTCATTAACTTACTCCTTGTCATGTGCAGAGCACAGCCTACCTCTCAATGGCCATTAGGCAGAAGGCAAAAACCACGATTTTAACAGTACTGTCAATGAAATATATTGTGATTAGGGACCAAACTGTGCTTAAACCCCATGCGTATGGTCACAGAAGAAGGCAAGCTCCAGGCCAGGAGTATTTTTTATCTCAAATTCTTCTATAGTCCAGTTGCTCATGTCTGCCTGACACAGGCCAGATGCACCCTTAGCTGCATTCCTGGTCCCCCCAAGCATACTGTGTCACCTCAGGGTGACCATCGATCTGTCCTGCATTGACCAAAACAGTCACTGTTGTATGAGTAAAGGATGAATTATGTATCCACCTGTCCACTCCAACAAGCAGCAATGTCTTAACATAAGGAAAGGAAAAAGTTGCAGCATCCCATGTGCGTTCTTGGACCCGTCAGAAAGCTTGAACCTATTCATGCTCATCATTCCACAGCACTGTCTTCAGAGAATGCCATAAAATGATGTGAGTAGGCACCAAGCACCAATGTGCCTGCTGAAACTTGATGGTTTTCTTAGACAGAAGAGTGCCTTTCACACCCCCTTTGGAAAGGTTGAAGGCGTTTCTTTTCCTCCTTCACTCTGCCCTTCTCAGTCCCTTACCAAAAAAGTTTCAGCAGAAGTGATTAAATTTCAAGACAACGAAAAATTATCTGATGTTAAACCTTAGCCAAGACCTCTCAAAGGGACTGGTGTGTGTTTACTGAGAAATTGTTTTGCAGAAGGTAGAAAAATGTTAGTTTCTGTGTCATACCTTCGAAGCACATTGACATAAGGCCATCCTTCATATCTATTACAGAGGGACTGAGTCTCTAACAATGACACCCTGGCATCCCTTGGATTATCAGAATTACCTGGGTAGCATAGGTCAGTACATACAAAGCCAGCAAGAAAATGCTGAAATCAACAGAGATCTTCCAGCTGACTTTACTGCTCCCTCAAATGAAGCTTTCAGGGCATATGACTCACACCCTTACTACCAAACTGCATTTCTGTCACTACAGTATACATTGAGGGTCAATACAAAACCTTAATAGCCAGGTTTTCCAGGATAGCACTTACATGAAAAATTTCCACGAATTGTGCTTTGTAGCTCTTTAATGAGAGACCAGAATAAGCAAAATAACATTTTTAGGGAGGTGATTGTACACTGTGCTTACTCACAGCTAATGTCAGGCTGTTCCTCTCAGTGTTATCACCTGATATAAAGGTTTCTACTGCCATAAAAAGGACTAAAGGCATCTGACTTATGCATAAAATCTCTCTTCCCCCATGCTTCTTTGAACCCACTGTCCAAGCTCTGAGCACCACAAGAACTAAAGTAAATAGCCTAAATGACGACGGGCCAATTAGAGGATTGAAATCATGTCCGATTTCATAATCTGAGGTGTTATAAGTAACACAGAAAGGATTTGTCTACACCCACAAGAGTAAATATTTGATTTTTATCTTGACATTGTCCTTTCAAGGAAAGTCAGAGAGGGGAACAGAGAGAGATTATAAAGAGGATACTAATGCATTGTAAAGCCAATGCTTTATGGATTACAGTGAGATAGCAGAAGGAGGATGACACCAAGTCATTCTAATTGTTAGAGAACGGGACCAGTCTTTACAAAATGACCCATTCTGTCTACAAAAAGAGGTGTAAAAGGCCTTGATTAATTACTCTGTGTGGCAATCACAACCAGGCCTTCTGTCCCACACATGGTGAAGTCACACAAGGTAGGACATGGACGGACATCCAAATACAAACACAAACACAGATTGCATTGCTTGATTTGGTCAGAGAAGGGATGTATTAGAGATAGTCACATGAGGAGACCAATAGTAAAAGAAATAATAGTCAGCCCTCTACAGTCCTATTAGAGAAAACAGCGAGTAAGATCTGGTTGTTTTTTTTAGTTAATTTTTTGTTGTTTTGTTCCAATTTTGCCCCCACACCTGTCTCAATATTCTTCCATATTCCAATTCTCTCTTGATTTGATAAAGAAAAGGAGATTTAAGTCTTAAAAGTTATTTGCATTAATTTTACTCCATGCTCCAGAAAGTGAAACTCATCTTTCAGTTTGCCACAATACTCATTGCAATTAAGGTGGCTGTGAAAGATGGGCAAGGTCTCAGCATCAGCTGAGCTGGGCTGACATAGAACTCAGGAAAACAAAGCTACTCATGGAAAACGTTTGTTTATAAAAGCCTAAAAGGACAAAAACAAACAAAAAAAATATCCTCTATCATTTAAGCTTGTCCATAAATCCCAGTAAGACTGCAAAGTTGCAGCTTGCTTGGTATATTTTATGGACAGAGATCTTGCTGACTTGGCTGACACTAGCTAGGAGGCGGGGAAGGCAGGAAAGTTGAGATTTGGGGTGGGTAAACATTCCCATCCATCAAGTGATTGGATTTGCAACTAAAGCTGTGAAAGCCACATCAGATTAATGTTGTCAGGGCAGGAATGATGTGAAAATCATCCGTCTTTAATTCAAGTGGCAGTATCGGGGAATACTCACTTGGGGCCAGAGCAGTTCTGGACCCTCAGTACATTCAGGCCAAGGTGCAGGGGGAAAAACTCCCACCTGATTCACGCCATGTACAACAGGAACATCTTCTCAGCCCTTTGCACTTGGTGCAGAGAACAGAGGGGAGGGTGGAGGACAGGGTCCAACAACCAGCCCTGCAATTTCCGTTCAGCTCCACATCTCTTTTGTTCAGAGCAAGATGCCCCAATTGTGCTGAACCATGTGAAAAAAAAAAAAAAAACAACCTACAGAGGCTTTTGTTCTCCGAAATCTCTCATCGAAGGAAAGAGCTGAGGCTGAGCAATTTAATTCACTTAGGACTTTTGTGTCTTAATCCATGGAGCAAGGTTTTCAATCAGCTGCGGGGTGACAGGAGAGCGCAGCTCTGTGTGGGGTCCCCAGGGTACAGGGCAGGGAGGGAGGTGAGGAGCTGAGCCCTGATCCATCACAGAGCCCCACCCAGCCTGAGAGGAGCTGGGCAGGCATTGCTCCACACCAGCTTTAGGGAATGCAAAGCAGCTTACGCGTGTAGGTCATTTCAGGACACTAATGATAATTAAAACAAACCCTAAAACACACTCGCACACCAAATGACGGTGGGAAGAAGAGTCTGTGGGTGAAAAGAGAAGAGGTCCAACTCCTCCTTAAGGGGGCAGATGGGAGATGAGCAGGAAACAAATTAGCTTTAAGAAAACAGCATGTACATGGAGAATCTGTGGGAAGGAGGAGACTAGGAAAAAAAAACAAAAACAAAACATAAAAACCCCAAACAGTGAAACTAAACAATCAAAGAAAAAAAAAAAAAAAACCCAACAACCAAACAAAAGAGGAATATCATTTGGACTGTGAGGGCAAGGAGACAAAGAAAATGGGCTCACAACCTTGCTTGCACAGCTTGGACACTACCTTCAGCACATGTGGGAGTCAGCTGCTTTCCATGCCCAGTCCCTTCACTCTTATTTAGCCCTGCCAGGGCAGGGACCACGTAAAACCCTGGCACTGAAACAGGGGGAAGTTTACCAGGGTGTGGGAATGACCTCCACTCTCCTGCAGAATGGGATGTGCTTTGCTCCCTCCTCACCTACACCCTGACCCAGTGTTTCCAGCTACCAAAGCATCACTGCTTGTCCTCCCCACTTACAGATTGTTTCTGCAGAAAAATGACCCGAGACTGAGATTTCTACAGTACTTGGAAATCAGAAGTCATCTGAGGAAACAGCAAAATTTTCTTCATATGGGTCTCTATATATACATATAAACCCATCCACACACATACAAACCTGCTCCCCTGCATCCCTGGCTTTATGAAAGGTTTGCTTCTACTTTAAGGACACAGTTCAGGAAGGGCAGCTGTTGAATCACATTTCTCCATAGAGCATGCAGCTCTGAAGCTAAATGTTATCATGAAAATCCCTGTGGGCTGAAGCTGGGAAGGAAAAACAGACTCCTGACCTGCAGTTGTTAAAAATGGCTTTTTGCAGAAGAATGGTAATGTGAGGCGCTATCTTACAGCGGGTAGAAAAATAGCACTGTGAATTCAAATTGTGCATGTTTTTGGTACCTTGAAAATCAAAATAAAACAAAAAAAACCAGCACTGCATCTAATCACTATCAGAAAGTAGTATTGGGACAGGTCTGTGGTGTGCTGAGAGCTATGCATCTGCTCTTCAGATAATCTGGTGTCATGGTTAGAAGTTGTGTATTGCTGCTCAAGTCAGGTTGGTCTCTACTGCACCATGCACATGCAGGTGTGAAAGGGTGTGAAAGAGAGAAGCCCAGGTAAGACAGAGAAGGAACTGTCTACTCTGCTCTGGTGAGACTCCACCCAGGGCACCGTGCCCAGCTCTGGGGTCCCCAGCATAGGAGGGGCATGGACATCTCAGAGTGAGCTCAGAGGAGGCCACAAAGACGAGCAGACAGGTGGAGCTGCTCTCCTATGGAGAGAGCTGAGGCAGCCAGGGCTGTTTATCACAGAGGACAAAAGGCGACTGTATTTTGGCCTTTCAGAACCTAAAAGGGATTTACAAGAAAGATGGAGAGGGACTTTTTGCATGGGCATTTAATGGCAGGACAAGGGAGAATGGCTTTAATGTGAAAGATAGCAAAAATATTCTTTCTTGTGGGGGTGGTGAGGCACTGGCACACGATGCCCAGAGAATAGATGCCCCATCCCTGAAAATATTCAAGGCCAGGTTGGATGGGTCTCTGAGCAACCTCATCTAGTTGAAGGGGTCCCTGCCCATGGCAGAGGGTTTTGGTGAGACAATCTTTAAGGTCCCTTCAAACCAAAACCCTTCTGTGTCCCTGTGGTTCTAGACCTGGTTCCTCCAAAGCTCTGACTACTGCAGAGACACACGATTAACAAGGCTGGAGAGATCCAGGAGGGCTGCTGTGATGGTTTTGAAGCAGCTGAGCCCATGACACCAAGATCTGGGATAGATCAGCTAGATCAGTTAGTCAGTATGTTTGAAGGTCTCCAAGGCCTGGATGCAGACACCAACACCTTGTAGCAGAGCTCTCTCTGCCTCCTGCCCCTAGATGTGAACCACCAGCATCTTTCCTCCTCCTCACTGATCTCCTCTAACAGAAACTAGCGTAATATCTACAGACAGACCCTGTTCACTCAAGATCTTGTCAGGAAACTTGGTAAATAGTGAAGATTTCCGCATAAAGAGAAAGCCAGCTCAGTGTTACTGAAATAATTAGAAATGAGTTGAATTCAGATGTTAGCAGCCGCATTTACAAATGTGATGTGGAAACAGAAATGCTGCTTACACCATGTACACTGTACCTCTGACAGTCATATCAGCTGCTTCTTGACAGCTTGGGGAAGAGAAGTAACTGTCATCCATGGTTTTCAAAAAGAAATCAAGACCCCTGTGAGGCCAGACAGCTACTGAAAGTCTGATCTGAATTTACTGCTGCAGACGGAGGGGGAAGTAAATGGCACTTTATGAACTACATCATTTATTGACTCACCAACATTGTTTGCTTTTGGGGAGGCTGGTGATGCTTTTAAAACCTATTTTTCTTCGCACTGTAAAGGGAGTTGCATTTGTTTGACTGACTGCACTGGCCTGATGGCAGCATCACCACCTCATGTGGCTAAGCAAGCTCCTTCTCTCTCATTTGAGAGCTGAAAATGCTCCATTTCATAGCTGTTCTGCTTCAAGCCTCCTGACAACTGCTATAAAGACATCCCCTGGAAACCCCATGTTTCTGCTGGTCGAGGAGCACACTGTTGCACATTAAGCAATAATAACTGGGAACACCCAGAGCTCTAGGGAGCCTCCAGAGAGAAGACAGTGTCCCTCTGCAGCCTGTGCCACACAGATCTGCAGCAGGCATCCACCTCAGTCCTTCCTACCTCAAACACTGGTCTAGCAGAACAAATATGGTTTTAAGATCCTTGTATGCCTTCAGGAAAATTGACCTACACAAGAATCACCTTCCCTAACTGCAGCCAGAACAGAAGTTGGGCCACAGTGGATTGACCCTGGCTGGACATCAGGCACACACCAAAGCTCTTTTACTCCCCTCCTCAGCTGGACAGTGGAGAGAAAAATAAACCAAAAGGATCATGGGTCCAGATAAGGGCAGGGAGAAATCACTCACCAGTTACTATCTCAGGCAAAATAGATTTGGCTTAGGGAAATTAGTTGAATTTATTAAAAATCAAATCAGTGTAATAAGGAGAAATTAAACCAAATCTTAAAACACCTTTCACCCACCCCTCCTTCCTTCCCAGGCTCAACTTCAGTCCTGATTTGCTCAGCCTCAGTGGTAGAGGGAGCTGGGAAATGGGGGCTGTGGTCAGTTCATCACAGGCTGTCTTTGCTGCTTCTTCCTCCGCAGGGATTGGGCTCCTCTCACCCTCCCCTGCTCTGGTGTGGAGCACTTCCCACAGGCAGCAGTCCTGCATGAACTGCTCCACCCTGGGTCCTGCCCATGGATTGCAGCTCTTCACAAACACTCACACTTTCCCATTCCATACTTTCAGGAGCAGGCTGCTTCAGCTTGTTCCCCATGGGATCACAAGTCCCACCTGCAAACCTGCTCCAGTCTCCAGGGCTCCTCTCTCCAGGGGCTGCAGGTCCTGTCAGGAGCCAGGCTGAAACAACGAGGTGTTGTTTTATCCTCAGGAAGCTAATTGATGGTGTTTCTCTCATATTTAGATGATAAGTGTAAGAACCAAATAATTTTTAATTGCAGTAAAACAAGCGCTGTCAAATCCATTTCAAACCCAGGGAGAAGTTCAAAAGACAATGGGAAAGGAGGGTGGGAAGAGAGGGAAGGAGAAGAGAGGCAAAGAGACACATATGTGCACCAGGGGTAGTTAAAATTTGATATTAGGAAAGATTCTTCACTGAAAATGTTGTCAAGCACTGGAGGATGCTGCCCAGGGCAGTGGTGGGGTCACCATTCCTGTAGGGATTTGAAAGACACGCAGGTGTGGCGCTTGGATTAGTAGTGGGCTTGGCAGTGCTGGCTGGACTGGATGATCCTAAAGGTTTTTTCAACCTTAAAGATTCTGTGATAAGGAGAGCTGGAAAATGAGATGTTTATTAAGGAACATTTCTGTACAACTGGTATGTTATACCAGCAAGAGCCAGGGATGGGAGAATCACCAGAAGCAGCAAGAAGGGGATGCATGGGCTCAGAGCCCCCAGGCAAGCCCTGTTCCCCCTAGGAATGTTGTGCCTCTGAGGAAGGTGTGGGAGCAGCCTGGCCCTCTCAGTGCTGAGGGACACATCTCTGCTCTGCTCTTCACATCCACTCCCACTTAAGCTGCCACAGAATAACCTTGTGCTCCCCGCTGTGCCACTGTGCAAGGGCTGGCAGGGGAAGGGGCTCGGGGATAATGAATGAAGCTCTATATTAGCCACAAAAGCAGAGGACAGTCAAATGAAAGGGTAAAAGTATGGTCATGAAAGACAAGCAGTCACTCCGACTGTGTGCTGGAGGTAATTACTGCTATATAAATAAACCAGAGGGAAAAAAAATCTTTTAAAAATCTAATTACCATGCAGCACTGTGGGTTTCAACCTTGGTCAAGTACAGGCAGACCTGATTTACGCTCCATCATAAAATCCTAAGCACGAGGCTGGTCTCCCTCTCTCTTTACAATATGAGTCAGGGAATCAGCACAGGACACTTCTCGGAGAGGAGCTGCCTGATAGATAGATGTGCCCATGTCTGGGTGGGTCAGCATCTCCAACAAGCCCAGGACTACACAAGTACACCACCTGCATGTCTATTTATCACAGTTTTCTGTCTGCAAAAGCAACATCTATTTTTTTTTTAAACAAAACCTAATTCTTTCAAACCTCTGTTTCACTTGCCTTTTTGTATTTGTGATGATTAGTATTTCTCATGACCCTGAGTAAGGATGTTTACCTCCTCTACAAATCTGACTTCTCTCTTTCAAGCATGTTGTGAGGTATTTCTATGAAACTTCTAATTGTGTAGGAAAGGGGAACTGAGATCGGGGCTTAATTTATCACTGACACTATTGTCTCCTACTCAAGCAAGAGTTTTATATTCTGTTTTTGTTTTTGTTTTTTAATCTCAGTGTGAATGCCTTACCCATCACCCCAAGACAAATAATCACCCAAACTTAGATCTTTATTTCCTGTGTATTTGCTTGTTGCAAGACAGAAATCATCCAAGAAGAACAGGGGGTGAGCCAAGTGCAGCAGCTAACTTTAAATGCATCACCACTTTGAACTTGCAGAATTGAGGCACATTCACTAGCAGAGCAAAGTAAATCCTAAAGCCCATCTGATTCCCCTCATGTGGAACCAAGTGATACACTGCAGCTTCTTAACTGCAGAAACACTTCTGAGAGCAATCAAGTCCAGGCTGGATTTGCAGCTCCTCATTCAGAGCTGTTGATATAAGTGGACAGGAAGCAGATTTCCCATCATGAGCAAACAAGAGACATGTTTTTCCTATTCCAAATTGAGAGAAAAAAATCAGACCCTATTAAGTAAATAATTTTTGTCAGTAGATAAGCGTTCACACACCAATATTAGGCCAGTGAAATATCTCATATGAATTTCTAGCTGCAACACTGTTTAAAAACACTGCAACTTCGCTCAACAGATTTCAAATCTCAGCGTTGGTTAGATCTGAAAGCCAATCATGTTGCTTAAAGCCATATCAAAACAATATGCTTCAATAATTCCTAAACATAAGCACAGATCTGAAAGTGCTAGGACACCCTAGGGAAATAATAGCTCATTGTGTCATCTAATTGTTTTCAGCACTTTTGGAAAACAAACAGCGAAACCAGAGTAAGTATTAAGCAGTAACAAAAGTTAGGGAACGAGCATCACCAGAGTTCAAAAGTAAGACAATTTCCCTATCATCATTAATGAGATTTATTACCTTGCATCTGTTATCCTACCTTTAAAAAGTCAAAGCCCACTTTTAATAATTGCCTCTTGCTTTTATACAGTATCTGGCACTTGCACGGTTTCCTTGATTAAACCTCAAAGCAGGTAAGCACTGTGATTCAGAGAAAGGAGGATTCAAAGGTAAAACAAATTGCTCAGAGTTTCAGAGAAATCAGTGCCAGTGAAAAGAATTAGAGGTTCAAGCTCACATCCTGTACATTAAACCACCCCGCATCTAAAGGCTTAGCTACTATTGCCCACGCTCAGTGTGCATTTTTAAGCAACCCTGGTGGCAATAAAACCTCTGTAGCTGAAGAAGTTACCAATATAACTCACTCAGTATAACCAAATAAGTCACCAATATAAACAGCCTCATCAGAAGAGCCCCTGGATGTTTAAATGGACACAGTAAAGAACGTGGGTGCTGCTGTTCAAGGGGCTGGTCGCCGTCAGGGAAAAACTAATTGGTGCAAACATGTTGCAAACAACTTTAGACCTGAAGGTTTGTGACCTGCAGATGAATAAGATTTTTGAAGAGCCTGTGTGATTTAATACACAGCTTTACAAGGGCTGATGTGGCAGCAGTGGAGAGGACTGGGTAGCTGAGATGCCTGACTTGATCTTATGTTAAAGATGTTATGGGAGTGTGAGTGGTGTGGTGAAATAACTCACACCATCTTCTACTCACTTCTGACAATCATCTTTTTTAGCTTTTAAAATTAGGATCTAACCCCATTTTGATGAATTTCTTATTGGGCAAAGCAAGCAAAAACATTTGAGATTGCATTTTAGTAGCTGTGAAAATCTCAGCTGTAGCATTCCTGTAGCAGCAATTCTTGAAATGTGTTTTATCAAAACTATGACCCATGCCTCTAAATTTTATCCTATCTTCCTGCAGCCCATTCAATCAGGGAAAATGTAAGCAGAGAGTTTAAACTGTCACAGATCCACTTACATTATATTTAAAAGTAAAAAGAAGGGAACAAATATTAAAATTCTTCCACACTAAGAGAAACACAGAGAGAACTCTAAAAGCAACTGGAATAGCTCTTGGGAAAAGCACTTGTCTCTTGAATAAATACCTTACAGTTTACAGCTTCCTAAAAAAAAAAAAAAAAAAAATGAATACTTTCTCTTTTCCTCCTTTCTTCAAGCTATACAAGAGCTTTATGTTGTAAAAACACAAGGCATTTGTTAAACCCCAGAATGGGCCTCCTGTATGTGTGTCAGAATATGTGCATTTTTAGAGTGGGTTCAAGAAAAATGCATGTACAGGTTGTGCCACACACTGAGGTTGCCCCTGCTCCAAACACTTTGCTACATGCCCACAATTCCAGGAGTGAATGAGTGGCATGACTTGGAGCTTCTCAGATGAAAGACACCAGTGGAAGGCAGAACTGCAGGGACATCAAGAGAAACTCAGATGGTTCTCATCATACTGGACTACCTGCTCTTCCTTCCTCCCTCTGTTCTCCACTCGCACACTCCTCTTCCTTCCCCATTTGACTCTGGCCCCTAAGCTCTTGGGTATCTGCAGCCTTTGCAGCATTCACAGTTTACTGAACTTTTCCCAGATAATATTTCATGTTTGCCAATAGGGATTTTATTTTACAATCTAAAAATAGGGGGAAAATCGTTCATGTTAGCAGTGCAGAAAAGGCTATTATTGCTCTAAAAAAAATAAATTTACAGAGTCTGATTTTGAGGAAGACAGGCAGTTGTCAGCTCATAGCAGAAGAGCCTAGTGGTCACACATGGCTAATTCTCTTTTCGGGGTGATCCTCTCTCTGCAGACTAGACAAGGAATAGTTTTGCTTACTCCTGTCTGATTCAGCTGACCTCAGGCAACCTTCCCCCAACTTGTCACAGTGTAAGAGTCATCAAGCAAAGAAAGTGCAGTGTGAATTTTGCGGAAGTTCAAAAGCACATCAGAGATTTTGACTTGTTCCTTTAAAGAAATAGGATGTGCCACACTTAAAAATGGTCCTTTATGTTCCTGAAGTGCCTGAAAGTTGTAGTAAGAGAGAAAATGTTTCAAGTATTTAGCTCCTACTTTGCTATACTGAGTTAGTGACAAAGGCTTTCAGGCAGAATATCTGAACAATAGAGGCTGCTCAGTAAGAGACAATCTCTAGAAAGAAATGCACAGGGACTTTATCTAGGGCAAACAAGACTATGTATTTAATATCCAGGCTATTACTGTTACTCTGTTGTGTCATGTAACTTATCCTGTGATGCAGTTTTCCCATCCAGGAAAAAAGGGATAATATATTTACTGTTTGCTTTAATCTCACAGTTATGTGACACAATCCAACAGAATTGGCTGTGAATTGTGGTTGAATTTCTGAACAAAAAAACAAACCAAAAAAAAAACCCCAAATCCAAACACATCTTTAGTCTGTTTCTTAAATGTCGTTAAATGTGTTAAATTAAATTAAATATGTGGAACTCGAAGATGAGGGGCATTCGTATTTCTTTTTTTACCACAATAATAAAAAAATTTAAAAGTATATTGAATTTTTCATAGTACCTCCTCCATGTCTATAATATTGCAGAGGATTAATAATAGAAATTCTGAATTGCAGACGAGGGAAATAAATTCTAGATAAAGGCATAATTTAAAATGTAAAAGGACAGAATTAGGCAATAAGAATTATACTCTGAGAGCAAGAGAAGTGAGTCCAAATATGTGATGGAAACCTGACCACTGAGTCACAAGGCAAAACTCACATTTATCAAGCCCTAAAATTAATGTATTTATTCCAGGCTTTACTGACTGCAGCAGGGATCAGGACAATACGTGCACTACTGATTCTGCCACAATTCCATAACAAAGGATGGGAGGAATGTTTTGAAACTGGTTCACTTGTGCAGTTGCAGAGGAAGGCACTGAGCTACAACGCTGACTTCAGGGGGGAACTGTGCTCACAAGGCCTTTGGGATGCAGGGGAACCAGGTAATTTAACAGCAGTGTCTCGGAGGGACAAAAGCCTTATTCACTCCTACCTCACTAAACTCACACTTTTAAACAAGCTTGATCTTAAAAACCAGCTTAGCTGGGTTATAAAGGCTTAAAATGTGCCCTCAAATTCCTTCTCTCTCTCTGGCAAGGGCCCTCCAAGCCCTGTGTTCATCCCAGTGTTGTGTCTGCAGCACACCCAGCCCATCACGGGAGATTTAGGGCTGTGTCAGGCTGGCAGAGGCTGGGTGAGGGTGGCCACACAGCAGTGTATTTATTGTGCATCACTTAGGAGATGGAGAATATTGCTTGGACACTTTAATAGATGCATCAGTGTTAACTGATTTGCTCTGAGGCACCATATGCTAATCAAATGGGGTGCGATGCATAATGTCTTATTAATGTCGTAATAAAGGAAATCTTGATGTGTTCCGTAATGTCTTTATGATTACCTTTAATTTTAGATAGCTAGTGAAGGAATGTGTGTTCAATACCTGGATCTGCTCTCTAATTACCTAGGATATAACAAGATCCAAATGAACAATAAAAAGCCAGGGTTTTTACTGGAGATTGCTGGTGACAAAATAAACCATAAATACGTCTTGCAATCTGAACAAGCCTGAAACACCACATCCAGATTGGCACATGAGATTGTTTTAGGCATATTTTGATTTCTTTTTATCTTTAGTCACCAATCTGGAGAAAGAAAATGCATAGACTCAGAGGTATATAGCTTCAAAGCTGCTCCCAGGAGGTTTAAGTACACGGGCCCAACAGATGTTTTACATTTACTTCTACAAATAAACACACACATAGTTCTGTCATTCAATTCAAGCCACCCCTTATGCTGACGAAAGCTTTTCAGGTAAATTTACCTTAAGCCTGTTCATCTTTTCATAAATGCTCTTACTGCTTCCCTTCTTCTCTCACACACACACATACACAAACACACATACACACACACACACACACACACACACATCACTACTACTTTGAATTACTTCTGAGAGTTTGAAGCAACATGGAAAATAAGCTCTTAACAGCATTTGGATTCAGGTGTTTCTTTTTGTGTGATTTTCCCAATCCTCAATGTATTTTGAGTAGGAAAAAGGTAGCTGTTCTCCCTTTTATAACTGGGGAAACCGAGGCACAGAGTTCCAATAACCTGATATGTGTGACAGCACTTTGAATTTGGGATTAGGCATCAGGTCTCACAATCAGCTTCTGAGCAAATAAGTGCTTGGAATGGAACTCCTCACATCAAACAGCATTGCTAGAAAATTTTGGTTTTGTTGTGTCAGATAAGAGAAGTTTCAGCAGTCTCATACAAAAGAGGAATTTATTAAAAGTGGCATCCTTGATCTATCAAGATTCTCACCTAAAACCTGGTGCCTTTGCAGATATGCAAATATCACCCTTTCACCCTTCTTTTGTAGAACAAGTTTTTAAACACAGACCCCTGAGGAAAGATTTTGCATCTGAGGGAGTGAAATTGGAAACAGAACACACATGGAAATTTATGCATGACCCTTCGCAACCGGAGCTGCTTGGTAGTAACATCTGGTCCCCTTCATGCAGACAGGCTCCAAGGTGGCTGGTCCCTAAACACATTCAACAGGTGCACACAAACAGAGTTATATTTCAGGCAGATGTTCATGAAACTGAGATCAGCATCAGGCCATTGTGTCTGAAATGGAGAGGAAGGATTGGAAACAATGAATTCTGGATTTCTGAGTGAACTACAGGCCACTACTTTAGCATGAATCAGAGAAAAGCCTCTGTAGGTCAGGGGAGTCACACCAGGGTAGAAGTAGTAAAAAGCTAAATGAAATCCAGGCCCAGGAATTAGAGCAGCAGTGCTGCCTGGGCCCTAAGAGACAGCCAGAGACCCTTTGATAGAGTAAAATCCTTGTACGCTGCAAGAAAAAACCTGCAAGAGAGTTCCCTGTCGGCATCATTAATGCATTCCCCAAAGCAGAAATCAGAAGGCTCTTTCCAGAGGAGGGATGCTGTAGAAAGAGCCTCCTTGTTTAATGACACCAGTGAATGTTTTGCCTGATGTGGAGACAAAGAAATTTTCCTTCTGACTTGGTATCAACACAGGTTGGTACAGGCCCAAAATTCATGGTCAGAATGGGTGCAAGGGAGGGTGACAAGTGGAAAGGAGAAGTCACTTCAGCAGTGGGATAGCTAGAGAGTGGTTTTACAATTCATTATCCCTTCTAGCCCTTTAGCTTCCTGGATCATGGGATTTGCCTTCATTATGATCTGTTCCTCTGTCTTTTGGATTTATGAAAAATAGGGAATTGGTGTTCAGGATCAAGCAGAACAAAATCAAACAGCCCTGGGGACAGCACTGGCCCCAGGCGAGGAAGAGAATTCAACTGTGCAAGTGGGCTGAGTCACATTTTCAGCTTTTACACGATTTTAAGTCTGGACTTGTGTTCCAGACCAGCTGAAAAAAAAAAAATTACAAGGTACATAATATTTCCTTCTCCATCTTTTTCGAAGGTCAGGTGTCAAATCAGTGTTGTTGTTTCTTAAGCTAGTGATCAGAGCTGTGAGGAATCCCAAAAGATCACCCGATCCAGAAGGAATTATAAATATCTAGTAGTTTGTGGATGCTTGTCTAATATCATCTTCACAGCTTCTATAGACTGAGACAGCTTGACAGTCCTAAAGCAGCCCTCTTTTTCCTATGTATTGAAACTTACTGTTCCCTATGGTAGTTGTAAACACTGAACAGAGGAGTTACCAACTTCCAGGAGACAGAGACCAAATTTGTGTTTGTCTTTTTTGGTGTTTTTTTTTCTTTTTTTTTCCCCCCCTCTTTTATTTTTTGTTTGTTTGTTTGTTTTCAGTTAGGTTTTGTTTGCTTATTTTTTAGTTTTCTTGCTTTTTTCATGCTCATACCTCTAACCTTATATTTAATTATTTTATTTTCCCTCATCTGATGAATGTAACTTTTACAACTTCTATGCCACAAGCTATGTTTTTGTCTAATTGTATCTAATTTGTATGGAGATGCCTTGGTTCTTGACCTCTGTGCACTGCCACTGTGCTGGATACCGAAATATCAGTTTCCTCTTCTTATTCAGATAGATGGAATTTGCCACTCTGGTACACCTGAATTTCTCAACATTAACATAGCCCAGGGTGATTCTGAAATAACCTGGAAACAGTAGAAAGGATAGATATTGGAAGAAGTTAGAAACAGAAACAGACAAGGAAGCGGAGTTATAAAATATTCAAGTGTTAGGGTCTAGTTTATATTTTTCCCCCAAAGCAGCATTGAAAAACTCTGACCAATATAGATTTATCCTATGAATATTGCTGCACCAGAGTAAAAAAAAAAATTAAACATAGCACTTCAGACCAACTCCAGCAGAAACTTAGGATGAACCTGAATATCTCTGGGTTTGCCTAACCTGTATTCCTAATGCTGTTTGTTCTAAGTCAGCAAACCCTTGTTTCTACAGGGAATGTTTGAACTTAACTCCTAATCCATATGAACGGTAGTAAGAACCCATAAGAGCAGGAATCGTAAATCTAAAGCCTTTTATTTTATTTTTCATTCCCTGATAGTTCCATAGCTCTAAGCATTGTGGCTTCCACAGAAGGAAGCAGCACATTGCCAGCAGCATACCTAATTAATTCCTCCTCACTTGTTCCATGTGGCTTCCTTACCCCCCATCCAACTGACCTACTGCTTCTCTTCAAGATAGGCTAAATTAATGATGATAAAATTAAGAAAGAAGTGAATTATTTAATTCCAGAAAGTATCAAAGCTTACACAATCCCAGCACTGAGTAGGCCAGAAGGATCAGTCCATGCCCTGGGGATTGTTTTTCTGGCCTCCACCCAGAGTTCTCATAAAAATCAATGGGAATTTAGCCTGGTCTTCAGTGGGTGACCTTTTGATTCTCAAGAGGTGCATAACGCTTGGCATTTACTCTGTGCAGAGTCTTTCATGAGAAGGGCTCAAAATGTCTCTCTACACAAGTCTCACAATATCCTCAAGGGGAAAGTAAGCATTATCCTCATTTAATTAATGCATTGCCAAAGGCTAAAAAATGTACTAAAGGAGGCTGATCCTTCAAGGTGCATAGCTTGCTTAAATTCTGGTGAAGCTGGTGGGGAGATGAACACACTGAGCACCAAACTGGATGAGCCTCCAAGACCAAGGTCAGTTCTCAGATCAGATATTCTTGCCCATCATGCTTCATCCAATCTTTATTCTCAGTACCTTCAGTCACTGCTGCATCAAGATCCAAATGATAGCAACAACAAGAAATATTTTAAACTGAATGTTTGTGGTGGTATATGTCCACAATCTATGCAATCCTGAAGCACACCAACCAGTATGGTCCCTGTCAATCAGCGCAGCACAGCAAGCAGAAAGTTTCACTAGGAAGCCACCAACCTGCACAGGACTTGGCTTTACTCCTGCACTAGCCAGGACTTGGCATATGACCCTGAGGTAAGTCACCACTCTCAGATCATCTGTGCAACTCCTGTCTATTATCCTGACACTAATTATGAGTATCTCGCTATCAGCAATGTGCTGCCGAAAAGCAAGAAAGCAGGAAGGGAACTGAGCCATAGACAAGCTAAGTAACTTCTAAAAGTCATGTAGGATGCCTACTGCGGCCAGGGAATTCAACAGAGTTGACTCAGGTCTTTGTGGAATTGAAATTCTGTCTGTTGGGCCATACGGAAGGAACAGAGAGTGAACTTCCCTTTGCTTATTCTCATCTGCCACCCACTCTTTCCCTCCTCCTTTATGGTCATAAAGCTGCTTATTTTCATTACATCCTAAGCACTTCCAGCCTTTCTGTACTTTTGAAGAAGACTTGATGGCTTGATTGAGACTCATAATAAACATGTAAGCAGGCAGATCCCTAAATTAGCCTGAAAATCCTGATAGATGCATTGTCATAAGAAAAGAAAGCAGCAACGGGGCTAAAGAAAACTTTGCCATGATGCAGACCAAGAACAAGTGCTCAGAGTTGGACTGAAACAGCATTTTTTAAATTTTTTTTTCCTGCAAAGCAGCTGTAAAGCAGAATTAAGATAGCATGTCACTGAAAATAGGATCTCTCCTATGGAAGATAATGCCTTCCATTATCTCAGAGCCATTTGCTGCTCTATACTCAAAGAACTCCTGAGTCTCTACAATAGGCAGCCTAATTGCAAACATTTGGTGTTATCGTTTGATGACCAGAAGCAGAGCAAGCCCAAGGTGTATTTCAGAGCAGTGTGTGAGTTTTCTTTGCTCCAGGGGCTGTGCAAGGCATCCATTAGAAGGTGATGAGCTAACTGCAATCTTCTTGGAAGGTTTTATGACTGTAGCAAGGTTTAAAGAGTTGCTGCTAAATGCACCTCAGATAGGCCCAGGTGTAAGACCAAGTCACATATAGGTACTCTGACAAAGTCACTTTGAACTGGAGAATGAGAATTTCAGGATCTGGAGCCAAATAAAAGTGGCACTGAAGAGGAGGGACAACTCGATAAGTCAACCTCCAGTTATAAAACTACTGAGCATGTGTGCTGGAGGTGATTGAGCGCAGCCTTGAAAATGTTAGTGGTGGAGAAAGTGTATGAAAAAAACATCCTAAAGATGTCAGCTTGATTAATGCCAAAAGGCTTCTTCAAAACTTGATTCTCCAGGTCTGTGTTTGTGTTCTCTTTGGCCACAAGTTCAGCTGCTAGTAAAACGCAGGTTTTGTTGCAACAAAATCTCAGCTCTGAGAACCTGCAAGTTGTTCAGAAAAGTAATGGAATTTTAAAATTCAGTGTTTCTGGAGTGTTCATGGGTTACCTTTTTTTAAATTATTTAAATTTGTATTTTATTTTAGTAATTATCTGTAATCTTTTATGCTTGGTATGGAAAGATATTTAGACAAAGTACATTTTGACAAAAGTTTTCTATTTTTTTTTTAATCTAACATAGTTTTCTTTTTTTTTTTTTAATCTAACATTCCATGAGCAGGCTGCCATATTTGAACATAGTTAATACATAGAGTTTATAAAAGAAAAGGACTCATGTAAATCTTCTGGCAGAGTATTCTCTTTGATTCTTAGTTAGGTATTCCTTAGTGAGTGCTCCAACCAAGAGCACAGTTATAAGCCTATAAACAACATGACCCATAAAAATTCAACACTAGCTCCTAGTTATATATTGTTACTTACTATTTTCTTTATTATATTAGACATCTCCCATGCTCCAGGTATTTTACAGCTCTTAGGATAGTTAATGCAATTTAAATATATATAGTGAATGTAGTGAGTTCTCGTTTGGGAAAGGAACTATAATCTATCAGAAAAAAAGCTAATTACAGTTTATCCCATTGATTTATATCTCCCCAAGCCTCCCCTCCCAATTTTTTTGGTAAGTATTAAAAACCTTAGGTTGTAATTTTGATATATGCTGCTAGATAGATTAAATACCAACTAATTCTCATATAAAACTGGTAGTTTGATCAATACAGCTAAAAGCTTCATTCCTCACGTATGTATTTCTCAGCTTTAGCACTATCAATTTTAATCTTGCATGTTGGGATTAGATAATAATCAGGCCAGAAATTCATCTCCACAGAATTCAAAAAAACCTCCTGTTCAAATTCCACAGGAAAGAACAGTTGATCCCTCTTTGGAATAAGGAAGATATGCTGGATAACCTCACCAGATTCTTTCCAAGGCTTCTACCACCAGCCCCTTGCCTCCCTCTCTCTCCCTCTGCTCCTTCTCTAGTCAGTAACCTCGAGACAAATGTGAGAGAAAACACCCAAACCAAGTTAGAAGCAGCAATTTCAAAATTATTTGTTTCCCAGGCTCAAAACACAGGGAAAGAAACTGGAAAACCACCAAGAAGGTATGCCCTCACATTCTGCAAGCAACTGAGCAAATCTGTTTTGCCCTTCCTGTACAATACAAATGGATTTCTCACTGAGTGAGTCATTTCATTTCCCAGATAGCCCCAACGTCCTTCTTATGAAGGAGGGCACAAGAGAGAAGGGAAGAAACAATAAATAAAAGTCACTTCAGCAACAATGGGTGTGATGTGGGAACCTGATTAGAATATCATAATGTAGTCATGATATAGGAAATTAAATAGGATAGGGAGTAAGTAGCCTACAAAGACTTTGGTTTCAAATAGCATTTAATGTCACACTGAAAAACAAAAAAGACAAAATCAGGAAAGCAACAGAGCTGGTGCTGGATATCCAAGTGATTTTCTACAATAAGTTTGAAGAAGGTCATGTGAGGAAGAGAAGAAACTGAAGCCCTTTCCTTCCACAGAGGAAAATAAAAATGGTGATACTATGCTAATTAAGACAGTTCACTCCCAGAATGAGTCATTCTGCAAAAGCAGGGTCTCTGTCCTGCCTGTTGATTCACATTCTTTTCCCTCCAGCATTGAGAAGTTGTCCTAAAAGGGTTGGCTGTGTGACCTGCCCAATAACAAGTTTGCATTTAATTTTGTTATTTATTTGGTATTAGCATAGTGTCACCCCCAGGAGATTTTCCCCTCAGTGGTTTCTCTGTCCCTCAGTCCCTGCGTTATCCTCTGTGAGGTGGGACAGAGGGAAGCTTGAAGCAAGACATGATGCCAGAAGAACTACAGAAGAAATGAGCCACGGGCAGGCAGAGTGTCTTTGGGTCAGAAGGTCAGCTTGGCCTCCACTTCCCCAAAATTAAGGCAGGATATTTTTTTTGGCCTTTTTTTTTTTGCCTTGAAATCTCATTGTTGCTGTATGAATAATTCCTAATGGTTCTATTTCTCTCCTCTGCTTTGACACACAGGAGCTTTTAAGCAGACCAGCCCTTCGGATGTGGGAGCTCAGATCTGAACCAGCACAGTGACGGAACAAAAGGTCCAATTATGCAAAGCTTCCTTGAGCAAAATTGTTTAAAAATCAAAATAAAATGAGGATGTCCAAAACATTGGTTGTAAAAGATGTATCAGCTGCACAAGGACTGTACATCTAACCTGATCAAGTGCAGTAAAAAAAATTATAAAGCTTGTCCTTCAGAACTAGAGCATTTTATTTTCATTTAATGACAACCATGATGGTCTTTTTAAGAAGCAAGCAAAAATTAAAGTATTATTTTTAAGCATGTATTTTTTAAATGTATCACTTTATGGAGACATTACTAACCAGATAGCTGGTGTAAACTGTCATATTTCTAGTGGCTGAAGACAGCTGAATCAATACTTCAAACTAGGCTCAATATTTGAATGCAGCAGTAAGGAAAGTGGTGTAATCTACTGTTATAGATTAGATGGCATGTCAATCTTAAATTACACATTACAGGAGATATAGTTAGAGAGACTTTACTCTAAATATAGCTGTTTTTTCCAAATGGTAAATATTCTTTGTGATAAGTTATTTAGCCCAAGTTTTTTGCGGTGTCATACAATGCAGAATTTGTCTCCTGCATCTATCACATAGCCGAAACTACTCAACAAAACATCAAATTAATTATCAAAAAGTATTTAAGATCAAAATCTTTGATTGCCTGTAATGAGATAACCAATTATGTTAATCACAGAAAAAGTGTCTGCTTAGAAATAACCATCAGAAACAGATTTCAGTGTGAAATAAGCAATGATCATTATGACAGGGATAATAAAAAAATGAATCAATTGCACAAATATTAAGCAAGAGCTCTTGTATATTAAATATTCATTTTATGCCGCATATTCACACCTATAACTTCATAAATAAATTTTAATGTTTATTGGGGATTTCTTAACTTTCAGCAGTGAACTTCTGAAAAGAAAACACAAATCTATTTAGAGAGGTCTTTGAAAGGTGACTTTCAGTGTCATAATTCAGACAAACAATTTTCCTCCATGCAATAAGTACTTTTTAACTTCGATAGAAAGAAATCCGCTTTCAGATTTTACTCTTTTTTGTTTAAAAGGTTTATGTTCTGTTGACCAGGGCCCTGACTTTGCTCTCCACAAAAATTAGAGACAAAACTCCCATTTGCTCCAACAAAAGCACAAGGCAGACTTGAATTCATGATATCTTGTCTCTTTCAACAAGTCACAAAATCCTGCACCATATCCCCTGCCAGGCAGGCTGGTGCTGCATTGCTTGGGCAGACAGCTGAGGGACAGAGGCTTTCAGAATAACATGAGATATTTTCCCATCTTTGACTATACCTGTGAGTATTGCAAGTGAAAACTGAGCTGTGCTGCGCCAGGTTTACCAAGTCTCAGCGGCAGCAGTACCTGGCTCTGATATTGACAATGAAGCCTGAAGCCAGGAGGAGAAAGATCATTTGTGATGGGCAAAGACTAGGTGAATTTTGGAAGCTTTCTTCCTCCCCCTTGCTTGAATAGCAGAGGTTGCACTTGCCTGGAGCTGCTGCAGTGGCAACCCATGGATTGTACTCCCTTATATCATCATTAGCCTGAAAAAGCATGTGATCTGTGCTCCAATTTACCAGTAAGGACTGGATGGATAGCTCTGTTGATGGCAGGAATATCCTGGCAGCCCTGCGGCAGTGAAGGGTATCTTGTACTCAGGTCAGATCAGCAGAGCTGCTGTCTGTGAAGGTTTGGGATGCAAAAGGACCCAGCAGCTCCCAGAGAAAAGCTAATTTGTTAGGATGGGGATAGGTTGAGAAGGACATGTTTGGTGGATGGGACCACAATGGACTGTGCTCAAGTTACACATACAGGTTTATCCCTTTCAAGGGTCTCCAAAAATTCCCTCACCTGAAGTTTTGGGTGGGCTGCTGTCCTACAGCCTGTGCAGAACTGCTGGGTGCTGCTCTCACGGATGCCCCACCACACTGCAGGTTCAGCTCCTGTGGGAGACACTTCTGCAGGACTCTCAGGTCAGTGACACCAATCCCCATTTGTTTGAAAAGAAGGAAATAATTTCATATGCAGCTCCAATAGTATTTTTCTGTGCCAGTAAATTGCTTGTCCCTCTCTCCATCTCATGGGCCCCAGGGAGTTTTGAGAAAAGTGCAGTGACTTTCCCTAGAATAAATGCTTACAAAAAGTCCTGGTTTAGAACTGGTTTGTGATAATAGCTAGGCCAAACTGGTCATCCAGGTGAAGAGTGTGATTTTTTTTTTTTGTCCAAAAGTAGCATACGGTTCTTACACTTACATCTTCTTTTTCTTTTTGTATTTTTTTTTAATTTAATTGTTTACTTAAATAATAAGTATCTGCTTCTGGAGGAGCAGATAGCCAGGAAATCTACATGTAGGTGAACAAATGGTGGAACTACTAAGCATTAATTTTTCCAGTCATCCTCCCGGTTTGTAATCTCTACTGTCAAAGTAATGTGCTTAATCTCAACTAAGGCTTTTCCCTCAGTGAGAATCAGCCTTTCCCTCCTCTATCCACAGCCTTATTTTCATTAGCTTTGTAGGAAATAAATACATTTGAGAGGGCTTATTCCAGAAGAGGAGGGAGAGAGAGGAAGAGAGAGAGAGAGAGGAGGACTTGGCTAGTCAGTTTAACAGACTAAAAAAAACCAAGAATAGAAAATAGAGCTACAGTAAAAATGTTTAAGACTCATGTTCTCAAAAACCCAATTTTAAGAGAGAATCCAAAAAGTATTGTGGTGATTTCAAAGATGTATCTTCTTGTCACCTATCTACACTATAATATTTACTCTCATTTACTCACTTGTTTAAAAAAATGAAAAAAAATATAGAAAGCAAATAGATTAAAAATATGAGTAGGAGAAAAAATGACAATTCAAAACAAAATAACTGGTTACACTGGTCAGATGGTTAAGCTGCATACATTGGGAACTCCTGAATCCCAGCACTGTACTCTTCTGACTTCTATACACCCGTGTATTTATCAAGTTGTTGTTGCACACACTGATCTTCTAGGTCTTGCACACTTTCTAAACACTCGTGAAGCTCTTGAGCCTTATTTGCAGCCAGTGGCTTCCTGGCCTTGTCTGTGAAGCACTAGGAAGCAGTGTGAGGAGTGCAGACACGGAGCAACAGGAAAAGTCAAGGCATTGCAAAAGCAAAGAGGCCTGAGTCCTGTCCCGGATGAAAAAGTCTCTGTATGCTTCAGATGGAAATACAGCTCCTTTCAAGACAGAAGAGCCTAAGGCCATACACAGTGAGTTCAAAAGGCCACACTTAGACCTGCCATGACAAATGGAGTTTATCTTGTGGAGGGAAGCTTCATCCCCAGTTTCAGTGGGCTCACACTGGTGGGGGATTGAGCCTATAGGTGTGGCACCACACTGGAAGCAAAAGGTACGGTTGCCAAGGAGCCTTTGGAGAAATAAAAAATTCTGTACCTCTCTTTTCTCTATGAAACTCTTCAAGTAAAACACTGTTTCCCTGTGCAGTGTAACAAAAATGACAGCAGCCTCAAAAGTTTTGTTTTGTCACTTTTTGTGACATCTCCTGTCTGCTCAATTATTCAGTGGCCAAGGGGACCAAACTTAGTCTGGTCTTGTTCAAAAGCTCATGGTGTGCTCTACTGACGTAGAATAGAATCTTTTATTCACAGGTAGCTGAATAGCAAAGTTTCTTTGAGACAGAGGCATCCTAGGGCCAAAAAAGTGCAATATTCTGGAGAGAAAAACATCCCAGTATGACATTTCACATTCTATTATTATCCATAAACCCATATAAATCTAACCCCAATTAGTTTAGCCCACACACTCTCGATAAGCTAACAAATTAACTAAAATGTCCAATTCTGCTCTTAGATCACTGGGACACCGGAAAAACAGGTTTGAAATCTTGGTTTCATCACAGGTTTTCTGTAAAACCTGTAAATTATATGAGGAAATTTAATGTGCATCATATGTTAGCTTGCACATCCCTCTGGATCATTCTGGAACCCCACCATGAGAATACACTTGCAATGCCTCAACACGTTGCAGTTTGAGTCCAAGGAGCAAAATCAGGAGAAGATAAACAAGAATGACAAATGAGAAGAATGCATTAAATATACAACATCCCCACTCCCATGCTGCTGGATTTTGTCTCCATATTTTGAGAAACATCCAAAACATCAGAATAGACACTGTGTATTACTGAATTCTTACAGAAGTACAAGCATAACAGATCACAACACCTAAGCAGCACAAATAGTTTGTGAGCCAATGAGCCCTTTGAAAATATGTACCTGTTTCTAGATTTTATAAATCTGAGAAAACACACAAAGCATTGTGCTTTGGACTGCAACAACCAGTCTTCTCTACTCTACCATCCATTATTTGCTGAAAAATAGAGAAGCCTTCCTGTGTTGGACATCTAATTCTTGTGTTCTGCAAGTTCTACAGGGACCCTGAGTTCTTCATCTCAGCTCTCTGTCACACATAAGCCATGTTCCTGCAGTAGACAGCAGAAAACCATAAATACACATTTTAAAAAAGACTTTCCTCTTCAAGGAAAAACTAAGGTACTTTACAATTTGACAGAGTGTCCATATAGCTAGGTGACACAGAAGAGATGAAGGTCAAAAACTTGCTCAGGGCTAGGACAGCTGATGTACTTGAGCATCTGTAGCAGCAGAGTAGGCAGTGGCCACCCCAATGTCCATGCATGAGACAGACAAAGAACATCTAAATTCATATATCTGTTTTCTATATGGTAAATTACTTACCCAGAAAACTTCTCAACTCACTGCTCGCTTGTTAGTCACACTATACTCTTGTAAGTATTTGACGGAAATGTAGTCAGAGGTCTTCTCAAAGGCAGTTTTTGTTTTGGTTTTTTTTTTACCTGCAGATGACTTTTTGATCCACGCCACTGCTATCAGAGGTGAGCAGCAAATTTCTAATCAACACATTTAATCACTCTGTCTCTTCAGAGAGGCCACTGTAGTGATCATGTAATCTCCTTTGTCTGGGTTCCTGGAAATTACTTGGAAAAACAATGGTTGCAGCTGCAGAAGTGCTGCAGAGTGAATAGGGAAAAGAGGTGCTCCAGCCTCTTTCTCAGTTCCAGCACTTCTCCCTCAATTTAGAAAATGCAGAAAATCCAATTAGCAGCACTGAGTATGGTTTCCAGAGCTATTGATGGGCCTTTGCATGGAGCACCTCTCCCAGCTAGAGAAATAGCATATCTAACCAAAAATACAACATATAGTACTAACACTTTTATATTATATTGGCTTACTGGTGTTGGAGAGACTGAAGTCATCATTACTGTTGCTTGGGATTTGTCATGCTGCCATACCAAATGCACATTGGAGATTTCAATGGGCAGAAGTGACAGCAACTTAAAGGGGCACCAACTGTTCAATTTATCTCATTAACTTCAAGCTCTTAAGTAACCTGTCCTTCAGAAATGCTTCAAGAGATTTCATTGACTGCAGAGTGAACTGAAGGAGATTAGCTCCTAACTTGACACCTCAGCTGGAGTGAATCAGGGGCCAGCAGTCAAAGACACAAGGCTGAATCACCAGTTCTCTTCACAGCTGTACTGCTGGCTGCTGGTGAACAAGCCTTCCTTTACCCCAATTCTCTGCCATCCCTCTCTGCTCCTTCCCCACACTGGAAAACTCCCAAAGCCAAAGGGCATCTCTGCACATTCATGAGACGCTTAACCCTGCAGGGTCCTGCCTCTCACGGAGCCCAACATGCAATTATTGATGCATAACTTTACAATCTGAATTACTTCATCACCAGCAGAACTCCTTTTGACAAGACAACAGCTCATATTAAAAAAAAAAAAAAGCACACCCTCTGAATTAGATGATTCTAATGGAAGTACAATCTTCCACATCTGAGTAGAATATTAATACAAAATTGGAAACAGCATCTTGGTATTAGGAGGCTAGTCCCTAAGTTCACTATGTATTGAATGAGCAGAGATTGGCATAGCCAGATGGCAATTCAGATCCTAGGTAGGCTGAACTGACCCCTGGAAGTGTCTGTGAATATTAACAATTCCCTTTAATGATTTGGAAAGCACGTCTTAATTTATACTGAAGCCTCTAGCGTATTTCTTTCCTTTCCCACCCGCCTCACAAAATGTTTACATAGAAGACACCAAAGCAGAAAAACCCCCCAAAGAACTCTAAAAAATTTAATCTTCTTCTATTTGAAGCTGTCTATGCAACAGATTGTTTTAACCCACTTGGTTGTATTTTCTGAACAAAACCATCATTACAAACAGAAATTTTAGAATTCTGAATTTCAAGAAATAGAGTAAAAAAACCTTAGCTGCCATACGGGGTAACAAAAATGATAAATTCTGAATCCATTGACACAAATGTCAAGGGTCTCATTCTTTTGCAGGTCTCAGCTTTAAGTGGTACCTGCTACCACATCAGTACTGTTGGAACTACTGTAAATGATGGAGGAGAGGACAAAGAACATGAAATGAAATTGCCCTTGCACTGATTTATCATTTTTCTCTGTTTCCACAGAGCATAGCTGTTGAAGAGAGGAAAGCTGGACATAGGCCTATTCATATGAACAGCTGCTCCTGCTAATTACCTGTCGGTTTCTAAACTCCTCATTGGAAGATGAGGGAACAGCATTCCCCCCACTGGAACTATTAAAAGATCATCTGTTTCTATCATCAGACCAGAAATGGAGACTCATCTCACCAGGATGCTAGTAAGGGTATTTAGGAGGGAATTGTAGCAGACAAGGATTCATTTATCTCAAATTCTACCACTGAGTATCTGCCCAAGAGTTCTTCTATTCCCACCTGCTGAGGTGGGAAGTTCTGTTTGAGGGTTACCAAGACCAAGCTCCAGTTTAGGGGCTGCACATTCACAGGTATCGTAGGAAGGCAATGAGTCAGGAGTATGTAAATGGTCAGAGACATGAAAAAAATGAAGTGTGAATAACAGTTCTTAAGATATTAACACTCTCCTCCATTGGAAATTGACCCTGAGATGTTGTTTCCTAGTCCCTTTGTAAGTGAGTTTTAAGTGGGAAGGAAAATCTCAGGCTACTTGCTTTCATGGACCATTCACAATAGAGTTAAGGATTCCCAATAAGGATTCCTGAGGTTTGGATCAGGCTGGCAGCTGCTCACCAGTCATTTTCACCAATGACTGATTAAGACCCTACTTTAGGCAACAATTTAAAATCAGAAGGGTTTTAGGGAGAGAAAATTCAGTCATCTTCTGGCTCAGACTTAAAAATATATCCAGTCTCTTCCAGTTTATGTAAAGAGCAGGCATCATGAAAAATGAAAAACCCTTATCAGCTCTGTAAAATCTTAGTATTAGCCACTGTTAAAAGCCCAGAATAATTTTCTCATTGTCAATATTGGATATAGAATCCAACAGAGGAGAGGGTTGGTGGATATTGTGTACCGTATGGATTTTTCATGCTGCCAACCATTAATTTATCCCACAAATTAAACACCTTTCACATTATTTTATTAGGGAGATACAAACTTGCCATCAGTAAGGTTATTTGGCAATGTAATTTATACATTCTTTTTTACTCATCTGTTAACACTAAGGTTTTCCATTGTTTTGGTGTTTTTTTTTGGTTTGGGTTTTTTTTTTTTTAATATCCTCTTCCAATTCTCCTTGAAAATTGAACGAGATTAGGTTAAGATGAGATTATTTTTTAAAGTAAAAAGTCACAAAGATGGATGAAGATACCTTCAAAGAGATAATGCACTGGGGATTCCTTGTTACCAATTTTTCCCCCATGGAAAGCTATTTCCATATTTTTTTTCTTTTTAATCTCTATATAGTTTATAATAATATTTTGCTTCTTCTGTCAAAGTAAACTGGCCAAGGTATCACTTAGCTTCATTTCCTGAGACCTGACCAAGGGTCAGAGATTACCTTGAACTGACGTCTGACACTAGCAAATAAACAATCTCCTCTTGTTTCCCACTTGGTGAATCAGCAGTCCCCATGCTAATGGTGTCGACAGGTTTCTGCTAAAGCAGGGGAAGGGGAATTCCAGGCTGACAAATAAGTCCCCCGAGAAATGCACCTGTCAGTCACAGGAGAGCCTGCGCGGCACCGCGGAGTCAAGAGCACCAGGACGGATCCGCGCCACTGAAAGTGATATTCACAGGGTCACGGCAAGAGTGAGCTGCCCTGGTGCACACAGGATACCAGGGCAGCACAAAAACTGTTGGTATTATCCACCACAGGCCCCAGGAAGAAAAACCAAAGCGATGCATCATTTAAAAGCACAGCAGTGCAGACACAGGAGATGCGCTGGTCAAATGACCTTTTGCTCCTTGTGTTGTTTCTTGCTGTGTTGCTATCCAACACCTACATAGCATCACATACCACCATTCCCTAGTTCCCTGCTGTCCAAAAACTTTCCACCATCCAGTTGTCCCAGAGAAGAAATGCTAAATTGTCTGTAACTTCCTGCCCTTCTACACAGTTAGTTTCTGAAATATTCCAGAAAAAAATGCCCTCTATTTATTCTTCCCACAATTCCTCCACATAGAGTCATTACTTCCCCTGCCATAGTGAACACAAATTGACTGTTAGGCCAGATTCTGGACAAGAACCAAGCACGTGAGGATTTAGACTTCCAAGAAGGAAACCTAGAACCACCATATTATTCAATATGGAAAGAAAGGACAGAAACAAGACCACTTTTGTGAGCTGTGGAAAAAGGGATTTTAAAAAGAGTTAGATGACACAGGCAATTTGGGATAGTAAGAAAGTGGCTGCTGGTGTCTCTCTTTGCCTCCCTGCTCTCTGTACCCTCCTTTCTCTCTATCACACCAAGGCAATCTGGGGACCTGGCTGGAATCTGACACGATTTCATCCCACCCTGGGAGCTGCAATGCTGACACTACAAACCACCTCTCCTCACCCAGAAATCTCCACTGACACCCCAGTTCTGTGGCAGCTCTGGTTACTGCAGGGAAAACAAGCAGCACCCTGAGATGGGGAGGTCATCTGGCTGACAGCTCCCCACAGAGCAGGAGACAAGTCTGTTCAGTCCTAGAGCTGAAACATGGCAGGACAAGGCAGAGTGAAACACAAAATTAATAGCACCAATATCGCCATTATCACATTAGCACAGGCTCCAAATCCTTTTGAATTCAGCCTTCCAAAACAAGCCATGGAAAATCAGGGAATATACTTCCCCTAGCTATCAAATTTTGCTCTTCCCTCAAGAAAATGTAATTTTTGCTTTCAAAGAAGTGAAAAAGAAATTCCATGGGAAGTAAGAGTTTCTGTTTTAATAATGAAATTTACATCCATCCAATTTTACTCATCAAGAACAGAGAGGCTTTAAGAGTGCCCTGAATTTCCAGAGTTCAGGTGGCCACTGATGCTCAAATTAGCTCTGTTTCACAGCTGTTATTAGTAGTGCTTTGTGCCCGCTTCACAACTAACAAAACAGTTTTATATTAACACAGGGACCTAAATAGATTTGTCCATTAAATGCTAGTACATTAGACCCAAGGTGTCCCTTACAAGTTTCCCAGTGGAGTTTTCTAAACAATCTTGGCTAGAGCAACCTTGGGAGGCAAGTTTACTGAGGAACATCACTATTAATAATAACCCTTCCAGGGCTGAATCCAGGGTCTAACACAGAGCCCTTTCGGAATTGTGACTAAAGCTACACCATCCTAGTGGGAAGAGGGTAAAATAAACTGTTGGAAGTAAGGTAAGGAAAAATAAAATCTCAGCAGAGAATGATGTGATCAAATATTTAGATTCAAAATCCGTTACATTGCATAGAATCTTCTTACCCTCCCCCTGTCCCTGCACTGACAATGATATTGCAAAGGCAACAAAAGTATATTCCTGACAGATCTAAATAAGATTTTTATCTCTAGAGGGGAAGAGACTTGTTAATTTTTTGGTGGGCTGGGCAAAGCAATGAGATTCATATTGTTGTAATTATTAATTTCTTCAGCAAAGTGCTAAATCTCCAGGTACTTTACATATTGGCTACATTTTTTTTTGTATTTCCAGCAAAGCTATTAATTTAATAGCTTCTTCTCAAAGGAAAGAAATCTGAATGGAATTAAGGATGCATGATCACAGCTAGAAAAATGAGCAGAGGCAGGAAGAGGGACAGAGAGAAAAAAATTAAAGCTCTGATAGTTTAGTCTGTTCAAGAACACTGGTGGAGAAGTGTTCTCTAGAATGTTAATTTGTCCTTATTCAGGTAGATTTTCTGTCATTATTAAAGCCATTTTTTAAACTTTGGTTGTGCCAATAAATAGATATTGGCTGTATCAGACCAAAAATATTCTCTAGAAAGGGATATTCTTACAGGATGCTATTTATCTAGAAATACCAGGCAAACACACCCAATCTAAATACAAATATGCATGTACATATTTTGTGCCTACATTTTTTTCCTGGAAGGCTTTGATTGCTGCTAAGGCATCTCAGGATCAAGAACTCTGTGGCTGCAGATCAGCCAGAGAACACAGTTTGGGCAGAGAAGGGAAAGCTGGACAGAGCATCAGTGGCAGGAAGTCACCATCACCACCCTTCCCTACTCTGCATCCCAGGGAACAAGGCTGATCCAGGTGCCCTTTCCTTGGCTGTGGTATGCTCTGACCCCTTATGGAAGGATGGACCATTATGGAAGGTCTGGGACCAGTAGAGCCAGTTTGGGAGGCCTGCTGGACAAGGGGACCACATTCAACAGTGCCTGTGCCCCACCATTAGCTGGACATGTGCAGGAGAAGGAAAATCAGGGAGGAAAAACCCAGACTCACTCCATTGAAAGCAAGTGCCAAGGTAGAGAGGCTAAATGTATCACATTAGGTGATGCACTAACAGCAGCTTGATACTTCTGATAAATGTCTGAGAAAATCTTTAAGTCCCAATTAAAGGATGTGCTCAGCCCCAAATTTTTTTTTTTTTTTAGTTTATTGAAAATACCAAGCTGATTGTGCTGGGGGACAAGCCAAAAGGTTTTGCTTTTAATCTTTTATTTTCCTGTTTCCTTTCTTCTTTTTGCTTGCTCAGTGGTATTCATAAAGCATTACCACCTAGGGACAGGTTGCAAGGGGTTCAAATGTGATGATAGTTTCCATATCACTACCTGAGACTAGAGAGGCCAAGGGGGAACGTGCTTCCTACTGAGCTTAATATTTTCAAGGAACAATGCCTGTTACAAACCCACAGTGCCGCTGGGCCCCAAATTCTCCTTTTATTAAGAATCAGTCAATGCAGCTCCACCTTGGGAAAATTCAGTCTCCAAGCCTCAGCCACGAGTCTTTCTCAGAAAAGGGGGCTCTTGCCATGCCTTTCTGGTTGCCTCCTTTGGCCTCACTGCAGCAGACCAGGATGTTAATTGGAAAAGCAAGGCTAATTAAAACCAGAGAGGCAAACGAAACTGTGGGGGGAGCGAAGGGAGGAGAGGGAAAAAAAAGTTAAATTCAAGCACATAATAAAGAACATTTCTGCCCTGCTGTTCCTAGGAGGGATCTCATAACAGTGGTGCAACAGCCCAGAGGCTACAAGGAAAAAAATTAAGCTACTGTGTATAACAATGAAAACATTAAACCCTTTGTGTACCATCAAAATGGAAACCAAGAAATAAAGTTAAGATGCTAAACATGTGTTTGAAGAGCACTGAAGCATGAGGCATGTATTTGACTTCCACCTTCTGGGGAGTGCAGGGAGGCATGGCTGAGATCTATTAAATCCAATGATGGCCAAATGCTCCACAGGTGCATTCAGCTCCAGCCAGGGCACAAACCCTGAAGAGCAGAGACACAGATTTTAGAGAGTGGTGCCACCGGGCAAATCGGCTGCCTCGCTGGAGAGGGGTATCTGTCATCTCCTGGGAGAAGATGTCATCATTTTAAGGCCGTTCAGACACAAGGAAAATTAAACTTTCTCAAGTAAATCAAAAGCCTGTGATAGTATAATCAAGTTTCTCAATAAAGAGGTAGGAAAGACTGATTTTCCCCTAAAAGACCACTTTAATTTCAGCTGAGAAAGAGACCTGACTATTTGAAACAAACACAAAATACCAAAAGGAAAACAAAAACACAGGATACAATTCCTTTTTTTTTTCTTTTGCTCTCAAATTCACTTTTGTTATTAGCTTAAAAATTTACCTCATTAATTGGCTCTAAGGAAGAACACCATTCACGTGACATTTAGCTACTGGGAGTAGGAAAAAAAAGAAGAAAGATAAAACAATATATATTGAGAGATTGAACACTACTTTGCATCACAAGAGGCTTTGTGGTGGGAGGGTACAATAACTTGAAGCATTTCTGTCCCCACACAGTGAAATTGCCCTTCCCCAACCTGCTTCATCAGCTTACAAAGAGTTCCTGTTTCTAAGCGATTTTGACCTCTCTCTCTTTGTTTCTTCACCACGATCACAGTAAGTGTGATAGGACCTTAAGGACAAAGAGAGGAAAATAAATAAAAGAAGGCAAGGACAATTGCAGAGCGGCCAGTGTTAATGTCACCATATAAAGGGTCTGTCAGCATTTCCATTAGAAACTCCTATTTTCAAAGGTTTATAACTTGGCCATAAAAATTCACTCTGAGCAGCAGCTGGAAACTTGGCAAACAAAATCTCACTCAGCTTCAATTGACTTTTTCTTTTTCTTTCTTTCCCCCTGTTCCCCATCCACCTTCACCCTCTATCTCCTCCACTCCCCCCTTCTTTTACCCTCCTCCTAGACAGTAACTTTGAGTTGATTTAACCAAAGGATGCAAGAACAAGCATCCTGTTACACGTTGTCAGATGCACTAACACTACTCATTTTTTTCCTTTTCTGGCCCCTAGTGCTTCCTTTGTAAGTCCTGCAATCATTTGGGGCTTTTGCTTTGCTTCCTTTTTTTTTTTTTCAATAAAACATTGTCTAAAATTTTCAAGACAGACCTCTACTTTGGATTGACAGCAAGTACCATGTATCAATATATCAAACCCCCCACAACTCCTTTGAAGAGAAATAATTAATTAAGAAGGAGCTCATCAGGAAAGTGCGTGTTGCAGTCAGTCCTTTGTGGCGTGTGAAGTCTGGTCAGAAATGTCAGGATAGCTCAGCTAGGAATGGGAAATGCTGTGTCTCCTGGTTCGTGCTGGTTTTGACCCACCAAATCCCTTCTCCTGTCATACAAAGGGGCTCATGTACATGGGATGTTTAAGTGAATATGACAGCAGCCATCTTGGCTGACAGTTGAGAGCAAACTGGAGACTCTAAGCATGATGCTGTGCAACTTGAATTAAATTGCCAAGGCGGACGGACCAGGCACGGAGAGGGGATGCATAACATATGCTGAACAGCAGGAAGGCAGCTCTGTAGGTGCAAGGAGTGACTTGAATTAAATGCAGCTTGCCCTGGTACAAGTCACTCCCCCAACAGCAGCTCCAAGTGTTCACAGATGAAGAGAGTGAGAGGAAGGAGGAAAGGAAAGTAGGGGCATTGCTGTGGTTGGGTAGGGATATTTCAGAAGAAGTCCCAGGCAAAGGTTGGTTTTAATGTGATGCCAAGCAAACAAACATTGTGAAAGAAGAGCAAGGAGACTGAAAAGAGAGGCATGAAAGGCTGAGAGTTCAGGCTCAGAAACATCTCTGTGTTTAAGATGCTTCTTGAAATGCCTGAGTCAGCAAAAGGGAGAAGATGATGGGGAGGCACTGGCCTCTGTCATGAGATTTTCTATCCCAGTTTTCATTGGCAACAGCAAAAACTCATACACAAAACCAAAAACATACGAGATATTAAATAGGAGGGAAAAAAAGACAAAATATTGATGGTCTGAATTGTGGGACATGTAATATCTGGGGGGGGTGGGGGGTGGGGGATTATATTCAAGCCTGCCCACTTGGTGTTGAATTGCACTGAGCAGTGTTTTTCTTTTCCACCACGTGTCACAACGTAATTCAAGCTGGACAAAGTGAGATGACAAGACCAAAATATCCATGGTATGATTTATGGATCACCTGAAATATTCAGTGCACTCTTTCTATTTTTGCATTAATCTAAGAAAAATAAACAATTATATTAGAAGCCCATAAAGAAATTACATCAGTGCGGAAGTAGCCTCTTTATACCATGATCTCATTTTTCAGACTCTGCACAAAGAATTATCTTTACAGTGAGGCATCTCCCTCTGCTTTGTTTTGCATGTACTAAGCTGCCTAAGAAAAAATGTAGGGCAGTGCCTCTGTCTTCCTCCAAGTATTTTATATTTCTGTGTCAGTTAAACATGAGATGTGAGTTTAAATGCTAACAGTTCAAAACTGAATCCAAGCTCTGTCAAAATTAATGTTCAGGGTGTTTTATCTAAATTCTTTACAATCATGTTTTGTCAATGTCCTAAGATATCAACCTACTCACTCAGTGGCTTAGAATTTATCCAGTAGAACATATGAGCTCATCTAATTCAAATTTGTGTGTCTTGAATACCCCAAATGCAACTGAAATAACAATACTTATGTATCCTTTGGAAGAAATGCTGCAAAAATTGGTACTTTAAAGAAAATTTTTGAAGTCAGCTTCAAATTAAATGAGAAGAAAAATTTATTTAAAAATCATACGCTTATATTTCTGCCAGAGTACGTAAACTCAGCAAATGCTTGTTTTCCCCTATTAGAGTAGTGGTGTCCCCTAGCAGCAAGAGAAAGGGCAAGCAAATAAAATGTTGGAAGAGAACTGGTGTTGCAAGAAAGCTCAGAGAGAAAGCAAGGAACACAGTAATTAGGAGAAGGACTCAGGGAAACAGTTACATCATCCCATGGAGTAAGAGATCAAGTGGAAAGGAGAGGAACCAGGAGAGGCTTTGTTTTTGATGTTTTTAATTGATGCAATGCATGGCTGATGCCTGAAGATTTGCTACCAGTTTTGTTATTCTAATTAGCAAAGTGTACAGACAGGCAAGCCAACATCAAAACCCCGATCCATCGCCGCAGACCTCAGGCAGCTTCGGCAGCAACTGAGGAGATGCGTAAAGCACCGTGACACCAAACACCTACGCACTGAAAGAAAAGGGATTTACGGGCTACGCGTGCCAGGCTGGCAGGGAGACTGTCCCTCTCCCTCACTGTGGGATGCAGGCACCTCTGGTGGGCTGCAGCTTCAGCAGGAGCAAAGCAAGACTTAGCACAAGCACACCTCAGCTGGCTTAATCCTGCACTTGATGGGGAAGAGGGGGTTTGTTTTTTTTCTTTTTCTTTTTTTTGACAGAGGTTCATGAATATGTTTGATATGTAGATGTAGATTTATATCAGTTAGGGTAGGCTGAGTAAAGTTAGTGGATAAGAGAGGCTAAGGAGGTGTATGGTTAGGGATTAGAGTGTGGTGATAAATGGTAATATGCTTTTGTAATTAAAGCAAATCTTACATTTGAAAGGACCGGAGTCTGTTTGACTGGTAGATAGGGGTTTGGGTCTATTTACAGTCCAAAGGCACATTTAAACTGCTGAATCTCCCAGTTCCAAGTAGATCCTTTGACTGTGTGATAAGCATGCTTTTCATTTTCTTACAGACTCCTCCTTATTCAGGGCACACACTGGTTTCTGAAGGAATGAGTTTTTTCTTTGTGATTGCTATCCAGAAGTCGAGCTTGGAAAATGTGACCTAGTTCTGTAAATATTTGACCTCTCTATCCCTTGCACATCCCATCCTCACCTTCCTCCACTTCTCCATACAAACTGCCAGCAAAACACTTTCCTCGCGGTGTCACCTCTCATGGGGTAGGAAAAGGGCAGCACAAACCCAAAAATGGCACACAAAAAGTAGTGGTGCTGATGTTTTCCTCTGAGGGCATTCACTTTGTGCTTCACAAAACGGCTACCCAGCTATAAAATATCACTGGGGGATTTAAGTATATCATAAATATATATATAAAGACAAAATAATCTTGGATATAACTGGGTATATCACAATCCCAAGAAAATGACTTGAGGCATTGCAGCTATGTAGGAAGCTAATCTTGGTATCATATTATCCCAATTACCAGTTTATTATTTCTTCCGCTTCCATTCAGAGATGGATTTTCCAGTCTGATAAAGCATATGCCAACTTGAAATTAAGAACTGGAGCTTTTCACATGTAAGAATTGGACCTGAAAATCATTCTTTGACATCTTGAGTTTGGAATTATTTCAGCAGAAATGAACAGTTTTCATAATCAGTTTTGGTTTGATGGGTTTTTTTGGGAGGAAAAGGGACTGGGTGCAGGTGGAGGGAGAATATGTTTTGATCATTCACAGAATTCTTCAAATCATAACCCATACAAAATCCTCTAACAAAAAGATCCATACTCTGCAAAGGTCTCCTACTCTCTGTCACCCCAATCTTCCCACCATTCCAACTTTTTTCCCCTTTTAAATGTCTCCATGAAATTTCATTTATTTTGTTTGAAACCTTCATCTCACCCTTTTCCCTGAACAGCATTTCCCTTACATAAATACCACAAAATGCTGAATGTATTTTTTTTTTCTCTGAGGAATCATTTAGACCATGCTAAAGGCACAGCATGGCATTCAAGTTGTTTTAATTTCTCTGGATTCATGCTAACTTGTAGCACACCACTCCCACTTTGTCTTGCAGTTGTAACTAAACCTTTACCAGTGCCCAGAGCAGGATACCTGCACCCAGGATGGGGCCATTTTTGTGTCCAAGCCTGAGCATATTCCAAATTACACATGCCTGTGGGCATATGCACGCAAATGAAACACATTCTCAGTGGATTTTTAAACATCTTTTAATCAAAATACCTAACTTACTCCAGACAATCATCTCCTATAGAAAAAAAAAAAAAAATAGAAAAAGAAGAGTCCTGACAGAATCATGTGTAGTGGAAAGAGGAACACAATGACCAAGGAGACCAGAAGAGAGTGTAGGGTTGAGACAAAGAATTTCAAGCAAAGTGATGCCAGATGATTTGCCTTTCTGCAGCCAGGCACTCAAAAACAGAGCTGCAAAGAGTTATCTGGCCTCTGAGAACTGTGACTTAGACACAGGGCCTTATGGACATAATCACACACTTCTGGCTTCTCTGACTGCAGCCTCCCCCTGCTTTGTCCCTCAGGCAAAAAGCATTCAGGGACATAACCCCGTTCACTTACTCAGGGGAAATTCTGCATTCCCAAAATGCAGATTGCAATGAGATTCCTTCCCAAAACAGAAAGTTCACAGGATCCCTTGGCACCTATAATTTCTCACACACAAAGGGAAAGAGCAGGAGAACGCAGCTGTATTCACCAGCTCAGATTATTATAATTAAAAAAAAAAAAAAAAAAAGGCAAAACAAAACCAAAAGGCCAGCCAAACGCATTCTGGACATCCACATTTGTATGGTTTAGAGCAGGTGCAAACCTCGAGAGCATTATGAAAAACAACAACAACAGCAACAACAACAACAACAACAACAACAACAAAATCTAGGTCTTAGAAGATATGTCCAGAGTTTATTGTCTTTTGAATACCATCACTGCCTTCATTACACTGCATTTACTTTGTGAACCATCTTTCCCAAAAGCAGTTCTTCATTTTTTACCTCCTCATCTTCCTTTTTTTTCCATAAATGATTAACTTAAGCCCTTGACCATCAGTTCCTACTGAAGGTGCTAGGAACCTCTGACAATTTATACGGCTATTAGAAAATAAATCTATTAATGATGAAGTTCCCCATGCTTTACTGTATCCCTATGGGCTCCATGAAGAGTTAAACTGCTCTGCTGGAAGGATGTGTATCTAAATTTGAGTGGGAGTCTAATATATTCACAGCCTCAGACAAGTTACATGTCACATCTCACAAAACCCCACATCCTTTACGAGCCACACTCACAGAAAACGTGCTTACCTTCAGCACAACCAAATGAAGCACTGTTTATTAGGTGACAATTCTGTAACCCACTGCGGCACTCTGAGAGGTTTTCACATCCACCAAGCAGACCTAGTGCAGCCTCTTGCACAGGCAGGGAAAGCCAGGGAGTGTCACAAACATCTTTTCATTAAAAATCCTTCTTTAGGATTTTTCCTTCTGAGAAGATAAGAGGCCTCAGAAACAAAATGTAAACAATTGTTATCTGCTGCTGTGGAATGCAACAAGTGCATCTGTGATTGGTCCACCCTTGATGTTTACAATTAATGGCCAATCACAGCCCAGTTAGCTTGTACTCTCTGTCCAAGACACAAACCTTTATTATTCATTCCTTTCTATTATTAGCTTAGCTAGCCTTCTGAGATGAAACTTTTCCTTCTATTCTTTTTAGTATAGTTTTAATGTAATATATATCATAAAATAATAAATCAAGCCTTCTGAACACAGAGTCAACATTCTTGTCTCTTCCTTCACCTGAAATGCCCTGTGAACACCATCACAAGTGAGCTCAGGAGGGCGGTCTCACAGCTGACAGTGAACATTCCTGCTGTAGGTGCCTTGTAAAAGGTTCTTGTCCTGGTTGGCTACCAAAGGAAATCGATCTGGCACCTATTTTTGCATGGTCTGAGTATCCATTCCTGCAGATCCTGTTCCCTGTCCTGTGAGAGCACTGCCGGCAGCAGCTCCTGACCTCTGCTGTGCACTGCACAAGAGCAGCAGAGCAGCTCAGGCTGTGCTCTGGGATGCAGGGGGTTCATCCCAGCCTGGAGACATGGCACTCCAAGGAGCACGGTGCCAACACACACCACAGCACGCTTCATCCTGAGTGCAGAAACAGTGCACGGGAGAATGGCTTCCTGCAGGAAGGCAGGAAGAGCTACCTAAAGGTTAAGTGACTTATTTCAGATCTTGATGCATTTGCAAAAGACATTTAGTGGAAACAGCTCCTATTTCCTCCTTAATAGGAACAAAAATTATAGTCTCTATGACCAACCTGAAAAGATGCTAGAAACTCTAACCCTGAAGCAAGGTTTCCTTTTTCTTGGCTATGAATATTTATTTCCCCACACTTCATTAAAAATGGGTGGCTGTATGAGGAAAGGCTCTAGTTCTTCAGCATCCTTAAGAAAAGAAAGGTCTTTGCAATTTTTTTTTTTTAATTCAGCTCAGTTAATATGGAAGTACATAGGGGCAGCAATTTAGGTGTGGGTTTATGTACAGCTAGATAGATGCAGATATCCTCACAGTACACTTCCCATGTAGATATATATTTATCTGTGTGTGTGTGTGTGTGTGTGTGTGTGTGTATAATCTTCAAGACAGATAAAATGCACACAGCTGTTAGCAGCTGAAACGGGCCTTAATTACACTCAGGTTGTCATGGTAACATCTGACAAGCTTTGCCTTCCTGGATGGGAGCGTTTGCCCACTTGGAGTTTCAGCGTACCAGGAGAGAGGTTCTAAGGAAAATTAGAATAAATCACACAACTTTCCCTGGCCTTTGTGTCTTCCTGCCAAGGCAAGAGGACTAGGAAAGAATATTGCTCCACAGGCTTGACATATCAGAACAAAGAAAAAAGCAAAACGGTACAAAAATTTAAAGGATAATGGCACTTAAAATAATTTGTTTTGCTGAGAAGTAGCATCTAGCTTAAGATTTCACAGCATTATCATGATTTTTTTAACATTTGTAAGGCCTTATTAGTGTCAATAACTTTGGTACATGAAACCATCAGTGGTAACATCTGAGCTTTTATTTCTTTTATTCAAGTAAGATGACTAAGGAGAAGAATGTTACCCTTTTCAGCCGTCATCTTGCATCAAAACAATTACACGGTCAGGAAGGGATTTTAGGTCAGTTCTAACTACAAGTCCATACGCTACTTAAGGGCAGCTGGTTTAATGTGTATTCATTGATGTCTCATTGTCGCAGCTCTTGCCTTTCTCCTTGTAGGAATCAAATAATTCTTTGTTTTCCTGTCAAACGCCTTACAAAAGTAATTATTCCTATGAATAGGATGTTCAATCAGCTTCTCCCTCCTCATCCTTTCCATGTCATAAAAACTAAAAAAAAAAAAAAAAAACCCACAAAGCAAACAGGAGAAGGCTTACTTAAATCGCCACACATCAAGGCTACTTTTAGCCATCTGGCCCACATGCACGTTTTTCCTGAATAGCTGGCAAAATAGCAGTCCTGTGATGCACAGCTTCAACAGAAAGCATCCATCTGGTGAGAGTGGTTCCAGCAAGTTAAGGAATCGCAGAGTGGGAGTCAGTGATCTGAACTCCAAGTTTGAGTTATTCAACCTAGACTTCTTTTTATAGGCAATGCAGACCAACAGGCAAAGGTCAGTGTGTCTCTGAAGGTTCCTGTCCCTTTCCTGGCTATAAAATGGGTCTAAGACAGCCCAATCATGCATGGGCAGTTGACTTTGAAACGCTGTAGATGGGGCAAGACGAATCTCCTCTAACAGCTCTGCAAAAGCAGAGACACAACAAGTGGCAGCTCCGCTTAAATCACGGAGATGTGGCTCAACAGCTCTTGCACAAAGGGATGTTAGCAATGCAGAATTCATGTGTTTGTACAGCAGGCCTCCAAACACTGCTGTAATACATCTAAGAAAGAAGAACTGAAAATCCTAATGAAAGCATATTTGCATACAAATGAAAGTTATTTTTGCACGCACTATTCCCCCACCTCCAGTTTCATTCTTTTCTCAGAACCTCAAGGATGCATAAGACACGAGGAATTACTGCTGGACAGAAACCTTTTTTCCATTTCCCACAAACAGAAGAAACAGCAGAGTTTCTCACAAAATATGCTTGGCTATTTCTACGCACTGATGCGTTTAAGGAAAAAGAAGAGGGGGACAAAAAGACATCTTTTTTTGTAACTTAAAAAGGTGGAAGAATAGTGTTTCAAAGTGGAAAGTCAAAATGCTTCAATTCAGAAAACTGAAGCAGGAATGAAAAAGGGATAAACCCTCTGGGCCTCCCCCAAAATTTCAGAGGGCACACTGCTCTAAAAGGTTTTATTGCAAAAGGGCATTTTTACACTAAAACCTATCCTTAAAACCAAAAAAAAAAATAATAAAAAATTATTATTCTTTTTTACTGAGCATTGAATGTGTGTTATTTTGTCTCTGAAGGATTCTCACATATTAACTCAGAGCATTTTGCATCATCCTTTCCTAGGAACCTATGTTTCTAACTTTCACTCCTCTCTCTCTCTCTCTCCTCCTCCCCCACTTTAATTTTATTATTATTTTTTTCTTTCATTTCATAAGCTCTTAGCTTTTTAATATGAGAGCCTTTTATTTCTATAAAACTGCAGCTGCTTTCATTTAGTTTTATGGATTTAATGTATTTAGAGGTTCCAAGAGAAGCTTGGAGCTGGCGGTATTATCCAGACATTTGCTGCTTAGTGCCTTTTCTAATGACAAGACTTATCTGATTCAGAACATTTCATATCTGTAGAAAAATTAATTCTCTCTCCCTTTGTCTTTAGGCCTCAAGATTTAATTTGTTCAGGGGATTCTTTCAAGCAATTTTTTTTTTCCCTTTGCAGATACCCTGATGACTTACTTCCAATGCTGAAGTTGTTCTTCCTGCTGGCATTTTAGTCTGAAGCATTTGCAACTTGGTACTTTTGTGCCTTCCCATCACCACAACATTTGAGCTGCTCTCAGTATTTAATGTATTTTGTCCTCCTTCTCTGTGACGCAGAGGTTGCCACTCTCACCATTTTACACACATAGAAATGAAGCCAAGAGGGAACCAGAACTTGTATCTGCAATGGACCCATATTGATTTCAATATGAGTCACCCCTCTCAAATACTCTTCTGAGTGTAACACAAACTGGTTTAGTCTAGGCTCAAGAGGAATTTTTCCAAAGGAGTGGAAGTTAATTTGGGCATGATATTAAGGTCACCATCCTTTCTATGGGTAGCCCACACCAATCCATGGAATAATGTCCCTGGAAATGTTTATGTCAAGGCAAAGAAACATATTAATCAGAGAAAGTAAGTCAATCAATGGTTGAAACCTTTTTGGACATCAACCTTCATACTGAGAAACACAGGATGGCAAATTATGTCATTTAAGATAGCTGTACAGGTGAAACTAGGCGAGCTACAGCTGTCCTGTACTGCTTGCAGGTGAACAGCATGTGAGTCAGCATTCAAAAAACCCCACTATTTTTGTGGGTTGGATCATTAGACAAGTATATTCATTTAAGACTACTTTGTCCTCTCATCAGAGTAACCCAAGGACAGCAGCAGGATGCTAAGGCATGGACCAAGACTTTGCAATTACTGAAACACCAATTTAGTTATCACTTGCTATTACTCTGTCACCTCTGTTGCACAGGAGAAAACTGCACCTGTTCAGAAGCACGGTTATTATCCATATCTATTTCCTCTATTTCATCTCTCTGCTTTTTGTCCTCTGCAATAACTCCTGAGGACCTTTAGAAGGCCTCATACTAGCCTTCTTCTTCACCCCATCTATTAACCTGATCAGCAATGAAAAAGTTCATTGCAATATTCATACATCATTTTTAGGTTTCATTGTTAATATCCTTTAATACATTTATGGGGAATTTACACCTTACAGAAGCACCATTTCTAATCACTTAGGACAGTTCACTGTCCTTCTTAGAGTTAAACTTTTCCTGCACTTTTCTTGCAATATTAAGGACTAGACCATGGATCCCTAATGTACCATTTTCATGTATTTATTTTTGTCTGTTTAAAAACAAACAAAAACCCCCAAACACCATACATATATCTGAACATTATTGGCTTTTAAATCTAAGCCTGAAAATGTGTATATTAAAAATTGACAATTAAATCAGTTGTAAATAGATCTGAATTTAATTTTTTGAAATTGTGAAATAACTGGAAGAACAATATTGAAGTAATAAGAAACAAACCTTGAAGTCAGAAGACAAACTTTCTCCAAAGTCATGAAAACTTTTATGTTTGTCTTTCATGTCCTTTTCATAAAAATAGAAACCATACAGAAATCTGAATTTGAGGTGACTGGGAATGGGACTGGGTCTAGAGATCAGAACACAGAAAACAATTGCAACAGCAAAATAAAAGTCAGGGCTTTCCCCACCCCCATGAAGACTTCTGGAAAGCTAAAATTTAAAATATTGAGAACACAAGGCTGACTGAGAAGAAAAGGCATTCTCATGCTTTTGCTCCCATTTTTTCAAAGATCTGGGGGGAAAAGCCAAACTCCCTATATGTCAAAAACCTGCCATCCCTATCTCTGTAAAAGCTCATGTTTATGAGACATTTCAATGAAATGAAGATTTGCTGCTTTGCTAAAGAACAAAGCCACAAAAAATACCTTCATGTTTACATACCATAAGGCAGCTAAAGGGCACCCCCCAAACCCTACTAAATGCATTCCCATGCACCTACTTTCAAGAATTTTGATGGGAAAGCTCATAAAAAGCTTGCTTTTTATCAATTCATGGGGCAGGCTAGTTGTAACTGCATGTGGCACCATCCCTGAAATGGGGGAAAAGACAAGGGGTAGGTATGAGACTGTATTCCCAATCTGAGTCCCACAAGACTATTAAATATTAAATATGTGTGTTTGATGCCTCACTGACCACTGAAGAAAGGCTGTGCACAGGAGCAGACAGCATCTTGAAGAGCTTACAACCCAAAAAGGTGAGACAGCAAATGGAGGTGACAGCAAGAAGGAGGTGACAGCAAGCTGCTTTTCAAGGATCGCTGCAAAAAGATCAAGCAAATGATGAAGAGGAAGCAAAACCCAACTTTTCAGCCCAAAGCTGAGTAAGGTGAACAGAGAGATGATCCAGCTGCCACCTGTACTTACAGGCACCTTCCCTGCACACAGAAGTTTGGAGAGAACTTGTGGAGGGAAGTGCATCTCTAAGGACTCTGGAGAGAGGGGCAGCAGAGGACACCTCAGGATGAGACACACAAGAGTCCACCCTGGAAACCTGCACCTCAAACTGAGCCATGTCTCTTCAGGCCAGTGCTTCACAAGTTCCCATGCAGGGTTCAGAAGAGGGGGAATTTCTTATCTCAGGAGGAGGCAACACAGCTGGGATGTGGGGGGTCACAGCAGTGGATGTTTGTACACATCACAGACCCCCAGCTCTCCTAGAAACTCGTTCTCCCTGGTTTAATTCTCCAACAGAGCCACAGACAGAGCTGAACTCCATATGCCCCATTTCATATCCCTTCCCTTATAAACCTTTATTAAGGCTTTATGTTACACAACTATCACCGATACAAAACATTTAGGCTTCCAGGAGACCGAGTGCATTAAAACTCCTTGCGTGGAATGGCAGGAACCAATTCCTCATTTTTACTGGCTGGGAACTGAACCTTAATAGGCCACAGAGCACAAAACTCATAAACCATTGGAGTAAGGGGAGGAGGGGAGAGGGGGAATAAGGAGGGAGAAGGGGGAGAAGTTTGTTGCTGAGGTTATGAAATTATAACAGAACAAAACAAAATGTGTGAAGCAGGCCACAGCGAGAAATTCTCCCCACCCACAGCAGAGTTAACCTTGCCACTGATGTCCAGCAGCTTGAGAGGACACAAATAAAGCAGGACCATGCTCTTAACAAAATAAAGTGCTGTTCCTTGGCACTGGAATAGCAGCAACCCTCATCTCCAGCTCTGGTGCTCCTCGGGAGGGTTTGGGGATTGCTGGCTCAGGCATGAGTTGCCTTTGCCTAGCAACCAGCACAAAGTCCGTCTGTCAGCCTGGTCTGCAGTCGCTTCATCCTGCCTTCCCCTTGCTCCAAGCACACAGCAGGGTCTCCAAGCTCATTTGTCAGACTTCAGCTCCATCCACCTCTAAGCCCATCTAAAGAGAGTGCTCTCCTGTACCAGCTGCAGGTAGCAAGATGGTTTGGGCCTTTGTGTATTTCATCCCGTTCTCCTTCATCTTATTCTGCTGTTGCAGCCCCTCATTGGGAAGCTCTCAGAGGAGGGACTACCTGCTCTGAGGAGATGGTTAACCCAGCAGACTTACCTAGGAGGAAGAATTAGGCAGTTCTGTAGCCACACATCTCTCTCTCTGCCTGGTTGTGATTTTAAAATATCTGTTTCTGCTGATTGGAACATTCTGGGTGCAAGGATACTTTTAAAGCAGGATGTGGGACAAAGAAAAAAAAAAACAACAAAAAAAACCCCAACAACAACAACGACAACAAACCAAACCAAACCAAACCAAACCAAACAAACAAACAAAAAAAAAAAAACCAAAAAAAAAACCCCAAAAACCAGAAAACCAAAACCAACCAAAAACAAAACAAAAACCAACCAAAAACTCACAACAACTGGAAGCTGATTTCTAAGGGCTGCTTTCCCTAGCAAATATCAGGTTCTCTAAATGCAGACACAGTTCTGCAGATTGGATAGGAAAAGTCAATTCTACAACTCAGAACTTCCAGATGAATTAAAATCTGCAACCATTTATTTTGCTGCAGAAAGTTACTGCTAGGATCCCCCCCATGCTGCATCACTGCGACCTGAACCACCTGAGCCAGAAATGGTTTGACTTCCTGGAAGAGTGAGAAGTCACTTTACTCCCCTGCCCAAGAAGAGGAACTTATTAGGAAATTAAACAAGCTGAAATGTGCAAGGCAAAACTGGTAAATGTAATTGTGGTCCCATCAGAGTCAGAAGAAGTGGCTGCTCTCCAAAAGTTGGAGCAAGTTAGTCCCTGCATCAGGGCTTCATCAAGTCAGAACAGAAGATAATCATCCATTCTGGGCACAAGAGGGATATTTACTTAATGTGTTCTGACTTTGGAAATGGCAAATTATGAAATACATGGCAACAGTTACCTTCTAGAGCTTAAAGTTATCATAATGTCATTCTTCTAATTACAAATCAGACTCTTAATACCAAAGGCCAAAAGGAGCCTGATTCCAGAGGTAAGAGCAGTTTCAGCAAAAATTACTTTGGAAGCTGCCTGGTATCACATTACAGTCCACCATCAGGAATCTTCTCCCCTCACCAATGGGCGCCTCCTTTCTTGGGGAATTGCCACCACGGCCCAGTCTAAGCACAGGGCTACGAGATGCTGGATTCAGCCATGATAATCCTGGTCCAGCAGTGGCAAGGCTGAGACAGATGGTTGGTTATTCTCACTCTGCTGAGTTGCTAGGGCAGCACCAAAGTTCCTCATTGAAAAGCTTTTATCTAAAAAAAAGGTGGAAGAGACAATAGTTTTTTTAACATTTTTAATGACATCAAATTCAATTGAAACGAGCTACTTTGTCATCACGGCTTGTTATCGATTGCAAGCTGAACATTCTCGGCAAAACTGGGACAAGCAAGAGTAAATCTTACATAAAAAGCACAGTTCTATTGATCACAGCAGCCGCCACTGGCCCTCCACTGAAGCAACAACCAGCTACTTTAATAAAAATGTAATTCTCCAGTAGAGAGGAGCCCATCTGCCTTCCAAACCACTCTGCATCATACTCTTCCAAATGCTCTTGAGAGAGAAAGCAGACCAGTTCATCCCCCTGATAAAACACTATTACTATGCAGTGACACCATCACACTTGATTTAAATACATCTGGCATTTTCAGGTGTAATGCCTGAAGCAATAATACTAAAAAACCAGAACAACCCTAGTTACACCCTCAGGGAGTTGCACGTGTGTGAACTAAGTAACTTATAGAGTTCCTATTTCCATAGTATCAATCTCTTTACATTCTGAAATGTATTTATCCTCCTACTGCTCAGGGGAAGGAGAGATCACTGCTGCTCCTATTGCTTTTCCAATGCCTTCTCAGATCTTCATTTCCTATGGCATGGGGTTTGGAGACCTGAATCTTGGTGTGGGCTTGAGGCCAGGTCATGGTCATGCAGGAAGACAGTGCCGTGTCAGAAATCTGGCTTTGACAGCAGTCACAGATCAGACCCCAGGCTCTGCTGGGAGCCATTTGGCCAAACTCACTGTGATAATTATGGCAGGTGTCCCTGAGGATGTATTGGGACTTCTATCTCCATTTATACCACTAGGAAACCATACTTGGCTCCAAAGAGATTGTTGCACATATTTCCCTTACCACCGCCCACAGTGCCACATCAAAATGTGCACTTTTAAGCTAGGCATGGGGAAAAGGAGGCCCAGAGCCCCCAGTTCTTTTACTGAGCCCCATGAGAAGTCCCTCCCGTCTGCCACAAGCTGGATCCTTGCACAATAAAGGACGCGTAGCTCCTGTGTGGCCATGTGATTCTGGGGACTACAGGGCCTCTGCTCAGCAAGCTGAGGAGTTAATAGAAGCAAAACAAATCCCCCTTATTTGCCTCAGGGTTAGGGGTCAGTGTAAGTAAATCATTAATTAACAGGCTGGCACCTCAGTGCTATTGACAGGGTTTTGTGTACACAGTGGGACTGTGGCACCCCCTGCAATTAAGCAGGCAGTGAACTTTCCTGCTCCTGCTGCCTCCCACTTGGCTTGAGCAGGCTCACTCTCCCCTGTCCTCAGCAGAGGCTCCTCTTTATTCCTCCTCTCAGCACAGGTTACCAGCTGCTTATGCTTTTTGCCTGCCCAGCCCAGCTGCCTACAGAAACCAAGTCCCCTTATTTTGTTCCTTTCCAACTTCATGCAACACCTGCTCCTTTAAAATACCTCACTGGCTATGCATCCATCAGCTTAGGCGTTTATTTCAGCTCCTTGCTCAGGTAAAGATGCACCTACAGACTCAAAAGGGCCCATAGGTATGTGGTGATAGCTCTTCAGCCTTAGCACACTACATTGTCTCAGAGAAAAAAAAAGTATTCTTTAGCTCTCAGCCCTAGATTTAAATAAAAATTTGGGATCCTAATACATTACTAATAACACCTGGAACTCTTTTTTTTTTGTTTGTTTTGTTTGTTTGTTTGTTTGTTTGGGGTTTTTGGGGTTTTTGATTTGTTTCTTTGTTTGTTTTGGTTTTTTTTTCCTTCTAATCAAAACAGCTCTGTTGACAACCTGATTTCTATACCAGATGGGAAATTGCCAGATAAAGAGAAGTCATTTCAGAAACTCCACAGTCACAGATCCTCTTAACAATCAGGCCTACAGTGTCAGAGGTGCTCCTAAGAAATTTGTTATACCATTTCCTTTGCAGGGGACTCTGCTTTCTTTTGGTTGCTTTGGGTTTCAGAAAGGTCTTGGCCTGCAGGCTGAAGGTCTGAGGTTGATAACAAAGACCAGCTGCCTTAGAGCTACATCATGCTGAGACCAACATTGGCTTTGGAGCTGAGCTTAGAGTCCCAGGGAACTTCAGCTGGAAACCCAAGATCAAGGTCCATCATTCTCGAACCCAAAATTAAACTTCCCATCGATGTGATGTGAGGGGACAGCCTGCAGTCTGCCAGTTCCCAAACCACAAATCAGAGCCTGCCCTGGCAGAAACTTAATGCATATTTATGGGGCTCATAATCAAACCCAGTTACAGATGCTCTGATCTACTCAAACTTTTGAAATAGAAGCATCTGAACTGACAACTTTCTCCACTCCTGAAGCACTGTATTAGTTCAATGTTGCCTTAAGATCTTTGGCATTATGTTTCATTTCAGATGGAAATGACATGAGAAACATGATTGTAACACAGTAGAAACTGAGGCCATCCCCCTCCCCAAACACCTACAAATTGCTGTCACATTAATCTGATTCTCAAAATGGCTTGCCTCCCCCACTTTGTAAGTGCTTCATTATACCATTGAGAAACTACTTTGGGAACACAGTACAGTAAAGGTCCTGTGGTACAAAGTTGATTAGCTTTCCACAGCACTTTCTAGATGCAGAACAAAAAACACAGTCTGCTTTTCTCTCTTTCAGTTGCAGCCACTGGAAGTTCTGATGAAAACTGGGAGGGTGAAAAATAGGACATTTCCAGAAATTGTGCAAGGGCTTTGCTCAGATTTTGAGGCACCTTTAGCTACGACACGCTAGCATGTCCTCAAGAATTTAGATAACTCACAAGTTTGTCTCATTTCAAAGCTTTCGTGCCAAGATTTTACTTAGTTTATAGGTACCTCCAAGGAGTTGAGACAACTGGAAGTTCAAGTATGCTGATGGAAATAGCCTGTCCCAACCTAGGGCTCCCTGCCTTGCTTCTGTAACCTAAATTCTTTCTCCTTGCACTTGAACATAGTTACAGAAAATGCTGATCTTCCTTGTACACTCCAGCTACATGAACAGAGTACATATGCACTGGAAAAATTTCCCTGTACAGAAAAAATGTCTCTGTGCTAGAAAAATTTATCTGTACTTGTGGATCATGCATCCTAGTATTTTTGGACAGCAAGACAAAAGAATCAGCACTTTCCTCCTCTTTCTGAGTGCTCCACTGGTATATGCTGCCTTTGTCTTTCAGCATCCAGTTCAGAGCCCTTGCACTAGTTACATGCAAATGCCACCCTGTACGGTTCCCAAATCAAATGGATGTTAAAAGCAGAAATCTTCTAGCAGCCAAATTAACAGCACATAATTAGTCTCATGCATAAACCACTTAAAAAAGTACAGGGCACTTGGTGTCAAGATTAGACAATTAACTTTGTCAGAGCACAGGAGAATGCACTGAAAAACATTTGCACCAGTGTATAAAGTCTGCAATTCTCACTGGAACTCGTGTGAGTAAATACTCTAGGTCAGAGCCTTGACAGCCTTATTTAGATTTTGCTCACTTAGTGCAGGCTCTGCTCAAGTAAAGACCGCATATAATCCAAGGAAAGACTTCAGTTTGGCTCTCTGTTTTGACAGCCTATAAAAGACTGTCTGGAGCACAAGCAGGATCAGCAAAAGTAAGACCTTCCTCATACACAACTCTGTCTGAAACCAGTGCTGTTTTACATGCTAGCCAAAACATGACTGTTCACTGCAGCACATTCTGCAGTGCCCAGTCAGCCAAGATTTAAAAACATCCAAAATCAAGAAAGGGCTTCAGCCAATTCCCTTTATGGTGAGATGTGGCATCAATAAAATATCCATCAGCAAGTCATATCTATGACCAAATGGGCTCTTTCCCTGGGGAGTGGCAGGCCCAGGGAGATTAGCACCTGTCTCTCTTCTGTTTATCACTGGCAGGTGCTTAACTGAAGCAAGATATCGCCTCTGCTGTAGTGAACAAAGCTCCCAAAAGATAAGATGGATGTGCTGGGCCACTAAGCTAATGCTTGGTCAGGAAACAGAGCAAATGAGTCTGTTTATCAAAGGTGGCTTTGTGAGCTGATAGGAGGAACATGGTAATTCATTAATATGGGGAGTATTCAGAGTCGATGAACAGTTACTAGGGGAAAGCCTTGTGCAGCACAAACAAAAGAAATCTACTGGTCCTGCAAAACCTGGAGACCTTGGTAACTGTACAACATAAGGAGCAGGCTGGCACAAGCTGGCTCTATTCAAGGTAATCCCTGGGCTGAAAGATTAGGGGATGCCAGGGCAGAGCCCTCTCTGGTCTGGAGGCTGTCTGGCCACATTCATGCAGCACCTTTGCTGACAGGCTTCCCCAGATGGCACTGCTTGTAGCTTAACTCCATCAGCTGGATACAGCAAATGGTAAATCAGCATTTGCAAGCAGAACATCTAGGTTTCATGTAAAAGCTAGGAGAGGATATGTCTAAGAGCACAAGGAATGAAACAGGAAAAAATATTCCCCTTCTTTCGATTTGTCGGAAATGTTATCTAGACATCCATAGGATCATGTTTCTTCTCTTTAAATTACTGAGCATATAAACACAGAACAGCTCAAAAGTTGCACTCATTCCACCTGAAGCAGAAGTTTAGAACTGTGGTGCTGCTTCCTGTGCCACTGAATTCTCAAAATATTCCAGATTCAAAGACTTTCTGCGAAAATATTAACTCACAAACACTGAAAAACTTGCCTGATATGAGAATGGAAATGTATGTCAAAAAGGCCTCACCCAAAATGTTGATGTCTAATATTTTTGTAGAAAATGTACAATCCTTTCACATAGTAAAAGAACTAGGTGCCATTTGTTCTTCCTAGTTAAGGAAAAAATAGTTCCTTATGAATTTGTTTAATGTAAATAATCCCTCTATTTGTCTTTAATAAATTCATACATTATTAGAAAATCCTTTATACAAGAAGACCCACTGAGCTATATCATCTCATTTTAAAAGATTTCCTGTTGGTGGAAAACAAAGCAGCCACCTGCAAGGGCCTTGTGCTCAAAAGGATTTAAATAAACACACACAGATAATTAGATCAGTTAACCTTGCAAATTAAAACAAGCACATTGCATTATCTCCAGTTTATCCTAAAAGAAAATATGAAGTTACCTCAGATAAATAGTTTAATAAAGACAGTGAAGAGCTTACAACAAGCTGCATAATGCTAAATCTTCTAAGCATGTGGGTTAATAGGATGAAAACCTACTTTCTGACTAGCTTCATTTGGGAGACCTGGTTACTGATTTGCCTGGGTCCAGGGGATTAATTCACCAACCATGCTGTCAGAGCAGTTTCACCTGATGTCACTCGGGCAGCCTTAGCCTTTGGGTCACTCTCCATTAAGGGAAAGATGGGATGACTGGCCACACTCTACTACTCTGCAATAGCTGTGAGAAGAAACCCAAATATTTTACCTTCATTAGGCTGAAGCTAAGGAAGATGAAATGTAACCATGATCACAAAGTACCACCAGGGTTGGCCAGAAAAACATTACTCCATTTAATGCATACTTCAAGGCTATGAAGCTTATTTCTCCCTGTGAAGAGAGAACTGATATTTTAAGGGGATAAATAACACTGTGTATTATCCAGTGATTAGATGCAATTTTAGAGGAGATTTCTCCACTAGTATCAGAGCAGGTTTACTTACTGATTTGTAACACCAGATGTCATCAAAACAGGATAAAGGGAACTTGTTGGTCAAATTACTGTTCTGAATCTGAGACACCATCCCAGTAAGAAATATACCAAAAGCAGTATTGCTCCAGAAAACATTTCAGTGCTTTCCAGGAGAATAAATTTTGTGTGTTAATTTTTCCATCATCTCTGCTTATTAAATTCGGCATTTTCTTGTGTTTTAAACAGGAGAGGATGCAGTCACAATTTTAACAGTGAACTTGACTGCACTACAGATCCTGCACACAGGTAGCTTCCCATCACAGGCCAGTTGCTCCTCACTGCTGGAAGATGATAGGTGTTGGTCTTGCATTCAGGAGCTGCTGCTGTTCCGGCAGTGCTGTCACTTCTGTGGATGGCACCTGTTTTCATAAGCAAAACTGCTGTCTTCTCAAAAATGTTTGGTGAAAATCTGCTCTTTTTTTAAGAGGTTTTAAGATTTTAAATTTTAATTTTTTCTGGTTTTTGGTACATATATATATATATGTATGTATGTATGTATGTATATATAAAGAGTTGCAGTGAATGCTATTCAAGCACCAGGGACAAACAGGTCTGTTGGCTACAACAGTGCCAATTTTTTTGCCTCAGTTTTGACCCCAAATCTCGACTGTTGAAGATTCAGAAACAAGGCTCTCTTCGAGGGAAGTTCAGAGATCTAGAGAGGTATAAGGTGGTGCCCCAAACAAAATAAATTAAAAAGTTTAGAGTGAGCACTTGCTGCTGTACCACCTAATCTGATGTGCTGTGTCATGTGGGTCACAGAGGTTTTTTAAAGATATTGCAAGCCCTAGCAGAAATTGGTACCTACAGAAGTAGACTTTATAGAAGTAAACTGAGAACTGAATGGACATAGGGATAAACTGATTATTTTGTGTGTTATTCAGGGTGCATTTAGTTTGCATAAGCCAAAATCACAGTTTTTTCTTCAGCCTCATTTCTGTATACATAATGAAATTTCTAAGTCAAGGCTTGATTACCCACTGCCCTTGGTTACCAAATCATTCTGGTTAGCCCAGAAAACAAGCCCAAATTTGCATCTGCTGCTCTGCAGACAAATCCCCTGGGCTAGCACAGGAGAAGGTCATGGCATTGGGAGTGCATCCCCTAATGCCACAGGCTGTACTGTGCAGCCCTGTAAATAAACCCTGTAAGTAAACACAAGGTTTGGGTAGCAAGGCTATCCCTTCTGCACTTTGCATGTCTTAACTTAAACATTAAGAAGAAAAATAGAGAACAAAACTTAAACCAAGAAAATTCAACATCCAGATAATTTAAAACAAACAAAAAACCCAAAACCCCTAAAAACCCCCAAACAACAACAACACCCCCCCCAAAAAAAAGCACAAACCAAAACAAATTAAAAAAAAAACCAACAAAACAAAAAACCCAACTCAAACCAAACAAAAAAGATGGAAAATAATCTGTCTGCTTCAATGCTACAGAACAGCTCTACCCTCATCTGTTTTACACCCCCAGCTTTCTGCTGCTGATCCAACACACTCGAGTTTCATTTCAGAAAGTGAAGCTGCTAAGCAGCTACCAAATGACCTTTGGCTCTTGGATGAGTATTTATGGCAGGCAACACACACATCAACAACAACAAAAAGTTTCCCCGGTAACAAAAATGTTTCTGCCAGCAATGAATCTTTTACAAGCTTGCAAGATGTATCAAGAGTCTAATAATCAGATTAAAATCACATCAAACTATGTTGGGAAGTCAAGGTGAAGGCCTTTGGATTGTTCTTATGAATAGCCCTATCCAGACCTACCAGGTGATGATAAATTCAGGTTTTTGCTTGGTTGGTGTTTTTCAAATTTATTTTAAGGGCTTACAGTTTTTAAAAGCCAAAAGGTGGGAAAACTGTTGGTGTTTTAGCAGTTCTTGCCAGCATCTGACAATAGTGAAATCATTAAGGAAAAGAAAAAGAAATTTCTCCTGTGCATGGAGAGCAGGTGACTGGACAATAAATACTTGATCTTTCTATGCCGCTTTGCAAAAGAATTCAGGATCTTTGTCCTCCTTTTGTGGGTGAAAGCCCAAAACTCAGAGAGGCAAAATGATTTGCCCAATATAATCTATATTTCTAATAGTTAACCTGTTTACAAATTTGAAACCTCACGTCCCAGGCTGCAGTTGGCATTTCCTCCCAGAATCACTGGGAAGCAAATTCATGGATGGGTTTTCTGTTTCTATCTAGTTCAGAACAAGAATGGTCAGCTTTATTTTGCCAAGCACAAGAAGAAATGCTGAACTCCCATTGCTTTATTTCCATCTCCAATGGACTGCTTCCCTGAAAGTCTGGGTTGACTATTTCCTTTCCAGATATACAGCATCCTATGTATGAGTGCTTGAAATAAATACTATGTCCACATTGCTCCCTGACTTTTCCTCCCCACAGAAGGCCACCTGGAAAATACAGCCAGGCACTGACAAAAGAAACAATGTCATCTGTCAAGGTGAGCTATTAGGTGTGGGAACTGGAATCCAAAATGTTAATAACTGCTCTGGAGATGTAAAGAACAGTGATCCAGGAAAGTGTGCTACCAAAGGCAAGCAGCTTCTAGCCATGGTGGCTAAGATGAGCATCTGAGCTGTAAAACCCTACCCAGCTCATGACAGCAGTGCCACAGTCACCTGGGCATCTCCCTACACTACAGGGAGGCAGTAATCTTGCTTTCAGGCTCAGATTAATCAGGTTTGTACAAATCAGCAATTCAAACAACTTCAACCACCCAGCTGATTGTTCACAAAGACAGTTTGGGAACATTCAGGTGAGACTGAAAATGGGCAATAACCTCCTTCACCCCATCCACTCTGTTTTCTAGAGGATGACTGACCATACCATGAAGGATCATGCATCAGGTCTCTCTACATTATAAAACATCAAAGAGCTATGGGAACAAGACAGTGAGAATACACTTAGGAAATACCAGGATGGCCTTGAATGTCTATAAGGATGCCTATAGCTAACCTAAAATACCAAATCCCAGGGAGAGAGTTTCTGAAATAGGGAAGGGTTAATATCTGGTTAGAGGGCTGAGATCAGTGAGCTCACAGAAAAACACTGCAATACCAGAATATTGCTCCCACTTTAGCTTCATCTAAAAGTCAAATCACATGACTGCATTTTCCAGTTTAACTTGCACGTCTGCCACTACCAAGCCAGCCTCTGAGAATTGTATTCACCTACTCACTGCAGAACTCCCACCAGCTTCCCAGTACAAGAAAAACAACATCCTTGGAAATAAAAGAGCTCTACCATCCGCTTACTAAGCCCTGTTCCACCTCCTCCCACACATACTGGGAATGGACATAATGGATAGCTCACATGAAAAGAGAGGTTTATCGTGTCCTTGACTTAGCTCTACTTTCTGGGAATCCAGATGAAGACTTTTCACTGGTTCCAACTGAGAGCAGAACAAAACAGATACTGAACACATATATAAGAAAAATCTACCCACATACTGACAGAAAATCCAATCAACTTCATCCCTTCCCCCAGTACTAAGTTGGGTTCTCTGCACTGCAATGAGTCATTTGTAATTGACTAATTCACAGAGAGAGAGATCAAAACCAGCTGCAGACAAAGCCTGAAGAGCCTCCTCATTTTCTTCCCTTTGGAATAGTAAAACTGTGCTTTAATTCCAACTTCAGAAAGGCTCTGGTTTTTCCACACAACCTCTTAAAACTGTGGACTTCCCAGGATGACATCAAACAAACACCAGTGGGGCTTCACCACACGGAGAGGCAACCTCTGGCAGACACGTGAGCGCCGGCGCGGAGGCACCGGTGAGTCAGCAGCCAGCAGAAATGTGAGTGCACACCCTGGCCATATGGACGGGCGTCTCATCCTCCTGTAGTGGATCCCACAGGCTCCAACACGGTCCCCCAGACCACTGTGTTCGTGCCCAAGGTGGGCATTGAGTGTAGCCCTGGGTCACCTGAAGGTCTGGCTGGGTGCCCAAAGAGCCAAACATCACAGGGTGTTGAGTTTGTGAGGTCCCCAGGAGGAGGTGAGAGATGAGGAATCTGACTCCATGTTCTCAGAAGGCTATTATTTTATGATATGATATGACATTATATTAAAGAATACTATACTGAATCTATACTGAAGAATGCAGAAAGGATACAGACAGAAGGCTTAACAAGAATGAATAATAAAAACTCGCGACTGACTCCTCAGAGTCCGACACAGCTGATGGTGATTGGTCTTTGAGTAAAAACAGTTCACATGAAACCAGTCAAACATTGACAGCTGGTAAACAATCTCCAGACCACATCCCAAAGCAGCAAACACAGGAGAAGCAATCAGACAATTATTGTTTTCATTCTTCTCTGAGGCTTCTCAGCTTCCCAGGAGAAGAAATCCTGGTGAAGGGATTTTTCAGAAAAGATGACAGTGACAACAGGGTAGTTCACGCAGCCCAGCACCCTGAGCTTCATCAGGAAATTGGCAACCAGTGGGAAAGATGCTTCAGCAACCCTGGTTGTGCAGAGCAGGTTTAAGCCTGGAAATATTTGCCTGTGGTAATGAGTAAGGGTGTAGGGAAAGCTGTCAGCGCCTCCTGCCCTTTGAGGACTGTGCTAAACTGGTCCATTCTGGGTCATAATCTAGAGAGTTTAATGTAACCAATCTCTTCTTTTTAGTGTCTTCCCCTTCCTCACTGAGAGTTGTTTCAGCCCCTCTTGATATTTTCCAGTTTAGCAAGGGTCCTCCTTTTCTTTTAAATCACTTTAAGACCGTTCTTTGGGTTATCTTTCATAAATTTAAATCTTAATGAGAATTACACCAGTATTTTCATTTAAATGAAGCTGTTTTCATTACATGAAATTGCTTCAGTGTACTTTTGTATAATGCTCATTTTCACAGAGAATCTGAAAAAATATGAGTGCATTCCCTAAAAAAAAAAGTAAAATTTTAACTCCATTTAACCATTCCACATTTCCCATAACACAGTTTTCCTAAGTTTCCATTTGAATTTATTTCTTTGAGGGTAGGTAAGTCAATGAAATTATCATCCAGAGGTGGAGAGTTGCCCTTGGAATGGATTTGAATATTTGTTAGATTTTCAATGAACTTGTTGGAGTCCACATCAAATCTCTCTATGCCTCCCATGTATTACTCACATTTCCTCATATTACAATGCCTATGTACACACTATGATTTGTTTTGTGTAACCATTTCCTGCCTTGTTGAGGTTTGACATTTCACTCCAGTGTGTGAATTCTTAATTATTTTGCCAATTATTATTATTTTTTATTTATTCTGTGATGCTTCTCATGCAACTGAGTTACCACATCAGTTATCTGTAATGACCAGCAGGGATATTTCTTGGGAAGGAAAATTGAACATTACTTTACTTTGTGAGGAAAGAATTTGAAGGAATTAACTGTGGGAGAGAAAGGCACACTGCATCTCACTTGAGTGTGTGGTGATTAGAGGACTTTCTCTCCTGTCTCATCCAAACCAATACACAGAGAAACTGTTCAGGGGGAAAGGAGCACCTCCTCTCTTCAGACAAGACAGAAAATGCACTCTTTGCAGCAAGGAAATTAGCACCTATTTACCCTGCATGCACTCCAGAAGAGAGGCAATTGAGGCAAGCCAGCAAGTGTGTGTCCCATAATGGATAAGCACAGGCTGGTGTTGGTTCGTGTTCTTGCTTCCTGACTAACAGTTTTTCAGAGCACATGATCTACATTTTTCAGGTCTTCTGAGGACCTGTGAGCCAGCTACTTGTACCCTAAGAAGAGTGGATGTTCAAAATTAGAGAAGAAATATCAACTAGGAATGAAACTAAGACTCTCCTGGTAAATAAACAGACCCTGATGAAGTGAGCATCAAGGGAGAATTTCTAATTTTCTTCTTGAAAGCAATATGTTTCATCTGTATGCCACTTACAAGTAAGTGCTTTTTTCCATCTCTGTGATTCAGGATGAACCAGAACAGTTACAAACCCAGTAACATTATGAGTAAACAGTAACGTCCCTGAACTTAATTATTAAGAAGAGCTTTCTACTGATTGATTTTTTAATAATAGAATGCAAATTATCGACTATGAAGATTATATGCTCAGAAATATTAATCAACAATTATTTTCTCTAGCAAAAATATAGATTTTTCTTCCATTAATGTGGACAGGGGTATTATTTATTGTTTACATTCTTTACTTTTCCATTTTTCTGACTGTATAGAAAGTGGCAAAGAAAATATGTTGTTGGGATTTTTTTTCCCAAGGTTTAAGCAGAATTGTCTTTTGAAAATAATTTAAAAGGGATTTTTATCAAATGGTCTGAAAAATAAAACACAACAAAACCCTAAGTTGTGCAGTGAAGAGTGTTCTCAGAGTACTGGAAACTAAAGTGAACCTCTGCAAATGGGATTTGCAAAATTAGTATTTGCATTCAATTTTCAGCATCTACATCACTTAAATTTTCAGAGAGCTTTTCAGAAGCCCCAAGAGATAGAATACAAAAGATACAAGCTAGTCAGAAAACTGTACATTAACACTTATATTTTCACTTCATCTCCTTTGAAGGTCTGCTTGAAGTTGTACAAAGACAGGACTCATAGGAAATAGTTGCCCATAGTAACTAGTATCCTGTATTGAAACCCATTTATCCAACCTTCAAAACATACTCTGGACCCATCTGTCACTTCAAACATCAAAGGTTGTATTGAAGGGATATTTGAACAGGAAAGACCTTATTGGGAAATGGGGACCACAAGATATTAAAAAATACCGTCAGAATGACGTAAGAAACACTCGGGCAAGTGTCTGAGCCCTCTCTCTTTCTTGGATTTTACATTACATACATCCATCCTTTGTTAAAGGTCTCTGTCTGCTACTTGATACAACCTCTCCCCAAAGTTTCAAGAAAGCCTTTCTCCCTTTTCTTCCAGGCCAGCTGAGTGGGGTTTTATTTTCCCCCTCCCCCTCTGCCTGAAGAACTGGGGGGAAGGGCAGGAGAGATTTCCGTGTGAAGTCAAAAGGTACCCTTGAATCAAGTCTGATAGGCTGCTGAAAATTCAGCGCAGAAACGTGTTTCTGTCAGTGAAAGAGCTTGTTTGTTACCGTAAGGATTGTATGCAGCACGCTGTTTGATCCTGAGAGGACTTTGATCTATGCTAGCACCTAAAATATAGCAAAGGATGTCACTAGGCTTTGGGAAAAGAAGGGAAAGGAGAAACAGGAAGGGAGGGAAAGTGCAGGTGTGTGGTGCCAAAGCAGGTGACACTGAATTATTGATGTATTGGTCAAGTGAAAGTGGTTTGTACAGAGGAGAGATGGATATTGCACTTCTGGGGGGAGCTAGATTTTGCTGTCTACCCCAGAAAACACAATTCAGGGACAGAAAAGGTCCAGCAGAGCATATCAGAGCAACTTTGGGCATTAAATTCAGAGCAAATAATTCCTTTACCTACATGACCTGTCTTCTAAGCTTTTTCTGAGGTATGAGTGAAATGAAATCAGTCTCCCCTCCTTCTTTTATCACCAGAACTGGAAGAGGTTTGATTGAGCATCAGTGTTGAAAGTATTCTTGACCACAAATGCACTAATAAACAAAAAGATGGTTATACAAAGGTACTCCTGAGCCACCACACTGCTGTGGATGCTGATCCAGAACTATCAGGGAAAGATGTATGAGGCATTTAAGGCCAAGGGGCATCTCTGGATGTGAACAGGTCAGAGGTGGGTACAGGCCTCTGGTAGCACATGAATTTTTCTGGTGTTGGTGGACAGTGTAGAGAAATAGCATGAAATCTCATTGCCAAGACAAATCAGGCTGAACACATATTAACACAATTAAAACGCATGCAGCTGTCTGATGTTTGTGTACCTGTGAGCAACATGGGAGACCTTAAGCAAAACCCAGTGAAAGGAAGTTGCCTAGAACCATCTCTTTCATATGCCAATGTGTGATTTCCTCATCTGTCCCCAGGACACTGTTCATTCACAAAAACAACCCCGACATACACCTTTGTGCTTAAAAAATAACAAGATGAACCTGAAATTCCCCTTGACAAAAGCAATGTTTTCCTGCAATTCTCACCCACACAAGTGGAGAGGAGACATGATCAAGGAAGACAATGGATGCACCATTTTTCCCTGTGCTTATTGATGCTGGAGCAACCTGGATGAGTTTTGCTCCCTGCTAGACATCTCCCCTTTCTGCGCCCTTTGGTGAGATGTGGTGGAACATGATAGGCATCTTGTATTATGTCTTGGAGAGATGCAGAGAGGAGAGAAGTGAGGAATACTTAATACGATGCAGAGGTTCACTGCAGTGACAATAGTCTCTATTATTCTTGACATGACCCTAATGCAAGCACAGGGCTGTTTGTAGGATGCCTCTTTTTATCGACAAGTGTATCTGACCCAAATTTTATCACAGATGTCAAATACAGTATGGACAAGTACAGCATGAGTCTAAGAGAAATTCTCCTTTCTTAAAATAAATATATAAAAATAAAGCACTAGTAAGAATGTCACTCTTTCCTTATTTATTTTCAGGTCAATCATGAGAAAGAGAAGAGAGGCAACCCCCTTCTGAAAGGCAAGAATCATCCTGAGCCATCAACTTATATTGGAAGAAAGCTTTTCCCTCCCAACAGTTATCATCCTTTGTCAGCATCACAGGAGTGTCTAGGACACTAGTCAAAAGCAGGAGTTGTCACTGCTAAGCACTGTACACAAACACAGATGCATATGAAAGGAAAAATACTTTTCTGGAGGACTCTAAATGCCTACCAGTCAAAGAGATAGCGCTGGGGGAAGGTTAATTAGCTCCGTTTCATAGTTAGGATATCAAGGCAAAGGTGGGTTTGTTGAGTTCTGTTACGTAGGCAAGAATTTAATTTAGAGTTTGGAAACCCTAGTTCTAGTTCAGCCCTCAAAGCTGCTCTTTGTCATTGGTATTTCCCTCTTCATGTTCTCACAGCCTCATTTTCCCTCCTCAGGGAGGACAAAGGAGACCAGTTTGTACAGAGGCAACTGAGGAGCTGCCGACATCTCAATGAAACCTGAGGTCATGTGCAGCAAACTTCATCTGTGTGCCTGGTCCCCTCTCATCACTGCATGTCAAAAACCTTAAAATCATCTTAAAAAACCTTAAATTCATCTTAAAATCATCCAGGTCTGGTATTGTGACTCAACGAACCACACCAAAGTATTCCTGCACTCAAAAAAATCCTTAACATTTCCAGAAAATTACATAGCAATTTCTATAAAAGTGGAGGGAGAGGAGGAGAAAATAAAGGAAGCATATGTGCAAATATCTTCAAATAGTCAAAGATCAGGGGAGTAGGAAATTTAGCTGGGGAGGGCGGAGAAAAACCAGTGTCTGTTCACTTTTTAGTTTGAATTAGGTAATGCAGGGATTTGTATCAGGGAAGCTACGTATGTCAAGCAAATGTCATGCCTGCCTGTTTGGGTTGATTTCTGCGTTTCTGGCCTTTTCATTTGAGCAAAAATTTTCTATCAGATCCAAAACTCAGTCTTCACATAAATGCATGATCAAATCCACTATGATCCCTCAAATGAAAAGGTCTTGAATTGACATTTTCTAGAGAAAATACTTTCATTAAAAATAATTAAAAAAAGAAACCATACAAAAACTCTACCCTACAAACAAACAAACCCCACCCCCAACCCTAAACTAACCAACCAAAAAAAACCCTATAATGCCCCAGCAAAGGTCTTATGCATTATCAAGCATGCTGTCTAGGTGAAGACAAAAAATACAAAAGAAGAAAAAGAGAAAAAAGAAGAAGCCCGATCATGAGATGACAGAGACTAGTGGACTTCTCAGTCAATACAGCAGTACTGATTTCCTCTAGATACGCAGAATTGTTATATAAACACAGCATTTGGGGATGAGATAGACTTCTTAAGGAGAAATCAGAGTTTTGAGTTTTATGTGTTTCAGTCAAAGGAAAAATGTTACAAAGTGTTCATTCTGGAAATTTGCCTATTTTCACAGATTGAGAAACAATATTAGGATGGGAAAACGTACACACATGGTAACTCACACTCTAGGTTCAAAGAGTAAATCCAGGTTTTAAGAACTGGATGAACAAGTGATTTTAAATTTGCATGATAGATATTATGGTCTCCATTGTTTTGGATTTCTGCATGTCACTGACATGGCTACTGCTTCAGAAACTAAGTCCTCTCACAGAAAACCAGTCTTCTTTAAGGGAGACAAGAAAAAAATCCGAGGACAGTTTCTGCAAAGGTGGTAGTGGGCACAAAGCAAAGAAATAGGTGTGCAAGAAGTAGGAAGTAGCTGTACACTGATGTGATCTGTGACTAGATGGTTGTGCGATGTCTAAATGCTGAATGGTGTTAGTTGTTAACTGTTGTTTTAACTTTAATTGTATTGAGCCAAAGGCTCCATGACTAGAGCCATTGGAGAAAAAGCTTCAACTACTTGGTTTTTAAACAAGTTTTTCTGGGGAGTTGTTTTGTGTACACAGGATATCAGAAAGAGAGTGATGAAAACCTAAACATATTTCTAGGGCAAAAAAAATTCTGTTGTAGAGTAAACACTTTCATTTTTAAAACTTTTTTTTTTAAACAATGTTGAGTCCATTTGGTACAATTCTGATTTTATCCAAGTTGACTTAAGTGCTTTAAAAATGAAGTAAGGAAAAAGGATCATTCACTTCGATTAAAAGGGCATAAGGCTAGGTTTCAAAAAGCCACAAGGTAGCATATCATCTTAGTCAAAGTTCAAGGTTAGAGCTGATATTAAAAAGCAAGGCAAGTGAAATCAAGAGGGTTGCTGTTAAACTTGGCTCTTGTAATGGTGTCGGCTTCTGTTCAGAATTCTCTTGGCCTCTGGACAAGATACTGCAATTCAATAACAGCTAGCAGAGACTTTCGAGGACTCTCAAGGATGTTTTCCGAGTTTCAAATGGAGAGACCTCCAGTGGCTCTGATCTGTATCATCAGGCCACCTCAGATAGGTGCAAGACTTCAAGTGACATCTTAGGAGCAGTGCTGGCTGGCTGGATGGGCTATGAATAACCATAATAACAACGACTATGAAAAGAGTTTGCACATCAGAGCAAAAGAATGAGGAGCAAAGAGGATAAATGTGACTCTTAATCTTCAGCTATCTGCATGGGAAAGTATGATTAATAACTACAGAGGCTTAACATAACCTCCTCAGATAACGAGTGAGGTGGCCTTCTCCAAGCCCTGATTATCCCCTTCTAATGGGCTTCATATATTGTGTAAACTAATAACCAAGGCCTAAGCAATGCACACTCCAGGGTCTGCAGGAAAAACACTGGGCCCAAATGTGATTAAGTTGGTGAAAATTGCCCAGCAACACCGTGTGGTCTGCTTGAGCAGAGGGGGGACCAGGAGGAGGGAGCAAGAAGCAATGTATCCTGCAAAGAAATGAAGCAGAAACTAGCACAAATCTGTCTTTTTAACATTGATATGCTGGTATAAATCTCTTGGCTTTCAACCAGAATTGCTGTGAGTTTTCAGCTAGAACTGGTAGAAAGGCAGGGCACAGCCACAAGGTGTTTTATACCAAGAAAGGGAGGCACCCATAATGAGGAGATCTGATTGCAGTTCTATTCAGAAAGTCAGCAGCAATGCCAGATCTGGAGGGTAACTCAAGTTGTCAGTCAGTGTTTCAGTGCTGGAAAGTGAAGAGGTGTTCAGAGAAAGCTGGAGTCCCTAAAGTGAGCGAGTTCAACAACACAACCCTGGCCCAAGGAAAAAAATAAAAAAAAAAATAAAATAGAAAAAAAAAAATGACCTTCCAGCTCCCTTGGCTGTATCTCTAAACTGCAAGCACAGCTGAAGGGACTCAGCTGTATAGGGCATCTAAAGAAAGAGGACAAGATTCTCATTTGAGCTGCACTGATGTAAAGAAGCTTAAACTCTGCAAGAGCATATGGAGTTACTCTGAATTTACATCCAGCCAACAAGAGTACTGAATGACAGCCCCTCCTCCCTGAGAAACATAATTCTTAGCTGCACAATGAATATCACATTAGATTATCCAAACTGAAATAATTGTAAATACTAGATTTATCTGGACTCATTTGTGCTGTCTGCTTAATTGTTGCACTTCACTCAACAAGGACAATGAAATTAGTTTGGACAGGCTCACTTTAGAAGCATTATCGTTGTGCTGTGGCAGGTTGGATTCAGAGTACTGGTGGAAAAGGTTTAAGGCTTAACTGACTAAAAATTAAAGAGGAATAAAATTCATAAATCTGGGACATCCACTGGGACATGAGACACTGTCTTTGAAGGGTGTCACATCTGTACTCTTTGTAGTGCATCCACATTTGTAGAGCTATAGCTTCCGAAAAAAAAAAAACAAACATACAAAGCCCTCAAATATCAGCACTTTCTCAGACTCCCCTCAGAAGCTCTGTGCTTGTTGAATGCTAGCAACACATGCCCAACTTCCCTAGGAGTGTCTCAGCCTCTCCTCTCCCAGGTGAAAGCGTGAGCCATGTCAAGCAATGTGAGGATGCGGTGGCAGAAAAACAACAAGGTGGGAGAAGCAGGCTGCTACCAACAAAGCAGGTACTCTGAAAGGTTAGAAAGATTGACCCTCTGTACATCCCACTCCCTTCTCCTGCACAGGATAAACACAGGCCGAGAAATCAATCCCCGGTTGCTCTGAGGAAGAACAGACAAGAGAACACAACAAGTACAACCCTCTCCTGGGTGTCTTGCTTCTCTTGGGCAACATGAGTATGCACTGAAAAGCTCACACACACTAAGCCTCATAATTTCAAGAGACATGAGGTTTAGGACAAGCCAACTCTGCGCTCTATATACATGTGGCATCACAAACATGTGGAAATGTTCAGCAAGCTGAGTCTCTCCCTTTTTCTGGAGAAAATACGTGCTCTCCCAGGCAGAAAAAGATGGGAAGCACGGTGTTCCTCCTCAGCAGCTGTAATCTCAACTCATTTCACCAAGCAGGCATTACGGGAATGCAGGGTAATGTTTCCAGCAAATCTACAAAGGAGATAAGAGATGGCAAGGACAGACGTGCGGGGTGAGTTGGGATGGAGGAGAAAAGGAGAAAATGATGCTTGGCCAGACAGCAGACATTAGTGTGACTTCATTGAGAAAGGACACTACAAAATAGCCTAAAAGACAGCACCTAAAATGTTTACCAAGGAAGATCTCTACAGTAAGCTAGCCATAAATAAAGAGACCAAGAAAAACTGATTCCAGTTTTACCACCTTGAAAACAAAGTGCTCTTCCACTGATCAAAGCTGTAAATGAAATCAGAAACTCATGCCAGCATGTCTTATCAGTTACATATTTACCGTGCAAAGTCAATATAGTAGCATAGAAATTACTGAGCCATTCTAAGAACAAGAGAAAAATAAATTTTCTCCATCTGTTTGAAGGAACAACCTGAGCTTGGAATGGATTAGTTATAGCTGGACAGAACTTGCTCTGCCAAAACCTGCCTACAAAGCCAGTGATCAAAACACTCATTTTTTTGCAACATGTCAAAGAAAATATGCACTAGAAAGAAGCAGAGGATTTTAGGATTGTAGTATACCATACCTAAGGGGAAAGTAAAAGAACAACTTCATTCTAGCACCAGAAGATTCATTAGGTGCTGAAAATGAATGCATATCAAGGTCAAAATATGTTACAGAAATCAAGGAAATTTGAATGCATGTTTTTAGAAGAAATTGTATTTTAACAAACTTTTTTTTTAAAGGAGTGACATGTGGGAAGGGGAGGGGGAAAAAGGTATGGGTCACAAGATATAAGAAGTTCCCATTAAAGAGAAAAATGGGAAATGCACATTTCTTCTTTGAAAAATAGGTTAGGCTTAATTTTGTCCTTGTACTTACAGAAACTAATCAGAGAGATTTGACATTGCTGGGAACCTGCCAAGTGCAGCAGCTCATACATGCGGGGCCATTGTAAGTCTCTCGCTGCAGCTTACTCAAAAGAGCAAAATCACTTCAGGTACCTGCTCGCCTCAACTGATAGTGCAATCTCATGGTCAGTCACTCCCCACCACTTTCTCCCTGCCGGAGACAGAGCGCAGCAGAAGGGAAACACAGCGGCTAAATGGGTTACATCACGTCAAGTCCTATCAGAAGTTACCCGTGAGAGGAGAGATGGGACAGTTCCTGCCACTCCCAAAAGCATTCCAGCTCAGAGAGTTCTTTAAAAGGTGTCCTTAACCTAAAGAACAGTTTTAAGTTTAATGCACAAATCATGCTCTTAGATTATTTAATGTAGAGAACACGGCTTATTTTTTAAAGGATCTGCAGCCAGTGGATGGATTTCACATGGTGAGGCTGGCAGGCTGTCTACTCTGCAACTGAAATGTTTTCAACAAGCATAGATGTTCTTAACCTATATAGCAGAAGTAGCACTACCAGAAATAATGTTTCAGGAAAAATTCAAGTCCTTACTGTAGAACTGCCCACCAGGAATTACAGTCATGGAATGCAGTTACTCCACAGCATTCAAGTCCATGTTTTCATGTTTTCATTGCTATTACATAGACTATTTAAATTAGATTAGATCAAGACACAGGTCTGTGTGTTTCAAAGAAAATGATTTTGGTGGCATAGGTACACATCTGATCCATCACTCTTGTGTGTGGTCTTCAGCCTTTGTGTTTAAAAAAAAAATAAAAAGGAATTATTGTATTGTCACTGAGTATCTGAAGGATTTTAAGGGATGTATACACTGCATAAAAAACATCAGGCAGACAATGCTCACACCAGCATTGGCTATGGCTGGTACAGCTTGTAAAGCTATAGTATAGGTGGGCATATCACCCCAGGAAGAAATCCAAATCACACAATTATACAAGATTTTATCCTAAGTGCTTTACTAGAAACTTACAGTGGCCTTGCAGATCACAGACTTTGTAGTTCAAATATGGGAAGTGGAAGTGGGTGTTTTTGGGAAGGTTAGCCTATGGACAGTGACTCCTGGGTTAGGTAATGTCTCACACTATGACTGAAAAAATGAAAAGGTAAAGGGTGCCTGTTCTCTTCCTCTGTTTCTCTGTGACTGGGAATGTGGGATGAGAAATGAAGGTCTACGGCTTGCAAGCTATTCCTGGGTGTATCCCATCACTGCCAAATCAGTAGGGTGATGCAACTGGCAATCCAAACTCAGAGTTCATTAGTATCTAATTGTTAACACTGTTCTAATGCCAAGATGCCAAACATCCTTAATTCTTACAGTTTGGGGCTGGGACCTCTCTGTAGCAAAAGGGCTGTGGGAGCTATTGAAGGGCCCAGCAGGTGTCAGGGATGCTCAGTGTTTTGTGAGATCATGCATTCGCATGCAAAGATTTTTGTTAAAAATATGTTTCCCCATTTAGAGCTACGGTACTTTTCACGATGACATCATTTCAGCAGTGACAAATATAGCTGAGTCTGCTCTTTCCTACGCCATATAAATCCCTTGACCTCAATCAGATCATTGCTGATTTACGCTTGTGTAAATGAAGTCAGAATCCAGCCCATGGTATTCACAAATGTAGGCCAGTGTAAGCATTACTCACAGACAAGAGACAACCCTTCAGAGGAAGGAAAAAAGATCATTTTCATGCAAATATCCTTAATAATAAGGAACAAGAGTTAGAAATAAGAGTATGAATGAAATGCAATCAAGAACTGCTCTGAGATCAGATTTGCTTCTAACTTTATGATGCTGCATCAGCTGCTCTTACAGCAGCTTAAGCCCAAAATTTGACCTACCTGAAACTTGTTATACATAATTTTTCATCAGGGATCTGTGAGCTGACTCAATCTCCGAGCTTCGCTTTGAAGGTAGCTGGAGGTGCTCAGCTACTTGCAGGGTCTAAAAAATTTGTTCGCTGTGTTCTATGAAAATGGAAACTTTTTTTTTCCCTGATATCCAGCTTTGCCCTCAAATTGTTGCACATTATCTATTTATTTATGCATAAACAGCGGCATTATGGTTTGGAGAATAGGGGTCCTTTGATGGGAGGTAAGCTTGACTAGCCTATGGGAGTTTACTGCTATGCATGTAAATGAGGACATACATACAAATATGCAGAACAGACAAGTGAAAATATACAGCATCTCTTTAAAATGAAATACTTTGATTGCTCCAATCACAAGAAGTTGTAAAACTACCCTGAAGAATTAACAGCCTCAGTACATGCTAACTACATCCATCATAAATTCGTCTTTAGTTTCTGTTATCATATCACTGTCTCTTGGGACCCCCAGTCCTGTCATCATTTGCCCTTTATAATTTATTCAGCTTGTACTTGCCTGAATCCTTTCTACTTATCATTCATCTTTACAGTTGTACATAAAATTAGATTGATCCTCCTATGGCAGACACGTCAGAGAGAAAAGTTGTCATTGAATAACACATAAAGCAAATGAAGGTCCAGCAAAAGCTTTTGTTGAATAACTTGAAAATCATCCTCTGAGATCCAAAAGGTGTCAAATTAAAAAGACAAGACAATGCTACCTTTATAATTTTTTTTTTGCACATAATTTTTCAATTGCCACCAAATCTCAGGCTCGACTGGGAAGCCTTTTTCCCATTTTGCATCTCCGGCTGAGTGTGGTTAGCCACCACAAAGGTGATGAATACACCAGTCTCAGCTGAGATAACAGTGTGCATCCAACACCCTGGCTCTGTCAGGATGCTGGCACCGTGCTCTTTCTCTGCAAAGCTCTTTGGACTGGGTAGCAGAGAGAGAGTTTACTTTGTATTCTAGAGGCTGCCTTGTAGGGATACAGAAGCCAATCTTTAACTAGTGAAATGGAACTTTAATGTTTACCAAGCAGATAGGACCCAGGTGTTTCATCTCATCTGGTGAACAGAGCAGCACTGTCAAACTACAGGGGTTTTTAGCAAATGGAAAGTGCCTATAGCTTCCTCTTCCTCTCCTCTGCCCTGCTTTATCCAAAGCAAGGTCCAAAAGTACTTTTTCTGCCTGGTCACTCAGAAGGAGGAAACAAGGGGTAAAAAAAAATAAATATCACTTTAAGCATGACATTGACATCCAAAAATCTTAAAGGGAGAGTTTCTGGAGAATTTCTGAAGGACTGGGTTTTTTTTTGGTTTCTTTTTCTCTTTTTCCTTTTCTTTTTTTTTCTCCAAGTCTCTTACCTCAAATCTGGTTTTATTCCTTTTCATCTTCATTTTTAACTTCAGAAAACAGACATGTTTCTCCCAAGGGAACAATTAAATGTGTTTTCTTTCAAAATCTAAAGGGCATGGTGAGCAAGCTGTGTGTTCAGCAGGCTACTTTAATCAATGGAACCCATCCAGCCTACCACTGCTGACCAAATTGCAATTTACATCAGTAGAGAAAAACTTTTGAAATGGGAAGTTGTGGGAATATAATACCGTTTTTGGCACAACACAGCATGCAGGGTGATATGTGGTTTAATGGTTTTCTAACAAGCTTTTGGAAAAAGCTTTGAAACATTAAAAAAAAAGACAATAAGAGAGCAAAATTTCAAGGCTTGCTTAAACAGTGAAATCCATGCTATATGTGCAGGACTTCTGAAGTCCACATGACACTTATGTCTCATTTAAGCCTTATGACATGGATTTAAGAGAGGCCAGACCTTGCAAGGTACCCTGCCCCCTCTCCTCTATGTTCAGGTGTCTTTCCTCACATATACATAAAAATTTAAGTCAGGTAAGACCAGTAATGTTGGAAAAACCTTTTTTATTAAAACAAACAATCAAACAAACAAACAAACAACCCCCCCAACAAAACAAAGAAGCAAAAAACCCACAAACCAAAAACAAACAAAAAAAAACCCCCAAACTGTGGGCACCTGAAATTAGATGGAGACTTTTTGTTTCTTTAAAAAATGGGTTTAATATGAGTTTTATGAGCTCACCTGTCTTCTAGTGTTAAAGAGGCATATTTTTGCATATGATGAATAAAACAGAATGCATTTTTTCTAGATGGCAAGAAGAGACAAAGAATATCAGAACAGTTAGGGAGAAAACTAATTATGTTTCGCACTGAGAAATTTAGCATACCAGTAGTACCACTGTCTCTTTCAAGAAGAATAGATACAGTAAGAAAACCCAGCCTATTTCCCAGACTGAACAAGCCCTGCAGATTGCTGAGGTTAACAGTTTCGTACATACTTAATTTCATAGTTACTCTTTGCAAGTCTTACAGGAAGGTTTTAACATTATGCAAAGAGACAGTGCCTCCAACCAAGTGTACATGGACTGTTCTCTCCCGTTGCCTGAGAGAGCCACAAAGAACTAGGGGAAGAAAAATGCTGCTGTGCTTATCATACAAGAGCTCAGTTTATTTGTGCTATAAATAAAAGTAGATCTTGATAGCATAATTACATTTCTCAGCATTATCCTCTGCCATTCACTTGAGAAAGAAAAAAGAAAGGGGAGAAAAAGTTCACTTCACTATAATTTGTAATCAAAATGACTACACTTAAAACATAATTTTATTTCCCCAGTTTCATTTCCTGTGGAGCTTTGTGGGGCAAATAGATAATATTATACAAAATCTGCAGGCGGATATAATTCTCCCATACGTTGCACTGTCATTGTCTAGATCGTTTTACCCCCCAACCTTGCTTTCCTTGGGACCATGGCCTGTGGTTTGATATTGCATTTTATCATTGTGGGATATATCAGCCTCAGAAATCCCAGGGGTGAGCCAACTTTTACTTTCTCTAATTTCTCTCTTCTGCTCCCCTAAATTTCTCTCCCTTGCCTTAATTCACTTTTTATAATGTGAGTTAAAAAAAAAAAAAAAGGCGGTTTCCCACTATGAAGGATTAGCACAGATTATGGTGAACAGTGTTAATTATAGGTGAGGAAAAAGAATAGTGCATCTCTCCAATCTGTTCTTGATTTCCCCTGTGTCTGTCTGTCTGGTAATAAGCCTCCTTTAATCTGGCAGTCCCCTTGGTGAAATCAGCGCCATGGACAGCAATATTGATTGCTTCTGAGAAACCATCACAGCTGCTCAACCAAATTACCTTTGATATGTGACCTTTAATGTAATTACTGCAACATCAAAGCATTTCTATAAATTATTAAAGAACTAATATACTTCATCATCCAGCCGCTCTATTATATGTAAAATAAACAATCACAAGTAAACACTAGAATTTGAATTCTCCAACAATCACAAAGTGCTCTTTACACACTGCGCCACATTAACCTGCCATTTTAGGCAAAACAATTTCAAAATCTCCAAAAGAACCTATTTTACTCATTCAGATGAAGAAGATTCAAGTGATAGTCTTATGTTTTACATTCCAATCCAGTTGCTTCGAAATATGTATCATGTTTCCTTCCCACCCAAAAACAAAGTGCCATAAAGATTTTATTAATCAACACATACCTGCTTGGAAATCTTTTGATTATTCCACAAGATGAGTTTATGTCCTACATATAATATAGAAATATGTGAAACATATTTCTGTCATTGTACAAAGCACATCCAGAAAGTAATTACTGTAAAATATGTGCATGTAGCCACTCCACAAAAAAACAAAGTGATACATAGCTAAGAGGCAAGGCATCTGAATCTGGACAAAACCTCCTCATGCCTCACCATTTCCATACATTACCATTCATGTGCATATTATTAAAAATTACTCAGTTCTGTGTTTTACAATACAAAGAATATAAACAGCAATATTGCAAGAGCAGGAAAGTGTACAGTTTACCGGGGAATAGGAAAGAATGTCTAGTCTAGTACTATTTATTTTTTCCTATACCATGCCTGTTAATTTTTTTTGATGCCTCCTCAGTCGAGCTGTTTGTGTCACAGACAGTGGTGTGTCAAGAGAAGATGTTATATATGTCTCATTTTGAACTTATGTGAATAAGGACTTAGACCCCTGACCTTAAAAGTGCCTCTTATTTTATGGTGATGAACTATGGTTGATATTTTTGGTGCATGTTATCAAGAACAGTCAGGTAAGTCATAAATAATTCTCTGCTACTCAGATAGGAACCATAAAACAGTATCCAGGCATGATACTTTATCAAGAGACAAGACTGGTTTCCTTAAATAAACTACAGTGACATCATTCAGAGGATGAGTTCAGAAACTTGGCAGAAAGCTGCATGAAGAGGGTTTGCTGGTGGAAAGTAAACCTTTAAACTGAGACAAATAGAACTGGAAATGAAAGGGATGGGAAAATCAGTGTTCAGAACTCTAAGAATCCTGGTTGCTCTTTTAGACAGAGGATTCACTGCTCACAGCTCAGTGAGATCCTGATGGTCTCCTGAAAGTGTGTAAGGAAACAAAAAAAAAGCCTTCTAGAGGCAGTGTGGCCAGTATGGAATATATGTAAGACAAATTGCACAAACCAAGGGAGAAATTGTTTCCCTGTAGTCTAGAATTAGTTGATGCAGCCTTTGAAGGAAGACTTAATCCTAATGCAAAAGCTGGTTGAATTTTACCACTGTCTGAGAAAACAGTTTTGACTTTAAGACTTTTGTGATTTGAAGTCTCTAACACAGAGATTGAGAATCAGAATGATGAACACATAAGGAACTTAGGGAAAAAAAAATCTAAATCATCACTTGCCCTCCCTCTCCAACACCTGAGTCCTCAATCTCACTGACCCACTGTGTTCTTGAAGATTTATCATCATACAATTTCAGGATAAGATTTTAAACACATAGAGAAGATAGGGTTCCATAAAGTGAATGATCTCCTAATGGGAAGTGCAAGCAGTCTCAGTGGAAAATCTGGAATTTTAATTATTCTTTTTTAAATACACAACACCCTATTCATCACATCTAAAATGTATTTTATTTCAAGTATATTTCATAAAATTTCAGTTAAAATGTTACCTGAAACATCCCTATGCAACATATTCTCCCTCTTTGTTTTTTTTTTTTTTTCTATCCAGTTTTATCATTCAGGAAAGAGAGAAGCAAAAAGAAAATATTGGAAGGGGGAGGAGGAAGAAAAACTGAAATCCCCTCCCAAGACTGAAGTTACTTTCAATCTGCTGCTAAGGAATTTCTAGAAAAAAAAAGTAATTCAGAGGGAGTTGTCAGCTGACAGAAATATTTTTAGGGAATGAAGTATGTATATATTTGCATAAGGTATGGCCTTTTAAGCAAAGATAGATGTAGATGAGCAAGTGCGTGGGCATCTCCATACTGGCAAGGTGGCTTAGAGATAGGTAAATAGACCCAGGATGATGGAAACAAGCAGAGCAGAATCAACACTTTCCTCAGAACACAGAGCAAGGGATGTGTCTTAGATCTGGTGGAAAGGTAGGTTATAGCTACACAGCAATCAGTCATTCAGCACCAGCTAATAAAGACAGACTTTTGGATAGATTTCCTCTCAGTTTAGATGTAGCCTGGAGCCCTCAGAAGCCCACCCTTAGTTACGTGGTCACTGGCTCCTGGTTATTGTGAAGCCAGCTTCATTCCAGCTGCAGGAGCACTTGGCTGCTCCCAATCCACGCACTCTGGCTGAATCTAAATAGTCTCTCCCTCCCCCGGGTAACCACTTAACTAGAAACCCATCCCAGCAGGGCAGGTCTTCCCCACATAATGCTGATTCTATTTTTAGTTCTGCTTGTGTTGTCTGAACCTTAGATCTTGCTCATGTGAATAATTTTCCTCATTATCTCTTGTGCGTCTTTCCTCTCTCTCTCTTTTCTCCTTGTCTCACCGCCTTTCCAATCTGCTACAGCTGCTTGAATACTAAAGTAACTGAGTCAAACCACTTTGTCATCAGGAATATGTTTTCATTCTGTGATAACTCAATAATGTGATCTGTTTCTTGATTTCTTGCTGCCAAACCTTGCTTCAGAGAAGAAAAGTCGTGAGAGGAAGCACCTGGTGAGGACCACTAACATTCTGTAGTGGTCAGAATCCTAAAGCAGCTCCTCAGCTGAGTTAGGCTGCTAGAATCCAGTCCATAACCAGTTGATTTCTGTTTTCCTGATTCCCAGTAAGGACAAAAAGCTTTTAGTTTTGTGCATGGGAACCATTTGGGTGGGTTGGTGGTATCTTGGTTTTATTAGCACAATACAAATACTGAATCATCCAAATAAATGGACACTTTCTCCTTCCAAATCTGAGATGAGAACACCATATGTAACTCATTTTTTAGATTTAAAAGAAAAAAAAAAAAAAAAAAAAAAAAATGTTGTCAGTCTGGACTCACCCCCGGCAGTGTCTTCTGTTCATGCAGTGCGCTCTGGGCCTTTAGAGCAGACTCCCTTTCGCAGTATGTTAGGAAGGCACAGCCTGCAAAGAACAAGAAAAACCTCGGTAAGAGCACTATTTCAGAAAGATCCTTCTGAAATTGAGACATAGAACAAACCACTTTCCTGTCATCATCCAGTTCCCAGTAAATCAATCATAAAATTCTCTCCTTAGTGTGTCAGTAGTAAAAGTCAAGAAATGAAGCTATCATAGCTTCCTCTGAACCCTGGTGGAAAGTGAGCAACAGTGTACCTGTGAGCGCTTATTTTTCCTTCAAGACATGCCTATGTGTCAGGTACAGAAGGCTGCACAGGATTAGGCATCTCAAAGGTTCCACATGATGGCAAGGTGGGGCATGAGATCCCACTCCTGCTCCAGCAGCAGCACTGGGAACAAGCCCCTAGCTTCCACATGCTGAAAGGTCTCATTCCTTTCTTTCCTACCAGGTGCTTTAAGCAAAGGGCATGCAAGGACTTGGAACTTTCTACTGCAGAGGAAAGTTTCTATTGTTTAGCCTGACCTGCACCAAAAACTCATTGCTCTTTTTGCATCACACCAGAAATCCACCTCCCTGCACTGGATGCTGCAAGGACTCACTGGCTTCCAGTTACAAACACAACCATGTCAAAGCCCAAACAATTACTACAAAACATCCCTGACCCACAGATCACTTGAACTTCAGAGATACGCTGATGGCTTTGATTGTAGCAAAGATTAATTTATCAACTACAATGCCTAAAGCCTTGTCAAAGTAGAACCCTGCTGTGTTTTTGTCCCCCACCTCTATGCTTCCCTTCCAGTAAAAATGTTGCAATATCTTACTCCATTTGTGTGTCCGATGTGATCAAATTATTTCTTCTTACTGCAGTATACTGAAAACCTGCCAGTTCCTGCAGCAAAAAATATGCTTGTTATGCAGTAGACATTTTCTCTGAAATTACTACAGAATGTCTCCGGCTCCTTGAAATGGAGGTATCATACCTTTCAAGGTTCAGGCAGCATGTCCCTCAAACTGAGAATGTCTTTCAAGAGCAGCACAAGTATGGAGAGACTCCCAAAGAAACAAACAGGTCCCATAACCTCATCTTGACCCACCCACCCTCTCCCCAAGAAAAGTACGTAACAGGTGAGTAAACAGTAGACTGTAAACTTCTTTTCGGTCGCCACTGTGAGCATTTTGTCCATGCAATGTTCAGTTTTTTTCATTTTTTTTCCTTAGAGAATATTACTGAAGAAATACACACTTTTACATGTTTTTAATAGATCAGTACATGCAAGAAAATAGGATATTTTTTTCAATAAATTTACATTTTTTTATCAAAGACAATCCTGTGGAAGTCACCATACTCCTCTCACAATGAAGCTGTGATATGAAAAAGAAGAAAAAGAACAATTTTTTCACTATTTCTTATCCTGTATTACTTTCTGGAGGTATTCTTACTTTCTGTTTATTCAAAGCAATCATATTTATTATGTCTCAATAACTGAGATTCAGATGCAGAAGGTGACAGTCAGAAAAGGAGACTGATCATCAAAAGTTTGCATACTTGGAATTATTTTTGTTTGTTCCCCTCTAACTTTAAATGGATGCATTTTCAGTAAGTCTGTATTCACCAAAGAAGAGGAAGAAACTGTGGCAAAGTGTTTACAGCTAGCAGAAATAATGGATTGAAAAGGATCCTTAAAAGTCACCCATAGCCTGATAATCAAATGGGAAACTATGCTTAAATTTAATTTCAGTGCTAAATCACAGGCTGAGAGCTCTCTGTTTACTAGATACAATAAGAAAGTCTCCCTTTAGCAGCAGACGTGGAGCAGCTGATACAGTCTAATTAGGCACATCATAGCACACTGTTATAGAGATAAACTATGCAGTGTAAAGCTCTCATAATGATAGCTATATTTTTCTCCTCATTGTGATTGCCACGATGACAGTTCAGGGTAACAATGTCCTACTCCTATAGTACCATGACTGTAATTCAGGCTGAGTAAGCAGGAGACAACTCTTCTCTCAAAGTGGGTATTTTCCACCCAAGACCCACCCTGTGTGTGTGTGTGTGTGTGTGTGTGTGTCTGTGTGTAGGCAAGTTCTCACCAGGGAGAAACCTCCACTAAGTTCTCTCCAAAGCTGTTTCAAAAGTGGTAGAAGTACCAAACTCCCCAAAACAGTACTCAGAATGCATCCAATCATCACTGATATAACAAACACACTGTTATGAACTAAAAGACTTTGAAATTGAAAAGAAATCTACTCTCTCATATGATCAGACAAAAAAACCCCTCCTGTTTTCCAGAGACAAAATGTATGCTCTGTGGAAGTGTTTCTTTTTCCCTTTTCATTCATATATCATGCACATGAATTACAATCTATCCCACACATGTTGGGTAAAAAGCAATATCTCTATGAAAAATAATATCTTGTTTATTTTAAGTAAGGCTTGGTTTCTTAGAGACTGTAAGAAGTTCCATCCCAGCAGTGGCCAAAAGAAATAAAGTAGAGATTAATGTTCATAGCAAGCCTCCAACCTGAACTTGAAAAGAACAGCTCACGGGGAATTTTTGTCTTCCCTTTCCTTACCACAAGATTGCTCTGTAAGGCACATATGCAGCATTAGCTATTAGCTAAAATAATGATTTTTTTCAAAAACATGAGAACTTTTATAAAACAATAGTTATCTATTACTCCATCCTGCAAGAATTTCTTGTGCATTAGGATGAAAGGAAATACTCTTTCTTGCATCATCCTGCCTGCCTCCCTGAAACCAAAATTGATCTCTACTTTGTACTGTGATGTTTAAAGGAATGAGAACCTCTTTCAGCTGTTACTTTACCTAGGCTACCGCTTTCAGTGTGCCTCCACATGACCCCTCCAAAGGGCTCTTCCTGGAGAATGTTGCTTAGAAAACACAACACTAGACACTCAGATTAACACTATGGAATACAGCATCCCAAACAATCTCGAAATATTTTCATATGGAGCAGCTATGTTGGGTTGGTTTTTTTTCAGAGAAAAGAATATGGGGGAAAAAAGGTGTTTTTTTTTAAAATATGATTTTTTTTTTCTTCGTTTCATTTTGATTTCCCAGATGGAACAAAATTTTAGAACAATCAATTTTCCCTGCTGAACCTCACAATTGTGTACAGAATCACTTATTTCACTGGAAAAAAAAAAATTCATAGTAAACTCCTAAGTAGCTCAGTTTAACTGCTCACTTGCCATCAGCATTTTGGTCTGGGTGTGAACATGACTTCTGGGTGAAAGGCTTCATATTCCTTTACAAGACATTTGCACCATCCATCCGCTTTGAATTGCCCATGTTCAGCAGAATAATGAACATTTCTCAACATATCTCTAAGTAAAGATGATGTGAAAGCAATGCATTATTTCTATCCTCCACTTCTATGGATGGTTATGACTCAGTCAGTACACTGTGTTTGTGAATTGTATCAGAATTTGAACAAAAAATTCCAATTGACTATTTGATAATGAAGGGCTCGGTCCAAACTGTTCCTAATTTCAATTCAATTTTTCTCATGCATTCCAGACATACGTCAATCAGCTAAAAAAGGCTGTGTTTGGATTGTGTCTTTCCAGCTCTTCATTTGCTACCAGTGGACAGCTTTTTGGGCAAGCACATAAACATCTGGAAACTCCCACCTGCCTATTAACGTATTGAACTACAGTCTCTTGGAAGCATGAGGACATATCAAGCTGTCTCCTGGGAAACAGGATTGTTAAAGAGATGGTGGGAAACAAAAACAAAAGCTTGAGATGGAAAAGAAATTACAAAGGCTCTATTTTAATTTTATCTCCAGAGAATTCAATAGTGCAAATAATAATTGTATGACATACAGATGGAAAATGATTGTGGTTATGGCAACTTCAACTTCTTAGCAAGTCTTCAGAAGATTTTGCACAAGCCTGGGAGGCAAAACTGTCAGGAGACACACTGTGAACTGAACAAAATAATACCGAAACTGAAAGCCAGTCACACAGCTTGAGTTGAAGAAGGCAAATGCAGGACCCGGAAGAATGGACAACAACCCACTTTAGCAGATCAGGTTTGAGACCATCTAAGGAACCTCAAAATGCACAAGTCCACGAAATCTGATGAGATGAATCAGATGGAACTGGCAGATGAAGTGGTTGAGCCCCTGTCCCTCATGTCTGGGAGACCAGCAAGGTATCCACTAATTAGAAAAGAGGAAAAAGTCCCTATTTTTAAAAGAGAAACTAGAAAGACCCAGAGAACTACAGACCATGTTGGGTAAGATCATGGAGCAGAGCCTCCTGGAAAACATGCTACATGGAAAATAAGGATTGTACTTTGTGACAATCAAAATGGCTTACCAAATGAGAAATTGTGCCTAGTGAACTCGTGGGCCTTCTACAAGGCACTGATGGAAAAGGGGAAAGCAACTCACACCATCTACCTGGGTTTGTGAAAAGCATTTGACACTGTCTTACAAAACATCCTTGTCTCTAAAATGGAGAAAAATTGATTTCAGGGATGGGCTAGTGGAATTGGCTGGATAGCCACACTCAAAGGGTTGCTGCCAATGCCTCAATGTCCAAGTGGAGAACAATGACAAGTGGTGCTCCTGTTTCTCAGGATCTGGTTTTTGAACTGGTGCTGTTATACATCTTTGCTGGCAACATGGACACTGGGTTTCAGTTCACCTTCAATAGGTTTACCTTGAAACAGAAACTTGTTTCGTGGAGCAGTCCACCCTCTGGAGGGAAGGGATGCCATCCAGAGGGATCTTGACAGGCTTGGAAAGTGGTCCCATGCAAACCTTGTGAAGTTCAACAAGACCAAGTGAAAAGTCTTTTACCCATTTTGGGACAAACTCAAGAACAAATATAGACTGGACAGAGAATGCATTGACAGAAGCCCTGCCAAGAAGGACTTGGGAATGTTGGTTGATCTCAGCATTGCACACTGACAGCCCAGAAAGCCAACCACATCCTGGGCTGCAGCAAAAGGACTGTGTCCACCTAGTTGAAAGAGGTGATTTTCCCCTCTAATCTACCCTTGTGAGAGTCCACTTGGAGCACTGTTTTCATTTCTGGAGTCACAAACTTAGGAAGAATGTGGAGCTGTTGGAGAGAGTCCAGAAGAGACCCCAGAGATGATCAGAGGGCCTGGGGCACCTCTCTTGTAAAGACAAGTTGAGAGAGTTGAGTTTGTTGAGCTTGGGGAAAAGAAAGCTCTGGGGACATCTAACTTAAGGACCTGTAAGAGAGCTGGAGAGGGACTTTTTACAAGGCCATGAAGTGATAGAACAAGGGGAAAGATGGCCTAAAATTTGAAAAGGGTAGAGTTGGATCAGATATTAGGAAGAAATTTTTTACTGTGAAGGTGATGAGGCACTGTAGCAGGTTGCCCAAGGAAGTTGCAGATGCCTCATCCTTGGAATTGTTCAAGGCTGGGTTGGATGAGTCTTGGTACCTTGGTCTAGCAGAAGGTGGACAGGCAGAGAAGTTGGAACTAAGTGGTGATATTACATTGGGGATTTGAACCCTAATGCATTTCCTCTCTTGGAACAGTCCTTGGCCCAGATGCTCACCTCAGCCGCAATAATCCAGAACAGTTAGGATAACCCTAGGATTGAGAAGGCTGGCTCGAATGATCTAAGCCAATTTTTAATTCACAAACTTTTGTGACTATAGCGTATGCGCTCAACCAGTTATCACAGCTCGGCTGACAGGTGATAACTTCTGAAACTACAGCCTTTCCAATACTTGTGAGTGTAACTAAAATCAGAATCATTGCCCAAAAAAAGATAAAATTTCCACAAGGCTGTCAGGTTTTTTTGTTGATTTTTCCTCTTTGAGTCAAATACCTTCTTGCTTTTAGTTACAAATATCTTAGTTGCAGTGAGGATTTCCTTAATTGGCCTTCCTCTGTTGTGTTATGCTAGAATCCTTCACAGCACATGAACTAGTGAACAAGAGACTCTTCTGTAACAGAAGGAGCACAGATCAGCTGATAGTGTCCACTTTTCCCCCTACCATCTTTAGTGTACTTCACAGCCTAAAGCCCCAAGGCAGAGAAACCAAGGGTTTTATTCCAGTAGACCACTATGGACTTTCAGAAAACAACTGCAATCCAAGCACAACTCTCCAAGACCCTCATGCTGTGTACTGAAAATGGAGGAGGCAAGTAATTCTGCATACCTTGGGTCACAGGCTGGTGGTCACAGTCCAGCTCAAGAAGAGCTACAGTCTTCTAGAGAAGATGGTTTGAGACCAACAACTTTACATCACTGGGAAAAAAATGTAGGAACTCTCAACTGATCACAGGTCTGAGCATCTCATTTAGTGATGCCTCAATTTCTCTATGTCCTAATTACCATTGAAAAAATTAGACCAAGATATACGAGTTTTCTGTGGTGGACCAGAGACCTATGTCCCATTTTCCAGACTCTAGGCTGGTGTTTTAAGAGAGCTACTTCTCAGAAAATAAAGAAGTTCATTGCTTCAAAATTCAGAGATCTGTTATATAGAGAAAGATCATGATACTTAAGAAAACTCTTGCCTTAAAATCAACATTTCAGGTTACGTCTCCCAGCTAGGATTTCAAAGTGAAAAAGAAATCTTTTTTCACTTTAACTATCCTAGCTCTACATGTCTGGATTTGAAACAATTCTCATTTGCTCTGTCTACAGTGGACTGCCCAAGGTTTAATCACTTGAGGGTTTCAGAGATTGAGCTGAATTTTCTTGAGGGAGACACAATCAATAAAGACTTTTGGAACTGGAAATGTTTTATCCAATTTCTTCATCTGTTTCTCTCTCAGTGATTAACTACCTTCTGACAAAAGTTAACATCTTTGCTGGTAAAGAACATTCACTTGGCTAGAACTTTCTTTTTCTCCATCTCCCCTGCTGCACAACAACTGAACACTAACTGTTTAGAGAAAAAGATAGGAATAAAAATCTTCCCAGATATCAGCTTCCCTGTCAATTATATTGCAAGGCAGATTAACATCCGAAATGCCCTGCTGTGTGGAATGCTAATTTTCTTTTTCCTCTTATGCTATTTTCCATTAACTATTATGATGCTGTAATATTCCTGCTATAGATAACTTGATAGGGTTCTCTGTGTTAAAAGCATACAAAAGACCCACTCATATACATCCATGAACCAATAGTAAAAAGCAAATTAAGAGGCACAATCTGCAAATGCAGAAGTTAACCATATTTACAGAATATTAGCTCACTTAAAATGCATTTATGATAGTTCAAAATGAGGCATTGATATGCACAGTCCAAATCAGAGTCAGTCCTCAGCGTAAGCAGCGTTTAATTATATTTAGCAGTGTACAGGCAGACAACAGAGACTTGAGCATCTGTTGGTATGTGTTTCAACAACACAGACAATGGTTTTCTCCTGATTTTTGATAACAAGTAGTTTTTTAATGAAAGCAACAGTTTTTAAAAGTCAGAATTTCTCATAGAAATTTTTAACTAAATAGTTCACCGAGTCTCTCAGCCCCACGATACCATTTCTGACAAAATCCTACAACAAGAGTAATTTATTCCAGGACAGCCAGTAGTCTGGACTCTAATCTGGATCAGGCAAACAGGGTCTCTAGTGCAGAGCTTTGACACAGGAGAGCACATTGTCACTGGCAGACCCCCAAAGCTTCATGTTAATTTTTTAAGTAACACCTCAGTTACCTTGCCTCCACACCACTGCAAAACTGGAAGGCTTTTGATCTATCAGATTTTCTTCCCCAGGATGCGGGAATGGTTTCTGGCTGTGATTCACACATAAATGTTTTTTCTTGGGGTCTTGAAAGTTCCTTGCAAGGTTGCTTTGGACAATCCTTTGCTTACTGGTACACTCAAAGCAAGGTGCAGAATGAACCATTAATTTGACATACCACGCACCATGTCCTGTTCTCTTATAACTGCTGATGTTTCAACTTTAAATTTCGTCCTGAAACTCCAGAGATAATTTTGATCATCCCAGCCAAGTCAAGAGAAGACTGCTCAAGTTTCTGCAATTCTGACTATCCAGAACATTTTCTCCCCAGTACAGGTGTCTAATTTCAATACACACAAGAAATGGCCCATGATTAGGCTCATCATTAAAGAAATCAGAATGTAGATTACTGGTTAAGATAGTTGTCTACCACAGAGAGTGCTGGTGTGCCCAATAGGCCTGGAAATATTTAATGCTTTGAGTTACAATAGGAAACTTACTTTTAAACAGAGCAGCCCCTTCAATTTCTCATTTGTTACCTAATACCTGTGTACTCCTTGTTGTTAGGCATGATAGGGCCTTCGGGCTCTAATAATTAGTGCACGCTTTTGATTTAAAGTAAGGAAAGACAGATATTCAAGTGAAAACAATAGTAAAGTGCTCTTCTGGACCATTTAAGAGTGTTCCCAATGTTTCAGAACTCTGTCATTGATGAAAAGTCTTGAACTCTGGAGGTCACTCACGTGAGAGTAAGTAGATTCCACCTTCTACTCCATAATGATGCATCAAGTTTGAGTTAAAATCCTGATCATCTCTAAGCTTGACTCACTTCAACCTACCTATTACTTCAAAGAAAATACAACATAATTATGTTATCCATTTTACATTACAGACTCAGGAAAAAAAGTAGCTTGAAATCTTCAAGATTTCTTGGTTGCAGTGAGGTGATAAAGAAAAACTACAGAAATTTAGGGGGTTTTGTGTCTCGTGATTCATTTGTGAAAGACAGGAGAATATAATCCTGCTGTTGAAACAGTAACACTTAAATTCAGAATGTTATGGGTTAAACCTCCTTAGACTACATGCATTAATTAGACTTTGTACCTGCTGTTCTGGGTCCTGCCTTTTGAGTTCTTTCTATTGTTAGCAGCATATGAATAACTCAGTGGATTTTCTAAAACATTTAGCTCTTTCAGAAACTTTTCCTCCACTTCATTTTGTTTTGATTTTTTGATTCACTTCTTTTGAAGAGACTTCTTCAAGAATGCTCATCTAAGTCTCCAGAGGTTATGCTACTGTTAAACAACAATCACTTTGAATGTCTTGAATTTTAGCAAAATAAAGCTAAAGCAAAAACATCTCTAAACTAATTAGACTGCTCTGCTACTTACAGCTTTGTCCAAGCCTTTCTTTTCTGCATCTATATAGAGTGGGTTTGATTTGGGTTTTTTTTTTCTCTTTTCCTTTTTTTTTCTTTTTTACTGCTCATTATCTTTCACAAGGATGAGGAACAGGCATTTCTTGGAAAATAACATCAAATCTATGTGCAGGAAATGTGTTTGTACTTTTGCATAAAAAAAGTTGGCATTTTCGCCCTTAAAAATGTCAGACCCATGCAGCAAACATCTTGTTGATAGCATCATCAAATGATTAGTTATTTATGCTTTTGTCTCAGACACATCTAAGTAGCTTGTTCTAAATACAGACTTGTATGCTCTCTAAACAACCTCATATTCTTTATTCTATCAGACAGGGCACAAGTGTCAATATAGATTTCTGACATTTCCAGCTTAAGGTTGAAAGAAAAAGGCACTGAAACAACTGCAGAAAAGAACTATTATTAGACAACTCCTAGCCCGTTTAGAAACAAACTCCTGTAATTATCTCTAGAGAGTTATTGCTCTTACCAAGTTTGCCAGCCCACACTTTTTTGATTCAGGGAATTCAGAATCAAAATGGAACCTTAGGATACCTCTCAAAATCAGCCTTATTACTCACAGTCATTGAGTTTTTCACCACACCACATATGCAAGAGCTGTAAACTGGACAACATCAGATCCTCTCTGCTAAGTTCCACAAGTTTTTGTAAAGTTTGAATTTAGGGAAGAGCATCCAAAGCCACCTTAGGATTTTTTTTTTTTTTTGCTACAAAAGCAAATCCAAGCCCACAAAAAATGAATTTTCTGATTCCAGCTGATATAGAAATGAAAATCTTTAAGCAGCAGCTGCTCCTACAAGATGATCACCCTGAGACTAGAAGTCTCCAGAAACTTGTAAGAGTCACAATATGAGCCAGAGAAAACTCTACAATACCAGCTGGCTTCATGAGATTTCTGGAGACAAATTTCAGCTGTCAGAACAATTAACATCCAAGCTCCCATAACCAGATGCTGTTTTCCATATGTTTTGACTTTGAATAGCTTCTTCTATCCTGTAAGAGATGTTGGAAGCAAATAAGTATTGTCTCTTATCACCTATTTCTTTCTCTTTATCCTTCTTTCTCAATTTCACTTGTTCTTTAAGTATAGGTAGTGGAATGGTATGAAGCAGGATCAAGTTCTTCTGCAAGATTCCAGGGATGAAGTAATCTTCTTAATCAACAAACCTCTATCTGCTTAGGGCTGAGAACCACGAGGCACAGTCTGTGTGGGTGCATGAGAGAGAAAGGGAGGTGAGATGAGGTGTTCTGGGATCATGGCAGGAGAAAGATGAAAAGGGCTTCTCAAAGGCCCTATCAATCAGTTATAACAAAAAGGAAGAGAGGTTTGTCCCAAGGACAAGGTCCTCCACTGCCTTTCTGGCAAAAATCTCTAAGTTGAGCCATCTTTTTGTGGTGCAAGCTTCCTTTAAGAGCCTGGCTCATGCATAGGGGACTTAGGAACCTAGACAAGGCAAGCAGAGACTGAATGAAGATTTAGCCACCTGTCCAAAGCCACACAAAGAGTTTGTAGAAAAGGTCAGACTTGAACCCAAAACCTCCTAAGACCCTACCTAGAGCTGTGAACATCTATCAGTCTGTTTTTCTTGAGCATATTCCTGAGCACACTCACAAATATTATCCAGTATATAATCCAGTAAATTATTTATAAATAAATTATTATAAATATAATCCAGTAGATTATCTCAAAATGGAAACGTGGGAAAACACTCTTGTCCCTCGTATCCAGGTGCATTTTCCAATCCACCACTGTGGGACAAAGTTCCTGGGTAGCAAGTTTAAGACAAACTGTGTGAATTTAAGTCTAAGACTTCAGATTTTTACAAAAGGTATAAGGATGTAATCTTTGAAGTGAAAAAGAAACAGTGAATTTAATTAAAACAAGATCTGTGCAATTTACAAAGCTTCAGTGCACTTGGTTTAAAAAGGGCTCCTGTCAGGCTGAAGTAAAGGAGGTACAATTTCCTGACACGTAGAGAACAGAAGGAAAAGTGTGTAGTAATCAACTACCAGAGACATATTTTGATCACATTTTTGTTGATCAACTTAAAAATTAGTGAATGCTGAGTATATAGTAAATTGTTTCTATCAAACATTTGAAACAGCTTATAGCAGAAATTTTTTTGCTTTGAGAACTGAACGCGTGTTAGATGATGAACAGTGTAGACCACAAAACACTGAGGGCTGGCAGGAGGAACGTGCATGATAAATGTCGGTTGTAGAAGAACTATCTAGCAAAGCAGAAGTTCTGATATTAAATTTAAACAGCACAGCAAGGAAGATTTCACACATCAAGAGGAATGGAGAATAAGTTGCAACAGATCCTAGAGGGTGCTTAGCCCCTTAATAGCATGGTCAGTCACCTGAATCCCTGCTGGGGAGGATTAGCCATGCCTAGAACCTTGCATGGTTCATCTCTGGAAATACAGGTAAAGAATAGCCACAGAAGAAAGTGTTCAGCAGTCCAAACGAAGCTGAAAGGCAGTAATGTCAAAAGACATTTTCAGATGACAGTGGGCAATATCATACACAATAGTGTGTATGTCTCTTCCAGATCAGACACCCCCTTCCTTTGGTGTCAATAGAAAACCCACATCTAAAATGATCCTGTCAGCTCTAATCACCTAAAACTGTTCAGAAACACATGGAAGGGAAAAAATGGAAAAGAAAAGATGAATTTTAGAGATGAGTAATAGAAATTCGTAATGGACTGGGAGGACTGACTTATGAGAGAAGATTAACTAAATGTGTATGACTTGTGTAAATGATGACTCAGGGGGATGGATGGTAGCAGGCTGCAAATCTTGAAGGTATAAGCACGAAGATTGGAGAAAAGTTGTTCAGGGTGATACCAGGGAAAAATAACTGGAGGTAACAACAGGAAATTCAACATTGGAACATTTAGCCTGAGCTTTAGGAATGCTTCCTAATTATTCAGAATATTGGTGTTTGTTCCTCCCTCTCAGCCTCAAAGTGGCTTTTGCATCTATACAACCTGTAAGTCTGGAATATATTCAATTTAATTTTTATTGGCATTTATTTGTGTGAGGGTAGTGTCTATGTCTGCGTGTGTTGCAGGCAGGGATGGAGAAAAGGCAGGGAGGGAAAAGGTGGAAGAGTTAAATCAGCATGGAAGGGCAGAGAGTGCTTCTAGTGCAAACTTTTAACTCAGTAATTTTCCAACACCTTTCTTTGTCACTGTTCCATCTGACTGTTCTGTAAGGTTTTTGTCTCCTTAGTCTGCTAAAAGGCATAAGGAGAGAGAAATTCTTGCAGCCCTGGAAGAGAATCACAGCCACAGATTCTTGTGCCATTTAGGACAATTGCAAGCTATAAGATGGAAGTTTATGACCCTACAGAAGGTAAAAGTAAACATTACTAACTGTCTCTCCCAGCCATTAGAACAAATCAGTCCGTCATGGAACTTTTATTACTTAAGTGACTTGAAACCATAAACAAAAGCTAATACTGATCCAAGAGCAAATGCATTCAGAGGGCCTTCATTTTCCCCCTTCTCCCTATTTCTAACTTTAATGATTCTATCCAGAAGTTTAATACATTGTCTAACCTAAGAAGGAGCCCATTTTTTAAGGAAGCAGTTTCAATAGCCTTTCTTCGTAAAAAGAAATCAGAATGTCAACTGACTGTGATAAAATTTGCATTAAAACTCCATTCCATCCATGGTCAGCTGGGCAATTGCCAGTAATTTTCAAGGGGTTGGACAGAGCTGTGCAGTCAGCCACTCACCAAATTTTCCTTAGTGGTATAATTCTTTTTTTATTTTGTAACGATTTATTTCAGGGAAAAAACTGAGAATCAATCACACACACACACATACACACACAACCCATTATAATTTTCCTAGATTTTTTTTTAATAAAAGTTTAATATGACGTCTTGCTTGATATTTTAGTTTATATTGAGAAGCTCTAGGCCAGAAATGAACAGAAAGGCATGTCTGTACCAACACAGTACCAGCAAATAGCTCCCAGTGGGGAAGTATTCACGCTGTAGAGCAGACTCCTCAAAAGAGACTGTTGGAAACCATTTTGACCAAGACATTAAAAGACAGATGAAAGAAACTTTCTAGGCTACCTCATGAATACAGTGACCTACCCAATTTTTCCCTGTTACCAGTCAATGAATCAGTGGATAGTGGATGCCTGAAAGCAGACACACATCAAAGATGTGGTTACATTTTACTATTTTTTTTTCTGTCAGGAAGGCTAAAAATAGTGAGCCAGCTGCTGAGCGTCTCTGGGAGGCTAAAACTCACTGGAGAATCCCTGCTGATGTCAGAAAGTAGGAGAGTAGAGTTTAATGAGTTTAAAAATCCCCAAGAACAGATACTGTTGTCCTCAAAAGTAGTGGACTAGAACATTATATAAGGACAATGGTGCTAGATCAGACAAAGTCCACCTTATTCAATATCCTCATTCCAGTGGGGGCCAGAAGCAGAGGCCCTGGCCTCTTAAAAGCAGAGGATGTGCATCATGCCTCCTCTGGGTATTCTTCTCAGATTTCAGCCTTGTGGTCAGGGACTTCTGGTCCAAATGTGATCTCTGCATATTCAGTAATCAGTTGATGGAACTGAATCTGTCGTTTTCCGCAGTAATTTTAAAATATATTTTAATATGTTTAATATTTCTCTTTGTGTTGGAGTTTTGTTTGTTTGGTTGCTTGGTTGGTTTTGGTTTTGGTTTGTTTTTTTTTTTCCCTGTTAACAGATTTAAGGGTGCTTGTCTGTTTGTTTTGTGGGTTTTCTTATAATTTATAGTAAGTTTTCCAGAAAACATAGTAGACCCCTGGCTAGTAAGCTTCAGTCTTAAAAGCAATAATTATAAGACTCTGCTTCCAGAACTACCTATAATCTGATTTTATGGAGCAGTCCAAAAGGTGTATCAAGAGGTTATATATTTAGTAGTGCCCTAAAGGGCTTCCAGTATCTTACCAACCCATTTACAGACCCAAATATTCAAGATCCAGGTACAACAGCTGGCAGAAGCTTTGAGTTGAAGCATTTCTCAAATATTTTGGTTCCTGTAAAACAACATTGCTCAATAGGGAACTAATTTATCACAGAATTTCTTCTCTAATCTACCTCTGCTGACAAACGAAATTTCTCATGATAATATGTTCTGCATGATAATGGGATAATACCCACAGGAATGTTAAATAATATTTCTCTGATGCCCAGAAGAAAAAAGAAACCTTAAATACTCTCCTTTCACCCCTTCCCCACCTTCCCTCAGACAAGGACTATAAAATCTCTGCAAGGTCCTTACATTTTCAAATGAGAAAATACAAAATTTTGAGGTAATTTTTTTAAAATGTAAATTAGAAGCCAGGAAACAGCAGAATTTTAATTGCCTCTGTAGCAAAACTATGTTAATATATGTATGCTTTATAGAAGATATCAGTTATATGATTGCACACTATTTTTCTGTTCCTTGTTTTTTTGCTTCTCTCACTGGACTGTCTTTGTTCCACTCTTGTACAGATCCTAGCAGATCAGCATCCTCATAAAAATAAATCCATGCAGCCACTTTCTGCAGTACAACAGAAACAATTCTTCCTTTGAATTGAAACATGTCATATGATCACCATATGATTTAATTGCAACAGATTAGGTTTGTCAGGATATGCAGAATGTTATGTTATAGCTAAAGCGGCAGGAATTCTTACCTTGATAAAGGGACAAAACAGGCAAAATCAGAAACTTCTTATCCAGCTATTACTAAGTAGAAAAGGTGCTGAATGTCTCTGAAAGGCCCACATCTTTCTCCCAACCCCTGGCTCACATGCAGCACTTTTTCACACAACTCAGACCCTAATCGGGGTACTTTGGTTTTTCCCTCTCCTCTCTCTGCAAAAATATTTCAGAATTCCTTCTCACCAGGATGCATGCCATAAGAATTCCATCCCCAAAGACTATGATGACATGTTTTGCAGATGCATGCTGCAGTTTGAAGTTGCCTTACCAAGCTTAACAGCTAAACAGATAAAATTTAGCACTGGCAGCTCAAGCAGAAGTTTAACATCGCAGTTTAACACGGCATTTGATGACTCATGGTCAGCTCTGTCCAAATGCTGAAAAACCCTCCTCAGTGACAACCTGCTGACACGCTGGACTAGCTAATGGCTGTGTGACTCTACCTCTTGTCTTTGCCCTCCATGGAGCACTGCCAGGTATCCAGAAAGTCTTTCAACCGCTCTGCATTTCCATGTCTAAGACTTTCACAGTTTTTGAGCGGATGCCCTGCAGCCATATCACTGCCCCTTTGGCTATGATTCCTGCAAACTCATGGAACTTCGTGTCCCCAGAAGAACTCCATTTGTGAGGGCTTTATTTGCTGCTCACGCACACACCAGGAGGAGCTACACAACACCGGTCTTTCCCCTTACACATGGTTCTGCATTGTGTATCACATTGTGAATGGAAGGACAAAGACAGAGCAGCTTGCAGCTACTGTTTTTTCTGGTTTTGGTCAGCATTAAAGGTTCATGTAGGTCTTCACAAATTTGGAGACTTCTTGGAAAGCTGGTGGTCATCTAGTGGGCTTTGTGTGATGGGATGCATTGTGGCACTTTGAAATGCACACCCAGGGGTGTCTCTGTTCCATACCTGTTTGCTTAAGGTATGATTGAATCCCTGCCTTCATGTGCAAAAAGGAAAGGACAGTGGCTTAACCTCAGTGTGTTGCTCTAATGTTTTTTCCAGTAGTAAAAGCCAAAGAAGAATGTCAAGAAGAATGTTCAAAAATCAGGGAAAAGGGTACCATTGACATTAGCAAAGCTGTTGGGAGGGCCCAGCATGAAGGAGGGGTACCATTCCCCACACCTGTATTCCAAAAGGTGGAATACAAAACCTGGAGCCAGAGAGATATTACCAAATTCTGTATTATGCAAGAAATAAGAGCTTGCTCTGCCTGGTTGGCAAAATGGAAAAAGGCTCCACATAGATAGGATTGCTAGCTACATCCCCACAGTAAATATCAAGGAGAAAAGAAGCATTTAAAATAAAGGACAATGTTGCACAAGGACAAATAAGTATAAATTGACCATGAATAAATTTGATTTGGGAATTAGAAAAAGGTTTCCAACCATCAGAGGAGCGATGCTCTGGAACTGCTTTCCAACAAGGATAGTGAGAGCAAACGACCTAATTAGTTTAAAGATGAGGCTCGATAAACTTATGAAAGGGATTATGTGATGTGCTTGTCTGCAATGGTAGGGAACAGATCCTGATGAGCCAGAATTTCTCCTCAGTCCTGTGTTCCAGGCTGCATTCTGTCAACCTAAATCCTCCTCTGCAGTGCAGTGATTTACCAGGCATCTCAGAGACCACCCTGTTCTAAAACAGGACTGGCTTCCTTTTTTCCAAAGATCATACATTTCAACTTACATTGAAAGGGAACTTCTACTACTGAAAATGTAAGGAAAAATAGAGGTGGGGAAAAAAAGGGGAAAAAAGCCCCTAGAAATCTTTATAGATGGTGAGAAATGAGGAACTTAGGCATTTGTCATTGAAATAATGGTGGGGGGAAGAAAGGAAAGATTATTCCTATTGGAAAATTGGGCAAACTACTCCATTATTTTGAGAAATAAACTTATACACGGGAAACCATTTTGATTTTTAATAAAAATCAGTCCATGCATTTGAAAGTTTTGTTGCAAGAGGTAACATCTAGATAAGCATATTAGTCATGCAAAACATATTTTCTGTTCAACTCTGAAAACTGAGAGCAGTACTCTTGGCTACCTAGCAGTTTCAGGTGAATCACAGAACTGTCAATTCACACCAATTACTATGAAATGGAGCCTGTGGGGTCAGCTCATCCAACCAGCTACCAAAGTGCACGGCATACATAAAGCATTTAACGTTTTTTGTCCAATCCTTTCCTAGAAACCTTCAGAAATAAGAAGAAACTGCATTTTGGAATTATAGTGCAATATAAACTGCCTCAGTCTGAATCCTATTAAGTATTAGGGTGGCAGGTGAAAAAGATTTAGAATATAACCACTCCTCCTTTTTCAATAAAAAAGCCTTATGCTACACTTCTGCAAAGTTGAAGCTGTCCCAGGATTACCCCAACAGCAGTCTTGATATTAACCATTATTTTTTCCTTACGATAACTGATAAAGTTCCCAGGAAAGATGAGTCTTGATATGCAAAGCAGTTTCACACTGCAAGGGAAATTATTTTCTGATAAGAATATAGAGCAAGTACCTCTGGTGTCTTGAGAAATCTTAAGAGTGTCATAAACTCACCACACAATTCACAGTGGTTTCGTGCCTGACCACTCCAACAAAGTTTCCCATCCATGTTTCTCAAATTAGATCACTTCAGTCATGGCTATTAAAGCCATAGGGACAAACCTCCCAATTTCTATCATTTCCAAAAGAAAAATAGGCCGCACAGACACAGTCCAGAGTGTCAGTTGTCATCTCATCCTTCACCTAACATAACTGTCCTCTATACAGAAGCACAATAGTAAATGGGTACAGAGTTTTAAACTTCCTAAGCCATAGGGGTTTTTAGCCATGTTGCATGATTCCTTTTCTGCACCAGTGCTACTGAAAAGAGGTAAATTGCTATCCCTCTTCCACAGATGTTGAAAGACTGTCTAGAAATAAGCAGAAGAACTCTGTCTGCCTTTCTCATCCATGCATAGAGAGTACTTAGTAGGTCAGGACTGTTTATCCTAGATACCAAGTTAAACCCAGTACTTTGCCTCTTTCAGCTTTTCCCAACTTGTCCATAGAGCATTTTACCTTCTCTCAACTGAGTCCATAAAGAGATTTGGGATCTTTTCTGAAATGGAAGATGTTCTACAGCTACAAGCTGTTATAGCAACCAGCCTGCCTACTGCTCTCCTGGGCACCTGCATTATGCAGAGCTTGGTGTTCTCACTCTTCGCTTCAGGATTTGGTGTGACACTTCTGAAACACAGCAGACTAGAGATAGGATATTTAAAAGAGATAAAAATCCTTAAGATTAACTTCAAAAACTTAACTTTTTCCAGAGTTGCCAGGAAGAGGGGATTTGAAACTTAGAGAGATATGGATAACTTGGAGAGAAGAGCAGGGAGTAGGATGGATGTAAAGGATTCAGAATGATCCTGTGGCAAACATTAACGTATGCACACCTTGTCACTCTTGCTGTGGTTTTACATGTTAAGAAACAAGAAGGGGTTCCTCTGTAAACCTCTCCTCCAACTCACTTTCAGGAAGCATGGCCAGCTTTCAGCCAACAGATTAACCAAATCTCCCTGATTTTGGTCTGTAGAACAGGACCAATCTTTCCAAATGCCTAAACAGTTCTTGAAACTTTGAACTCCTCCACAAAGAGCAAACAGCTCCTTCCTTCCCTCCCTCCCACTACAATGTCAAACTCTTTCCCTAACTCCCTCTTACTTCTGCCACATGACATTCCCGAGTTTTACTTTAAAGATGAGCCTGTTCTGGAATCACACACACACCCTCCCCATTCTTGCAGGAGCAGAATAACATATATTCTGAAGCACACTTAAAGATGCTTAAATGTGTATGTAATGGCTCATCATCCTGTATCTTTATGAGACAGAAAATGAATGTCAGAATCTTCTTTAAATTCTCTAAGCTCACTTAGGAATCACTTTCTCAAATCACTCTGGAAACTTCACCCAATGTTTTATGCCTTTACTTATGCCCTTTTAAAAGCTGCCAAGCTGCATCTTTAAAGCTTGGGCTTTATTCCACCAATTTTGTGAAAACAAGCCATTTTTGACTCAATTCCCTTAGGCATGCAAGAGACCAAGAATAAAAACACACTAACCCAGATGATTTCAAGGAGTTTACTTGGGAATAAGGAAAGAGAGGGAAGAAGGTGCAAGGCCAAAACAATGACATTATTCCTGAAAGAAGAGTCACATATCTGATGTTTGTAAGGAGCTTTGTTCTGAATCAAAAGACTGTGATGAATTTTTATGTCCAAGGAAAGAGGCAAAGGCAACAAAAAATATCAAAACAAAGCTTCATTTTTTGTGCAAGTTATTTCTCTGCCTGTGTCAGTAACCTACTGCTGTATCTATAAGTCCACATTGTGGACAAAGAATAATTCCTATTTCCACCTCTGAGCTTGATTTGTTCGGAAATCTTAGTGTTAAGTTTTGAGCAGCTGAAGGACCATTTTAAGGAATCCCTTGAAAAGGAATAAGTGGAGTCCTATGCACCCCCAATCTTGCAATTTTATGTCAATGACACTAAACACCAAGTAAAGACTTCCAAAATACTGAAGTCACTGTGAAGTGGCATTCTATTTAGCTCAATACTGTTTCTGAGAAAGGAGTTCATGGACTAAAGTTCAGGTATTTCACACTAACTACTGCTGAAGTCAGGGAAGATACAAGGATGGTCTAGAACTGGAGCTGCATGTTTGCCTTTATGATGCTTAAGTCAGCAAAAAGGTTGATGACCAGTTCTTTCCCTGCCCACTCTCCACCCTTCCATGTTCTGGCTCGAGGCTTTGAATCCTGATGTCTCCTGACAGAGAGTTGATTTAGGACAGGTTGCTTACAGATCCCATCTGCTTTGCAGCAGCAGATGTCAGGCTCTTTCAGGAAGGATTTGGCAGCATCTTCTCCACTATTTGGTGTGGATCAACCACCATGGCTGCAGGAAACATTAAATAACAGAAAGAGACAGGCTGAGCACAGCTGACTGGTCCCTCCATGACATGGATAAATATATACTTTGAGCACAAAGCCTTTATTCCCTATCTTTTCCCTCTGTCCCTTAGATGAAGCACACAGTGGGCTTGCACATGCCCTGCGTTGATGGACAGCAGGTTGGAACTCAAATGCAGGCTTAGATCCAGGTTCCTTGCACAGTGCAGTGCTGCCCTGAGGCATTTGGAGAAGAGCTACAGTAAGAGAAATCCGCTTGTTTTCAGCAGAGAATACAGACAAAGCCACAACGTGTCTGGATGGGGAGCAATTGGCTGCGTTATAGAGTGTGGGGAGTGAGAACAAAACTAGGCTCTGGGCCTGACCAAAGCTTGGCTCTAGTCCTCCATGGCTTTATTCTGGTTTCATCTACAAATGTGTGAGTCTACAATTTAGTAATAATATACTTCTTGACTGACCTTTCCTGGCAAGTTAATGACAGGAGGGACTAATAAGGACATGCTTTTTAATCTAACGTCAGTCAATAATAGTATACAACTAACAGACTTAGACATCATACATTCAATAATTGTTTTTACTTAAAGGCCTTACAGTTTGCCCACTGAGACACAGCGTGTCAGCAGCAGTCGCTGCCTATTGATAGGCAGTGGTGAGACATTTATTCATACCTTCCTGGCTACTTTATCTTCTCCCAAAGCATCCATCACTCGAGCATCTAAGCACTGAGATATACATTCATTTACATACACACAAATTTTGGCTCAGATGCCTCAGAAGCTGGGATCATTATACGTTTCTCAGCAGAAAGGTAGCTCTCTTACAAGTACACACATTTATTTCACTTCATTTCAAGAGGAGATTATTTATACCTTCTAATACCTAGAAATCTCAACCAGAATCAGTTTTCTTCATGTTAAGAGGCACATGCATACCTGGCACCACATTCAGGTTGGCTGTACACAGAGCTTTTTCTTAAAACAGTGCATCTTAATTGCTCTTCAGAGGCCTAAATAAAATACTGAAGAGGGAGAGAGTGACTAAGAAGCACTCAGAACTCCAGGAGGATTGAATCAAGCAGGGTATGACCTCAGTCAATGGCCAAGAAGATGAAGGATCCCTGCAACAAGTGCCATAATGCTATGACAAAAATATTTCCTTGCCCAAAATCACCTTTCTGGTAGCAGGATCAGAATGTTTTTGCCACCCAGAATTGGTCCAGGGTACTCCAGAGACATAATTGCCACTCAAGCATCAGTAATTAGAGAACATAGAATATATTACCAGGGGTTCAGTTAGAGCTGAGATATCTAGAATGACAACAATTAACTACTTTTTAGTTTCATGTGAACATTATTCTTTTAATTCCTTTTGATAGGAGGCAGGATAGGCACATTAATAGTTAGTTATTTAGATAACAGCTGCCCTGGGGTTAAATTGCTAAAAACACCCGTCTTGCTTGTTATCCTTATTTTGTTGGAAAGATTAGGTTCACCTCATTTTACATGGGAAAGATGAATGACCCAGTTCACCAGCAAGGTCTAAATTGCAGCCCTTTACATGCTGAAGTCTTCCACCACTTACTCTTGTCACAAACAGCACCCTGAAATCCATTTAGTTTCATTTACAGCAGATTAATTTCTCTCTGACCTTTGGCTCTGCTGCCAAACAGGCCTGAGACAGACAAGAGCTTTGGAACTGTAAGTGCATTTGATGATGTCAATCACTGGACCTCTGGGATATTCTTAACTTCTCATGTGCCATAACACCACGTAGGAAATCTTTCTCCTTCTGCCTCTGGATGTCTTTGTCCGCATCAACCATGTTGTTGCCAAACAAACCCTAGACAGCCCCCACAATTGCCCACAAATGAAGATGGAATGCAAATTTTTAATTTATTTTACACTTATTTTCAAATCTCACTCCACACTTCCTCTGACAATTATGTTTATTTTATTTAGATGCAATTTATGGGAAAATTCCTTATCACAAGGGTCATGCTGCTCAAATTGCTATGCCAGAAATTTTATTGCCTTATTGCCATTTGCCTGCCATTACCCAGTGGGCCTTGAAGCATCATTAGCTCACTTTCAAACCTCCATCTCTCAGAAAAAGAACAAGTTATAGACACTCTTCAGAAGGAAAAGAACAGCTAAATTCAATGGCTGTGTGTCCTATTCTACACTAGAAAGGTCTCTCTTCCATTCACTGACAAGAAGAGTGGAATCATCTGAATTCACACAGAATGAAAGGAGTTCAGTTCACACTAAATTCACGCTGAAAGAACAGAACTGATTCCAGAGCAGAGATTTTGTCCAGAAGAGAAGGAAGACAGTTTTCTTTCCCAGGCACAAGGACTGTGTGTGTAGTTGCAGGCTAGGAACTACTCATGTACACCTTCCTTCCAAAAGGAGAAGAAGCTATTCATACCCACTGCCAGAGTTCCACTCCTGTCTGGACTTCCCCAAGGCAGAAAGCAAGGCTGAAAGGGAGGGAGGACAGTTAAATTACAAGGTTTGGTTGGGTTCCTCTGCAGTACTTCGCTCCCATCTCAGCAGTGCTCAGGAGCATGACGGGACTTGGACTCCTCGCTATTTCCAGGGCACCACCTGGCAGAGCCGCAGGACTCCTCATGTCACCTAGCCTCAGTGCCAGCCTCTTCCTGCAGCACCACGCAAGTCCTTCAGCTTTTTTTTTTTTTTCCTATGCTCCATGAATTTTTCATGGGGACTTCAAGGTTTACTGCAGCAAGTTAGACATTTCCATTAAAGAGAACACCCTGAGTGGAATCAGAAGCATCTTTTCAGTCTCTGTTCAGGAAATCCTTTTGCAGAGTTGGCAATTGCTTGTGGAAAATTATTTTCCAGAGCACATCCAAACCCTCTTCCTCTAGCCATATGCTAAGAAATCACGCTTCATAGTCTGAAAGGCCCAAAACAATTTGAAGGTTTGTCATTTTTTTCTTTCTCACAGCTGTAAAAATTCTTAAAATAAGACCTCGATTTCCAAAAAAACATACATTAAAAGAAAGAAAAAAAACAAACCAAGAAAAATACAAAAAATAAGGAAAAATTTGCACAACTGAGTAATTTCTGTCAGCATGTCTCTTGTAATTAATAATTTTCCTACTCCAGAAGATCCAATTCCTCTTCTTTAAAAAAAGGGCATTCAAATTCTCACCTTAATTTTTAACTATTACTTGTTACAGTTGGGACTAAACACGAATGTGCAGCAACTGGAGCGGTTCCTGCTATTTATCTGTTTCAATAAGCACTCCCACATGACTTTACACTTTGAGCAATGTCTCTGATTAGTTCTTCACTACCTCTACCGCTTATCAGTATTTCAGAGTTCATTTTGTTTAGTAACTAGTAGAATGAGTCCACTGATTTCAGTTAGTGCACCACTACTTAAAAATGATATGGAAAATGTTAATGAAATATGAATATAAAACCACATTTTCTCAAGTACTCAGCTATATTTATTTGTATATAGAACATCTGATTGCAAAGAGTTTCAGGAAACATTACTAGCCTTCACTGGCCATGATTTCTTTAACTTGAAAGAAACCTTGCCAGAAATGGAATAGAGTTGTTTCAAACTCTGTCAACAATTTTCTAACTTCCTGTGTCAGGTTCTTATGTGCATGACAGAAGCTCTAAGTGTATTGTTCTCCTTTACAAAAGGCCCTGAACAAATCTGCATAGATATTATTAACGGTACCATGTATTATTGCGCACCTGTGAATTTATATACAAGACACTCCAGGCATATGAATCCATGAAGAGACATGGATACACAATGTCAAACCAAACCAGTAAATACTTAGCACTAAAGTAGTGCCTTTTAATAAAAAGAAAAGATTGAAACACTCCCCGTAGCTGATGGAAGAGTCAGAATATAATTGTCACAGAAAGAGGAGCTTGGTGCGAACTGCTAGGTCATACTCAGCCACATGATGGGGTTTGGCTGTGTTGGTGCCACCTTCTCCTCTAACCAGGAGTTTGTGTTTCTCATGCACTCGTGTGAAGAAGGGATCAGACAAGGCTGAGTTGGTTTTGAGTTCACCAAATGCCTACTCATTTCATACTCTTCTGACTAACCGCTCTGGGAAAGTTATTTTGTTTTCAAATGTCTTGATACACTGAAGGGTAAAACCTTGCCTACACCACTGACATATGCCTTCTTCTCACTTTTATGTAGGGGTTTCTGCAGCATATTTTATAGAAGCACTTCAGTTTTCTCATGTGATTTGAGATTTTTTGGTTTCCCCTTGGTGGCTGCTCTCCAGATATGGACGGTTGCTCAGTGGTACGGAGCCTACAGAACAATTGTGAAAGTAGAACTTAAAAAGGAAAAAAAAAAAGTGCCTTGATAGAAAAGAGTTTAGAGCTTTCTCAGTATGATTGCTTGAAAAGTTGTCCCTCTTCTCAGCCCATCTGCAGCTGAAGAAGCTGCCACAGACTTACTACCCATGTCAAAGTTACAAAAACTGTCTATCATATGTTAGACACAAAACATATGCACAACAAGAGAAGACTTCCAAGTTTGTCCACCATTACCATCCTGGAGTAAGAACTGAACACTTATCAGGAAGTTCTACTTTTCCCTGCAATGAGTGGACTCGAAACCAATGCCAGGTCGCTTCATTCTCTCCCATCCCAACAAAAAATCCAACATACAAGGGTAGAAATCTTGTTTCCACCTCGGAGGTGCATGATTCACTTCTAAGCTTTTGAGGGGGCCAAGGACAGGTGACTTGAAGGAGATTTGCAGGGAGCGAGGTAAGGATGAATCCATTTCTCCAGGAGAAATCTGAAACCTCACTACACTCTGTAGAAACAGTTTCCCAAAGCCTCTGCACTCACTGTTGCTTTCGCAGGTATGGTCTTTGCCACCATAAAACTATTTCAGGCCCAGAAAAACACTGATCTCTCAGCCTCAGTGTATTGCTACAGCTGTTCAGGAGACTGTGCTTCATGTCATGAGTAATGGTACCCCATCTTGCTCCTAGATCTCTTCTGACTTATTTTCAAGATCTGACAGATCTTGATTTCTGAACAGTGGACGATTCTGTAATTAGGAATATTTAAATATGAGGGGAGGAATCAAGAGCAATTTTAAGGGCATGTGGATTTGGTCTTCTGCCAAAGTGCTTTATTCTATAATGAACTCTTCCTTTTAAGCCACTTTGCAGACACTTTGGTCTGCACCCAATATCAATAATATAGGTTAAATTTCACATGCTTAACAATATTTAACCCTGGGGTCTCTTCTTGGGCTGTTAAACATCACACAGCACACCAGCCTGGGTTACTGGGACAGTAGGTGAAAGCTGGGAAGGCAGGCCGCTGATGGGTAGCTAAAAAGAGAAAGGAGCACCTTCACCTGTGCTGTATGAGTTCAGCATTGCAAATGGTAAAGCAGACCTTCTCTTTCAGACTGTTTGTAGTCACATTTAAATAGTCAATAATTCATCACTTACAGTGAGAATGTTAAATGCAGAAAGCAGCAGAATGTAAATTGAAATGCCTAATCCTTTTTAGCATGATCCATTAACATCAAAATATTAAAGGTGAATGAGAAGAGACTTCATAGGCAAGTGCATTGGCCTTTTGCCTCTGAGGAAAGGTCTGTACTCAAAGCTTCATTAGGTTACATGCATAAGTGGGTCACACTGGTCTAACAGACATTTGTCCATATCACAAAACCAGTGACAGTCTGCAAGTACAACCCAGAGCCTCCTGTGAAGCCAAGGTTACAAGGGGACCCTGTTCAAGTCTGTGCGTCCCCCAGGCTGTGTGTGAATCTGAGCACATTGCTTCGTTTCTTCAGCTCTGCCTCCCTCACACAACTGCTATGTGTCTCCATAGTGCTGGAAGGGTTAGAAAGTTAAACCAATTGCTTGGGGATTGTTATCATAGAGGAAGGCAGAGGATCTTAAAAGTGAAAATGACACTATCTAGAATAATGATGTCATTCTATAGGAAAGCTAGTATGCAGAAGCTGAGCTGGAGAGTAAAGTAGCAAGAGAAGACGGAGCTTAGGATGCAGTTTTACACTTTTACTCTGTTTTTGTTTAAATCCTACAGAAAAGATAAAAACTCTAACAGAATAGTGTGAAGTCAGAGACAAAGCAGCTTAACAAGTACTCCCTGTTGATTTGGCATGACAGCCTCCAAACCCTTAAAGCAAATCAAAAGATCAGCTGTCCCATTTTAACCAGGATGCTGAAAGACTAAAAAACCAGCTCTGAAAGTAGGCGTTAGAAACTTTCAGAGCTTGAGCTTAACCTATTCAAATTGAACACTGACATCACCTCAGATGTTCTCTGCACAGCCAGAGGTTTGGTGTCAGAATAATGTTTTCAATTGTTTGTTGAGATATGAGAGTTCTAAAGAAATAGGAAATGTAACAAGAACAGTATTTCAGAACTGAGCCCAAGGGGGCTTTTTTGGACTTCGGGTGTATTCATCTGGGACATGCTCATTCATCTTCTCTCCAAGACAACTTATTTACTCCAAGATTTTTTTGGGTGTTCATGATTCGGGTACCTCCCACCACACCACCACTTTTGCTTGTGAAATCTGTGCTCTGAAACCATTTCTCTCTAGGCAGTGCTCCAGAACATAGCATTTCTACTGGGAAATGACAACTGCAAACAAACATAGCATCTACTTAGCAACAGAGAGAAAAAGAGAGAGAAGTGGGTTTTCTTTTACTTTTTATAAAAGGCGCAATAATCTCTCGCCTGAAGAGTAGTATAAGTGCTTCTCATAAAACATCATAAAACAATACAGTCCTGTAAAACCAAACAACATGTCAAAGCCCTATTTATTCCTTTCATTAACCTGATCTAATCCCAAGAAGTTTCTAATGGAACATGCATTGAATTGATGAGTCTTCCTCTAGATCCTCAACTAACCCAAAAGAGGTGGAACAAATATAAATATATCTACACTTTACACTCAGTCTTAATTTGTTCAAAGCTTGGAAGAGCTTAAAAACCCACTAGTGCCTCTCAGAAAACTAACAAATATTCCATTTAGAGAGGTTTTGGCTGCTTATGCCCTTGTTTTTCTCCTCCTCTGTAGCAAGGACTCATTCACATTTAGGATATGAGATTTTTAGAGATATTTGAAGTGGAAGGACCTTGCCACCCAGCCCAGACCACCCCCACTAATAAGGAACAGTTGCCCATGGCCCCAGTTGTAGAATAAATAATCAGGTAAACTGCATTTCCCCTTTTCAAGATCCCCACTCACTGTACAAAAAGAATACCAAAAACCCAAACCAGACCAGCAAACAAAAGAACCTACTCAACAACAAACAAACAAAAAACAACCACCACCAACAAAATACCCAACCAACAAACTGCCATGCTTTTGTCCCCAAGAGAAACATACTTATCAGATTTAATTACTATGTTCTCCCTGGCCACTATACTGTTTCCAGCAGTGTTTCTGGCTGTTTAGTTTCATCTCCAGCTCTTCATGAGCTCCAGTACAGAATCCACCTCCCATTTAACTCTGTTTTTTCAAAGGTCTTTTTGCATGAGGGTGGGCTAGAGGAAGGCAGGATGTCATCACTGGAAGGGAATAGTCCACTGAGGAAAGAACCCTCCAGATTTTAAGCAAGAAACTTTGTGTTGGAAAATAAATGGATGTGTTTGCTCTAGTTCAACCTGGGGAGAACAGGCAAACATGCTTCATCTCTACCAGAAAGCAAACGTTAGCAAGGGTGTTGCTCTGTGGAAGGCAGAAAAAGTATATAAGCAGATGGTGTTTGAGCATTTAACCACCGCAATCCAAGCATGACTTGGCAATGAGCATACTTGAGGCCCTGTTTACCCTAGAGCTTTGGACAGCACAGCTGCTACTCCAGTTCTGGTCGAAATTTTCAAGCACAGGTATGCTTGGTGAGGGACATGGATCACTATCCTGGATGGGCAAGAGGCACTGCCTCCAAGTCAGCAGCTCACTCTGTACACAATCTCTTCAGGCTCTCTCCATTGCTGGTCTGCATTCTAATCCTAACTGAGATGGCTGTTTAATTGGTATTTAAGAAATAAGTGATATTTGGCCTATTCACACTCAGTAAACCAGTATTTAAGGAGCTGGCTGCTTTCTCAGAAATCAGAAATGTAAATGTGTTTTAACTGCCCAGCTGTAAAATTCATTTTATTCACACCCTTCTCACACATTTCCTCTCCACTATCTTCATGAGATTGAGGACACAATCTTCGGTGGAATACTGTCTTCTGCCCGTGCTGTAAATAGCTATGGATGTTTGGAGATGCTACTTACACATATCTAAAGATGGGAAGAAAGAGAATTGTCTATAAAGGAATAAAAATTAGGGAAATAACCAATAACTCCACATGTTCAGGTAAGAACATTAATTTCTGAATGAATTGACAGTGATTTAGTCTAAACCTATTTCAGCAAAAATCTTAGGCATAAAGGCCAACCTGGTAGACTTCTTTTTCTCTACTGCAAAGTCACACCCTAACCTCCAAAATCAGATCCCAAGCATCTCCTATTTCTTCAGCAGCCAAATATAAACAAGTACAAAAACAAATCCAAATTGCCTTAACGTCACATTGCCTGCAGTGCAATGTTGAGGTGATCCCTTGCCTCCCATTACCCACCCCAATAATTCTTTTATATGGAGTGTGAAATAATTAGGAACAGCAAAAAATAATTTAGGAAACAAGAAGAAACTAATTGTATAAGCTTGCTTTGGGAAAACACAAAGGACAAAAGCAAACCTGGTAGAGATGCTGACAGATACAGTACCAGTATATTAAAGCCCACACATGTATTAATAATAAGCTAACTAATGGTCCCTTGCACAATACACAATGAATTTACTACACAGCAGCCTGCTGCTGTGCTGTGCTGTGGCTACACGCCACAGAGAAGATCATGGTTTGTGAAGCAGGAAAGTTTAATATTGCGTCCAGTCCAATGACTTTACACTGTGTTTTGGGAGAGACCAAGGTTTCAGAGTGTAGCTCTGGGAACACAGAAGTCTCAAAGCCAGAAATGTTGCTGATTACATCCTCTGGGTCTGGGCAACTTGCAATCTACCTCAATGCCCACCTCCCCAAAGTGTTAGATTCACGTACCAAGAAGCAGCACTACTCTACAGCAGCAGTGCTAAGGCCTTTTAACTAATGCTGTGGCTAAACTTCCAGGGGTTAAATTAATCTTCCTACTTTCTCAACTGAGCTAAAGGATGCTCTCCACCAGTAATACAAGTCGTTGGAAACATACCTGAAGTCTGCTTCCTTTCTTCTGAGCATGCTGGTGAAAGAGGAGATTACTTTCACTTGCTAAATGGGGGAACCAAGGTATGGTGGTGACTGAAAAACTCATTGAAAATCACAACTAATCAGCAGTTACTGCATCCATGTCTGACACTGACTGATCAAAGGTCTTCCAAAATTAAGGAGAAAAGACAGACAGCCCAAGGTCAGTGTTTGTCCCTGACTGCTAAGCATGACATTACTTGACTGGACCAACAAACCCTGACCTCAGGCAACAAAAGCAGTTTACCAGTAGGCCAGGCCACATTATTACTTTAAGACAGACATTTGCATTCTCTTTTGCACTGTTTTGTTCCATATCTACTCTTGAGCAGAACAATTAGATACCAAGTGTGGATTTGCAGATGTGAACACTGAACTGCTCTCAACCATTCTGAAAGCCTCTAGGTTCCAGCACAAACAGCCCCACAATGAGGAGGCTTAAAAGAGACTGCAAATTGGGCACTTGTCTCACTGAAAAAAAAAAGGTCTGCTTAAACAGATATCCTTTTGGAGGTCCAGTCATGTACACTTTATACTCAACCAATGCTAAAGTTGCTGTCTATACATTCCAGCTTTGATCTGCTCACAGGATGTTGTTTTCTCCATCAGCTCAACTTCACTAGCTGAGCTTAGCCTGTATCCTGAGTTTTAGCTGTTAGAAAAAGCCCTCTGTTCTTTGAGTCCCTCTCTCAAAGAAAATTGCCAAGTACACTTGATCCTCCAGAATTACTTTCTCCGACTGCAAGCTACCTAGCTCAACACATTGGTTTAGAAACAATGCACTAACATACTTTGAAGGCTCCTTCCTTTTTTTTTTTGTTTTGAGCTAAATGCATTCACTTGGGCCCTACCCAAGCTGCCTACCCAAAACTCTTCAACTGCTTCAGTGCTTCTTTCTCCAGCACCCAATGCAGCTGTAGCTGCTGTTTGTTTACCCACCTGCTGCAGATCACCCCAGCAGTGGCTGAATGTCAGTGCCAGCGCTAAAGGTCTCCTCTGAGCACATGCAGAATTTCATAAAGCGCTTCAGGATCAAAGGTGTCAGTGAAACACGAGGATATTATAAAAGCCCAGAGTTTCCTCCCAGCCAGCTTGTCAACTAATTACAGTTGTGTGCTTTGCTGAGAAGCTCAGAAAGGTATCAAGAGCAAAACCCCATGGCATCCTCTGACACTGACAATGCTGTAGCTGGGAGTGCTGCCATTTTTTATGCTTTCAGGACTGTCTTTGAACTGAACATGAACTTGCATAGATATGTGCCTGATGCACAAGTCAAGTGCACCAGTGCAGTGATCCACCACACTTTCCATCACTTTACACTTAACTGCATGCCCAGCCTCCATAAATTACACTTGCTTCTTTCCAGTCTGCCTCTGACAAGAGCACAGTTGACCTCCGTGTCACTTGTGCCAGCGGCACAGAGCACAGGCACAGCTTGGATGGAGGACTGCTCAGCAGAGCTATTCCTTCTGGAGGAGCCATCACAAACACACTTCTTTCTGCCTTGGCCTTTCTGGAAAACTGCAAGTTATCTGCAGTATCAATGGTCAGACAGCAAAGACCTTGTCAAAGAAATTGTTTGTCTGGGCTTGCTTAGGAAGACTCCAGGACAAAGACAAGAAGAACTTGGTCACATGAACCTCAGTGCAGCATCTGAAACTCTAACCCTGTCCTTTTCAGAGACAACTGGTGTGTCAGCATCATCATTTCATTGATCCTGTCTAGTCTAACACACATGGATAACACCTTCCAGCAGGTGACTGCATGGGTTAATTGGGAAAAAAAAATGAAAGAGCCACATCTTCCTGCCTCTTATTCTAAGTGCTCTAACAACACATCTCCATTTCTTTGCCCTCTATACAAGAAACATCAGGGGATGAGGGGTTTTTTCCCTCCCCCACCTCCCCGACAGTCACTTAAAAAGGGATTATTCTGGCTTTTAACAGGTAGTTTATGAAAGGAATTAAATTATGTGGTTGCCTGCTGCAATAGCAGGGGGGCAGACTCAGTGACCCTGGGGATCCTTTCTAGGACTGTGTCAGCCTATGACTAACGTCAATAAAAATTATTTCATCCCAGCTTTTATGTGTAGGCAGGAGAGCAAACAACAAATTAATGAGAACAAGAAGCTCAGAAAAGCTGGAAGGAGGGGGATGGAAGGGAATGGCAAAGCACATGTGCAAAATTAGGTAGGGAAAATCAAGCATTCAACTTGGACTAATATATGACTTATGAGGTTGTTGATTTCCACCCATACTCCCATGTACCTGATGGGAATAGAATTTAAGTGTCCCAGCTCTGGCTTTGTAAGTGATTTGACAAACTGTTTTCTGTGCTGCTGCCACAGTCACCCAAAATAGGTAAAATATTTCATTTTGGAAAGGAAAACATTTACATGAGGACTTGACCTTTAACTCAATGTCAGAAGCTCCCCAGGTGGGAGGCGAGACTGATGGGAGCTTCAGTAGAGTCTAGAAACCTCCTGGAGTAATTACTGTCTCCATGGCAACAAAACACTGACATGGGAAGAGGGGGAAGAGGAAGGAGGGGGTTATGAACCTAAAAACTGCATGGGTTCCCATCTCCCTGCAACATCCAGCCATTAAAGGAGGCCTGTTCACTCTTGTGGAGTGGAAAGTGCTTAGACAGTCTGGTTGGGTTTCCCACTAGGTTGAAGGAAAGAGCAAGGATGCACCTTCCAAGTGCCACACTTGGGTCCCAGGAGAGGAACGGCTTCTACTCTTGGTCATATCTCAGCTTTCTGCTGAGACCCTCAAACAAAGGTTGAAGAAGGACAAATTCAGAGAAACTTCTACCAGCTCTAGAAGCCTCAGTTCACCCAGACAGGGAGGTACAAGGCAGACAAAAATCCTGGAGACAAATAATGCATGTTTTTAATCAGAAAACTAAAAAGTATTCCATTTAAAAAAAGAAAAAAGAAAAAAACAGATAAAAAGAAAAAAAGAAAAAACAAACAAACAAACAAAACCCTATGCAAATAAACAAAAATAAGCAACAAGGAAACTAAAGGCAAGCAGAAGAAAATAGTAGCAAAACAGTAAAAAAGTCAGTCTTTCTGGGTACTCTTGGCCTATTCTCATCATTGCTTAACAAGCCAAGTGGACTGATTTTTAAATTCTCCACCATGAAATTAGAGTTTCTGGCAAGAATTTTTGACATGTCAAGTCAACAGGACAGAAATCAAAACTACGACCTCTCAAAACCAAGGAAGCATGCATGTTGCTGAGCATCTTGGGTGACAGAATTGTGGATACTGGGAGGAGATTCTGGAGATTGTGTTGCCCAAGATGACTGAGATCTTCCCTCTCCTTGGATTATACAAACTCCCTCAAAGCATGGAGGGGTGGTGTGGGGTCGTTTCTGACTAGAAAGACATTCTCTATTTAGGAAAATGCCACCTGCCACAGGAGCAATGTTATGTCCAGGTCCTATGTGACCTTCTGTACTCAAGTCTCCCATCCCAAATTCCTTGCTAGTGGCTGAAACTTCCCTAAAGGAGAAAGGAAGATGTAGGGGGAGGAACAAAAATTTTGCTTCTGGATTTTTGTGGAGAGAATATATTTTTCGTCTTGGTGCTAAGCAACAAATGTTTTCTCTTCTTCCATTCAAGGTTTGTGTTTTAAGCCATTTTGTTCTTTTTACTCTCCTTTTCCTCCCCCTCTCTCCATTTACTTACAAAAGATGTTCCATTCAGTCTAATTGGAACAGATGGAAATATAGAAAGTTCCTTTTAAAAATATAAATAAATTATATACACATGCACTACTTATATTATGATCTGTAAAGGGAAAAAAAAAACATCAAAATTTGAGAGCAAAGAATATGAAGAGCTAGTACTCATTGTTCTGATGTTGAAATCTAATTTTAGATGTGTTTACAAATGTGCGCCTCAAAAAAAAAAGTTGCAGAAAGTGCTGCTCTGTAATATATGGTTTTGATTCTTCAACAGCTACTGCTTTTTGCTAGAAACTAGCATTTGGAATCTTCATGCAATGCCATTCCATCCTTCAGAAGACGTGGTCTATGAAGTTCACCAAACACTTCCCCCCACACACGTACCTTCCCTCTCCACATAAACAACTTATCTCATTTTCCCACCACCCCCTTCTTTTGACCCTGGTACATTTAACTTTGTCTGCAATTATACATTTTGCATCTGAATTTAGAGCTTCTGACAAGTGACAGCTACTGGATTGACAGCCTGAGAGAACGGTATCCTATTTACCCAGAAAAGGGTAAAGCTCTCAACCTACCATGTTAATCCCACCATGGTCTTCGAAATTATCTCATCTGAGTAGGTCTCAAAGCACTTAAGGTCAGTGTCTTTATTCCATTTGCTGATGAGAAGACAGATACTTGGAGAAATATGAAATTATTTGGCCAAACTCAACAGGAGAGAGGTAACAAAGCTGTGTATGAAATCCACCTTCCTCAGGGCCAGCTCCCTGTCCAGCTGCACCCCCCAGCCCCTCTTTTGGAGAAGGTAACACATTTCCTCCATCTCTTGCCCCAGCCAAAGTGCATTTTGAGGTCAGATAAACACACCGTGGACAACATGAACCACAGAAACCACTTGGAGCTGTCAAAGCCTTCTTCATGGTGTCCCTCTGCTCACCATAAATAGTAAGATACATACTCCCACTCATTTCCTGCAGGCTATTAAGGCAGCAGTTAATGGTATTACTGCCATCATGAATAACCCTGATTTTATATATTACCTCTTTTTCAGGCACAAAGAGGATCAAATGTGCAGGCAAAATAGAAGTCTGGAAAGTCTACTTGCATATCTCCTCCCAGCAGCACTGAAGACCTCTGAGTAGGAACATATCATCTGGGAGATGTTACCAGTCTGCTGAGGGACAGAATGCTTGTATTTATTTCACTTGCATTTTGTGGGGCACAAATTTTGTTTGTTTGCCTTCCAACTGTTTGCTGAAGGATAAAATTCAGCCTGGAGTACGATTTTATGAGAAAATATGTTTTCAATGCAAAGGCTAAATATTGTCTTTTTGGGAAGTTCAGATGTGCAGAATTTATTTCACTATTTAATTCAATGGTAAAAGCTTCACAATTAGCATTGCCCTTTGTTTATGAGTCTCTTGACTATCAAAGCTCTTTGTTCATATCATAACCACAGTTAGAACCTCACAATACAGTCCAAAAAGCAGAAAGAGGAGAAATAAAGGGAGTGAGGGAGGGGAAATTAAGTCAATCTAAATTAAGTCCAAATCTAGTCTTGTTTGATGTGTTTTGTTCACCTGAATTTACTTGATACCTTTCTATCTGCACTGTGCTGCAAATAATGTCAGATTTCCCAGGATCTGCTGCTGTGAATCAGAAGTTGCTAGGGGTACACACTTAATACAGGTCAAAAGAAACTAAAAAGGCTGAGCTTTCTTTTGTTACCAGCAGGCTTTCAGTGAACCCTTATCCAACTACAAATCTCCAAAAGGAACAGAAAACCTGAGATGTAGACTAGCTAAGAGACATTCCACCAGCTGAGGCCAGCAAAACTCACATGCTGATCCTTGAGTCTTCTACAGAAGACCCAGAGAGTGTCCAGATGGATCTCTGACTCACACTTGACTCTCATACTGAGACAGACACAGGAGACCAAGACTTGTGCTAGAATTTTGTTGAAGAAGGATCAGAAGTGAGCTGGATGAGAAATGAAGCAGAGGTACTTGATTCTTCTGAGGTGCAAGGGGGAGAAAGAAAGACAGTGTACGCGTACATATGAGATGCAGACAGGCAGAAAGATCAGACTCCGTTGTTCCACCAGACATGAACCCCTTTCTCAGTAAAAGGAGCTTTCTCCCCCTGCCTCTCAAGCAGGACGTTTCAACCACCACTATGGAAAACAGTACAAACGAGACAAAATACTCGCAATAGGACTCAAGTCTCATCACCCTTCCTGCTCTTTATATAAAATTTTGAAATAGTATCATTTCTGCACCTTTCCCTTGGGTTTTCTGTCACTTTCTGCAAGTTTGCATCATTAGGCAGTTCCCTGGCTCAGGGAGATGAGAGGAATCAAAGTAAATTTGCATCCCCTTGATACCACCCTGTACTAACCCTCTTCCTCCTTGAAGCTGCGCCAATCATTCATGACATCAACACCACCTGCCTGCTAATGTGAAAGGTGTAGGTTCAATTCCCATCTTAACCAAAACCTTCCTAGGTGGCAGGTGGGATTTTTTCTCCCCTCTGTAAAAAGAAACACTCAATTTCACTGCCCCACTGGGAATTCAAGAGGATAGAACCCCAGTGATGCTTCAGCAGCTCTAATTCAAAGCTGGTGGAAACCTCGAATTAGAAATGCTTTGGAACTGGGTGATGTGAGCTATTTGCCTGCCATTTTAGTGAAAAAAATCCTCCACAAGCTCATTTCTAAGTTTGCTGTAAAAAGGAATAGGAAATTCCAGGAAAAGTTCCAGGGGAAGAAACTTCACCTGTGCATGTCCCCAGGAGTAATTTATTCAACAAAAATACCAAGAGCCATTTGAAGCGGCACATGCCGATTTTTAAAGTAAAATTCTTATCCCTTTTTAGAAAAACAGTATATTCTGGTCAATTCTCTAAGACAGGTAAGAGCCTTGCTCTCTTTAATATATGTCAACACAAGCATTCTTTTTTCTCTGTGCTGACAAACAGCACTGTGGAGCTAATGGGTGAAGATCAGAGAACTTTTCCTCTAAGCATGAAGGACCCACAAAATCAGGAGTTACAAGGTACCAGTTGTACACCTAGATGAGACAGAAAGGAATGTAATTCCATACAGAGACAGATAATTTTAATCAGACAGACAATTTAAAGATGCTTTTTGTCTTTTCTTCTTAATTGGGGATGAACATAAATCACAAAGTAAGAAAATCCTCAGTGGTCCCTTTCCCCCCAATTACCTGCCCATGAGCTCTAAGGGAAGAGAAAGCATGAAAGAAATGTTGGCACGTTTTATTTTGGACCATCAGGCAGCCGTTTGTACTGATAGATGTATTTTTGAGAGCATACAGCTGCCTTATTCACTAATTAAGGCTTCTGAGAGTGTAATGAAAAACTGTGTGATTTCACTGCATGGCAAACAGCCAGCACAATTTGTTTCAGATACACAGAAGATATTTGAGTTGCAGATTATCTGGGTTTCTGGTGGGGTAAGTTTCATGCAGGTGTGCAGCAAAGGCAAGGGAAAGTGGGCTGGCCCTATATTCCCAGCACATTTGCAAGTCCTACCATTGGAATTTCTTCCAGAGACACAAACAACTGGTGAAATGGCCCTTACCTGAGGAATGGCTATATGTACTTATGCCTGATGACATTATAGAGAGTGTGTAGAAGAGGAAGAGGAGGAAGAAAGGTTATGGTAAATTTACAAACTACCATAACTTTTATAGTATATGAAAAAGAATATTCAAGAAAAGGGCAGGATTCTGGCTTTCCAGATTTTATCGTGGCCTTTCAGTATTTGAAAGAGGCCATAAGAAAGATGGGCGTAAAGTGCTTAGTAGGGCCTATGACAACAGGAGAAAGAGTCATGATTTTAAACTAAAAGAAGGAAGATTTAGATGAGGCATAAGGAAAAAGGTTTTTAAAATGTTTTTTAAAACACTAGAATAGGTTGTCTTTAGAGGTGTCAGGTCCCTCCTCCCTGTAAACATGCAAGATGAGGTTGGACAGGCCTCTGAGCAAACTGATCCAGTTGAAGATGTCCCTGCTTATTGCAGAACTACTAGAAAGGATGAACTTGAAACATTCCTACCAACTCAAAATTTTCCATAATTCCAAGATTCCTCATCTTGCTTTGTATCTGGTGTGAAAGTCCCGAAGCATTAATTTTTTTGCGCTTCCTACCAAAACGGGGAGAAAAGCCTCGTTCATACTGTAAGAAAATTAGGCAGCCCTCACAAAACACAGTTTGGGCAAAAGAGTCTCCAGACAGTGCCTGGTGCATGCACATATCTCTGAACAAAGTCGACAGTGAAAAAGTTAAAAAGATGGAACTTAGGCAAGATGCCAAAACCAGGAACCCCAAGAATTGCTGGCAGGCTAGAAAACCACCAATTCCTCAATAGCAGCAGAACATCATGGCAGTCTGTCACCCTGACCACACTGGCAGCAGCCCTGAGCTAGCAGAGAGTGTGAAAGATGCACTCTATCAAATTTACATAGATCAAGAAGACAATAATAAAACCAAAATTAAAAAGCTACTAATACATAGCAATCTGCCAAGTCGACATTCTGGACTCTTCAGACATCCAAGTCCATGTCTGTATCTATTATATTATGAACATAATCTCTATGAATATCAGCAACTGGAACATAATAGGTTTGCTTTCCTTGGTATTTGGAAGACAGCCTCTCTCTTTATCCATAAACAGCAGTTTTCCCACCATATTCTCTTTTTATGATCAAGATTATATCCCAAACTTTCAGTCAGAAGCCATTGGATTTTAGATATTAATGAGACCACTGATCCATGGAGAGAAAACTTGCCAGAGTGCTACATCCCTCTCAGTGATGGAGATGAACATATTTTTGGAGATAAACATTAGCTTTGGATGTAGTTTTCACAATCTGATCATTACAAGGAAAAGTTGGTAGTAAAAGCACTCAGGATCCTTAAGGGAAGGCATTCCTAGAAGAAGAGGGAATAGCCAACTTCTTGCAGGTTCGTTTAAGTTTAGGAGAGATAGCTGCCACAATCCACATCTTTAGCTATACAGTCTTAGAAGTCATTGGGAGTCACTGGAGTTTTTAGAAAGGATGTTGTACTTAAACTTGCTGACAATTCATTTTTACTAAGGGAGCTTGAAAAACAATAACATTGTCAAGTACTGGCCACCCCTGTTTAAGCAGGTGCTTAAAGGCACCTTTCACCATTAACATAGCTGCAGGGAACAGCCGTGTTTCATTGGTAAGTTTGTTTATTATTTCTAAAACATAACAGATTTTTGTTTGGTTTTCAAAAACTTCCCTTTGTTTAGATGCTTTTCAAAGTAATTGTTTGCTGCGCAGGGAAAATTTCATTAGAACTTGCAATGGATTTTTTTTCCTACTTTTTTCTGACCTCAGAATAAAATATACTATCTTTCTGCCTGCCCTTGCTAGCAGTGATATCATTCAACAGTTCCATGTCTCAACAAATCACAGCAATTAGCAACAAACATCACCACAGCACAAACATTTCCAAAGACTGTCCACAAAACATGTCCAGAGACAATATTCAGAACACATGAATCAAGAAGCTCTTAACACACCAGTCATGGGAAACCTAATTAATCTGATTCAAAACAAACACTGCAGCTAAACACTAAGTGACATTAACCAGGCTGGAAAAGACTTCTACAGGAGCAAAGTGAGCCTTTGACATGGTCAGTGAAGCAGTACTGCGATTTACAGAGGGAGGAGGGTTTGAGGGATGGATTGGTGCAAACCACAGCGTGGCGAGAGTAAATCAAACAGGACAGAAGTTCCTGTGCAAAACACTGAGCTCCATATGACCCTGGTTAGGGATACCTTGCCTTGGTTAGATATAGATTATGGGAGGAGGGAATCATCACTCCCTCTGAAACTGTCATGGCATTATTTCAGAGCTCCCGAGCACAAAGATGCCTCCACTGATTTTGGTGGGATCTCCTGAGTGTTTTGCGTCTCTGAAAGCCAGGCTGCACACTTTGTTTCCTGCAAAGAGCGTTAAAAGTCTAACTTTCAGCAGTATTTAAAAATAAGCTACAGAGGTTTGAACACTCCTGCCTTTGGAACCCACAGGGGGCCAGCACTTTCACTGCCTTTACACATCCTACTGCCCTCCTCACAAGAGTGACATTCAATCTGTTGCTGCACCTGTAAAGACTGCCCGACAGCACCCGGGGCTTTTAGACCCAGGTGTTTAGGCTCAACAATTGCATCAAGATTGTGAAGGAATGAGGAAATAAATGCACCTGCCTCTAAATCTGAAAAAGATGTCAGTATTGGGACAGTGGCCACCAACAAAATTGTCAGTTCATCTTTGTGGTTTGGCCACAATGGCCAAGGAGTCCCTGCCTAAGGAACAGTGCCCTAGCATGGTTAAACAGCTGGTATGCATCATCCCTGAATGGATGCATTTCCTTTCTTAAATAAAAAATAAATTAAAAATCCACTTTATAGTGAGAATGGCAGGTGACCTTGAACACATCAGGAAAGAATATGGCACTTCCAGCTTTATGTGATTTAGAGATGTTAACTAGTGACTTTACCAGCCTCCACAGCTTCTGTAGTATGTTAGGTGCTTCCAAAAGTTTATGACATTGCCTGTTTTTAAGCATGATAATATATGAGGGCATTACCTCTGAAGAACCACTGTACTTCATTTAACAGAACAGGCCATAATGAGCCTTCACACTTTTGAAGCTTTGAATCAAGGCTAGGATTTTTGTCCATTTCTGTACTGAAGTTGCTAAAATTGAGGTCCCTTTCCTCTCCTTACTACAGAGCTTGTGGCTTTTTCCACAGTCCTAAACCAAGCAAATACTCTCAAAACCGGGACATATGTTGTTCTAAACCCTAATATTAAGCTGTTACAACAGTGAAGTATGAAAGGATCAAATATATTGTTGCAGCTTCCCCACTGATGAGCTAAGGGTTTATAAATGTTCATTTTCTTCAGTAAAATGTTTTTCGTCACCAAAAGGAGGCAAAGCAAATATACTGCCTTGCCCAACGTTGCTTCTGGGGTTTGGAGAGCATTTGTCATTCACAATTACTGTTTTAGTTTTTGCTCAACAAGAGTAGACCCGGAGACAGAGATTCCTTCCACTTCACTTTAGATACATGGTTGAGGCTCTCAGAACAGACTGTGATGGTTCAAAGTTATTTATGCAGCCAGTGAATGCAGAGAGAGGGGTCTCAGGAGGGCTGTTTGTAACCACAGCCTGCTGGGTCAGGCCCAATATCTATTTATCCCAGTGTCTCTCCCATCTCTGGCGATGGTCAGTAATGGCTATTAAGTGAAAAAGCACAAGAACAGGGCAAATATGTACGCTCTTTTCCTTGTATACTCTCTTAACCTCTGCTATCTACATCTCAAAGATTTGCTGACTCCAAAGTAGCAACCTTAGATTAAAAAAAAAAAAGCAGAACACTCAAGGGGAGTTATCTGAACATTTGCCTAGTCACTTTGAGATGGGAAACTTCTGCCAACCACATCATGCTGCAAAGATATCCAATGATGTAGAAACCAGTGCATAGGCAATGATGTAGAAACCACTGCCATAATATCATTGCTTCAAAATCTTAGCAGGGTGCTTGTATCAGATGGCAGGATATGAGCAGGTATCAGTGAAAAAAACTTCAGCAACACTCTGGAAGCAGAGGTAAAAGTGCCACAGAGCCTAGATCAAAATCGTCTTTGAGCATCTAGGTAAAATGCAGAAGCACTATGGGCACTTCTGATAAGATGAGCCAACAATATTTGTCATGCTTTACTTGTGAGGGTCTGGCAGGGCAACTTGGTTCAAGGTGCAAAAGAGTTAGGAAAGAGTGAGACCCTCAGCTCAGCTGTGTAATCCCCAGCCCAGGCAGCTCCTCTCAGATCTACAGCAACTATTTGCAAGGAGCAAAACCACTGCTGGAGAGATTTCTGTGGGGCTTCCTAGGAAACACTGAGATACTGAGCTGCTATTTTCAAAGATGGTTTCTAAGCAATATATTTAGATTTATCAAACTCAGTTCAAAGCCCCAAATTTATTATAGAGTTAAAAAAAATACTAGAAATAGTATTTTTAAAGTATTTAACACATAAAGTCTATTTTTTTTGACAAATTGTTTTTACAGAGGTTTTTGTTTGTTTGTTTGTTGGTTGGGGGTTTTTTTGTTTGTGTTTTTTTGTTGTTGTTTTTTATGTTTTTGTTTGTTTGTTTTTTTTGTTGTTGTTTTTGGGGTGTTTTTTTTGTTTTTATTTTTTTAGGTAGCAGCAAACACACATGGCCTTCAAAAGGCCGTGTAAATCACTTTCAGTCCTACTGCTTTTTGCTCCCAAACTGATCCAGTAATCAGGTATCATGTTATCTGTTTAGTCTGTCCAGTCAATACATTGCTATTTAAGTTGCATTATCACTGAGATATATTTGGTACAACATCTGCAGGGATTGTATTACAGAACACTTAATTGTTTGCATAGCCAAATGCAGGGCTATTCAATCAGCCCCCACGATAGTCAGCAACAGACCTCAAAACATGACCCTGCCTCACCCCTTATCTGCATTGCTTTCCCAGACTGCTTCAGGGACAGGACCTGATCTATGTCTGCAGGACTCCACTCCTGGTTTCCACTGCAGTGGACTGCAGAAAACTTAGTGCTTGTACACACAGAGATCTCTGCACGGTACCGAAAAACATCACAGAGCTGCTTCGTGCTCCCTCCCTCGGTTAAAACAGAGGCTGGGTTGAAAATGAGCCGGTGGTGTCCAATGTGATTCATAATCAGTGCTTTAGGCCAGAGTGAAGGAGGAGAGCAGAGCAGACACCTCTGGTACAGGGCTAAGGTTTAAAAGGCAGAGTTCAAAGGGGTGTGTGTAGGGAACAGTGTTTTAAATTAGCTCTACATTAGCAGTGTCCAACTGAAGAAAAAAGGAAAAAACCACCCAGAGTCACAGGACTCACTACCTCCACATGGATCTGCTAGACAGGCCGCGACATAAGGGGGAAAAAAAATTATTACCTTTTACTTTGCATGAGTTGCTTATTGCCACATTCCTTCAAAGTCTCCCATACAGGGGGAAAACATCTCCTGCTGTTGGGAGTGACACGGATGCTGGGAGACTCACAGCTGCAGGTACCTACTACAGAGAGGTAAAGAGACAAATCCATTCTGCATGTGTGACCAAGGCTTGTGGCTCAACTACTTCCAGCTTGCTGCTGGCAGCCTGGATATTACCTCTAAGATAAATGAATAAGAGTTTAGGTCTTATTGGATTACTGTTTATTGAACTTTATAAATTCCAATTAACAGACCCCTGAGCAATACGAGACATGTAGTGTACTCTTCATTTTATAGTGCAATTATTACTGAGTTTATCCTCAGCTGAACAAGAGGTATTAATGGATAAAACATGGGAAAGAAGACATACTAATAGATAAAAGCAGATATTGGAGACACAGAGATAAACAGATACAACCAGGAGAAAATGCACAAGGCAAGAAAGAGCACACGTGTTTGGCTGATTAGGTTATTTCATTGCTTATACTACTATGCAGGAGGCCTACAGGAAATAGATGAGACAGTTACACAGATGAGTAAGTGTCCTAAATATGCAAGCAGAAGAAGAGAGTTGGGGAGGGGAGTAGGGGGGAGAAGAAGAAGAAGAAAAAAAAAAAGAGATGAAAAGCAGTCAAAATAGGACAGATTTTGGAATTTATCATTTTCACAGTTGCTCTAGAGGCATAAACATATTGAGAAAGATCTCCTAATTCAGCATTTTGCCAGCATGCAGAGAAAGTTGTACTAGTGAATCTTTGGTACTATTTAATATAAGAAAACATGTGCAGGGTGTTCGCCCATTAATTTATACAATCAAGATACAATTCAATCTCTCCTTCCCCACCCAAATATGGGACAGAAACCAAGTTGCTAACACAAGATCTGTAGGAACTCAGCTCCATTAAAAACCAGGATGAAAGAAAGGTGTTTTTAAAGCTGCTACAGATATTTCAGGCTATCTCTGCCCCCTTCTCATTCCCACCTGCATTATTTTTTTGATTTATTGAGCCTGTGCACACTGTCTTTTTCAGAGATGAGTATGTACGTGTATAAACTCCAGGAGTAACTAACTACAGCGACCCAGTCTGTGTTGCCAGAGCTTCATGCTACTTTCACATGCTAAGTATAAGAGCTCCCCTACCTCTTTTCTGCAGATATTATGAAGTGGATCAAGGAAATAGATTCATGTTGTCTCCATTTCATGCTTGAACTTTCACATTATGATTCTCTGCTGGTGGGAATATTATTAGGAAGGTAGTTTCCAGTTCCTTCTCCCCCATCCCACCACGGTGTCAGGGCCCAGGCGCTCCCTACAAATTTAAGTGTCTCTCAGAACTCGCAGCTTAGAAGAGAAAACAAAAGGCGTGTATCAGGTGTTTTGCTTCCTAAAGTCCCAAATACAAGTAGTGTCAGCTGCTTAATTTCAGGGACTGAAACAAAACAGGTAATTATTAAATCTGGAAGACTTCTTCTTGGCCCAAACCAAAAAAAAAAAAAAAGACCCTGAAACACTGCAGCAAGCTGAAGGCATGGTCTCATCAGCAAGTTTAACACTGTCCTCCCTGGGAGCCAATGCCAAGGGAGATGAGGGCTGGGGAGGTAATCAGATATGATGCACCATCACCAGCAAATAAGGTTGTGTGGCTACACCCATGTGTTGTGTGTTCCTGTGATGAAAGCCCTGAACCAGCACAGCTGCAGTCTGAACATAAGGCTTGCAAAGGCAGGGCAGGACAGCAGAGCTGCACACAAGAAGGATCACCATTTGGTTAGGGTGTTTAGGTCTTTCCTCACCTGTGACTGAGCTTGGAACTGATCCTAGTTCTGTTCACCCACAAAATATTTCTTCTTGTCATACAAGAGTTGCTCAGGAGAGTGTGCAATGGTGTTGCTCTGTCCCCCTGCTCAAAAGAACAGATCTAATTGTTGCAGCCTGGTCCAAGTTTTGTCTTCTCCTAAGGGTCCTGAACGTGAGCTCCGCTGGAGCTGCTGGTGTCAGATGCTCTAGGCAATGAACTAGAGCAACAGATACTGAAATAAAAGATCAAAACCTCCAAGTTCCTCTCTGAATTCTACCTGGAAGCCTCTGCCCATGCAAAGAAGGTGTAAGGATGTTGATTTGGTAGTGCCTTAAATGAAGGAGTCTGTTCTGACATGAGGAAGAAGACACCAAAAATAACCCAAACCAAGGTTTGTAGCTGCTTTTCAGAGCCTTTCTCTAAATTTCAGGGTGATTTTACCAGAATATCTGTACAATCAAGTTTAAGAAACCTGTCAACCTCAACACTCTTCTTATAGGGATATCAATCATAGGAGCAACTTGCCTTCTCAACTACTTTCCTGTATTCCCTTCCCCTTTAGATTCTTGGAAGCTGTAATACCCATCCCCTTTAAAGCTACTAAGTAGCGAGTGGAAGTGAAATATTTCTCCAAGAGCACCTCTTGCTGATGAAATACAACCTCCTTATGCAGGCACTGACCCAACACGGGGCCATCAGCAGAGCTGCAAACTCTCCCTCAGGTTACAGGTTGCACAGCTCCTCAGCAGCTACATGAAAGACAGCAATTGAGTCCCAGGTCAGGCAGAGTTAATCTGCTCAAAGGGCTGTACATAGCCAAGAAAGGAATGCAAACTCAGGATGGGCAGCCCCCTGCCTGCTCCCCATACCACCCCCTGAGCCCCCATCCTGCAATAGATCATACAGAATGGATCACATTAATTTTCTATAAACTCTATCAACTTGAGTGGCATGTCCTTAAGGGTTAGGTGATTGATATCCACAATGAAGTCTTATAATCTAAAATCATATTAATATTAATATTAAAGATTTTCTGTCCTTTATGTGCATCATTAAATTCTGAGTATAAGGTGAAATTGACAACATACATTTTGACAGCTTATCTATAATAAATATGCAAATCTTGATACCAGCATGTCATCACAGACTTTGCTGCTCCTTGAAATATCAGAGAGATCCTTTCTTTATATGACATTTACAGTGAAAGATCAGATATAAAGCATTTTGTACGACTGAGATTTTCATTGGTTTGGTCTTCAAGTGCAATGATAGGGGCTTCATATTCCATTGGCACCAGCATTATCCCTCCTCTTTGTGACATCATGGTGTGGTGGGGAAAAATTTTAAGTGTTTCCACTCTATCTCTGCACTCCTTACAGAAAATGAAATTTAAAAATGTACTCTCTTATGGAATCTTAGAAATGTTTTCTCGTAGGCTCACACATACTACCAGAGAGGATTTTTCAGCACAGGATAGTTGCATTTAGCCCAGGAGAAGTATTAAATGGCTTAATAGACAGGATGCCAGCTGTCCTTAACCCTGTGAGTCCACCTCAGACCTCTGCAGTGCCACCCCACTCCTGTAGAGAGTTTAGAACCCCAGACCTAATGAAGGCAGTATTTTGGAGCAGTACCCTGCCCGTTTTGGCCCAATATTCACACAATCCTAACTCTCAGATACCCACTCCATCATATCACCTCATGCACCTCATGTCTGTGTGCGTACTCACAGAAATTCAGAAGCCTGGCAGCAAGATTTGAGTTTTCAGCCTGTTGCTGGTGGGATTCTGCATGTGCAGTGTGAAGGGATGTCACTCCTGGACCACAACATTGGTAGCTTAGAGGTCCAAACCAACTGTCCTGTGCTGACTTTTATGCATTTTGGAGCCCTCAGCCTTCTCCTACCTCCAGTCATTCCTAATCAGAGGTTTCTGCCAGACAGCAGTGTCAGGAGCACTGGGGGAAGAGGGGTGGGTATTGTGAAATTCCTGTGACTAGCAAAAAGCCCATCTAAATTTTGATGGGAAATTTGAGGCGTGACTAATCTAAACAACTTATCACAAATTTTACACTACCTTTAGAGAGAATGTGTACATGTCCATGTACACACGCAACAGCTCCCATCCTCTCCTTCCAAATTAGTACTTGCATATTCTTGTAGAAAAAGAATTGAAAGGAAATATAAAGAGATTCTAAATGAGGACAATAATTCATAAGAAACCAACCCAAGGCTATGAAATTTGTTGTTTCAAGGTCTGTTATAACCATTTATTTCTGGGGCAGAGCACTAGAACAGGAACAAAAAGATCAAAAAATACTGAGCCACTTTAATTTCTTTTGTCTTATGGTCACAGCCCGATGCCAGCCATGAAATGTGGAATATGAGCAGGGCAACACATAATGCAGAAGGCTGTGATAGAGGCTTCGCTGCAGAGTCCATATGTGTGTATGGACAGTTGTGCTGAATGAGAATAATAGGGGATTGTTGTTTACCCTACAGTCATTGAAGGATTCAACCCTGACCCTTTGCCATATGGCAAAAGCATGAACCCCAGCAGTTTGAACAGAATAGGCCTCCTGACCCTCAGGGAAGACAGAAGTTTTATAATTTGTTCAGGTGCTGAAACCTTCAGGGTGTTTCATTAAAAAAAAAAAAACTAAACAGGGATTGGCCAGGGAAGACCAGCCCCCTTTTCCACCATCTTTTCAGTGTTGCCAAGTCACCCCTCATCTTTCCCCAAAGTCACAGGACCCTGTATTTACTAGCAACCAGCTTTACTCAACTGCATCCTCCCTCCCACAACAGGTTTGCATGAAGAGTTTTAATGCTTCAGAAATTTCCACTTCCCAGTATGGCTAAAGTTGTTTGGAGCCTGTAAGGGAAATCCTCCTGCCAGAGAATGAAATCTGCGTCAAATCAGGCATCTCCCAGTTCATCCTGTCAGCAGCCAGCCTCTGCACACAGCCACATCACACAGCAGCTGCCAGCCACGAGGTGGGGCTGAGGGCTGCCACCCTACCTGCTGTGTAGGAGGCCTAGCAGGAGCTTCCTAATGTAAGGGATGCAGCTCCAAAACCTGGGCTATAAAGACAATGAGTTCCTCAGGAAGGGATGCAACCTCTGCAAGCTACAGAGAGTCACATCAGCAGGATGTGTTGTCAATGCTGACCCCACGACAGGCTGTGTCTTCAGAGAAGTAGGGGGTAAATAAAGGAGGTTTCATTTCTTCTTTCCCCGAGCTGTTCTCACAATTAGCACTCAGTTCCCGTGTTGCATTCATATTTGACTAATCCTCCCCTGCGTTATTTTTTATTTGTGTTGACTTGACACACCTTAATCCCTGAGTCAGCTCCTATTTCTTGCTAAACCAAAGGTAAATTATACCAAGTCTACCCAGCAATGTTAAAGCCAGCAGGATTTATAATGTAAATGCTAAAAATACCCAGGCAAGCACATCAGCTGCAAGAGCTTTCCACAGCACCATGAGACAAACATGTCACACCCAGAAGATGCAGAGCAAGATGGGGGTAAAGCAGTGTGGCTTGTGACAGACCAGGTCTATGTCCTGCCCCAGGACCCAATGAGGCATCAAAGGCGGGAGAATTTCCCTCTTGGCCCCTGCTCATGCTGTGATTTTTCAATTTCCCCTCTGCTGAAATCACGTCTGTGTCGTGAGTATCACCCCTGTCACTCACTGTGCCATGCCTTCAGAGCAGGCAGTGCTCTCTTTCCTTCACACACTTATTTCTGCTCACTCTCAGGGACTCCTCACCCAGGGCACTGCCTGTGTGTACTCCCTCACCTCGCTTCACACACGCCCCACCAGCACCACACTGCTGTGCTTTATTTTTGCCTTTCTCCCCCTTCCTATCACCCTGCCTCAGCCTCTCCCACTTGTCCCATTCTCTCTGCATCCATGCTCCAGGCACTGAGTGCCACTTGCTCCTTCTCTCCCTCCCTCATGCTTCCTCCCTCCAGTCTCTTTTCAAGCATCCAAAAGCCCATGTGCCAGGTGGGAAGACAGTTTTTTGATTCATCCACATTATCAGCAAAGTGCATCTAGATTTGAACAGCCCTGTCAGCTCTTGAGAAATGAAACAATAGCAAATATCTGGTAAATTTCATGGTTATCAACACTCCTAATCAGGCAGATGAACTGTAAAAAAAAAAAAAAAAGCATTCATTACTTTGAACTAATGATTCCTTAACATCTTTGCTTTCTGTGACTTGACTTTCTTCAGTTTCCTATACTTATTTTCAATTGAATTGGAAATCCAGTGCTTTTTGCCTAGGAATTTCTGCAAAATCCTGGAGCCTAAGGTCTCTTTCCCTCCTCCCCCTCCTCCAGCTTGTGTTTGCAGAGCATCATTATCATTATGTAATGATGTTTCTGTCGAGCTAGCAGAATTGCATAGTAAAGCGCATTAACCTGGCGATAACGGATCACTTACATTTTTTATCATGATCTATTGCCGAGTTAGCACACCGGGCCACTTCCAATAGCACCACGAACTCGATAAATTAGTGTGCTGGCCTAGAACCTGTGATGGAATATTGTTTGGATTTCTGGTGGCTCTGCAACTAATTGTGTTTTTCCCCATCTGTTTGCTTTGCCTTGACTCAGGGCTGTCGAGGGAGGAGAGCGTAGGGGATGAGCGAATAAGAGAACCGTCTGTGTAAGATTTATCCCTTGGCACTAATTGTCTCACCCTCTGCTTCATTAGGACCTCTCCCATCAACTCATTCCCTGTTGGTAGCCTCCAACTCTGCCTGATCCAGGCAAGGTGCTGATCCTGTGCTGTTTGTTGGGAGACAAGGTTTTTTCTATGCTATCAGCAGTTTCTGTGCCCAGATCAGCTCAGAAGCCCTACACGTCTGAAATTGTCTCAGACAAATCTGGAATAGGACTGGGCACTCCAAAGTTTTGGCTTAATACATTATTGGTCTCATTTACAAACCCACACGCCTCACAAAAAACAACAACAAAAAAGATCCAGCTGCTAAGCATGCATCAAGCCAAGGGAGAACTCAAGCTGCTTAAGCAACTAACAGCAAAGCCCATAAAACTTCTAGGAATTCGCTCAAAGAAGAAATTATGTTTTTTGAATTCAGTAGGTTTTTTTGTGACGTTAATAGTGGAGATTTTTCCCAGGGTCAATCAACAAGGTCCTTGTACAACTCCTTGTGCAGGAGCAAGAGATGGATGCCTGCAATCCTTGTAGCTTACCTGACAGGCCAAAGAGAGTAGGTACATATTGCTATATCCTCTTTGCTCATAGCTTCTGAAGTGGACATCCCTGACGAAGAGGGGTCTCCTGTGTCCTTTTTCTTGAAACCCTCACTTCTTTTCCTTGCACATCAACAATCAGTGCCAAAAATAAATCATATTCCCACTACTTACATCGGACCTACAAAGCCAGATTATGGCACTGGGTATCTCTGTGCATAGTCCTTTGAGAGCTGCCCTGTTATTGCTGCAAGCTAAGCAGGTCACTAGAGAGACCTAGAGGTCCCAATTCTGGAAACTTATGCATGTAATCCTGGTGCCACTGCTGACCACAACAAGTTTATTTGTGTACTTAAAGTTAAAAAACTTCATGAAGTGCTTGCAGGATCAGAGTCCTATTTCCCTGGATGGTAGTTCTGCTGCTGGTAAATAAGTGCCAGGAAATAGAGCAGAGACATGCTGGTTTGTGCATCCCCAGGCACACAGAAGACAGAAGCAAACTCTAATATTTACCAACCTGAAAAAACTGTAAAAACCTGGAGTTTCCAGCTTCCCTGACAGTAGTAGCAGCAGAAGAGTGAAATAAATTAAATAATCATGCCATAAATACTAATTAATTGCCATTAAAAAGTACTCAAATCGTTTAAAAGAAAAATGCAGCCATTAATCAGAATAGCTCAGGTACCTAAATAAATATTTACTATTATGCGTGCATATTTAATCTACCTACCCATCAAAGACTAATGCTCTCCTCCTTGCCAGTGAGGCTTATTAACATCCTAGAGGGATAAAACAGCATCCCAGAACTGTGCAGGAATGTGGCATAGGGATTTAGGAGTAAGGCAGTTGCACAGGCAGAAGCATAAGCCAGCAAAGGTGGTGCTATATTTAGCCTTCCATCCAGGAATAACCTCATCTTATTACTTGTGTTTAAACTAACAGCTCTAGGCCCTAATACACAAACTCATTGTCCCAGGCAAGCCCTTCTTAATGGATAGATCCCATCCTGAACATCTCCTAAGCCTACACATCAAAGTCTTCTCGATACTGGGATTTAACATATTGTATTAATGAGAATTACTTCCAAGGAGCTGTGCAAGAACGAGTCTATCCATAGCTTTCGGAAAATTAAAAAAAAATAAATAAAACCCCTTCCATGTCTGAAGGCTGCTTAGAGATGATTTTTTAGGGAGGTAAGCTGGAACAATTTTCAGGAGAACAAAAGTCATCTAGGAAAGGGAAATATAACTACTTAGCTTTAAGGTGGGGGGAAAGGTGTCAACAGTTTTGTTTGAGACACACAGTCAAACTCAAAACTTGCAAACAAGAAGTAAGGATACTCACAACCTGAAACAAAGAGATTTAGCAGTCTACTACCTACTACAAAATAGGCTCTTTAGGGCCTTTGCAATGCTTCTACCCCTTGTGTTAAGAAGTCATCCCTCTAAAAGTAGGCTAGAAAGTGCTCTCTATAGAGGGGAAACCTTGACAAGACGCAGCTTGTGGGAAGGAAATGATAAAAAGAGAGGACATCGGGGCTTGTATATGATGCTTCTGTGCAGTCCTGGACTTGTGTTCTCCTGCTTTTTTAGTAAATTGCTTTTCCAAGTGTCTTGAGGGGAAATTAAATATATATAAAAATATTAGAAAGATTATTTTTAATTGTTCTCAGGAGCATTTGCTATGATTACTATTACATCTAATAAAATAAGTGATTGGAAAGGTTTTGAGTGTTTTGCTGGCTTTGTTTCATTTTGGTTTTTTCCCTAGTTGGGCTTTGATAATTCCCTCAGTGAAACACAAATAGACACTTTGGTAGTGACAAAACCAAGGAAGTCTCAAAGACCAAGTCAGTTAAGTTTATAAGGAGGGCTTGCTGCAATAATTTTTTGGTACAGTTTTCTAAAACCTCTCCTAACTACTTATGTAGTGCGAGTCAAAAGGTTGTGAGCAAGAAGGGGACACTCTAGGAGCTAAGCTTTGTTAAACACAACTGCCTGTAGGATAACAAATACTTTTCTCTCTTGCTAACTTTTCTCATGTGGTGTTTGCTTCTGTTGGAAGTCAATTTCAGAGCTTATAGCAGTTAAGGAAATACTACCCTATGGCTCTAACTCACCAAGTTCCATTCCTATTCTTCCTGAAAGAAAAGAATTAAACGACCACATTCTAGGTGGATAGCAAATTAATTTATACTCATAAATAAAGAAATAAGGAAGTATTTCCTTTTTAGTGGCTATAAGGGCTTAATTCAAAACCAGAGTCAGGTCTATACCTTCAAAGGGATTTCAGCAACAGGTCTGCTGTGTAAATAACATTTTAGATGCAACTCTATATCACCCTCTCTTTGGATGGATCATTAATTCACACAGAGTAGCTCTCAAAAGTAAAAAGTTAAAGAAAAAGTTCAGAAAAAAGAAAATGGCTTTACAGCCAACACTTGAGCTGTAGCTTTATTGACTTTGGCAAAGTAATGTGAATTTGTACCAGCTGGGAACCTTCATGACAAATGCAGTGAGTGGGAACCAGGTCTGATCTTACAAGGAGCTCCTGCCTCCATGTGAAATCACTTCAGGAGAGCTGTCAGGAACAGGAGCAGAGCTTTGCAGAGAAGCCTGCCAAAGTCCACCTTCATTTCTGAGCGAAAAAAAAAAAGTGTATCCCCTCTCTGAACTACGTGAAAGAACCCTTCTTTGTCCTAATCCTTCCTTGTTACACCTTCTCTAGAGACTCCTAATAGGAATAAGAGCAATTTTCAGGAACTAATTTGGTGGGCTTTAGGGGAAACAGTAGAAAGTGCTAAGACATCAGTTGCCAGTCTTATACCTTTCCAGAAATGATGTGGGTTTGCCAGGGGAATAGAAAAAAGGAAGAGAGGGAAAAAAGGAAAAAAAAAAAGAGGCAAAAAAGAATGCTTTTGACCCAAAAGCTTGGGGGTTGGGTACACCTGCACTAGAAATTATGTAATGGAGAGACCTGTGAATGTGTTTAGTGTTAAGGAGCACAGACATGAAATATCTGTTGACAGGATGTGGACAGTGTCTTCTAAACCTGGTGTTTATTCTGTGACTGCATAAAATTGATATGCCCTGTTCACAGGTTGCTGTGGCGGCAGCTGAGAGAACCAGCGTTGTTTTGATATTTTTGAAAAAAGAAGAAGACTCTCTTATCACTCATCTTTCAGCGGTGTTGAAGAATCTCCTGCTTTTCACAGATGACATTGTGTTTTTTTCCTTTGTTTTCTGAACAGCATATGTGCTTGCTCTGCCCTGCCTTGTGGCTGCGTGCAGCCAAACAGGGGAGCAGAAAATGGAAGCAGCTCCACGTGGCTCAGAGGCAGTCTGGGACTTGCATATGCAGAGATAGAGCAGGTGTGACTGTCACTGTAACTGCGTGGGGTCTCTTGCATGAGCAGTCCAGCGTGTGTGTCTGTCTCAAATGTACGTCAGCCTTCCAGCTGTGATGCTTTCCAAAGATGTTTGCAGGAGGGGGATAAGCTAACCTTGGTGACTCTGGCATCCCCTTGAGGAGAAAAGTCCTCCTAGGATGTTTCAGCAGGAAGACCTTTATGTGAGCAGTTTAGATTTACTATAGAACTCCATAAGTTTTGATATCTTGTGGTGTTTTTGCTGATTCTTTCTTAGGATTTATTGTCTTTCTGTTTTGCTTTAAGTGTAAAGCAGGTTCAAATCAATGTTTTAGAAAACAGCAACTTGATTCTTTGTCCTTGGCCCCAGCCTGTTTTTCTCTGCAAAGAAGCAATGCTGGCTTTTTTTTTTGTTTCTTTGTTTTTGGGTTTTGGGTTTTTTTCTGTTAACTGTTAGAGAAACTTAGAAGCTTTGTGCTTCCACAATCCAGACTGTTTTTTGGTGCCAAGGAGATTTTAACAGAAACTCCTCAGAAAACCTGGTGCCCTAAACATTTCAGATAAACATTTGTCTTATATATTTGTATGGAAAGAGAAGTTTTTACTGGGGATCTCAGGCACAGAGGGGAGCAGGCAGCTGCTCTGGGTGTGCTGAGCACAGCTGGGGGATGCTGGTGCTGGAGGTGGCTCTCTGGACCAGTACAGGCGAGTGAGTGCCCCACAAAGTACATGGCAGTGATTTGATGTGACAGCTACTACTGTTCCCAAAACAAACAGTGTGTACCAAAAAGAATCAAGGTGGTGCTTTGGATGCTGCAATAGCAGGAGATAAAAATGTTTTGCTGCTTCTTGTGTCTTAATTCTGGACCAGAGATTTGAGAAAATGATGCTCTGGTAAGGGCATTTATGTGACTCAGAGGAGACCTCAGATCTGGGCCCTGTTCCAAGATATGGATTCATTAGAGAAGGAGTATTTATGCTGATGGAATAGGTGTTTTTGGGGTTGAGTAGAAACTGAGCAAGGCCTTTGAGGTTGGGACATAAGCACCACAAATTATAGTCTAGACATTATTTATTTATTTATTTATTTATTTATTTATTTATTTATTTATTTATTTATTTATTTATTTATTTATTTATTTATTTATGACTGTAGCTCCAGCTTTTTCCCATATCTCAATTTTTCTTACATTACTGGGAACAGAAACAGCTTTTACTTTCTTGGGGAAAAATAAGAATATAGGCTGTGAGGTGCTTTTGCATGATGATATTGTGAAGTGCGTAAATAAAAAACCCTCTCTGACCTCACTGATGGCACAGGGAATGGTGCAGCATAAGGAACACTGGGCTGGTGGTCAAAAAACTTAAGTTCATTTTTTCCCTTGGCTGCCGAGTTGCTGCACGGCCTTGAGTGTATGACTTCCTCTCTTCTGTTTCTCTTGGCTTGTGTTTTTGTTAAAGAATGAACAGCACCTTGCACTGTGGGGCACTGATTGCAGTTGAGCTTTCCAAATGCAACCACATTGCATAAGGAAAACTTATGAATTATTTCTATTGGTTGTCTGATAGAAAGCAAATTTATTCTTACTCTTGTAGTAGAATGTCATTACTATTGCAAGGAAATGGAGTTTCTCCCAGCTGTGCAAAGCTGGTGACAGAACTAGGCAGCTTTGAACTTCCCGTGAATTTGCTAATGCATGAATTGTCACTGACTGGCAAGTAAAAATTTTCTTCATGTTGTTTGTGGGTGAAATTCATTCCTGTTTAGGCTTCTACAATCATTTAAGCTGAGGTTGACACAGAAAGCTTGAGGATTTCAGAGGTGTGAGATTGCTCTCTGCAGAGGAGTTCAAGCTTTTCATCTCCTATCTGTCCATAGCTTTCTGTTAAGACGGATTATGTTCTGTTAATGTTAATTTGGAGCTAGAATCAGAGTTGCTGTGAAGAGTCAAAGAGTTGGTGGGGAGAGTTAAACAACAATGATTTCAGTGGAGCGTCATCTATTTACAGTCGTGTTCTGAATCAGACACTGGGAATTTAGTTCAATGACTCGTGGTTTTGCATCAGTTGACTGGAAGTCACATAAACTGTCTCCTGCCTGATGTAAGGCCAGAAAGAACAAAAGAGCTGCTTCCTGTTGCATCAGCTTCTTTTCTAATGCTAGACAGAGACACTCATTTAAACCTGGATCTCATGAATCATTTCTTAAACACAAAGGCTAGGTAAAGTCTGTGCTAGTGGAAAACTGAAAAAGATTTCTGGATTCCTCGCAGTAAATTCTTGCAGATTACCAGAAACTGATCTATGGAGAGGGATCAAGACAGCTTGAGGGGCAACTTTCCTGCCAGCTAATGTTGCTTACCTACTTTTTCTCCTCGTAAAGAGGGTGTATTCTTAGATTAGTTTTCAGAAGACAAGCCTACTGATGGTGGTGTTACTGTCTCCGACTCTCCCCTACTCCACTCCAATGATTTCTTAAAATCTATTCACCTCAGAACACTTGACTAGGTCCAAAATCTGAGTGATTAACTGGAAGAAATGCTAAGAAAATTGGTATGTGTGTAGAGAAGGAAGGTTTAAATTAAAGGTGCCTAAGTGAGATGTCACAGAGATAGCTCAACTATGCTAGCTGAAAGAACTCAAGCTCTGTTTTGGCCACATGAAGCTCTTGTGTCCATGGCAGGATACTTCATCCTTCTGGACTAACTAAATTTTCACTGAAAAAAGTAAAGTCAGCAGCTGGAATAATGTACTTCTGCTCTGAGGTTGCTAAAATAACTGTGCCTAACTTGGTCAAAGCTCATGAATTTCCTTGAGTGCTTGATGATTCAACAGCCTGTGTGCCCTGCTATGAAACAAACACAGAACTCATTAGGAAAATGTGCAGGAGCTTGAGTGTGCCTTCCTCATCAGGGATGCATCTGTGTGAGAACACATAAAAGATGACTTGCAGCAATTATGTCAGTGGTACTTTTAACCTGATTCCTTAGTGAAATGTGGTTTTTTTCAAGCAATATGGTGTCTGCCTACCTAGGGCTGGCTCCATCTGTCAGTCTGTCCTTCCTGAGAATCACTGGGTGTATTCGACATGATATGATAAAGAGCAGAGGTCTCAGTGACTGTTGTAAACTTCATTAATGGGATGACTGGTAGTGAAATCACCGAAGAAAAGGCTGCTAAACTCACTCTTTAGTTGACATTAGGGAACCTGCACGGAGAGCAAGACATCAAAAGTGAAACGTCACCAGCTTTGCCTTGTCTCCAAACAACTTGTTTTCAGCTGTGCTGGACCTGAGTGAGACAGGGAAAGGACGGATTTAATTCCCCCACCCTGGCAAGGGAATATGCTTAACCCCTGACATCATTATAGATGAATCCCTCCAGGGATATTAAAGATGGAGAGCATAGTTCAATCTTGGTGGCGTCATGTCCAGAGGGCCAGTGGGAGAAATCCTCCTTGCCTAGTTAGGCTTAAAGGGAAACTTAACATGAGGAGGATTACTAAAGTGCATTTAGAGTGAGTGATTTATGTAAAACTATAACCTTTATAAAATAGGATTAAGTGCCAATGTGCTTACATTTGGATGGGGAATGCTTGTTATTTGCCCTGCAAGAGTTATGGCCAATAGGTCTCTGAAGCAGAGACCGAGCAAGAGACAGAGAGTCTCAGTCACTTTTTCTTTTTCCCTTCCCTCCTGCCTGGCCCCCTCCTTGTTTCATTAAAGCTACACATCATGCGAAGGGGCACCAGCCTCAGAGAGTCTCTGACAAAACCATTGCATGGAGCCTCAGGACAGAACTTGCTGCAGTTCATGTTCTCTCCCCCTGCCCTTCTTCTCTCTGCCTTTTGCTTTCCAAGTGTACATCCAATAAGTCAGATGAAACTTAATCTTGTTTGCTCTGTTTTTAATTTTTCTTCCTTTCTCTGTTCTCCCTTTCTCTTGCAGCTCTTCTTCCTTGTCTCTCCTCTGCCCTCCAGCTTCCAGAACAGCAAAGTTTTTTGGGCTTACCTTTATCCTTTACTGTTTCTGGTCTTCTCCCTGAGTTGCAGATCAATAATTGCGAATATTGGGCAAAGGAACGTCAATGGAATAAAAATGAATTTATACTATTCATTCCTTATTATTTTCTCTCTCTTAAATTGTTGAGTGGACTTATTTTACAGCAGAGGTGTTCTTTGAGCATAGAAGAAATTTACTTTTTTATTCTGAGACCCACAGAAATTGGGTACCTCTGCTGAGAGACCCAAACACTGTCTGGAAGAAGAATCCCTTTCCCAAGAGGTGCAGATGTCAAGTGAAATGATGCTCTGATCTGTGTTGATTAGCTGGAAGCTAATATCTGCTTGCCACCATCTCTGGTTTTCTATCACACAAACCTGGGCGCTCTAGGACCTGTTTTGGTTTTGTTTGGGTTTTTTGTTTTGTCAGTTTCTGGGTATCTGCAAAAATTTACCAACAAGGGATCTGCTCTTGCAGCATAGATTCAGCTCTCTAACAAGATGAGCAACCATTGTCTATCATTTTTAGTTGTTTCTTTTTTTGTTTTGTATTTTGCTTTTACTTCAATTTATATACCCCATTATTTAATTAGCAGACAAGATATGCAATAATCACTGAAGTATGAACTCAGCTTGTATCTTTATTTCTGTTCAAAAATGTTCTTATTTTTAATGCCTTCCTCTGTGGAAAATGGGATGTATCCACCTGAAATGATGGAAGTGGATAGCTCAAGCCACTTAAAAATAACCACTGTCCAATGAATCTGACTCCAGTAATTTCTTGAGTTTAGGAAAATCTTTCCCTTCTCATGCCGGGAGGAGAACAGAATTATTGGTAGTCTTTGTTTTTCACATCTGCTGCTGCTATCTCAGAAGGAAATTGTGAGTATAAATCAGTTGGGGGCTCTGATCCAGTGATTCTTTTCTCTTTTTGAGTGCAGATTGCTATGTTTTCCTCCCTATGAAATGGGAATTAGACTCATGGAAATGCAAGGCCTGTAAAGCTGATTTTTATCATGCTCCAGTTTTCTGCTGATATTATTGCAGTGACTTCCGTGTTCTTTGCTCTTGGTATATATCAGGATTTATGAAGATAAGGATTGGTGCAATAAAGTTTCTTAATATTAGTGAGAAAATTAATTTCTATTCTGTGCCCTAACATGACATGTGCCAGTTATTGATGGATGAATAGTAAGAGGGGCAGAGGCTTTGCTCAATTTGAATTCTTGCTCCTCCAAACCTTTTCAATATACTTTCAACTTTAGCCAGGAGCTGTAATGTTACATTTCTGCAATAAGTCCTTTCTCGAATTTTTCATCTTGACTTAATACGACCTCTCTCTCAAATGGTTACTTGCAGCTGTCAGGATTAGGAGCACTGATCTGTTCTCGAGACAAAACATGAAGACACTTTCAGGACCTGATTTTCTCAGATTTTCTCATTCTCATGGCTAAGCTGGCCATGCTCAAACAACAACTTTTCTTCCAGTGACTCTGCTTTAGTACTGGAGCTCTAAGCCCTGCATTGAGCAGGGAGCCAGGAGAGCGCTGAGGTAACTGAACTTCCCCCCTCCCAAAACCTAAAACATCCCAAATCAGTTTGATTACAGCTTTGCTTGAAAGCTGCTGGGTCCCTTAGAGCCTGTCGTGTTTTACAGATGGACTCTTCCAAATCCTTAGGGAAGGGAAAAAAATTAACAAGGAGGATAAAGGAGAAAACCACCGTTGCAACCATCTCACGAGCTCCAGCTCCCCGGCAGCCGCTGCTGTGAAACGCGATCCCCGCATGCGGTGCATTACTGATTTCCAATATGTGGTTATATTTACATTAACATTAGGACACCATCAAACCTTTACTTATCCACATAGTTAAAATTGTTATCTGTATATGAACCCCAGAGATGATATATCTAATTGTCAGCAGTGACCTGATGATAATAGCAGTACAATTTAGTTACACTATACAATATCATTAATCATCCAAATGTAGCATAAACAGAATGGACCATTTACTAAGGTCTTTCCAGGGGTGGGAGGAAGATCCCTCACTTTTAACAGCTGTATATGCCAGAGGCTTCCCTAAGGAAAGGGGCTGGCAGGATGGGGGGGAAGATTTCTCTATTGAAATCAGAATCACCTTCAAGGGTGGTACATGCCTCTATTTATTAGTGTTATGCTACATATGCTAATGGCAGACTGTACACTATTTCTGAGCATTAACATCTGCTCAAAGCAACAGACTTTCACTTACAGAAACTGATTTAAACTCAGTGAAGCAGATAAACACAAAAATCTAGGCAGGTGGCTGCAACTGAAGGAAGAATTCTCAATTCCTGCACTCAACCAATGAACTTCACTAAAACCATAATTAATATTCAGATAACTGTATTCCAACACCTAGAATAAACAAGTTCATTTAAAGGATGCAAATGTCTACCTGGGATGAGGGTAGGTGGTGGCTTGGGTTTGGAATACAGAATGGTTTGAATAGAAATCCAAAGCTTGCCTGGGCCAGAAAACACAAAAAGCAAGAGGATGTTATTGTATTATTCGGAGGCACAGAGTGGGAATTAAACTTTTAAACCAACATTTTGTGTAAGGTGATGATAGAAATTGATCTTTCATTGTAGGATGCTGGATGGTCTAAAGATCTTGTTACAGAAGTGCTGGTAAATTCAGTCACCCCTTTTAATATCCCAACCTTTCATTTGGGAAATGTTGTAAAGGCATGATAAAAATATGAACAAAATAAATCTTTTTCTGCTCTTTCAAGTCACACTTTTTCAAGGTTATTTTGAGCACTGATAGCTGGTTCCAAGTGAAAGGTTCATGACAGTTCATCTACGTGATAATGTTGAAAAAACAAAAGTCCCTCCTGTTTCTCTCAAACTTCAAGCTCATCTGAAATGTCGGACAGACTTTAATTTTAATCTAGCTGACCCTGAAACTTAGAGTGAAACATTAAATGCAAGTGAATTTTACTTCGATTCAGCTTTCACTGCAGACATTTGATCTGGTTCCAGAGGTACTGCTTCTCCAAGGAATTATGTGATCACTCTTTTTCTTATATTAGTGATGCATATTCCTAAAATGCCAGTCCTAAAAGGCAAACCTTGGCTACTCCTGGCAGGTCTCTGGATTGGTGTTTCCTCTTGGGTGCTTCCAGAAGACTCTGCTCACGGTTTTATTGTGCCCTCTGAATAACTTTTCTTCTCTCTTCTGACCAGATGCACTGACATAGATGGAATATCTCATGCCCCTATGGTACAAGGCCTTCAAGACTTTTGGGTTGGAGCTGCACAGGGATGAAACAGTGCATTATGGTTCACTACAGAAAGAAGTGAGCAGCATCAGGCTTTGGAAGTCCCTTGGGCTGAAAATGGTGAGAGCCTGCAAGAATGTCTGAGGGAGGTGTTGCACACACTTGCCCTGTCCTTCATTTTCTCTGTCTTTCTTTTCTTTTTATTTCTTTTACCCATTGTATCCTTAGTGTTGAAAAAGTTTTATAAGCAACCCTCAAAGATGTAAATTTTGTTTACAAAGCTGACACCGTGTTCACTGGACTCCAGGAGATGAATGGGAATGAACAGCAAGCAAACCAAAATTTAAAGGGTGCTTTTGAGATCTGATCCTGAAAATAATTAAATGCACCATGTGCATACTCAAAGAAAAACATTCTTATTCTTATTTTGGATTTGCTCTCTCTTCTAGCTCCTCCAAGTCTGGTATGCTTTGCTCTACTTCCTCACAATCAGCTCCAGAATGTGTGAGAATATATGAGAATCTCAACTTTTTTTTTTAAGTGTACATTTTTCAGTCTGTGTGTTAACTAGAAAATCTGAATCTTATAGATTGAGATACTGCAAAACAGAATGCACAGTTTCGAGCTGAAATTATTGAATATATTTTGGCTAGAGATATTCAGTCCAGCATCATAATTTTGGAGGATCTCTTCCATTTTCTGAATGCATGAGAGCTGACAATAAAACCCTATTACCTTTCAAACATCATTTTGTTTTCTTTGAAATCAAAAGTAACAAGTTCATGGCCTTCCAAGCTCTGAGTAACTCCCTCTTCTGTGTACACTGGGAATCACAGGGAACAACTGGGTTGCTCTGATCTCTTGGGAAGAGGCCTAGGATGTGGGATACCTAAGATACCTATATTACTGTGAGGATTTGGGATTTATTCCTGCTGATCCAACTTCTTTCACCTTTATTCCCCAGATACAGACTCCTCTATTGTACCTCTATGATTTTGGGGTATTGGAGTGTATTTAGGTGGGGGGTTTTATGTGACACATTATCAGAAATGTGGGGGCAAATTCTGCTACACCTGTGCTGTCCATTTGACTTGAGGGAGGCTGCACCTCATCAGCTACTTCATCATATGCTCAACAAAGTCAATAATGAAGCTCCTACCATCCTTAACTGTGTAGGATCAGGGGCAAACTGGGGGCAGAACATATGATATTATCCTAGATTTAAAATTATTATCTTTCATATTTTCCAAAATTTGTTGGTACATAAAATTGTTGTTAGACATATGCATGAATTTTTGAAATTCTACTCAAAAAGGACTTGTTGCTTCAGAATATTAGCCGACCGAAGGATTTTTTCAAATAAAATTATTGGCTGTTGTAGCTGTAGCTTTTCCCTGCTTTCACCCCCTCCCTTGTGCTTAATTGTATGCATGCAAATGGTTTCATTGACTGCTTTGGAGGGGTGCAAAAAGATCTGCCTGAAAAAGTGTTCTGTACAAAATCACAAGGGGGAAATTAAAAGAATGCCTACCAATCTGTTAAAAAAAATAAAATCGCCCAAGTGTGTGGTATCAATTTCCAGGGTGTTTTCAAGAGCCCCTAATGCAGTCCTAAGTAAGTCTTCACTGCCAGTTTAAAAGAAGAATTTGTCTGAGAAAAAACAAAGCAGGAGCAACCACCAAAGATGGAGCAGGCCTGAAAAACCGAACTTCCTTTGAAAAGTGCACTTGCAGCTTTTGTCAGACCATGCTGCAACATGTGAGGCAGTTGCAGCCATATTTTCCCTCCTGAGTGCCCCTGCCTTTTTCTGCATCTGTATTAAATGCCTGGCTGTTATCCACTCAGCACAGTAGGGTCACTAAAGATCAGATGATGTTCTTTTAGTCAACCATGACTGAGCGAAATCCAGCATCTACATTTGGAGATGGAGCCCCGGTTCTGCACCATCAGGAGGCACAGACCCCTCAAAATGGGAACGGGAGCAATCATGGGGTTAAAGTGAAAGCTGTGGAGGTGTTTTCAGGATGTGGGCTGCTGCTACAGAGGGCAGGAAAACGTGATGGGTGGACTGACTCTGAAGCTAAGCTGTCCTGCTGCCCCAAATTATGAGTCTCTCTGTGCCAGGGTACCCCTTTGGGTGCTGGAATGCTGTAGTTTTCCTCCTCTCTGCGAGTGAAAGAGAGGCATAAGGTTTGCAAGGCAGTCAGAAATCTCTGTTTCAGCAGTAGGACAGCTGTACGAAGATGTATAGTTATTATAGACATATATATAGCAAATAAACCCGACTGGAATCAGGACATCAAAAGACTGATGCTCTCTCCCAAGTATTCATCCTTTAAGTACTGTGTCTTTCTTTCTTTCTTGTTTTGTTGCCTGCCTATTAGTGTGCTAATCTCTTGGGGGAGATTACTGAACAAATAGCTGTTGGACAAAAATAATGACAGGAAAGGAAAGCACACACACACACAAAGAAAAAAAATCTAAGAAATGGAAGAGAGGCTAGTGATTGCAGAAGCAGAGATGTATGAAATAACACACCAGTTTCAGAGTGAAGGAGAGCAAAAATGCTAATTTCCCTATAGGCTAAAGAGAAAGAGAAATCAGCTTTGCACAGAGGGAGCTCAGCACCGCAGCAGAATCTGTCCATGTCTTCCCCAATGTGCAATCACATCCTATATGAGAGCAGCAGCTGCTGTTGTCCAATTCCCCTCTTCACTGTTCCTGAGAGGGTGATGGCTGCTGCCCCTGTGAATGCTTCAGGTTAAAGCAAAGACTTCTGAGCTAAAAGCCTGAGTGTGAGCTGGGACAGAACCACATCCTCCATGAGTCTGGTGTGGATGGGATGCAAGCAGCATGCCTCAACCTAGGGGTGGCTCCAGCTACACTCTGGACCTCCACCAGCCCCGAGCCCGGCATCCACAGCCCCCAGTCCTGGCCTCAGTGGAGGCGCAGCTCAATGTGAGGCAGAGCCTTAACTGATTTTCCAGCTAACTCGTTCAGAAAACAAATCTATTGTCCACATTACGTGCCACACAAATATTGTCGCTTCCTGGGAGAGGCTGTTTATCTATATTTGCCTAGGATTGCTTTTGAACCGGACATTGAACCCATTTCCATGCAATGATTAACACTAGTGGTGGAGCAAACAAAGGGAAGCAGCTTGCAGTGAGCTGGTTTAAAAAGAAAATAAAAAGAAACAACAACAACAAAAAAATTCCCTGTGGACTGAAAATGCTACAGTCAAGGGAAGGCATTCTGTAATCTGGGAACAGTCCTATATATAGCAATATGCCTGAGTGCCTCTGGGGAGCTGAAGCACTTATAAATCTCATGTATTAGATGGAGGCAGAGTACAGCACTCTCTCTGCTCATATGGAGGTGGCTGTTTCTAGTGGTTCTTGTGCATCTTGGAGTAATATCCCCGTACTCCAGGCTGATGCTTTAAGAGAATAAAGCCTTTTTGCTTTTGTTCTGGTCTCTTTGGCTCTTTCCTAATTTCTTTTCTGTTTTGTATACTGTTTGCTTAGTTTGGAGAGACTGAGAGCAGACTGTTAGCTTGATGACTAGACTTGCACAGTTTTTTTTGTCAGCTGATATTTGTAGAGGAAAAATAGCTTAGCAAGAAGGAAATCTGTTCGCAGATTTGGAGGAAATTTGGCAAGTTGTTTCAAGCAGGACATAAAAAGGAATAAATTCAATACATTTTTATTTTTTATTCTCTTAAAAAAAGTTTATCTGTGGGAATAACTTTTTTTCTTAAATGGGTGTGACATGGTTTTGTTATTGTATTTTATGAAAAGTATAGAAGATGACCCAACATAGATGCGTTAAAAAATAGAATATCTGAGGGGTTTTTTTAGTAGCAAAATAACAAATTAAATTTTGAGCTTCACCGAAACTTCTTTTTTTTTTTTTTATGCCCATTGGTGAAAAATATCCCAAACCTCCCAAGCAAGACTTGATTAAGTGTGTGCAGTTCTGATTTCTCCCTGGAGCTGCAGTCGCTGGCTTTCATCGCAACCTCTCTCACTAATGTGCCCTATGTCCTTGGCTAAGTCACCAAATCTCTCACTAGAGGTTTCTTTCTCCACACGTGTGTGTGCAGTGCCTTGCACAGAGGGGACTGGTTTTGGTAGTAACCTGAAGGTGTCACTACTACACAATGAATCCTGGTACCCACCATGTCCTGCTTTTTAGCAGCAGGATGGCTGCACTGCAGCTACAATGAATATGCAAAAAAAAAAAAAAAAAAGAAAAAAGAAAAAAGAAAAAAAATGCAATAGGTATCTCAAAGTACAGTTTTAGCACTTAAAAGACACCAATATATTGACCCACTTATGTCAATATTTATTCCTTAGCAGCTGCATTACTTGGGCTTATAAACCCCTAACTTCCATTAAAATCAGTGACAACCTCCCATTGACTTAAATGGTGCAGAATAGAGCCCTAAATCTTTAATGTAGTCATGTGCATTTCTCTGTTTTTTCTAGATAATGTAACCACTACAATATAAAAATACATCTATTATATGCACTTTGCTCAATTATCTGTAAATGTGACAGTAATCACCCGTTCAAATTATATGCTGTATATCAACAAGTTATTTCTATTTAGTGATAAAGAAAAAAAAGTTCATAAAAAGTTCTTTTCCAAGAATGCAAATGTACCTCTGTGTAGAAATTCCTAGCTAAGAGCTAAGATGGTCTATAAATATTAATTCTTCATAACATCTACCAAGACTGTCTCACACTAGAAATTTCACTCCGAAAGATTCAATCCCTGCGCAGTCACTGCATGCAAATTTTCCTCGGTGCCTTTACATCCTCTCATTAACAGCATCCACTGGGTTAAAATAAGGCTGGCACTCACACCAAGTGCTGTCACCGAGGATGGCAGGTCCTTTTCAACATCACTGCAGCCTGATCCCGCAGCTGGGATCAGGTTATGGACAGTTTTACTTCCCTCAATCTGCAGCTGCTCCTGAAGTGCTTTCCCCACTGCTGCCCCGCAGTGCCGCTCTCACCCAGCAGCAGGGAGGGCATCTTCTGGGCTCCTGTGGCTTCCACAGGCTTGGTGGGCAAAAGATGTCACACTGGTGCCTAAAAGTCCCTTCTGGCTACCCTCACAAGTCTCACCTTCACCAGTGGGTGACAAATCAAGAGATTGACCCTTGCAGCTGCCGAGGGTTAGGGCATCTCAAAGGGAAGAAATGGAGGGGGACACTTTCCCCATCCATATTTGCAGTGTTTCTCACACACTGCCAGCTCCCCTGTTTTGCCCACATCTGGAACCCCTGATTCCTTAAAGGCAGGGGTAAAGGGTGCAGAGGTGTCCACTCTGTGAAGATACATCAGCAAAGGAGACCCTTTCAGGCCAGGAATCAGCCCAGTACTGCTGTCAGAGCAAACAAAACCCAAGCACATACCTCCCTCCTGGCATTTCTCAAGTTGGGGTAAGGAAGAGATGGAAGGGCAAGAAGGGACCTGGCGGGAGACAACCCCAGATGGCTGTCACATTTGCGGGGTTTATGAGCCAAGACCAAAACCCCCTCACCTGCTGCCAAGCCCCTTCTCACCCCTGGGTCTTTGCCTGGGAACCCAAAGTGGCTGGGTAGCTGAGATGGCCGCCAGCCACATTGCTGAAAAACATCTCAGCACCAACTCACACTTGCCCTGTCTGCCAGTATCCATCTGCTGTCTCCTGTCTCCTGCCTGGCATCCCAGCACCTCGAAGCTGGGAGTTCTGTTTGTCCCCCATCTGTGCAGCACCCAGCAGCGGGGGTCTCAGCCCCAGCAGTGGTGACAAACTCTTGTCCAGAGTCAAGGCAACCCCAAGGTACAACCATGCCCTCTGCAGCAGAAGGGTGCATTTAGTGCAGAGAGGAGTCTGAACTGCCCTGCATCTCTTTCCTGTCTACAGACCATCATGTGGATTTTATTACATCCTAAGAGGAGACACAGACTCATCCCATGCGGCCCCCAAAATCTGTCTCACCAAACCCTCTAAGAAAAAAACACCCACACAGAAGTGGAGATGGCTCGGCCAGCAGTGGTGTTTTTAGGCTTGGTCTGCAGTCAGATTTGAAAGATGGGAATTACTATGCGTTAATCCTGCAGCCTTGTTGATGCAACGTCTAAATAGCTTATACGAATTAAACACTCACAGCCCTGGCTGCCCGAGCCTATTACTGCCTTTCAGCTAATGCCTCTAGAGAAGGTCCTAACCAGACACCAAGACAGAACATGAAATAAAACTTCAGACAGCCTGATCTTAAGCAAGGGTTTTTGGAGAGGGAGAATGAGGTACACAGATTGCATCTCAAGTGACCCTGATGCTCTTTTAACTGGCAGGTTTCCTGTCGTCCTGGCAGGTAAATGCACAGAAAAGCATAGCCACGGTGTAGTGACTCATGGTCCTCCAGAAAAGTCTCCCTGTGTGCTCCAAATCCTCTCTTCAGCCCTGCAGTATCAGAGCCAGCAGGCTTGTAGGAGATGAACTTAAATCAACGCCTTCAGCATAATTTTTTGGGTAGGCTTTAAACCTGTTCCGTGAATCAAAGGAGCTGCATCGGCATAAGGGCTCCCCCACCCCATTCCCCTATATCATTGCATCCAAACTAGCAGTCCATTAGGGCTGTGATCTTTTTGGAGAGTGTAACACATACACTCAGGTTGTGCAATGTCTTCTGGTCACAGTGACTTTGCAGTGGCTTTTGGAAGGTTTGGTCCTGGCCCCTCCTGTTGTTCTGTAGCTGCCTCTCCAATTATGTGAGTTTTAGTGTCTGGGGATGGGAGATGAAAATGGTTCCCCATCTGTCCTGGTTCTGAGAAACTCAAGCCTGATCCTTCCCTGAGTAACACTGCCCTGCCAGCCTATTCCAGGCAATAGGGAATTATTTGTGGGGAGTAAAGGTGGAAGAGGAGAATGTCAGACAGCCCCTCCTGGAAAGATTTATAAATGCATCATAACCGACTTCACAGGCTTAGTGCCTTGGAGAGTAATTGAAAGAGATGTTCCATATTGATCTTTTCAGAAAGTTCAGTTTGTCTAATCCATCCCCTCCCTAGAGCCAAGTGAAAAATGCTTGAACGTGTAGTGCTGGGGTTGGATTCTGCTCTCTGTCACCTGGGTGTAAACCTAGGGAGGAAACTCTGAAGACCATAGAAGCTTCTGTGGTGTAAAGAAGAGCAGAAGCCAACCTCAAGCACAGAAGAAATATACTGGTGTGTGTCTGTAGCTGGGTTTGTTTTGAGGAAAACAATTTTTGCCACTTCAGGTTTCCAGTTATTTGATGGGGTGGACATAGTGTATCCATGTTGTGATGTGAATGCTGGGAATTTAATGCACAAAATATGGAGAGAAAAGATGATTTTGTGATTAAGAAATCAGACTGTAACTTGTATAATCTGTGTTTAATTCCCAGCCCAGCTGTAGTTTGCTGCTCTGCCCTTGGATAAGTTATTTATGCTCGGATCCATAAAGCTATTTAGGCATCTAACACCCATTGATTTCAATGGGAGTTGGGCTCTAAGTGCCTTTAAGGATCTGAGTCTTAATCTCAGTGCAGCTCTGGGTTAGGAACCCAACATGTTTGATCACGATCTGGTACTTCTGTTCTCCTACTGGATGTATGCTTGTTTGTGTCCATTTGGAATATGGCAGGTCTGTGAGTGCCTGTACAGCACCCAGCACAGTGCATTCTTGATCTCAGCTGTTGCTGAAAAAATATAATGCAAATATGATCACAACTGCCAAAAAAGCCCCCAACCCAAATGCCCAACATACACTGAGGATTAAACTGAAAGAAAAAAAAAAGCTAAGGACCTTATTATTCTAGTCTATTTGTTAATGCTCTCTTGTGCTTTAAAAATTATCAGCAAACATGTATTTTGCTGCGCATTGATCTCCTGTGGCCTTTTCAATTATTCAGTTCTTCTAGTGACCCTTCCTCAAAACATCTCAATTTTACAAGCATGAACTAGGCTTTGTATCCTGCCCTCCCAGACATGGGATTGTTACCTTGCTTACTTTGCAGTGCAGGAAACTGAGTCACAGAACTTTGCCCCAGACAAAGGATACATAAATAAGCACTTATGTCTTGAAACAACAAAACATCCCCAATAAATGCTGCCCTGGAACAGACACACATTCCCCTTGTTCTGGTCAGATTTATAAATATTCCAATTTTAAACATGTCTCCTGGCATGAGAGCCACTCATCTGGCTACTAAACTACTCCTTTATGACACCTCTGTCTGCACTTCACCAGGTTTGCTGTTTCCCTAATTGCAGCACTCAGCACCCTAAAGCTGTCCCTCTCCCTCAGTAAGAGCAGGCAGTGTGTGGTCCTTCACGCCAATAGGAGCACAGAATGGAACAACCACAGAGAACACAGTGTTTTCTGGGTTTGCAAAATGTGCAAATAAAAAACCGTTTAATCCTTGTGGCAGATAGACGATGGGGCATGTGGCAGTGTTTGCACAGCACGAGGGCTGCAGGTGTGTCCTTTGGTGGTAGCCACCAGGGACAGATGGGGCAGGAGAGTTTTCTCTGTTCTCACTCCCTTGGGTTGCTCCGCCCTGTGCAGGACATGTGGGGAAATTCCCAGCCTGCAGGTGAAGGTTGGGGTTTGCTGGGACTCTGTCACAGCTGTTTCTTACTGCACTTGAACACATTTCCAGGAAGTGTAAGACGTGTCCGTGGACAAACACTGGAATCTTCCTGTCTAGGGCACATCTTCCTCAGAAACAGTGACTATCCTTGATATACCTCCACTTTTTTGAAGAGCAAATTCCTAAATTGTGGCAGTTCTCTCCTGCTTTTTGGATTTCAATATCTCCAAGGGGCAGATCCTCTCTGAGGAGGCAAACCATGCTGTCTGGGGAGCACTGGGGATGAGCAGGGAGCCAGAGACATCCAGTGCTTCCTGACTGTAATGTTCATATCCTCGTAAAAGAGTGAGAGGGATTTGAAGGAACTGCTATGGTCTTATTCTGAAACAACCTTTCGGTACAAAGAGATGGATTCATTTAAATTAAAAGGAGCCTTGGAATGCCTAGTGGTGTTGCAATACAGCTAAGGCTTGCTTAACCAGGATGATGTGGGGAGAATCTCGCCAGGAGGAAGCCATTATCCTTATCATATCCAGGAAAATGGGAGCAGTTCCACCTGGCGTTTCATTCATGTGAGTGTTGCTGGTGGGTTTAAAGCTCTTTTGGTTTTCTCATGTGTCTAGGGAAAAAGCAACAGCCAATGTCTGAGATCTCCAAATAAATTAAAGGACTTTTTTTCCTCTGCTTGGTTACCCTCTCTGTCACATCCTTTTGCTCTCACTCTTTCCTTTCTCCCCTACGAAAAATAATCAGTGCAAAACAAATGAGTGAAAAGCCAGCATCTTACCAAATCATCTTTGTGCAAAGGTTTAATTTCCTGTCCTGCTGTGTTTTTGTGTGTATGTGTTTTTCTTTTCCTCAAAGGAAGGAAGGAAATAAGAAAAAAAGGAACAGTAACAAAAAATAGAGAGGATCAAGAACCTGACAGATAATAAAGAAAAAAGATATTTAGGAAAAGAGTGGTCTGAGTACATTTTTCTTGCACCAAAATCATCAGCCACCTCTATAAGGATCTGGAGAGAAGGGTAAAAACATGTGGTGTCTATCTGAGGATTGCAGTTTGGCATCCCTACACCCTCCTTTCCAGCTCAGAGGGTTTTAGTTGGAAGCACTAGGTGCCACATGAGACAAGCTACGGGAGTGCACAAGGGGCTTGCAATAGATGACCACTGGCAGTGGGGATTTTTTTTGGTCTCAGATTGTTGTGGAGGCAGGTAGGGCTGGATGGCACCCCCGACCAGGCAGTGTGAGAGTTGGAGTGTCACTAGTCCTCCTGGAGAGAAAGCTGGGATGATCTCTGGCAGGATGAGAGCACTGGGGGAGTGTGTGCAGCAGAACAGAGAGGAAGGAACCACAAAGTGGCAGCATTGTATCTGGCGTGTGGAAGACACAGCCGGAGTCAAGCGAGCCTGACCTTGGTCCTGCCTGCATCAAACTCGACCTGACTTATTAGGAGAGGGTCAGTACCAAAGGCAACACATGAGGAGTAAAATTTGTTCTCAGGTACTGGTGCCTCAAAACTGCCCCTCTCTGGAGAAGAGGGGAAAAAAACGGAAAAAAACCCCAACACTTAAAACAAAAAAAAATGGGGTGGCTTGATTATTATGCACCAATACAAGCTGGATTCCCTTAAGCAAGAATCTGGCAAAATATTCCTGTTAAGATATATCTGTTTATGCAGTATGTGCAAGCCCAACAAGGTCTGATCCCTGATACTTCAAGTGACTGTCAATTGTTAACCTTTTGGAATATCTCAAAGTTCTTTACAGGGAAATTTTATTTATCCAGTTTTGTAAAGCAAGAATCAGAAATTCAATGCCAACAAGTTAAGTATCTTGAAATTTTTAAATCAATCTCGAATTTAGTGTCCAGCTTGAAACACCAATTGTGCTAGGGACCCCCCTTCCCCAAAGCATGTACATAACAAGCACACAAAACAAGTAGGCACTAAAACCAGTGACAGACAGTTTTAATTTTTCTCTAGAAATTACTTGCTCAGCGTCTACGGAGTAAACCAACAGCTGAGCTAGGAAAAAAAAAAACAAAACAACTATGTCTCCTAACACTCAGCACTCAACAACACTGTGTGTTAAAAGTCCAGAAAGGGCTATGAAACCCAGGCTGTGCCTTTGGAAGGACCTGGGTGAGGTGGGTAGCTTTTCTGGGTCCACTCCAGCAGCTCACCTGGAACGGAGGGGAAATGAGCCACCAAAACAGCTCATGAGGTTCATTTAGTCTGCAGCTCCTCAGAAGGACTCCAGTGCCTCTCTTTCTCCACCCCTTAGAGAGAGAACGTGTCCCATCGGGGCGGAGTGGGGGGAAGGAAAATGCGTTTGGGTTGTATAATTTGAGAACGAAGCTGACATAAAAATAAGGGCTTCATCATTTGGGCTTGGCGAGGGAGGGGAAGAGGGAAGATTTGGAGGAGGGGTAAGGAAATAACAACTTGCTGTCTCCTGAAGTATTGTTTAATGCTTTACTTAAAAACGCTGACAGCTTCTGCACAGCTGTATCCACGATAGAAGCAGCTTGCTGGCACATTGATAAAGTATTAAGATGAGCAGAGATCTGGGCACGATACAAAGATGAGAGCTCCTCACAGCTGAATTAAGGCGACGCACACAAAGTAACCGTTACCTGGCAAAGGATTGTTTGTGATGCCGTCATCTTTTGTTTTGATTCCAGATCAAAGGGAGGAGGATAGGTGGTTTAGGGCTGGCACTCTGAGCTGCATGGCTAACTTATCTGTGCCATTAAAGCAGGCATCACATTGCCTGCTTGTAAGCAGAGAAGGATCTGAAACACATGAAGGAAGGATGGGAGACAAGGGGGAAGAGCTACACCAGCCCCGTACTGGGAAGACGTGATGTCTGGAGTCCTGCAGAAGAGTGTTTAAATACCTGTCTTTCTTTTTTAAAGAACCTTGTCTGCAAAGTCCTCCTGTTGTTCTCAGTCTGGATAGTCTCACTCCAAATCCAGGTCTAAGGTTGCCTCTGCTCTAAGGCAGCCCTGGTTCCTGTGTTGGGACACCCTCTGGATCTGCAGAGCCAGTGTAACAACAACTGGTCACAGAAAATATTGTCCCAGTAGAATGGCCACGGCCAGATTGGTTTAACAATGTCTAATGCCAGCTTGCTTTTACTTTCCTTTCACATTTTCTATATTTGTGTGTATGTCTGTGTACTTATATGGGAGTGTGACCATTTCTATATAGGCACTACAACATCTCTAACACAGAAGTTTTGCCATCCTGATCATGCTGCTGCAGTTAAAACAGTGCAGTTTTCTCCTTCCACGGACCTACAATCCTGTAAGATGGCAAGCCCTGTCAGCTCCTGCTGGCTTCGAGGGAACCTCAAAGCTTCTGTTCTGAGGGTCTCAGCAATTCTCTCTGCGCCCCAAAGGAGAACTGGGCCCCAGGTTAATAAAAAGTAGGGCAGCCTTATCCTATCAGCTGCCTGGGAGGGTGCCTGGCATTTTGAGGATGAGCGACAGAGAAAATTCAAGTTGCCAAGGCAATGGGAAACCTCAACATAGTGAAGACAGACGTAAAAAATACATGCTGCATCCACACAGCTCCTCTGAGACAAACGCACTGCATGCCCTGCCTTGGCTTCCCATAGGAGAAAGTTTCCTTTAAACCTGTTCTCTCTAAAGTGTGAGTGGGTATCTGGTTTGTGTTGCATCAAAGTCAAATAGATTGGCTTTTCTGCTGCCTCTGCTGGAGCTTCTGTGGAAATGAGTTGGACGGTGTGAGATCGCAGTTCAGCCCATGCACACTTGGAAGGGAGAAAGAAAACTCGGACTCTTTCCCTTCTTTATTTGTCCCAGCAGACTGGGCCAAATCTCAGTCTCATTTATACCACAGTAATCCTGGAAGAAATTCACAAGAGTCAGTTCCTCTAGATTTACACAGATATAACCAAAAGGAAAATTCATTGCCATGTCTTCATCAATGGTTCATAAGCAAGGAAAATACTAAGGCCTCCTTTATCTTGACAGCACAAGATGGCTCAATAAATGTAAAGCACGTGTTACATAACAGTAGAATAATCTATGGTATTGAGGGCTCACAGATTCTGAAAGTCTTTTCCACTTGCAGTGGAGGGGGGGCAGGAATTAAATAGGGAGAAAAATATATATTGAATAAAGTGCTTGTTGCAGAATATTTTTTTTAAATACAGAACTGTGAAACCTAAAGTAGGGCAATACCCTCCCTTTCAACAATACTTTGACTTCCTACAGTCAGCAGATGCAATATGCATAGGATTCAGAAAGATCCCATTAAAATTCATTAAACTGTGTTTCCAGCTATTTAGTAAATTTTGAAGAAAAGAAGCCTATTGCCTCTTCTGCTCCATACGATGGCCTCTTTGAATGCAATTAACCCTTCATTCATGGGTCCTTCTATCCAACTAATCTCCCACCCCGTGCCTTCCGATGCATTTTTAATACCACAGCTAATACTGCCACCTAAAATCCTCCAGCAGACACCATGCAATAGAGTTCTTAGCGCAGGCAAGGAACTGTAAATCTCCATAAACAGTGCTTGAATGAACAGCAAATTCAGATAAGTGATGTGTTCTTTTTCATGGCTTCCAGTTCTAAATGGGGAGATGCTCTTCATCCTTCAAGGTAGACTTTTATCCAGCAATTATCGTGGTTTCATACCTGCCCAAGGGATTTTAGCCATTTGGTTTGGGGAAGTTGGGTAAGAAAGGGTGTAAAAAGATGCAAGGGAGCATAAATAAATAGTGAAACAATAAAGAAAGACTTAGTGGTACATATGCAAATAAACATTTAAAATTTTAAAAAAGAAAAATAAGAAAAGAATAAAGGATGAAGATCCAGAAAAATCAGAAAACGTTATATGAAGTGTCAGATCTATCTGTCTGGAGTGTAAAACTCTGTTTTCTTTATTAGATTGCTGACAGAGACTCAGGACCCAATCTGGTCTCATCCTGAGTTCGATAAACTGTGACCAATTTCAGATTGGAACTCCTATTTACGGAGGTGCTAAGTGGAGAGGGGGATTATATCATGCAAAACAGAAGCAACCAAAAATATTCCTATTCCCCCCATCCTCTTTTTCCATCTCATAAATGAGCTGGTTTGTCAAAACAGGGAGGGGAACTGGAGGGGCCAGGGAAAAAGACTTGCTATAAAAAAGAAAACAGAATATGAGGACTGAAAATATTCTTTCTGTTTGCTTGAAGCAAATCCCATTCCCAAGCCAAATCAAATCAGAATCTATCCATGAAGAAAGAATTCAGAAAGGAAATATTTTGAAATATAGAGGTCGTCTCAGCCTGATCCACCCTGCAAGGTGTTCAAGGTACACAGTGCTTCTTTCATTATTTCCCTGTTCTGTCACAGCTATGAAGGAGTGTTATTTCTGAGTCACAGAATTATGCTTTTCACTTGGCTTCTGTAACACCCCTACGCTTAATTATTTCATCTGAACTACAGATTTCCACAGATCCAGCAAAGCATTTAAGCACCTGCTCAACTTTAAGAACCTATTGCGTTCTGGGAGGCTTTCCACAATATGAATTAAGCGCACACTTTGCTGGATGGACAGCTCTATACCATAACTACATTACATCTGGAAGAGAGCCATACTCTTTCCCAAAGGGTTCGCTGCTCTCCACTATATCAGTCTAAAATTTTTCCATAAGTGTATGTGCCTTTTTTAATTGAAGATTTTGTCATATCTAATCGAACCCTCGCATGGTGCTTGCGAGGAGTCTTGGACAGCTTGGAAAGGATTGATCCTGGCACTTCAGAATGGGATAGAAGCATTACAGTTTGTGTATTGGATGTGAGTATCACCCTAAGCCACTGGGAAGCCAATCTGAAATCTGCCTGCTTAACAGAGAGGCACTGCTACTGCCTTGCTCTGCCAAATCAGGGTATTTTAAAGAGATAGCAGAGTGATTCTGTTTAAAATTCTCAATGCATCTATACAGAGGTTGAGAATTTCAAAGTACGGCACAAGTCTTACTTTATGGAGAGGTATTATTCTCATTGTTTTTCCAGAGCTGGAAAAGGAGGAGAAAAAAATGTATAGGAGCTCAACTCTGCAAAATTTGCGGACCTGAGTGGCAGGCTAAGAGCTACACAGCAAGCTGTGGAAAAATATCAGCAATCAAAAGCCAAAAATCTGGTCTCCAAGCTTCCTGTTCAAAGACATGCAATGTACTATTCTCCTACCCAAGAAAGAGTGGCAAGCATTCACTAAAAGTTTAGAGGCTAAATGTCTATACAGGGGGGTACGCTAGCTACCTCACACTCCACTGGGACTGGGCATGTTGCCTGTAATGCCATGGAAATGTTTGTACTATTAACAGCAAAGTTCAGTTGCTGCAAGAAGATGTGTATGGATTCATCCACTTTAATTTTTTCCATGATTTAAGCATTAGGCACCAGGAAATTAATCTGGGCAATAGTCAAGACAATCTGCAGAGAGCTGGGTCCTGTGTTGCTAAAACAAGCTGGCTGAAATGAAAAAGTGCAGCTATGACTCTCTCGCTGATACCAACACACAAACACACGCACGCAGACAAAAACCGGCCCTTATTCTTATTATTTATGGACACAGATGAAAAGCCAAAGGGGGGCAAGGTAATGCACACAGATGCTGATTAGCTGGAGATTATATTGATGATGTCATAAAAATTCACTTTGTCTCTTAAGCTGCACCAGGACAATCAAAGAGAGATTAGATAAAAATCAGAGAGAATGAATAATAGAAGGGAGAAGTAACATTGTAAACCATAACTCCCTGCAAAATGTTCTACTTTTGACTGTCCTCAGTTACAATAAATAAGAGCTGGAGGGTGTAAATACAGCCCAAATGCACAGAAGAAGGAGGCAGATGTGGTTTTGTAAGTGTATTATTTATCAATGAGCAGCCAGATATCCACATTTACCTGAACGGGTTTGCAAATACACACACACACATATCTACAAGCACACACTTTTCTAACCCTGTTGAAGAGATTATGGCAGGGGGTGCAGGAGAGAAAACATGTTTGGAGAGGGACAGATGGACAGAGAAATGGACAGGGCGAACAGTTAAGAGCATATAGGAAATTATCTGAGTGAGAAAGAGATGAACTTGTTGCGAAAAATCAACTCTGTCTCTACTTGGCAGGGTAAGGGACACGCATTTGGAGAGCCACATGCACACCTATTTATCCAGACATGCACCCATGTGGATCCCTGTCTGAGAAAAAGAATCCCTCCGTCCACAGAAGGTCTCCATCAGAGAAAGACGAGACAAAACTTTCCTCTCTTAAAGTGCTTGCTAGAAAAGGAACAGAACTCCTGCATGTCTTACGTTGGTTTAAGTTTACTGACCATGTTTAATATTTGATTAAACCTTTGGCGTAGCTGACTATCCTGATCTGAATAGATGATCCAATGCTTTCCCTGGTAGTAAAGCCAAGCATAAGTAATAGCTGTCCTCTGACTACTGCTGCCTTATGCATACGAGTCAGATTTTGCTGTGTCTGAAAACCTGCTATCTGCTTCTGGATTCTTTTCTGCTGCTCAGTATTTTCAGCAACACTTTATGAAATCAAACAAACAAACAAACAGAAAAAAAAAAGACCCACCAAAATACTTCTCCCAGTCATGGAGGGGGCTGCAATTTATTCATAGCTGCGGAAAAAAATACTTTCCTTCCAAAGTCCTCCCTGTCTTAAGCATTTTACCTGTTGTCCTTGCTGTACTTTTTGCCTGTGGTTTGCATTATTACTTGCTAAATACATTAGAAAATGCTCATCAGCTTGCTTGGCAGCTTGGGGATGTTTGTGTGGTTGCCCACACACACACGCACACACACATACACGCAGAAATTTTTTAAATAAATCACAGTCACAGGGGTGAGGAGAGGGCATGTGGTGCTTTGGAAGGGAGGAGAACAGCAAAAAAGGAAGGACATGTCCACAATCAGAAAACGGGGGCTGTCAGACTTTCTCTGCACCTCTCAGTGCCTGTGAGATGGCCACCGCTGCTGATCACAGAAAGTGAGAGACAGGGACACCAGCCCGGGGTGCTTTTCCCCTTGTCCACCTAGGTGAGGAAAAGTCTAATTCCTCAAGACAGACAAAAAACTGGCCTAAATTACCAACCTACATGCTTTACACCTCAAATGAGACAAGCCTTGCTGGGAGAGGTAATATCTTTTATTAGACTGAGTGATACAATTGGAAAAAAATAGACAAGCTTTCAAGCACACAAGGAAGTCTGTCTTTTTTTTTCTTTCCCAGCTATATCAGCTGGACTAATAAAAGATATTACCTCTCCTTACAAATTTGGTCTCATTTATAACCTTAGACCATCACTGCTAAAGCTACAGCATGACTTCTGACTTAAATATACACAAAGCTCTTTGCAAAGCTGGATATCATAAATTCCTCTTTACACATAGCAAACTAAGAAAGAACAAGGTCTAGGAACGGGATCAGGTAAAATATGGAAGGTTAGTAAGAGGACTGGGATAGAAGTAGGCTCCTAATCCCTTCCTACCTACCTCTGAATGAAGAAGACTGATGCAACACCATATCAAATGCTTATTTTGCCTTCTCACATTAATTTTGGATTGCTAGAGAGAGGTTCTGGAAGTGAAGTTCTGGTTTCTGAAGTTATGTTTCAAAAAAGCAAGAAAAAATATTTTTTGCAAGAAGCTGAAGTGTAGTCCCAGAATGTACTGCCAGGGATCGTTAAGAACAATTTTTAGAATTCAAAGGAAAACATATGCAGGATCTTTGTTCAGGTGTGAGAAACCGGCTACTTATTTAATGAAACAAGCAAAGTTAAAAAATAAAAAGGTGCAATTGTCTTGGTGAAATTAAATGCTTACCGAACTATTTTTTTTTAATCTTTAAAGAGGACATTGATCTTTGAACCCCAAAAGGGAAAAAAACCAAAAACCAAAACAAAAACGTTTTTCTGTCTACTCTCTCAGTAGTTTACGTACAGAAATGTGTCTGTTTGTGTATCTGTGTATTTAATGTGGGTCTTTCAGCCACTACCCACAGCAATTTTGCTTTCTGAAAATATGGACAGCATTGCTTCCATTTCCCAAAACCTGCTAGGGAAGGAGTTGAGAAAAGAGAGGAGAGATAGCTAGCATGGTCGGAGAGAACCCAGGTGGTCACTCGCGACATGAACCGGTGAAGTGTTTTCTGCAAGGGACGGTGCGAGGGCAGGACATCAGTGCAGAGCTGAACCAAGGGAAGAGGACTGTGAGCAGCAATAGTGAGAGCTGGGGGAAATGATCTGTGGCTTGGCTATGGAAAATAAATGGCTCATGAGCACAGTAAGCTGACAAGTGGGAATGGGCAGCGAGCCTGGAGCGGCACCTGGAGAAGGGACCTGATCTTTGAGGGGATCTAAGCCTGTGGTCCACACACCCACACCTGTACTTGCAACCAGGCAAGGAAGGCTGGGAAGACAGGATAAAGAGCTGGTCTTGGATGCAAGCCCAGTGAGTGAAAGCCTGGATGCTGCACTTGAACAGCAAAGGCCGGGGCCAAGGAGAGAGGCCCAAGCTGGGGGAGTGAGATGCTCGCCCGGCAGTCGGACCTGTATCTTTTGTCACAGTAGGGTCATCCGGTTTGCCGGTGGCTCAGCTATATCTTTTTGAATTAAGAAGCTGCTGCCAGAAGTCCTGTCCCTGGATCAGTGCAGAGGGAAAGACAGGGGAATGACACACCTATTGTGCAACTCCTTTTATGAATAAACTCGTGAAATCTAATTCTACCAGCACCTCTCTGGCCTTTTTCAATGAGCCGGTCAGTAACAAATGACCATTTAGCAGCACAAAGCAGCTGTTATAAGGGAGAACAGATTGAGGCTAATACAATACACGTTCCCCTCCAAACAAGAACCCAACATTCTTTCTTCTTTTTTTTTCTTTTTTTCCCCCATCTGCAAACACTGTCAGTAAAGCTGAGTAAATATATAAATAATTAAACAAACAAATACTTTCTCTGCTGCCCCCAGGCCTTTGAAACTGAGACTTAGTTGGATTTCAGGCAATCAAACAGCATCGTGTTCACACACTCACACTGCACGCAGGCTTCCTCTCCACCTTTGACAGAATATCATTGACTTGAGTGCACTGTGATGATTTCAAATAGACTAGGGGTTAGATAATCGACTCTACACACACACGCATAACTACATGCACACTCCAGCTCCTTCATTTATTTCATAAAACATATGAGCACAGATGGGATGGAAACACCAAAAAAGACCCCAAACAAACAAACAAAAGAAATCCCATGTACATAGCTACTGATGAACAAACTAAAACTACAACTGAAATAATTTAAAAAAGAAACACAAGGAACCTGATTAATTTGTTTGTCAGATCTTTGCTGTAGGTCATCACCTGAAACCCTCCTCTTTGTTGAAAATATTACTAAATTAGTGTTTTTTGTGGCTGAATACCTAAGGACACTGGGATGTTGTTTATTCCCCACCACCTACACCTTGGGTAGCAACAGTGAAAACTCTCTTCTGGACTACCTTGCTCTGCCAAAGTCAGGGATATTCGCATCCCTGCTTAAGGATTCACACAGTGTCTGTCTGTTGTTTGTGAGGCTGGGTCAGAGTCTAACTATTGACTTCAGAGAGTGTTGGGTCGGTGCTCGGCAAATGGGGGACGACTGCCAATTCCATCGGCCTGCACTGAGGGCAGGAGTACACTTGTCTGGAGGGAACTTGCTCTTTTTACTGACCCGGTGAAGGCAGATACCTTCAGCTTGATCCAAACTCTGTTGCAAACAATAGGTTTGGATCAGGCCCTCAAAGAAGAAAGGTGGGATGCAGCCCTTCATCAAATCCTTGCTTTGCAGCTCTCTCAGTTGCCATAACAATGAAGAGTATGTATGTGATTCACTAAAAGAAGGGGAAAAAAAAAGTATAAATCAAGATCCTGAATCAGTGAATGATGACATTCCTGTAGACAGAGAAATTACAAAAGCTGAATCCTGCTCACACAAAGAAAACTGGCAAAATTGCTGTTGACCCTTTCTTAGCAAAGCAGGGACAAATATGCATTTACAAGTGAAATGAGCAAAGCTAATTTTCCATGCCCCCAGTGAGTGTTTCTTGAAAGCATGTTTTCTGGATCTACGCTGAAAGGGGCTCTGATGTAATACATTTACCACCAGAGATGCACCAAAACCTTTACACAGAAAAAAGTCAAATTTATGCCATTACCTTCTCCCTCATAAAAAAAAAAAAAAAAAAAAAAAAAAAAATCTTGCTGGCCTAATATTGCAGTTGGGGAAATGAAAGATCAATAGCTCACTAGAGCCAATGGGAATATTTTCCATTGATTCAACAGGTTTCAGTTCAGGCCTGAAGGCACCAAGCTTAAGTGACTCCATCAGAGAGTGTTGGTGAGTAATTATCCACGCTGTGATTAGAACCTAGGCGTCCTCACTGCCCGCCCTCACCCACCAGATAATGCCCTTCCTTTGAATGAAGCTGCAGGCACAGGCAGCAATTTAAAAGGAGCAGCTCTGAGGTGTATTAGCCATTACAAATATTCAGAAGGAATGACAATGCTTGTGTTCCTTGTTTTTTTATTTGTTTGTTTAATCCCCTGTTAACTTTTCAAATCCCTAGCAGAATGTAGAAACTAGCACCACTCTGGCATCCTTGTTTCCTGCAAGATCTTTAGGTACCTTTTCTGCCAGTGTTCCTATGGGTTGACTCCCTTCTTTTTTTCCCCTTCTCTGTTAGTTACTAAACTTGGAGTTAAATAATTTCTAAGATAGTCTTTTTTAGGTATCAAAATTGGCTGTATCCCTTCTTGCAAATAAACATGAGGCAACGGTATGCTTTTAAAGAGTTTGCCAAAGGATTTTTGTTGGTTGTCTTGCCCATTCCTCATTTCCACTCCTACTTTTCTCATTTATTGCCAGTATCTTGAATGAGATTTCTTTTTCTAAAAAGAAAAAAAAAATCCATATAAATAATAATAAAAAGAAGATAGGAAGAAGGAAAGCAATGTAGAAAAGTAACCAAGCTCCCTCTGAATGCACAAAACAGAACAAATACCACAGAATAGCATAATTGAATAACAATATATCTTTATAAAAGAGGGTGAAAAATTGCATCCTCATCCATGTATTATTGAAGATGGAATACGATCAAATAAATCGCATTTAAAAGCAATTAAATGCTCACAAAAGAAAAACACTTGCCCCATAAACTGAAAAAGAAAAAAAAAAAAGGTGTAATGAAATGCAAGCCTTCTTGAAAGTACCATATGGACACTGGAACGAGAACGGTCAAAGCTGAATGGTAGAGCAGAAGGAGCGAACTAGCTTACCTAGATAAGGGAGCCTAGTATTGCAGAGGGAGTAGTTAGGGAATTCGGATGGAGCCAGGTCTGTGTGTCTGGGCTTGGGTGAGTAACAACCTTAAGTCAGTCGCATCGCGCGTGATCGGCCGCTCCTGCTTCAACCAGCGGCATCTTGCAGAGCTGCCCGTAACTTCGGGCCCAATCCAAACACTGCTGCAGGCAAGGCTGAGCTTTTCCTGGGCTTCAGCAGGCTTTGGGGCAGGTGTGTGTCTGCTCTGCAAAGTCCTTTCTTATCAATTATAGATTTTACACAGTGTTGAACGTACGTTATTTCCGCCATGTTTTTCCCCCCATCCCTTAAACGCTGATAAAGGTGTGGGAGGGAAAAAAATGAAACATTTTCATTGCAATTCTGTGCTGAAAAAGAGCTCTCTAGGATTAATCCTATTTTGACGGGTGCTGAAGTTGCTGACCAAAATGCTCCTCGCTGCGACAAGTTTCTCAGGTCCCTGGCTTTTGTGCACCTGTCGGGCCAAGACCTGATCCTAGAGAAAAGCAAATCTGATTTCCGTCTGTGTTTAGTGAAATAATGAGCAGGAAACAGAGCCCAGGTGAGAAAACTGAATTTTCTCTAGATTAACTTCCAGAGAAGTACAAACCAATTCAATCTGTTCGGCAAAGGTATCTCACTTTCCCCCTGCTTCCTTCATGCACCATTTCAAAGAAGTGCGTCTTACCCTTATTATATTATTAGAATCAATCAATCAATATTATTAATATTACATGTGGGCAATTCTGTAAATTCTTCCTAGTTCTCCTCCCCGCCTGTTAACAGCAGGTACATTATACAGTCTCTGGTTAGATTGGTCAAGTAGGCTATCGATAGTCTTAATAAGCAATACCTGTATTGTGACCTTTGCTCACAGAACTGAATCTCTCATATAGGGCTGTCAGATTCTTTAAAGAAGTATTGATAAGTTCATTACTGTATTGCTACATATAATTTTAGGTGTGATTTTCACTCACCCTGAAGCATCTAGTAACCTAATACTTTTTTTTTCCTCCTAAAGCATTGGCCCTTCTACAATTGATCAAATAGTGAATTAAAGCATTATAGAGAGGAAACATAATCAGGGGATTTCTACAAGTACGCTGTGATATATCTTTTGATCTTCTGACAACCTTCATCCCTCTCAATCCTAGGAAGGAAGCACTGTTTTATAGGGATATTATTAGGCTGATGCTGCTTTATACATCTACCTGCAAGAAGCTACTGAGTCCGACAAAGATATTTGTGTGCGTTTGCAGTGAGTGATGCATATTATGTGATGCGAATCTATCCTTAGGGACTGGGAAGGAGAGGAACTATGCGCAAATGTAAGTCTGCCCTTTCGATACGTGCATGCATACACAGTCCCTGTGTAATATATACACAGGCATTTGAATTAGAAACAGGCCAAATATGCAGTCAGATCTCATCAGGCCAACCCTGTCTGCAAAGCTCCGTTTTTATTCTGTTTGAAGAGGCTTCATGTCCAGAGTTATCTGCCCTGGTGCACTGAGAAGGCAGCCTGGTAACCTCTAAAATATTTTGGAGCTCAGACACAATGTACAAATAAAGCAGAGATGAATTAATTAAGTGTGACTGTATCATTAAAATAGTATAATGAGTAAATGGTTACATATAATATTAAACTCTCCATATAACTGCAGGAATACCCTCTTAAGTCACTGCCACTTTCATATAAGAGTATGTTCTCTGTACTGTCTTTCAGAAAGGAATTATTTAAAAACCTATATTATCCTGTTTGTATTGAATACGCTTTCATTAGCATGCCCATAAAATAAATAGTTGCATGTGTGTGATGCAGAAACGTCAGGCACACTTCTATCTCACTGCTTACGCAGTTTTCCCATAAAAGTTCATTTTCAGCTACACTTTTTGTGTATGGGCTTTTTCAGGTTTTTATATTCTTTTTATGTTTTCTGGATTTAAACAAGGAAATTAAACATCTTAGCCACGTAAAGGGGTAAGAATAGTCTGCACTGCAAACTGTGTCTGCACTACACTTTGGTCTACCAAACCATAAACAACTTTCCATTTGCAAAATACTTCGAGAGACCTTACAGTGAAGGTCCCCACCACCACAACCATATATCCCTGGAGGCATTAAAATTGCCAACGAAGTCATCTATTAAAAAGTTAATGTTAAACAATGACTTTACGTGTTCAACAAAGGAGGAAGAAATAAACAGATAAGGATGAGGTAGATCGAAATCTGCATGCCTCATTGGCTGAACTGTCGGATATTTCTAATGCATCTGAAGGGTTTGTTACTAAGAACCTGTTAAGTATCTTTAAACCTTTGATCTGTAGCCAGTCTTAACAAAGGTGACAATTAATTACAGGAGAGTGCATTGCAATAAAGTTACATTGTGGTCAGTTTATATACACTGTCCAAAGCTGGTTCACAGAAGTCACTGTCAATTAAAGTCTTCTTGGAGTCCAGTTCATTATCAATTTTTCCCCCTTGCCTTGATCAATATTTTTGGCTGCTTCTGCTTGACAAACTTAACACAATGTCTATATCTATATGTCTTGCCATTCATTTACATGGAATAGATGGCCGTATATGATTTATTTTTAGCTACTACGTATGGTCAGGCACTTTATTTGAGAGGTTTAGAGCTCTCATCCATCTTTATTTTAAGGAGCGACAATAATAAGCCCGCTCTTCCTTCAAGGGGATGTCAGTTGGATATAATGAATGCACATTAAAAGCTGCATTCACCTGTAGGTGCATTCAGGCTGTGGCTCACAGTGACAAAAGCAAACAAATGCAATCTCTGTGGTGACATCCTGACTCCAGACCACACCAAGAGATGCAGTGCAGAAAAAGTGACTCAGTAGATCCTGAAATCCCCAAAATGCGAGGATGGCTCGCTGGGAGGTAGGGGGAAAGAGAGACCCTTGCTAATATATACCCCAGCTCAGTAAATGGAGCAATGGTGGAAAAAAACCATAACTTTTACTCACCACGGTTTATATTTTTCTCTTTTTCTGCAGCAGATTTTAATGCATAAGGGTCAGTTCACCATGACAAACCCCGGCAACAGTCATACAAGTGTCGATGTAGCATTTAAATGAGTGAGAAATGTGGCAGAGATCAGGCTTTTGTCAGTTCCTTAGCTTTGTTTTTGTTTTAGTTTCACTTACAGAAGTAAAGCTAAGTTAAGGGACAAGCCAGCAAGCACAGAAATTAGTAGCATTAGCTGCAAGTGTTGAGGTTTGTTATGTAAACCCAAAATCCAGAATTTTAAAGGGAATGTGAAACACTGAATAAGTGCAAACCTGCAGCAGGATTTCCAAACGTGAAGCCACCTAAGCGATGGCAGAAATCTCACTGTGCTCTGTCCAGCAAGCAGGTAAAGGCCTTTGCTCCCGAAGTAAAGTGACGCAGGGATTAATGAAGCACCAGCTATTTGTTAAAGTCAGGATTCCACTTAGCTTCCTTAGCACCTTACTTGCTTAGTGCAAACTCTTATGGGGCAGAAACCACACAGTGCTTGATGGACAGGTTGTGTTGAGCTCTGCAGCCCCCTGCTTTTTTGGAATATTACTTTGAGGTTAGAGCCAACACCTGCATGGGTCTTTGGGCATCTGATGCTTTCTCTCTATTTTAAATGCAGGTAAGCGGTCCAACAGCCTAGATCATCTCCCCCACTTTTTTTCCCTTGGAACCATTACTGCCTGTCACATACAACCACCTCAGTTCACACTTGATTGACGGGAGGGACAGTAACAGCTCCTTTAGTGTCGTTATGGTCTGTCGGGTCAGTGCGGCTGGCTGGTGTGCATGCACACAGGGTATGCATGATAAAAAAACACCCTGATATCTTGCTGAAAAATGTGGCTGCATACTTCCAGCTCTTAAGGGTGGAGGAGACCCTCCTTGATCACCCTTCTGTCCCTTGTTCTTGACCACCATGGACAGAGAGTTCTCTGCCTGCCCTCCCTGACAGGTACAAACCGCTTTTCGGTTGAGCACAAGACACTTTCCGCAATCTCACTCACTCTTTACCCAGACAAAATTTCCAGGTGCTTTCTGACAATCTCCTTCAAAAGACTATTCCATCAGCTGCTTGGCTTTTATTATGCTGTGCAATTTGAATTCTCTGCTGAAGAAAGCCCTGCCGGTGGCACTGGCCACTAGCAGATGCGGGATACAGGACTAGATGAACCATGCTTCTCATGCAAGGTGACAAGGATCCTCAATTTTTCCCTCTACTTCAGGGTTGAAATTTCTGATTTTTTCTGGCTCGATACAGGAAAAAAAAGACATAAAATTAACCAAGCTGCCCCCCATTCCTATTGTTTCTTGCAGAAATTAGTGAGTTTCTGATTCACCCCTTAATTAAAACCTTGGTAGGGACAAATAAATACTATGAAATTTGGTTGTTCCTAATTATTTTTTTAAGGACAAAAGCACCGCTTTTTATTCCATAAAATGCCCAAAGGCACCAGAATATGTAGGTATTGAGGGACAGAAGCAATTGTAATCTGTAAAAGTGTAAGAAATGTAAGTCTAAACTGGAGAAATGTAAGAGAAGAAACAAAAGCTGTGGGCACACAAACTTTAATTTCTTTCTTTTTTTCACATTAATGTAACTTTTAAACAAATCCATCTTGTAAGAATGATTAGTTCATATGGTAGTGGGACTAGCTGAGGAACAGCTTTCAGTGCAAAACTTGACAGGCAAGCAAGAGATCCCAGAAAATTAGAGTTTGTATTGGAAATGCTGACACAACCGTAACAACAGCATCATAACTGGCTGCAGCTGCTTTTGGAAACCAGAATCCATGTCCAGACCCCTGGAAAAAAGAGTTGACATGTACCCTTATAATTTATGGAGCAATCTAGGCTATCTCTTTGACATTATCAAAACACATAGATGCTCATATATACAGGAGATTTTAATGAACAGGCTGTTGCTTTTTTCCTCTCTTCCATCAAACTATCAAATTGCATTGTGATTGTTGTTCTTTAGACCTAAGGCTTGAAGTCTCCTCTGTTTTGCTCCAGTTTATTTGTGCTTCACCTCCCTAAAACTTGTTTGGTTTACTACCATACTAAATGCTGTATGTGTTGCTTTCAGACAGGCAAGTCTTATGTTTCAATTATGGAGGAGTTTATTCAGCACCTGTATTGCGTTGCGCTTCTTTTCAACTAAATTTCCATTTCCTGTACACATGAATGTGTACACATCTCTTTTTCTGTATGTACACACACACAAATCTATACATTTATGCATATAAACATACACAACATCTTAACTGAATGCTCATTTTCATTGTGTGTTTGAATTTCTGACATATCCAAAACCTTCATAAACATCCTTAAACTTAACAAGGTTTTAATTTTTCTATCATCTATCTTTGTAATCAAATAGAATAGAATATAATGAATGGAAGCCTTGTTTTTCTACCCCAGATGTGTATTAAGTTTGAAAATTATTTATACTTTTAAGAAGGTAAAGCTGTAAAAGAACTAAACTATTCTCTTCATACTACATTTTTCTATCTGCATTGAATGCTTACAGAGTGAGGTTTGGGTCAGGTAGGAAAAACAACCCAACCACGGGACTGCAGCAGTGGATTTCAAGAAGGTTTTGGGGGGTTTGTGCTTTTCTCACCCCTAAATAAGGGTTGAAAGTGTGCTGTTGGTCTCAGGTCTATGCAAGACTCCTGCTTTTCCAGTGCGCACTATAACTGCACTTTAAGTGCATTCACCCACATGTGTTTCAGTAAATCTCAGTTAAGTGTGGAATGCTGATTTCTTCCGACTTCCTAAATAGAATATTATGGAGACCTGTGTGTTTTAAATTAAAACATTTCCCAGGCCTTGGGTACAAGCAAGCTTCAGTAGAAAAGAATGTTTAAACCTATGGGGACAGTCCTATATTTAGATAACATTAATTCATAAATATTATACTAAATACCACTTAAATTGGCCTTAAATGACTTCAAAGATAATGCATTATAATATGGCTGTCCTGAGAGCACTAACCTTTATATCTCCCAGTAACTCAGCCTTTAAGCATACTCCACAGCTAGATAAGATGGGGGGAAGTTATGAATGAATGTCTTGCTAAATTGTTAAAGTGTGATTAGTTAACTCAGTGCGTGTGTGTGCGTGTATGTGTGAGAGCGTGGGTGGGTCAGCTCAGCCCCGGTAGATTTCTACCCGTAGATCTCAGCACACAGCCTCTTCCCAACCCTTCAGCAAAGTACCAGAGCAGGAGCCTGTTCCTGCCCCGTGTGGAGAGAAGCAAGGATGGGGGAAATATGCAGCAGCTACGCTCATGTCATGAAAGCTTATTTTCTCGGGGATCCGGCAAGCCTTTCCCGCCTTCCCCCACATGCTGCTTCCCCCGTACCCTTTCTCTCTTTGTGTATCTGCAGGAGAATCATAATCCCCTGCCTCTTTCCTGGTGTCTGTACTGGTATCAGCCAGAGCTGCTGGTGAGAGAACCTGGGACTTCACTCTCCTTTTGTGATAGTTTCTCTTGGAGGAGGGCATAGTAATGTACTTTAGGTTCTTAATTTTCAATTTCCTCCTGCTATACAGGGGCACTGCAATAGGATATCTTCATAATATTTTCAAGAATACACATCCTTTGATCTCGTTTCAATGGATTTACACCTGAAATTACTCTGGTTGCTGTTTTTTTTACTTTAAGCCAATTCCTCTCTCTTCCCTCCTCCCAGAACAGTCCCACCTTCTCCCCCTCTACACCCAAGGTTTGCTCTCCGCACACTTAAATAAACTACAGCCTACTATTAACCCTTCAGGGTGTACCACTGCCACAGCCTCATCCACTGAATTAGGAATGAAATCAACTGAGAGTGATGGATCAATTAATGTATAAGCATTATGCATCTCTTATGGAAAGCATCTTGGGGTTTTGTATTGCCAACCTACCCCTGTGAGCCAAGTTGGACTATCTTTATGCAATTCTTCACCTACTCCTGCAAAGCAAAGCCAAAATAAGGACATCTGAGTGAATACAATGCTTCACATGACTGCATTTAGAGAAGGGAAGAGAGAAAAAATAGATTAGAAATGAAATAAAATGAATAAAATAAAAATAAAAAAAGCCAAACACAACCCTCATCCTTCAAAGCCCCATCACGTTTTTTGACTTAATAGTAATTAATCACTACTGGCAAGAAAGTAATTTTTTCCAGGTAGCCAGAGGCACATTTTTATCAGGATTAGCTAATAAATCAGCGGCATCACTAGAAAGGAGTTCAAACTCTTCTCGGATGTACTAAATAAAACCGATCTCTGAAATGCTGGCAACTCGGTGTCTATTGAAGCTTCACTCAAACCTTAGCCCGCAAAATAACAATCATCGTCATAAATTTTCTTTCTAAAGTCCAAAACTTATAGCATGTTAAAAATGACTGTTTGTTTTGAGATGAACTCATGCAATTTGGTTTGATGAGGTGACAAGATTCCCCACCTGGCTTTTTTCCTAGGTTGTAGCTTTAGAAAAGAAATGAAATGAAGGGAAATGAAGTTAGTATCTTGCTTAATTCAGGGATACATGTTAAACACATCCAAGCAAGATAAATGATCCCTCTCTCTCTCCTTCTCTCTCTCTCTCTCTCTCTCTCTCTCTCCTTCTCTCTCTCTCTCTCTCTCTCCCCCTTCCTGAGTTTGTCTCTGTGAATACAGGCATACAGTAAAAGCAAAACTGAACTGAAAGAGGGAGAACTCAAATGTATGAAATAGAAATTGAAGTTAGCGCACAGAATGATTAATTTCAGGTTTAAGATAAAACATAGTCAAAGAATAAAATCTCATCAACAAATCACAATAACCTCCCACGACCAAAAAAAAAAAAATACTTTACTGAAGTGTTATCTCAAAGATTTCCTCTACACTATGTTGAATGATTCTCTTCAGTGTAGCTTTTACTGCTGTTATTTTTATTTTACAGAAACCTTAGATAATTTTTTGCACACACACACACACGAGCTCAGTGTCTACTCTCACTATTAGATGAAATCTTTTAGGACCTTTCCTTCCCTGCACCTCTTACTATTATTTTTATTGCTATTATTAATAATTATTATAGTACGGGTGTCATGTTTAAATAATGCCAATCAGACCTTCATATGGCTTCTAGGAAGACAGTCTGAAAAGAAAGCAAGGTTCGAAAGAGCTACACTGATCATTTTAAAAATGAGAAGGGTGTTTGAAGCGACCGGCAAGTAAGAATGGGAGACATATCCTATAACTTAGACTGAGTCCCTAGTCCCCGAGCCCTGGGCATTTTCTCCAGCCTGTGTAAAGCTGGTACTTTGCACTGTCAGGGCATATTTTCATTTGCGTTTCCTGCGAGTGGAAGCAAGGAAGGGAGTGAGTGGGAAGGGGGAAGAGATGCCTGCTGAACATGCCGTTAAGTTCAAGATTTACAACTCGCCAAGGCATCTGGAAAGCTGGGAAGCCAGTAATGCCATTACTGGTGACTGTCACTGCCAGGAGTCTGCCAAGCTGGACTAGACACTGGTACTGAAGCTGTCCTGTAAAAGATACAACTTCCACTCTCCCCGTGGCCCCGTGCAAAATGCTTTCTCCTCCTGCACTAAATCTGGGGTCACACCCCAATCACTTCTGACCCTGTCTTTTTCTTTTCCCTTTTCTTTTTAAACAATAAATATAAACACATATACTCACACACACAGAATCTGAGTTAATAAGGTGGCTTATATCACTTCTGCTTTTCTCCTATTTCTAAGAGGGACTGCCATGCAAATTACCTTCAACTTCCTCCCTGCGAGTCCTACTTTCCTACCCGAGAATCTGAGCATCTCTCCCCCACTACACACACCCTCCCCCACCCCCAAAACGGAGCACCATCTAATCTGATAGGCACCTCCGGAGACCCTAAGCTGAGCAGGGAAATGAGCGGGCAGAGATGGAGCAAGTGAGGCATTGTGTGAGGAGTACATCTCCACTACCTTTAGAGAAAACCTAAAAAGTTCCCGGCATGGACTTCAGGCACATTAAAGTAGTGCTTAGAATATGCCTGGTCAGAGACTTCTTCCCTCTGGAACTAAGCTGCCACCTGTCCTTTCTGTCTTGCCTTCTCCCACACAGGCACACATACTGTGATTTTGTGCACACACCCCTGCCCCGCTTGAGATGGGCTTCTTTATTGTTGTTTATATCCCTGTTCCCGTGTTGAATAGAACCAAAATGAAACAGTCCCCCCCGGAGCAACTCACTCTCCTCCGCTTGCTTTGTAGAGGACTACAAATAATAAATATGACAGCAGTAAAAATTAAAAAAACTACCAAAAATTGAGGAAAAAAAAGAAAAAAAAAAAAAAAAAAAAAAAAAAGAAAGAAAAGAAAAAGCCGCCAGTGCCAGATACGGAACAGTTGTAAAATCGCGGGTTGCCAGCAAACCCAGGGACAGACAGACGGACGCACACACTCCGGGGCTGACGAAGAGCGGCTCCCGAAGGTAAATACAGAGCCCCCGCTCCGGCTTCAGCACCGCGGACAGCTGCCGCCGGCCCCGCGCCCGCGCCGCCGCTCGCCCGGCGCTCCCCGGGAGCTGCCTCTCACGCCCCAAAAAAGCGGGTAAAGAAATAAAAAATACTAATAAATAAGCCAAACGGAGCTGACTCCCTGCCCTGACTCTCGCTCTTCTCTTCCCAGGATGGGTTTATTATTTCTTTCCCTGCCCCCCCATCCTGCCGCCTCCGCCCCCGGGCCAACCAAAAATGAAATAAAATGAAATGAAATCGAAAGGAAAGAGAGAGAGAGAAAGAGAGAGACAGGGAGAGAGAGGGAGCCTGCCTTTCTCTCCCGATCTCTCCCGGGAAAGTTCAGGAGGTAACTCACCTTTGTGCATGCCAGTGAACCTGTCCTTCAGCACCGTCAGTTCATAGATCTTCCCGAACTCCTCGAAGAGCGGTTTGAGGTCTTTCTCGTCCAGGTTACGGGGGATCTGCCCAATAAAGAGCTTAATGGCATCGTGGTCCTTCATTGGGATGGTGGATGGGTTTCCGGGACTATGGTTTAATCCGTTCATATGCCCGTTGGTGCTGGGGTTGCTGTGATTGCTACTCAGGCTGGTATTGTCTGGTTGTCCGTTTGCTAACGTGGCCATCTTTATATACATAGAGAAAATCTTCTTTCCTTTTTTTCCCCCTCTTCTTTTCTCTCTCCCTCCCTCTCTCTCCCTCTCTCTCGCTCTCTCGCTCCCTCTCCCTCTTTCACACACACACACACACACACTCACACACACACACACTCCTCCCTCTCTGTCTCTCTCTCTCTCTCTCTCTCTCTCTCTCTCTGGGTCTGATCTGATTTTTTTTTTACATTGAAGATCTGTGTCCTTTCCGTTTAAACAGGCTGGATCGGTTCAAATTCCCAGCCAGACTAGGGGGTGGGGTGTGAGTGTGTGGATGTGTGTGTGTACGGGGAAGGGAGGCTAGGGGTGGGGGATTGCTTTTGCCTCTACTCTGGCTAAACCCCCTCCTCCCATCCAACCACCCCCCTGTCTGTCTGCCCGGCAGAGGCTTAATGGTATCTTCCAACACAGCCCCTGGCTATAAATAGCACTAGGCGCATGGCTCTTTGAGAGACAGTCAATTTCTATTGTGCCAAGTGAGCAAAGGGGAACGGTTGCGTTTTTAGGACCAATGATGATGATTTTTTTTTTCCTTTTCCTTTGCAAGCCCTCCGATCAATCGCTGTCGTTATAATTTCAGTGATCATCGGGAAATCTGCCTTTTTATTTGAGAGGGGAAAAAAACCCAAACCCAAGGTGTTCTGACTTCTTTCTGTTATGATGATGCCTCTTACTTATTATTTACTCTTATTCTAATTTCGCAAATGATAATAAAAAGCAGTTCAGTTACGGATGAATCCCCCGGCTCAGAGGTTGCTTTTGCTGTTGTTGTTGTGATTGTGATGTTACAAGCTCTCTTTACTGTATCTGTTCATGTTGCATCTAAAAATGCATGCTCTTTAAGCTCTCTCTTTTTTTTTAAATATAAATTATGTTACTGATGATGACATCAAACTAGGAAAGCACAAGCTATATTACTGTAGTGCTTTGAAGAGAGTAAAAAAATATCGAAATGACTGTTGTTAATTTTCGTGCTGCCGATATTTATGTTATGTACAGACAGTGCGGGCGTTATCTCCTATACGGGCTCGGTGTGTGTGTGTATGTGCGTGTGTATATTGGAAAGGGATTGATTAAGTAAGGTTTTCTTGCCCGACTTTCAAGCCATCAGGATATTTTGTCTGTCTCTGATGGAAACATAAATCGTATTTTGTAGTCATCAGTGATCGGGAGTTGCTTGTCCGAACAATGCTCTCTAGACAAAGTGTACTGTATGGTGAAGACGAAATCAGCTCTTCTTTCACAGCATCTGGGGGTGGGGAGGGCAGGGAGCCTCGGATTAAGGACACAACTCCCCCTTGTCCCCCAAATAATAACAACAGTAATCCGGACAGTAACGAAACATGGCTCTGCGTGCGCTCAGAGCAATTTCCCCCTTGTTCTTTTTTTCCTCCCGCTTTCCCTTTTCTCCGGTTCTCCCGCTCGCCCGAGCGAGCCGTGCGGGGATGGAGGAGCACCAGCCGGCGAGCTCGGAGCAGCCTGCGAGTTACCTGGCCTGAACCCCCTCTGCCCTGCCGGGCGGCGTCCGGCCGCTCGCCCCGGGGCTGTCCGCAGCCCCCGCCGCCCCGGCCCCGGGCCCCGGCCATTGTTCGCGGCGCCGCCGCCAGCGGAGCCCCGCGGCGGGGGCGGCGAGGCCCCGGGGAGTTGGGGAAAGGGGGAGCGGGCTGGGAGCGGGACCCCCCCGGCCGCCCGTCCCCCGGGAGCGCAGGTAACACGTGTGGCAGCCAACGGAAGGGGCAGCCGCGGAGGAAGGAGGTTATTAGTTTAAAATTTCAACCCTTCCTGCCTGCTTTGCTGAGCGGGGTTTATTTATTTTATTTATTTATTTTTTTAATTTTCGGTTTTAAAAACAAACAAACAAGCAAACAAACAAAAGAAAGGAGGAAGCTTTGCCGCCTTTCCACTTTATTTGGCTTTTGTTTTAATGACAGAGAAGGAAGGCTGTGTCCTGCCAAATCCTCCCCCGCCCCCCCCACCGTCCTCCGTCCCCTCCGCCTCCCGTTAAAAACAAAACCAAAAACCTTTAAAAAAAAATAAAATCACCCCACTGCAGGTGGCTCGGCTATTCCAACTACTCCTGCGTCTGAGAGTGCTCCCGTGTCCTGCCAGCAGAGGAGCGGGGGTGGATCGGGGGGCGGCAGGACTGCGCCCCTCTCCGGGGCCACCGCCGGTCCCTGCGAGGGGAGCGCTGCGGGCGCGGGGCGGGACGGGACCGGCCCCGAGGAGCCTCCCCATCCAACCCTCCGGGGGCCCGCACCTGGGGGCAGCAGCCGCGCGGAGCCCCCGGCAGCCTGCGCTGCCTTTTACGGCTCTTTCAATATCTTGGGGCGCTGATGGGCAGCAGCGGCTGTCAGCCGCCTGGTGCCGGGCTGGTGGCAGGCAGCGCGCATTGTCTGCCGTCTGACCAGCCGTGCTGTGCGCCGGGGTCCAAGCCGGGGGGGTGAGGGGGCTGGTCTGCCCGTTTTCCCTTCCTGGGCACACTCCTGCAACCTTTAAAGGCTACAAACACGGAGATGTGACAGCCCAGGAGCCGCGGGGAGGGTAAAACCCTCAGACAGCCCCGCTCCCAAATTCCCAGCCCCGTGACTCACCTGTTTTCAAATCCTGCCTTGTGCCTTGGACTGTGATAAAAGAATGACAACAACAACAAACCCCACATGAAACAAAATCTTTCAGCCTTCCTTCACCCCCCCCCCGCCCCTTAAAAATCCTAATATCCGCTCTTTCTGATCCTCCTGAAACCACACCCGAGATAGAACTAGGAGGACTAAACCTTCTTCTTTTTTTTCCTTTTTTTTAAAGAAGAAATATCCACTACAGTGAAAAGTGAAACAACATCCGGCACTGATCCATCCCAGCTATAGCTCTGTTAACACCTTGTCCACAAGCAGGCCACTCTGCCTGAAATCACGGCTTATCCCAAATGAAAACCAATTAAAAAGACCAGGGCAGTAAAAAGAGTAATTTTGCTGCTCAGTGCGGGCGTCCCTTTTATTACAATCTCTATTTTTTAAAACTTTGAGCTGGTCCACGCCCCGTTTTCACAGAGCCGTAAGTATAGTCATTTAGAAATGGATGCTGTTCAAGTACAGCCCCCTGGTGCACAGGCACAGCTGTGAGGGGTGGCAGGATGAAATAATACGGACACAAATATTGCTACAAGGGCTCCAAGATGAACACAGCTGCTGCTGTGGGTGGAAATAAGCTATACCCCATAAGCACCTTTGCACATGTACAAGGGGCTGTGGCAGATTTTAAACAGATACAGGCAAAGGAGGAGTGAAATTGTTATCTATAAACCAGCTTTTGCTGAACAGTTCTCCAGTGAGAAATGTTCCCAGTGTAATCACTGTGGGTCCAGTTCAGCAGAGAAGTCCACAGGAATTTTGTAAGGATAAGGTCTTTTGTAACAGGCTTCAGTTTCTCCAGGAGAGTAAATATTATTTATCTGCTTGGGACCAAAATACAGCACTTCACTTTTTTTTTTTCCCCGTACTTGCAGGGAAAAAGCAGCCCCTTCCCACAGCCATTTGCAGCCCTATTTTCTCCTGCTTCTCTCTGCGATTAGTGTGTCTTTTTTTCCTTTTTTTTTTTCTCTTTTTCTTTTTTGTTTTTCTTTTTTTTTTTTAAGAACACAAGCACCATTTATTTTGGGGGTAGGTGGCCATCAATTTTTACCTTCTCAGAAGAAATGCTACCCCAAATTCACACGGCTGGAAACAGGCAGGGGCACGGCCAGGCCGGGAGCAGAAGGATGCAGCAGGACCAGCCACAGGTATATCCACACCTCCTGTGAGAAAGGGCTTGCAGACCAGGCTTTGGCTTTTAATGTGCCTTTCAAAGGGCTTGATTGATTGCTGTTAATCCTGTGAACAACTTCGGTGTTGTTAACAGGACTGGCCGCATTAGTGAAGGTACTTGCATGCATTAGTATGCTCCTCGTCCCCATGACGTCAATAGACAGCTTTCCAATGACTTCCAGGAGGGCTGGATCAGGCCCTTGCTAGCAGCAAGTTTTTAATGAACACCGTGCGGTGCAGGCAAGGGGGACACAGCGATACATCAGTCCTGACCGTCTTCGTTCTCCAGGAAACGAGCAAGTAGAGAAGAAAGGCAGGAATAGGCCAAAAGGTTGCTGGAGGGGGATTCTTCTGCTGAACTTCAAACCCCTGGACCCAGAGTACAAAAAAAAATCAGTCGTTGTATGATATAAAAAGAATTGAAGGCAGGTTTTATTCCAAATAAGTAAGCAATAAATGTGAATTTTATTTTTAAACAGACAAGCTAAGTAGCAGGCAAGTTTTGCTCCAAAGAAGTAAAAATTCGTGTGACTTTTGTTTTTAAATAGCAATTTCTCTTTCTTTAGATTTAGTTGGCTTTACTAGCTCATATCCTCACAGATTTTCTACTAGTTTTTTTTTTTAATTAAGATTATTTCTAAATGAAACATGAGACTGTTAATATCAAAGCCATTCTGATAACAAGTCAGATAGAGCTCACAACTGCTATTAAAGGACCCAATCCTGCCAAGCCTTCTAACTCAGCTGGAACTGTTTACTTCAGCTTGTTAGGCTTTGCAGGGAGTGCTGACAGGATTAGGGCATATTAGCTATGTAATCAAATGAAATAATTGAGAGCTGCATGTGGGCCTCTAATAACATCTAACAAAAGAAGAGCGACCATCACCCACTAAACTTTGGGTGAGAACCCAAGCATCAGGGCATGGGCCCGATCCTGAAGACCTTAATCTGCATTGTTGTTAATCACTCTGCTGTGGTCAGAGGGATTATTCATCTGAGGAAGGATTACCCACGCGAACATTTGCAAGATTGGTCCCTGAATTGATGCATAAGTCAGTGTGGGTTGGTGTGTTGTTTTTTTTTTTTTTTTTTTTTTTTTTTTTTTTTTTTTTTTTTTTTTTTTTTTTTTTTTTTGTTTTTTTTTTTTTTTTTTGTTTTGTTTTTTAGGGTTGTTTTTTTTTAGGGTTGTTTTTTTTTAACTCCTAGTTAGAATCAAGAAGGTTGATTGAGGAGAGAAATGAAAAGTTATTTGTATCCAAAGGAGCTTAGCAGAGGATTGTAGTCAATGTAGGAAACAAAAGGTATCATTGTTATTAAAAAGAAAAAAAAAGGAGTTTGTTTATGGAGGCATTTTGTTATTAAAGTAGCACTGGTGAGTTTGAGGTGGCAAAGGAAGGGCTGAAAAGAAATGTATGGTTAATAGGGGACAGAAAAGTAGAAGAAAGCATGCATGCATGTGTTTGCAGGTATGTTTAGACACAGGATTTGTGCAGACACATACATGCACATCATTACATTCCACACAATGGAATCTGCCATCTAAACAGAGCTCTCCAGAATATTCCTATTGCCTGTGCTGCACACACAGTAAACATCTTGGATTAGTCCTTTGAAAAGAATATCAAGTTTATTATCTCCACATCCCTTTTCATAATAGGTATGTCCCTGTACATAATGAGTAATGAAAGCAGGCAAGCCTGCATAGTAGGGACAATAATGCTTCATGTTAATACAGTCCTTTTCATCATCAAATCATTGTGCAGTCATTAACAAATTAATGCTTACAGCGCCCCTGTGAGGAAGGGAGATTTCACTTTAATAGGATCTGGTAGCACCACCAATTAAAAAGGTTGCCTCAGTCTAATAAAATCCTGTTCAGCTTTGATAAACTGCACGTGTTTTGGCTGAAACTCCAAGTTGGGCACCCGCGTGCAGCTCAGATTCTTTAATTATTTCTCAAAAATTTTGTCTGGAGCTATTTGTCTGTCCCTGAGAACAACCCGTAGGAGAGCTGGGTTGGTTTGAACTGAGTCAAATGAGATGCTTTGAAAAGCTCTCCTGTCCCCATGCTTTTACAGCATGATACTAAGAGCTGTCAGGAGGTGAAGCTCTTTCTCAAGATTTTTTTGCTATCTCTGGGAAAATCTGCCCCAAAGCGGCCAATTAAAAGCCTGGGGAAAATGGCAATTCTCAGATGCTCACCAGAGATGCAGATTTCCAAAACCAGATTCCCCAGTGACTCGGCTCCCCCCGGGTTTGCTACAGTAGAGAGAGTTATTCCTGTCATTGCAGCTCAGGGCCAGGACAGGTCAGGAAAAATTGGAGTCTGGATACCTAAGACAAAAGCAGGGAATGTATCTTCCCTTTGCTTTCAGGGGCTGACAGGTAGACCCGACAGTGAGACTAGAGCAGAAACTAAAAAGAAACAGCTGGGGGGAAATTCAGGTAATTCTGGAACGACAAGGAGGTTGGAGTATCATTGGGTTGGATTCAAAAGGGAGTCAAATGGGGAACAGACTGAGATTCAGATGCAAAGATAGTATGTGTACCAGGAAATGAACAAACAAGTTCAGAGTATAAGTTTAATTTCCTTAATCTTAGCACAGATTTTGACAAGTTTGGTCCTTACCAGCCTCCCAGGTACCTTCTGGGTGCAGCTTGGAGGTCATCACAGACCACTGTGGTGTTTTCAATGGGCACTACAGACAGCGTAATGTGGAGGGTTTTTTATGGAAAAGAGCATTTAACCATATGGATAGTTAGTGCCACGTCATTTGGACCCAGGTTTAAAGAATTCTCTGGTTATTTATTTGTATTGACCCAGTTACCACAGAGAGCTTTGGAGAAAAGGTTGTGCTGAGACACAGCAGTCTGCTTCTCAGTAGGAAGAAACTGGGAAAATAGAGAAAAATGGGAGGGGAGGCAAATCTAATGGGCAGGCATCTGTAGTACAAAATCAGGGAAAACTGAGGGGTTAATATGCAAAACATGATGTAAGAAAACATCAGAAAATAAATTCTGGTAAAGCACAGAGGACCTGAGATCTCTGGGGCTGCTAAACTCACAGGCAAGGCACACTTAAAGAATGAGGCAGGATAAGACAGACAAATTGAGAAAGAGCCAAAAAGTGAAATCAGATACAGGACTGGAACAGGGAAAGGGAATACAGAGTGAAAGGGGTGGATCTGAGATGGGGATGAGTTAAAAGAACAGGAAGACCTGCCTGAAAGAATACTTGCCCCTAAAAGTCCACTCTTCTGTGTACTTGAAATGTGAGGCAGAGTTCCTCAGTCCTCTACAGTCAACAAACAGCACTACACATGCCATCTACTCTGTGAATGATCATGTAATTAAAGTCTGAATTAGAATGCATCTGTACAACAAAGGAAAATCCAGGTTGTGCAAGTAACCTCAATTCTGGGAGCTCTTAATATTTAAGTGCTTGTCTTTGCAACCAGAATAATTTATTTTTAATTAGGGCTTGCGTGCAAGAAAAAAAAATCAAACCAAAAAAAACCACCCAAAAAACAAACCAAAACCCCTCTTCCTTTTTAATTTTTTTTTTATTGTATACTCAGTTTGGGATTTGGGGACTTTAACTCAATTTAACAAGGTTAAAGATGGATTATAAGCTAGCTTTTGGAGAGTGTTGTCCTCCAGAGCTGTAGTCACAGTCAGTGTGTATTCTTGAAAATCAGGCCTAACTCTGAAAAAGGACTTAAAGCAGTTAATTCATATTTAGGCACCCAGCTGCTTGCTGAACTTTTGAGAGAATGAAGCATGGAGATCAGGTGTGTGACGTTAGTATCCCAAATCATGGTCCCTTTACACATGGACCTTTACAGCCTCAGGCAGGAAAAATGGCAAAGTCAGAGCTCAGACTCAGAGCACCCTGACATCCCGTGGCATGTTTTACTTCTGAAGATGTGCCCAGCCTTGCTTTGAATGACACATGTTGTAGGCACAGTCTCAAAGCTGTATTTATTTGCATGAGTGAATACTTGTTTTATAAAACCCATTCTTGCTCCTATTTTATTCTCCACGTGCCCAGAGGGAATGACAGTCAGGGTCCAGCGTTAATGCTGCTGATTTCATGTATCTCATTCTAAGGCAGATGCATGGCAGATGACCAAGTGCTGACAGCGTGTGTGTGTGTGTGTGTGTGTGTGTGTGTGTGTGTGTGTGTGTGTGTGTGTGTGTGTGTGTGTGTGTGTGTGTGTGTGTGTGTGTGTGTATGTGTGTTTGTGTGGGTTTTTTTTGGGGGGGGGAGCCCATGTAGGAGTGCATCCACACATGCATATATGTGGAAATACTGCAGGCAGAGAAGGAGGGTATTCTACAGCCAAACATGTAAAAATACTCCTCATCAGTTTTCTGCTACAATTTCATAGAGACCTTAAAGATTTTTTTTCCCTCTCTCTGCCAGTCTCTCTGCCTATTTCACTCACTTCCTATCTGTTTGTCTACATATCTACAAATATATCAGTTCTTTGCTGTCTGATAGATGATATCTCTACCTGCATTATTTGTAACTGGTATTGCAAATATGCTCAGTTTCCTTAATGGTCAAATTTATAAATCTGTCCCAGAATTTATGAATGTAATAAAATGTAGATCTGTTCTTATATCTCTTTAAGCTCCTATTGATTATTTCTTTTTTGTCTGCTTCTGTCCAGAATAGTAAATCACCTGTACAGTGAGCTGTCTTCTGAAGGCCAGACATGCAGGTAGAGACAGTAAAGGAAATAAACAGGGGTACTTGAATTCTCCATGGCCTCAAGAGCAGTGGAAGAGAATACTCATGGTTCTAGTTAGCTGCGGGGCCAAGCCCACATTAATAAGCTTATGGAACAAATACAAGAGGTTTTCTGGCTGTGTGTGCACACTCAAGCATTCTCTAGGAAAGTGTAGGGTCTTGGTCACTTCAGAATGGCTTTTCCATCTGGAAGCTGTTTTTCTCTCAGCCAGCCTTCCAGCATGTCAGGAAAACTCTGTGTTGCATGTACCTCCCCATGATCTAAAAGTAATAGTTATAGTACAAGTGACAGCATAATACAAAGATTCAGATTCTGTTTGTTCCATTGACTGAAATAGGAGGGTGAAGAGGTCTTTTCCTGTATTTCCAGCTGGTGAGCTGTGCTGGGCCTGAAATTAGAACAGACAGTTTTCATCCTTTGTGCTTTCTGCATGTATCCATTTAATTTGGGAGCCCCAGTTACGTCTACAGCTGATGTTTAAAGATAGGTGTTATTGAGGGCTGTTCATCTCTCCAGACCTTTAGGTGAAGAGGAAATGGTAGACTAGAATTCAGAAAGCAGAAATGCCAGATCTCTAGGAGGCAGCAGATGAGAAAAATGCTCAGAGAAGGTCAAAAGAGGGACTGGGAAAGGGAAGTAGAGAGGGAAAATGGAAAGGAAATTCAGGAATGAAGGAAAAATTCTAAGTCATAGTGCAGGCAGGAGAAGGTAGAGAAACTACATTTCCTGGAAGAACTAGCAAAGTCTTGGTGAGGATATTAGCTGGGTCAAAAAAAGGAAGAGATATTCGGAAAAGAATTGGGTAGGTAAGGCTACTGAGGCCTTTCTGAGGAAGGTCTGAACAGTTAATTAAACTAGGTACAAGAGTTTGGAGGGATAAAAGCATAAAGTCAAAGAGATCATGCATGGGGAGAAATGGCAGAAAACACATAGGCAGCTCCAGAGTCCATAATGGAGTAACCTCTGAAACTGGCCATAATTCCACAGCTCTGAATTAATCTAAGAGTCTGAACGAAATGTTCCAGTTCCATCTACAGCAGCTCCTCAAGGAAACCTTCTATCACTACCTTCTATTGTGTTGTGACAGGAAATAATGGAATGAGAATAAAGATATCATGAACTTTGTGAATTTATCTACACCAAAGAAGGGCATGGGATGAGCAGAGCAGTTTGTACATGTATTTACATGCATATTTTGACACTGAAACTTAGAATATGCCAGGACTAGCTTCACACACAGTTGGAAGCCAGCTTTTTTATGTGAAATAATGGGACAAGTTTAAATATAGGCTTAAGCTTCCACCCACTGGCCTGGTTGGAAAGTCTGTCAGAGTAAGCAGCAAGTCATCTCAAGCACATGAAACAAGTAAAACGAAGCACAGGTATCCAAAATAGGATCAGTTGGAGACTCAGAGGTAAAATGGGAGAGTTTCTGTCCAGTAGTTCTTCTTCTGTGTGCTGTTCATGCTTCTGCTGGCAAGCAGCCAGAGAAGCACTAAGAAGAGAAGGAGGAGAGCCCTGCTAGGTCCCAGACTGACAGAATCAGACCTTGCTTTCCAGGGGCAATTGATTTTGAATAGAAAATGCCTGGTCTTCTTCCCCAGTCTGCACAGAGGAAAGGAAATACTGTATTTCTTGGTTTTAGCTGCAGGAAGCGTCCAACTAACTGGCTAGGAGAGCAAGGTGTCTGCTTGCTTGCAGTGCAACTTGAGCAGAAACAAGACTGCACAGAATGGGATATAAGGGTGAGGTTACACCAGTCTTTTCCCAGATATATCCAGCAAATGCCAGCCATGTGTATTATTACTCTTGTCTATGAAATCAGTGGGGAGAGAGGCTTTCTTAGTAATGCCTGTGAGAGAGAATTCTGATCCCTTGAAGATCTAGGATCAGGTAATTGGGAAATTGGCTACTTTGAAGATTTTTATGCGGCTAATAAACATTATTTAATGAGATTACAACCCTGCACATAACAACAGATTAATTGTGTTTGGGATTCAGCTGTTATAAAATATTTTTAGCAAAGGGTTGTCCATCTCTAGGTGATCTTTTTTTTGCATCCACACAGCTGAATCAGTTGAATTTCTGTAACTCCATACAGCCTGTGAGCCTCAGGCCTGGGGAAGCTTGTCCTACTGACATGTGGTCAAATCAGGCCGTTAGAGCCTGAAAGCTTGGTTGCCTTCCACAGTTACCTCAAGGGGTCAAATTATGACAACAGCCTTGCTGGTGGTTTTTGAGTTTCCATTACATAAAGTGGATTGGTCTAGGTTTCAGAACCCACAGTATTTTGTGCTTAACTGAAGATGTAGGATACAATTTTTTGTGACTGTATTCTGCAGGAAATTTTCTTCCCAAGAGGGCAAATGTTGCTGCCCAAAGGACATCAGTTCCCTCTATCTTTACCTCTTCCAAGCTTTACAGAAAATTTCGATCAGATTTCACAGCTCATCCCAGAAAAAAACACAGCTTTTTCATCTAAAAGGAAGAACTCTTTCAAGAAAATGTGAGTTCTGTTTTAATGATTGGTATAAAATATCTTAGTCCATATCAAGTAAGGATCTGCTCTTTCATGCCAAACAATTAAATAAGAAACCTTGCTGCTGTTCAAATCCTCTTTTCTACTTTTTAAAATGAAAATAAGAACTGAGGGGTCAAAATTTCTGCCTGAGCACATAAGACTCAAAGACACTGTATCCCTCACCATGCCCCTCAATTTCAAAGCACTAAAACTCATCTCAAGTGTTTCTAAGTGTTGAAAGCTGCAAAAAAAATCTTTATTATTACCTCTCAAATATATGCATCAAATGCATAAGTATACTTTTCAAAGAATTCTTTTAGCTGCCATATCTTTCCTTTTTTTCAAAGCAGTCAACTTGGACAGCAGCAGATTAAATACCAAATCATCCCCAGTCATCACACCTCATTGATTTTGCTATACTTGCCATAGAATGTATTGAAGATTTGAAAATCACGGATTCTAATATAGAACTCAATAATGTCAGGTGGGCTTGGGAGAGAAATGTGCCTTCTGATTAATCAATGCGTCAGCTGAACAATCTCATTGTGGACCCTGATATTGACCTTAGTATTCTGGGACATTTACCCACATAGAGCTTTCACTAGTTATAATTACTGTTGGGACATTAGTAGGACCATGTTCTTCTTGCACTTAAGCTTGTGTAAACTGCATGTGGGCTGAGTCTGGCTGAGCACTATTAGTCTCCAAACTTCACTGAGTACAGAACAGCTTGTAGACCCAACAGTGGTTTTGAGTCCCCAGGCTCATATCAGGATGAGTTTCAGGACTGAATCAAGGCTCCTGTGCCATGGTTACCATGGAAAGAAATGTGAGACATGCAGTCTGGATGGGAACTATTGTATGGTTTTTCAAATCCCTCTGGTTTGAGCAATCAGTGAATTAGAACAATAGTGATTTAATAAAATGAACAAAATAAATAAGTATTTGCTATTCAGTTTGGATATAGTCTTCAAATATGCTAGCTTACCCTGAAACCTAAAGCACTCAGTAGACTTTCCAAAGTTCTGACACAAAGTTTGCATTGTGCTGGAAGTGAAGGATGTGAATGATAAGAATGGAATTTCATTCCTGACTCTAATGCTGCTCACAGTAGGGACATCATCTATCTGTCCTGACCTCCAGCTTCCCACCAGAACTGAGCAACAGACTCAGTAAGACAGAGACACTCTGTTTTTTCAAAAGTAATGAATTTAGATTTTTTGCCCCCACAAGACCCCAGAAAACAGGAGGTGAACCTCCCCCTGAATCTCTGGATGACATTTTATTCCTGACTAATCAAAATTGGCTGCTTGAGATGCTTTTATCCATTCAATAAACACAGAGTGTGACATGGAAAGACCCACAACTAGTCACTATTTTGAGTGAATTCCTGAAACTAGGTGGGAAAATTTCAGTTCCAAGTTCATAAGTGGTCCATGAATGCATTCAAGAAGGTGACTATGGTACACAAATGCCATATTACAAATAGCAGTTCCCCTGGACTCCATAATTTCCTGGGAGATAATTTGCATGATGGTGGATGGACTGAGATGCCGGGGAATCTTAGCAAGGATGAAACTCTCTTTTGCAATATGACTCAATGCATAGAATGAATGGAAAGGGCTGAGTGTAATGCTGCTGTTGGCCCTTATCCAGTCTTCTGATTGAATAACAGTCTGATATCCTCAATCACACACACTCAATCAGACAAGATGCAAGATGGAAGAAAAGAAAGACCAATACAGTTATAACTGTGCTGTGAAACGTGGGTACTTGGAAGTGATAATAGCAGGGGTTTTTAAAGAGACTGGAAACTGTGATGCTTTTCAAGGCATCCTCTCATGTCCAAGGAGAAGTTCAACATCCCTTGGCAATAAGGAAACAGATGAATATAGAGTTAATAATGTTCCCAAGACCATTCTCCTGCTGAAACAGATTCTGATCTGGAAGGCTACATGTGAGCTATTTTTGTGCCTACAATGACTTCTGTGTTTGCCTCTACTCCCGGCATCACCTTCATTGTACTGTATGTAAAGCACTTTAGGACACATTGGCTATGAAAAGAAGTTCAGTTTGTGAAACCAAATTCTATTTTACCCTCAGTCACTGCACACTGAGCCAGGTCAGCTCTGTATTCATTTAAATTATTTTTTTTCCCCAGGATTTCCAGCTCCTGCCTGCCTTCAGAGTTGCCAAGGAAGCACACACATGATTTTATATAAGTCATACAGATATTATGGTTTTGTGTGTAAAAATATATACACGCTTACACATGCACAGAGAGACTCTGTAGAAATGACTCATAATGACAAGCAAGAGACAGGGGAAAATAGCAGTTCGTGCCTTTCTTTGCTTGAAATTTTCTGTTGCTTTTCTGCTGAATGATGTTCCTTTACTATCTACATAATGAATACCCTCTTTCTTCAGATAATTAAAGAGATGCTGCCCATATGCAGCCAAAATTATATATTTACACATGGTGACCTTCTATTAATAAACATGTGAGATTGCTGCAACTGAACAAAACCTCACAAGCCTTCATTATTTCCCTCCACTTAGAGTCTTTGTTATTCTTCTCCTTATGTGTTTAGCACTGGTGAGAGATGCCAGGGAAACAGTCTCAATGAAAGGACAAGGCAATATTGTCTCCTTTCTCACACCTGGAGTCTGATGATTTGGACTGACTCCTTGGTTCTGATCTCTGAGGTGGCTGTGGGCCACTTTGTTTTATGTTTCATGAGCTCTAAAATGGAAATAGCTTTATTTCTCCCTTACCTCACTCCCCCAGACACAGTCTTTCAAGGAAACAGTATAAAACCATTATTTTTTTTAAGGTCAAATACTCACACTTGGAATATCACTGTTCATCTCCTGACTGTGATCCTATGCCCACCACCCCCAGCCTACAAAAACATCCCTCTGAAAGTAAGTGGTGGCCCATTTTGGATTCCAGTTTTGTGGTCTTCCCTATAATACTGGAAGCAGAGGAGGTTACATTAGACAAACAGATGAAGCAAGAAAAACCCACACAAAATCAACCACCAAAGCCCAAATCCAAAAAGCTCAGTCACATGAGCTTGAAGAAGAGCTTGGAGAAATCTGATGGGTGAGGAAGTATTTATTGTTAGGTTTTTCTCTTGTTTTGTTTTGTTTTGCTTTGTTTCATTTTTCTTATGTTTCCTTGTTTTTGTTTTCCTTACAATATGGCTGGATTAATAATAAGATTGAACTTCCTTCCAATCTAACTCACCTTAATCTTATGCTTAATTAATTCTCACTACAAAACCAGTGCCAACATCATGTATTGCACCACTGAAAGGCACAAAAAATAGCTGTACTCACTTGTGTAAAACAGTCTACAAGGAAACAGACATTTCTCCACCTACAAAAGGCAAACATACAAAGCACATGTCGCAGCCTGCCATCTTCCCTGTGTGCTGAGGAACCTGAAATCAGCTATTCTTTCTCCCTAACCAATGGACTCCAGCAACCTGCAAGATGAAGAGCTGAAGAAGGAAGTTTGATTTTATTTGTTTGTGTTTCCCGTTAAACAAACCCATAAACAATATTCTCATACACGTCTCTTACTTTCAGCACAACTGTGGTCAAGAAAATATGCAGATAACGAAGCATGCCTAGTTCAAGTTTAAGCAAAATGTTATTTACCTGTTTCCCACAGCCTGGCCTCAAGCCCAAGAAAAAGGATTTGCTCCACTCCCTTTCCTGCTCAGCATTCATCATTTCATCTCATCCTCCTGCTCCCCTGATAAGGTGTGAGTTGGTTTTTGTTTGATTGCTTTATTTTTTTCTCTGTTAACATTTGTTCTCTTTCTCCTCTGTTCTGTTACACTGGGCCCAGGACTTTGATTTTCTGAAGGCCTAGTTTGGTGTCCCTTGTTTTATTGTTTTAACTCATTTTGTTGCCAAAAAACATTTCAATTCACGTTTGATTTCCCCAATAAATCCTGTTATCTCTGTCTGGTTGCCAGCCTTCTCACTCACTGTCATTATCAGTTATATCCTATTTGCCCTAATCTAGTTATCCAGTCTTTTTATCAGCTTATTTTATCAGCCCACACACAAGCAAAACTCCTCTGAATGCAGTGGAAGGCAAAGGCAAAGGTGCTCCTGTCCTGTTTGGAGTGGATAATTCAAAAACTCACAGCATGTGACAAGGCAGTTCTGAAAGAAGACCTGGAACCAACATCCATGCAAAATAGCTCAGGACAGAGATTCTCCTCAGAGGCCAGGTAGGCTAAATGATTCCTCCCATGCTCTAAGCAATAATCTGGGAGCAAGATCTCCAAGATTCTGCTTCGTAACATCACACTACATAGCCAAAAAAATCCTCCACTTCTCCACAGCTGGCAGCAGTAGGTTTCTATGGCTGGCCACTTTCTAGCTTCTTGCAGACTCTTCCAAGCACTCATGGATGGTACTGATGGAAAGCACTCTCCTAGTAAAGAACATTTTGGCAATCTACACAGTGTGTCCCTATTTCCCATTAGTATAAGTAGTTCTCATCCACTGTTGTGTGTATCTGAGTCTGAGCTAAAATTTTTTACAACTATAACTTCTGATTGTCTTAAAGACATGTCTCGAAATGTTTGAATTTTGTATGTAAAGCACCACCTTTCACCTGTCAGATCCCTTGGAAAATCTCCTCCGTAGTTCTCTATGTTGAACCAATACCCCAGAAGTGCAGAGCAATGGCCTCCACAGATGAGGTGTAAAATAGTGGTCCCAAGAGGACAGAAATTGTGGAGAACAGTGTCTGTTTAACAGCAGAGAGCAACCAGACAGACTTTTACATCTGTGATTCAAGGAAAAACCTTCTTGACTGATAATGAAGGATCAGTATATGGATGTAACTGTGATTATTCCTCTTGGACTTTGGGTAGGACAGGCTCTGAGACCTTCAATAACTATAGTGGCCAGGACTTGTTTTCATATCTCATTTGAAAGAAAACATCTGCAAGATCAGAATATCCGTCACGGCCTCAGCAGAGCCCTACTTGGTAATTGGCATGAGGTGGAAAAAGAGGTCTTATAGTCACTCTTTCCATTTCCTGAGCCACTTGGGTTTCCCTTGCAAATCCCCCGCTAAATATGATTTTAAGCTTGCATTAGAGGCAATAGCATAGTTAAAACTGAGTTGTGATACCTTACAATGCAAATTTCTCCTGCATTACACTTAAGTGATTTAATTGTTTCTTCAATCCTTTACTAAATTAATTGAGAAAAATATGTTTCCAACACATTTTTTTCTCTTTGACATGGAGACACATTGATACTTTTACTGACTTAGAAAGCCTTTACAGCCTTTAAAGACAACTTATCTAGAAATGTGAATATCTTTTTTCTTTCCTTTTGCTTTTTTTTTTTTGTTAGATATTTTTTTCAGCACACCCATTAATTTAAAACAATCTCTCCACACTTTCTATTTCACCCTCTGACTCATCTTTAGGATTTCTCAGTCATCTGCTGTGTAGTGGGAGTTGAAATAATCAGCAGAAAAGTTGGGATCTTGTCTCCCTTTCTTCCTAATACCATAATGGAATTGAGATATGTCAAATAAAAACAGACTTGACAAAGATGCATTAAAAAAAAGAGATACAAATAATCTACTGTGTTAAACAAAATGAATGCAGCAGAATCTAATTAGTAGTAATATTGTTTTTTAAACCTTTGTCTGTTGTGCAGGCAATCAGTTTTAACAGCATAAGAGGGAACAATTCAACAGCTACAATCGAGGAGACGGAGACTCAATTTCCTTCTTGAGCACAAACTCTCTGTGTGACTGTTTCTGTTGCCCATATGTCAGGGAGGAATTATAACATCTCTTTCCTTCACAGGAACGTTGGTAGGATAAATACATTGAGGACTGGGAGACACGCAGGTCCAGACTCATCCCACTTAGCTGTGACACTCGTCTGAGGAAACCAAGAAGAAGTTTGGTGATTCAAGGATGTATAAATTAGAGACAGAAGGATGGACATCTGCAGATGGGTTAGGAGCTGTTTATAATTTTCCATTGCATTCACAACGCCATGAACCTGGGGATGGGATGCATGTGGCTGAACACAGGTACCCACTGATTTCCCAAATGCCCTACAAAATCTAAGACATGTGCTTGGGGCAGATAGACCAGACACAGGACTCCCAGGACAGAGCAGGATGTCCCACTGTTCCTTCTATGAGAGTGGATGTCTATGTTGAAAAAACTGAGTTTTGCTCAAAGTGTTTAACATAGGTAAATAAAAGCCTCAGGCCTTAATAAATGACTAAATTTATTACTTTCCTGAGGTGCTGTGTCCATTAGGCAAGAACACCTCTTCACCCAGCCTAGGAACCCCAGCTAAACACAGCTTTGCAGCACATAGTGGTTTAAAAAAATCACATTTAGACAAATTCCTTCCTCAGACAAATTCCTTCTACTCAGCAGTGGAGATACAACCCTGGTGCTTCATATCACTGGTTTCTTTTCCCATCTCTCAGCTGTGGAGACTTGCCTCTGATTTGCTGAGTGTGAAAGATTATAAACTCTTCTCTGTCCTCTTGATTATTCCTTCCAAACTTGCTAATAGCTGACCAGCTTTTCACTGTACTGTAGCACAGTATATAATAACCTGCAATTATTGTCCATTTAGGCTTTCCCCTGGGTCTGCTTTATTCCTGCCATCAGTGGACCCGCACACTGCTTTTCTGCTGATTTTACTACCAGATTCATTGCTGCTGAGAAGGAAAAAAAAAAACATTGATGATCTACAACCTGTTATATAATTTTTCCGTCTGTTCTTATATTTTTTTTTCTTTGCAGTTCCTTGGCCTACTCTAGACACTTTATGAAAATTACTTTATAATAGGCCTTTCTCAGCTGTTGCATCCTGTTTTGTTCTGTAGGATAATTCCTAAAGTTTTTTGCTGCTGATTTTTCTCTTCTGCACAGCAGTTAAAGTTTACAGGATATCTGGAGGTCAGTATACAAAACAGCTGTGTTTTCACTCTCTTTGACTTGGCTTCTTCACCCTCTTTTCTGATCTGGACAGCCAAGGTGGACAGAATCCTAGCTTAGATATTGTATTCTATTGCTTTTCATTTTCAGCAGAAGGGAGAACATTTTTACACCAGGTTTCACCTGTTTCTTACTATCTACACAGGAAATTTACTCTATCTCCAGAGCTTCTATGTCCTGTCTTTCTTCTCAGTCTTGGGCTATGCTTCAGACTTGGGGTGTATAGGCTAGTAAACTTCTCATCCTTTGGATTGACATATAACAAATTTCTCAAGGCAAAGTCAGGAGGCAGTGATGTGATTTATACACCAAAGGTTTATTAGTGGGAGCAAAATTTCTAAGCAATTCAGAGAATTCAGGCTACTGTACATTTGAATTTGCAGAGGCACACTGTCACTACTCTCCTTTCATATGTTTTGGTTAACTTTTTTTTCAATATTGCACTCATTAATTCTATCAGAATTGAGTTTATCCAGTTTGTCCCAGCAAACATTACAATTAATGTCCTGTGCACTCTCAATCAGATCCAAATGAATATTGCCCAAAGGGTTAAACACAAACAGATCCTCATTTAAACAAAACCAACCTCTGCTGAAAATCATTATTATATATGCACAAATACCCTCCTCTATCTCCCCAAAACCACGCCTAGGCTTGGTTAACAGGAATGATCCATGTCTAGACCCACCTGGTTCAGGGGTGGCTTCACTGCTGGGTTCAGCAGAGGCAAGGAGCTCTGCCCACAGCCCCTCGCTCCTGCTTCAGCACCCTGCTCCACCTCTCCTGTCCCCCCTGGTCCTCCTGGGGGTCCTGGGACCTTCGCTCCAGGAGGCTGTTTGTGCTACCCTCTAGTGGCCAAAGCACAGAGAAAACTGACAAATTAGGAGCACTGGTAACATTTAACGTGAAGGTGATCGCAGGTTTTATTTTTAACAGCACGAAGTCAAAGCAAACAGTTTTGGAAAGTGGAAAGAGGAAAAAAAAAACCACACAAAAAAACCACCAAACCACCCAACAAATAAATCTGCTTAAAGATGAAGGTTGGGAATGAATCGGAACATCTAAAATATGAGTGTCTTCTCACATTTGCATAATACAAAACCTTGATGAAATGGAAGGTGATTTTGTAGTCTAGGCAGGGAAGCAGAGTATTTTAAAACATCAGAGATTTCTTGTGTGAACAGAAGGCAATAGTTTGATGTTCCCACTCAGCCTCAGAAAAAAATATGACAAAAACTGTGTTTCCCTCACTATTTGTTTCTTTAGACTATAAATTTTTCAGCAACAGAAACTCTCCTACATCGTTCATAGAGCTCAGTGAAGTTCTTCTCCAGGCTGAACCCTACCCCAACAGTGAAATGAATAAATAATGCTTGATCTTGTCAGTTACAAGACTGTAGAAGGAGATGAGATGGAACTCAATGGTGGAGAACTCTTGGCCAAAGACAGAGGTCTGAGAGCAGTGGGGGAGAAAAAAGACAGGTTTTCCAAAGCTGCTGATCCATCTGAGGTTCTAGACTCCACTGCAGGACTCACGCAGGGCAAAGGGGAAAATTTGGGCAAAGATAAGGGAGGTTAAAGGGGCAATTCAACTAAGTCACCTCTGAAGAAAAATAAAGCAAAGATTTGAGGCTGAGTGCTGCAGCATCACAAATGGCACCAAGATTTAGCATGTACTACAAAGCAACTAAACAGCCCCCAATGTTCCATTCCTTTCTAGCCCTTACCAAGAATTATTTGAAACATTCAAATGGGCGCATTTTTGGCCTATTCTGACTCTCCAAAAGTCATAGATTTTTGTAGAGGAAATAGGCTCAACAAAAAATATGTGCAATACTGGGGGACAGAATCAGCAGAATTCACATTCTTCCAGAGTTGCCTTTCAAACCAGTGGAAACAATATTTGACAGAAGACCTGTTTCAATCCCAGATTTGAAATAGGGATTTTATGGCTATTTGTAAGGTTGCTGAGAGCTATGGTAGAGGTGTTCACATATATTACTGCTCTCCTTATGTCCTTTCAAAAAGCTGAAGGCCCTTTAGCAGATTTTCAGACTTTTCAGAGGTCCCCCCTGCTCATCTACACTGAGGAAATTTAACTACTAGTTATCTGAATATTCAGATGGTTCCAACTGTTTTCAAAACATCATCTTCTGTCTTCTGTGAGACATGTGCTCTCACTAGGGATAATACCAAATTACAATACAGATGACAGGGAAGCCACTTAGGTGAAAGCTTTTACCAGTAGTATAAGATAAAAAACAAAACAAAACAAAACAAAACAAGGCTTTTTAACTGGTTTAGGTAGAGTGAAGCATCATCTAATTGTATTATCTGGTAGCTCCTAATTATCTTACAATGAAAATTGCCCAGGCAACTTTGTTTCAAATACTAAGCAAGTAGAAGAGTGCTACCATTTTGTTTGTGCTGTGCTGCTGGAGACATATGTCCAATGAGGTTATTTTAGTCTCATTAAATAGTAACCCTTAATTTGAGGGGCTCGATGCAGCGGGCAAAAATCAAAGTAAGACTTACACTTATAAAATACTCATGAGTTTGTCAAATAGAGGACAAGACAGCAGCTGAGAGTCTTGAACAGTTGCTTAGTGTTTGTCTTGAAACACTCCCAGGGAAGGAGGGCAGGCAACCTAGATATAAATTGGAAGAATAGATTAACCCTGACATTTCTAGGTCAAGGGAAGAACTGAGGTCATGCCTTTCCCAGGCCTACCAAAGTCACATCTGTGCTGATCAGGAGAGCTCATGGAAGTACTGATACAAAATTCAGGAGGGCAAATGGTGCCACTACTCTTCAAAATGCAACATGTTAACAATTACTTTTGTTTTCACTCACTACATCACTGTGCATGTTCTACCCTGTCTCTCTAAAGCAATTTTATAAATCATTGAAGAGAATGGTTCTATTTTTGCCTCAAATATCCTAGCCTTGAAATCTCATGAATATTTTTCAAATTAGGTCTTCAGTTTACTAGATCATATGCTTGTCTCCTGGTTCTGTATGTTACAGAGAGTTTCTGTTTAAGAAAAAATAAAAGTCAACTCTGATTAGTAAGACATGGAAGATAACTCAGGGTTAGGATGTAGAATCATGAAATCATCTATTTCTTTGTCCTTCTAAGGCTGATTTTCTGCCTGTTTGAGGCCTGACAGGTCTCCACTATGTTTTAAAGAACCCCAAGAAATGGAGATGCTGAAAGATTCCAAATCAGTTTACTCAGCTACTTAATTGTTCCACATCAGGAGAACATACTACTGGTGTCTACTTTAAAACTTTGCTGTAATTTGAGTCCATGCCTTCCTCTCCTGTTCATGGTGCCTCTGAAAACTAATTCATCTCACTTGCCTTGGCAGCTCTTGAACTGAAGAACCATTACTTTGCCTCCCACGTTTTTGGACAAACCGCCCCAGTTCCTTCAGCTTTTCTTTTGGAGGACAGGTGTAACTTAATCATGTATCACCATATTTACATCCATAATATTCCATTATTTTCTTTTTTGCATTAGGATTTTTGTTGTTGGTGTTAATTCCTGTCTCACACATCAGTGTAAATAGAATTTATTTTCTATTTGGCCTTGATTGTCTATAACTCTGCATCTCAGCCTTTGCCCTCTGACAGTAGTTTAGAGAAGGTGCTATGACGCTGTAGCTCTGGTACTACCAGGTGCAGGGATTTCAGGGGCTGTGCTTCAGTCTGTGTAAGGACTGTAGGTTTCACCACAGTTTTTCCATCTAAGACTCCAAGCTATGCCACCCAGTAAGTGAGGACAACCCTGAAAAATGCTGAGCCCTGCCAGTGGGCAAGGAATTTATTTATAGGACTTATGGAGTGAGAGCAAATATTGTCCTCATTGCACATTACACAGAAAACCCTGTTCAGCTGTCTTATTGCTACCTGCCTGTATGACTGTGGGTAAATTATTAAGCTTTCTCTTGCCTAAGTTTTTTTTTCTCACTTTAAGATGAAGAAGGAGATTTCCAGACCTCATAAGGAGAAAAGAATTTAAAAGTGCATAATGGTACTAAAAAAATTATAAGATGCATAAGCATCATTATGGAAAGAACAACTGCTCTGTAAAAAACTCTGAAGAACTGACACTCTTCAGATGAAGCACAAAGATCTAGGTACACAAAAGCCTTTTACTGATTAACTCATAAACAAATGCATTTGCTCCAGGATCAAATCATAATATGTATAAAAAATACATGCCAGTTTACTTCAAATGAGATTTCCCATACATATTAATTTTACAAAGAATTTATACTGTAGGCATTTCTTGTTTTGCAAGGTACCAAAATCAGGATGAGAAATAAATACAAAAATTGGTTTCTTAGTGTAGCACCACTTTAAATGTCAGTTTCTTGATAACTTACATGACTCGTGCATTTGTCTATTTCGAGGGCAATGTGGAAGCCTCAGTGCTTTCAATAGGTAGGATTTTTAAACTGTCTAATTTGTAAACTATGCAAACGATGGCAATTTGCAACTGTAATTATTCCTTAAGTGGAGAGTTTGGCATTTTGTAAAGCAGATAATAGTTCAGATAATGGATTCATGAGATGTTGTTGGGTCTTGTCACCTCGATAAAATTGGCCATTTTCTCTCTGATAAGCAGCTCTGGTTTTCCTGTTTCTTCCTAAGGTTGATGACATTACACATTATTTGGCCCTAAATTCAGTTCCTTACAGCTCTGACATCTTGGGTACTTGCTTGTCTTCTTAGGGAGAGCAAAAAGAACAACTCTCCCCCCACCAAAACAAACAAACAAACAAACAAACAAACAAACAAAACAAAAAAACAAAACCCCCAAAAAGGACCAAAAAAACCCCCAAAACCAAAAAACCAAACCAAAAAGAATCAACCAAGCAAAAGAAAAACATCAATGAAAAACAACCAGCAAGATCGTGTTCTCCCACCTCCCCTAAAAAACAAAACAAAAACAAAACTAAAAAATTTAACCCAATCCAACCTTCAAAAAGTCCAAAATAACTAGCTTTTTTTTTTTTTTTCAGACAACAAGACTAGAGAAAATTATATTGCTTATCCTATCTAGAGATTTCTGGTACTATTTTGTTAATTAAGCTCTAAAGCTCTGCTAAACTGTAGTAAAATTTCAAGATCTCAGTGGGTCATTTGCTGTGACCAGGATTTATTCGATGTATACAGGCCTCTAAAATTGACAAGATCCTTGAGTTCTTTGAGACATCTTAAATTTCAGCTGCTAAATTCAATTTCAGCTCCAATTGCAGTTTGGGTGGTGGGCTGTGAAACTCAGCATTTCAGTACCTGAATGCAACGACTCTCCTGTGCTTTCCTGGTACACATCCTTTCTCCTTTCCTCAAGTGAGTCTTGTTTGGAGAAGATGAGGAATTGCTTGCTGCACACATGAGAAAGAGAAACCTGGCTTGAGAATGTTGGAAACAGCTCAGGACAAGAAATTTATATGGCAGGAAAGACAGAGGAGAAAGAGTGAAAAATAAATTGGAATCAGGTACTGTTGAGGAGGAAAGGAGGGAAACTAAAAATGGACTGGACAGTTGATTCATTTAATTAAAAATGAATAGGATGTGGGACAAGAAGACAAGAAGGATCTGAGGATGGATGCTGTGCTGTGGGCTGAAACCATTGTGGCCACAAACCATTCTTGCACAATATATGCAAGAAAGGGCAATTATCCTAATTGATGAAAATGCTGAGTCTTCAGCGATAAATGAATTCACTACAGCTGGGTTTTGAACATGCAAAAGGGAGTGTAAAGTGAACCACATTGGAAAGTCAGGTACTGCCCATTTTCATAGAGAATCTGTGATTTTAAACTTTAATACCTCAGTGCCTCAATTTCCCACTATATAGGATATGCCAGCAAAGCAATGAAGAACTGTAAAGGAATCCCTTGATCTATCCATACATTGAAAAGGAAGTAAATTTTTTAAAAAAAGCTTTGTAAAAGAAACAAAAAGACCCTTTTAGAACTTTTTCTCCTCTCTCCCTATTAAGATGTATTATGACAATAATGACAGTTTTCCTTTGTTAATAAAAACAACTTTGTAATATAATGTTTTTTTAAACTCCCTGGGAGCAAAATATCAGACTAAGTTAAAAATACACCTCTGTCCTTCACATGAGTATTTAGTTATATAAAAGACTTCAGTTTTCAGCTCTACTCATCTACGCTGCCTATTTTCCTCAGAGTCATGTGAGAGGAGCTAGAAATAAAACATAAGCCTGTGAATCTTTCCTGTTGCAAGCCAGGAAGCTGCCAGCACAGTGCTCCTTGATGCAACGGGGAGTGGTGTTTTTTATCCGAGACGAACATTTGCAGCATCTAAACTCACTTCCCCAAGCAACCATCAGATGGTAGCAATGCTTGTTTGCTATCTACCATGGGCCCGATTCAAAATGGGATGCAGAAGCCCAGGCATTACTTCCAACCCCAGCAGCCACCCAGTTGCCTTTTGAGAATGCCCTGGTGTTAGCATTTCGGAGGACACGGAAAAAGCTGCAGACCTGAGTGTTAATGCTGAGCTAGACACTATGCAAAGCAACCTGATCTTATATGCACAGAGTTGTAGCCAATAGCCCCATGCATGAGGGAACAGATGAAACCCAAGGGAAATGCAGATGTCCTGTCCCTGGGTTTGTTCCCTGGGTTTTGGTTTGCTGCAAAGGAGGACTCAAAGGGGTGTGGAAATAAAAATACCACGAAAATTAACTCGGGACCTTGAAACTAGCTGTGGTAGAGACTCTCAGGGAAATCGATCCAATGTCGCAAAAGGGTGATAGAGCAGACTCCTGTAGCATGTAGGAGTCCTTGGTGAAGTGATAAAAAGCTTTCTTATTGAAGGCCTGGCCTAAGGTCACTGAAAAGGTCATGGAAAACAGCTGTCTCCTAGGGATACTGTTAGTCAAGCATCATCCTTGAGGCTGGGGACAGGAATCAGTGCCCCTGATTCTAAATGTCACACAGTAAGACACTTAAGCCTGACTTCCCATGTATGTTCCCTGTACAGCCCACGGTGGGACCAAGACACAGAGAGAGAGAGAGAGAGAGAGAGAGGGGAAAAAACTTTTCCCAGTTTAGATTTCTGGCTTGAGGTGTGGAAAAGCATCCTATGAAGGTGTCTGTTTTTCTCCAGCAGACTGAAGTGGATCTTGTTTTTCTGACTTAGATTTTTATCCTTATTTTAAGTGTCTAAGGTGGCATAAAGCAATGCCTGTGTTTTCCATTGAAAGGTGCAATTCCCAGCATTTGTTCTGCTTTACTGTCCTAGGCAAAAGGAAAAAAAACCCACCACCAAACAAAACCAACTTTATAAAATGTAGGCAAATGACATCCTATCACAAATATCTGTAAGCATCATATTTACTTCATTAACAATTTTAAATTAGATTAGGCCTTTCTAATTTCTTAAATTACTGAGTTTCTCCTGAGATATCAGTGGTATTGGAACTTTCATGAGTACTTAGAATCTGTTCACTCATGCTATTTTTGCAGGGACTGACTCCTTTAAAATGTGCCATTGTTGCTCTGAAGTACCAGATTCAACTTTCCTGGGACAGCTATCTTTTTGGGTTTTCTTGCTTTGTTGTTTGGTGCTTGTGTGATGGTTTCTTTGGCAAAAAATGTCCCTTTTATTGTGCCTCTGTCCCCTCTGTCAGCGCACGTCCTTTGCTTGGTCTTCCTGAGGTTGCTGAGGTGAGCAGCTCTGGCCCTGGCAGGACTGGCAGCAGAACACCCTGGTGCAGTGCACAGCAGAATTTCTTGACCTGAGGGAAGCTCAGGAGTGTCACCGTGATATTTTCTGAAAAATCCCTTAGCCAGGATTTCTTCTCCTGGGAAGATGAGAAGCCTCAGCTTCTCCATGTTTTGCTCCTCTGGAATGCAGTGTGGAGATTGCTTATCCAAACATGTGAATTGTTTTTAATTAGTGGGCAATCACAGCCAGCTGCGTCAGGCTCTGAGCAGTCACAAGCTTTCTTTATCATTCTTTTCTAGTCTTCTGATCTATTCTTTCTCTTTCTTTAGTATAGTTTTAGTATATCATTTCTCATAATATGATATGAAATGATATGATATGATAATAATATAATAATAAATCAGCCTTCTGAGAACATGGAGTCAAATTCTCATCTCTCACCTCATCCTGGGGACCTCACAACACCACACAGGAGGAGATAGGAGAGCTGCTGGAAGCCCACAGATCAGGAGGCTTTGGATGGCAGAAGCCAGGTGGGACCAGTGACAATGGTGGTCAAAACTCTGCACCTGTGAAATGAGGCCTTAGGGAGCACGGGCAACCAGGAGTGACACCAGCAAGGTGGGAAAACAAGGTGGGAAACACAGCCATTGGGGCACGGCCTGGCAGCTTGGCAGGCAGTTCCTGCTGAAATGCACACAAGAAGGGCACTGAGGCCCTGTTGGCTCCATCAGGGAGCAGTGGAGTCCACAGGGCAGAAAGGCAGGACCTCTGTGAGCTCCACACCTGCTATGACTGAGGCAGCCACCCCGGCTGCAGGGCTCTGGGACAGAACACCCAGCTGCAGCGTGGGCCCTGCTCCGATGCCAGTGCAGGTCACCCAGGCAGAGAGGCTCCTCTGCCTAGTGACAGCTCCTCTCAGGAGGAGAGCAGTAGTTTGAGGAGTGTTAGGGAATGTGAGACAGGCTGGCATTGCACCCTGACTTCCCTGAGACAGGCCTGACAGACAGACAGACAGACAGGGCACACGTCCCTGTCCTCTCCCCTGATTGAACGCACGGACTGAAGGGACAGAGGGCAAGGAGGTGTGTCTGTGACTGCAGACCAGCCCCATTCCTCAGGGAACACTGCTGCTGCCCTTGGGCACAGTTACCAACATGAAAGAGAGGACCTTCTCTGGTAGGGCCCTGAGATCATTATTCAGTATTGATTTTCCAGGTGGGCACTCATGAAGTTACAGGAAGTCTGACAGCCAGCAGGAGAGGCTTCAGGGCCTTGGAGGAGTGGCTGAGGGTTCAGGAGCGCAAGCAGTGCTCTCCTCTGTCCTTCCAGCTGCAGGAAATAATGAGGGAATAAACAGGAAGAAACATGCTTTGGCTTCTTGAACCACTAGTGTGCTGAAACAGATGGTTTTAACCCCATCAGAAGGCAAGGAAGGAGAGGTGGTGGGGTAGCCATGTATGTTAGGGAGTGTTTTGGCTGTCTAGAGCTTAATGATAGTTGATGATTTATGGGTAAGGAACAAGGGGCAGGTCAATGCAGGTAACAACTAGGGCTGGTTGGTAATAATGTGATCTTGAAAATAAGGTAAATAAATGGACTGGGTTGAAAGGGACCTTAAAACACCCTCAGGTCCAAGCCCCCTGCCATGAGCAGGGACACCTGCCAGCAGCCCAGATTGCTCAGAGCTGGAGGCAGTACTCCAGCTGGGGTCTCACCAGAGCAGAGTAGAGGGACACCTTGCACCTGGTCCTGCTCAACGTCCCGAGTATCCCACGGACATTGTCGTGGCTGGTCTGTAGCAGAGTCCCACGATGGCATCTGCGTTATCTGTTTGTCCCTGGACTCATACCCAGAGCTCTCAGCTGTGCCAGCTGTGAGCTCCACACATTCCAGCCCTCCCATTGCAAACAGTGCCACCCGTCCAGCTCTCCTGCCCTGCCTATCCCCCCTGTAACCCCCTGTAACCCCTCAAAAGGGCACTCCAATCTCAGTGGATTTCACTTACACCTGTGATGACAGATCTCTGGGACTGGGCCAAAGCTTTGAGCTCATCTTGGTGTATGGGACAACCATTAAACCAATTCTTTATCCATCTAGAAGTTCACTTGCTGAATCCATCTCAGTTTGGAGAGAAGGGTGTTGAGAGCCACCATGTCAAAGGCTTTGCAGAAGTCCAGATGAATAACATCTATATCCCTTCCCTTGTCCACTGATGTAGCCCCCATCATAGAAGGCCACTGAGTTGGTCAGGCAGCCACAGCTGGTCAGTGATGTGATGGTCAGAGACTGCCCTGGGCATACTAATCATGGAATAACAGTTTTTGATTCTTAGAGAAATAAGTAGGATGGGAGTAACAACACTGACACCCTGGACTTCTGGAGGGCAAACTGTCCTGCTTAAGAGGCTGGCTGCTCACAAAAATTAAGATATTGAGGTGCTAGAGAGTGCCCAGCAAAGGCAACAGAAGGGAAGGATCTGGAGCATGAGTCTGATATGGAGCAAGTGAAAGGACTGGGGTTGTTTCATTTGGAGAAAAGGAGACCTTATTGTTCTCTGAAAATATCTGAAAAGAAGAGGAATTTAGTCTTTTCTACCAAGTCATAGCAAAAACATAAGAGGAAAGGGCCTCAAGTTGTGTCAGGGGAGATTCAGATTGGATATTAGGAAAAATTTCTTTATGGGAAGGATAGTCAAGATTTGGAACAGGCTGCTCAGGGATGTGATTGAGTTATCATACCTGTAGCTATTTAAAAGGCATGTAGATGGGGCTCTCAGGGACATGGTTTTGTGGTGGACATGACAGTACTGGGGGGATGATTGGACTCCATGTTCTTAAAAGTGTTTTTTTCAATACAAACAATTATATGATTTGATGGTTCTAAGGAGACAACTTCATTAAACCACAGGATGGATACCTGGGGCCTCTTTACTGCTTAATATATCTAATTCCCATCAGTAAATTACAAAACTGTAGCCCACTGTCAGACTTTCTGATCGCAGGTGTACAATATTTAGCAAAAATAGATTTGGCATGGCTGATTACCTGTTTAGCCGTAACGTCTCCTAGTAGCTCTCAGGGAAGTTAGAATAATATTCTAGAACAAGTACTTTATTTTCCTCTGTCAGCATAATCAGACCTATGTCAACTTTGCTCCAGAGAGCCTTTTATTTTTTTTTTTCTCCCTGAGTCAGTGACATTGAGGTTTTTTGACTTGGACTGGACTCATATTTGTGGCATGTATAGCAAGTCTTGACAATTTCTTAAAAGTCAATTTATATTTGTCTAGCTGGTTTTTTGTTTTTTGTTTTTTTAACAGATGTTTTAGATTTTTCTTAGGCTTTTCAATTTCTAATTGGCCCTAGTAGGTTCCCAGAATTAGTCTGAGTGCAGTCACAAAGTGGGAAGAGTGGAAATGTCTGAATAAATCACTTTCATCCTGCATGCTTGTCACCAGACAGCACAGTCAGCTTGGTCAGCCTTGTGGTGTCTCACCAGAACAGGGATATTATGTTTTAGTTCCCAAGATGTGCAGCTTCTCTTTCAGAGTAGTTGTTTAGCAAATACAGTAGGATTTTTTAAGGCATTTGTTTGTGTTAAATCAAAGAATAACCTCAGTGGAAACCTCTTCACTGTGTTCCTTCACACTTCAGCAGATGTTCCAGAGAGAGGGACTGAAATTTCAGCTGTCTGCAGAGTTTAGCTTTAGCTCACAAATAATAAAAAAAAAAAAAAGTATTTCTAGCATGACAATAGGAAGTCACAAGATGGTTGCGCATGGTTTATGGCCAAAATGGAAAAATACCTCTTATTAAATAAGTACGTGCTGCCTTCAGCACTTGGAGCAACTTATGGCTGGGCCCTTGTAAATGAATATGTTCTGTCTGCAGTTCTTTACTGAGACTTGATCACATTAACATCCAGGTGGCTTCTCTGCATGTCACTTGTTTGGATAGTCAGCCTGGTGGTCAGTTTTCTGTATTGCTCAACTGTGCAATTTCCCTTTCTTTTGCCACAGAGTGACTAGTGATGACTTAAGCAATTGACTTAAACACATCAAAGTAAATAATGTATTTGTTTTCATGCTCAAAATTGTTTGAGGCTGCCCAAATCCATCCTTTTTGGAGTTCTAGTGCCCACAATAGAGCCATCACAACTAGCTCAGCTCTCTGCTGTCCATGGCGTGGCTTGTTTTTAGGGACCTGGGACAGGAATTGAAACCAACCAAAATATCAGTATGGAAGTGATGCCTTCTGAATGTGCAGAGATCTATGGCATTTGTAGAAGCACATGTCAAAGTTCTATCTTATTAAACAGGAAATATTTTGCATTAAACCTGACCTTTCTTTTCCCCATTTTCAGTCCTATTTTTGTCTTTAAGTATGATAGGACACATTTTAGTTTTGTTCACTTTGGAAACACCTGTAAGTGGGAGATACTTCCTTCTCCCCTTTACTCGCTTGAGCAGTCTCATGGCAGTGAGACTATATCAGATTTTCTTTTAGCCTCCTTTTTAACAAGAAGCTCTATTTCCTGACAGTTGCAATGGACAAAAATTCACCTGAAAACTTTTCTCTCTCTCTTACGGATTTCCAAAATGGTTCCAGTCCTCTCAGTTGCTCATTTTTTGGTTTTTTTCCAAGGATGTGACAATTGCCACGCAGCAAGCATTTCTGCTAAATCAAAAATCTTTTGCTTGTGCGACATCGTGGAGAGCAGAAAACTTGGAAGAGAGGATGATGCAATAAATTGCTTTTAAATGCTTGTTGATGACCTTACCGCATAGCCTGAAGGTAGAGAGTTTCTCCCCACAAATTCTCTCTGTCCCAAACACCTATGACTGAGCCACAACACTACTTTCAGAGAGCTGAACCCATTTTGATGTTGTTGATGTCATCAAAGGGAAGGAAGTGGGTATGCATAATGCAGGTGCTGACGAGTAGAGCAATGTTTCTTCTCTTGTGGCAGTGACAGGGCTTGTGCTTTGATGTGGCTTTGAAAACCTTAGCTGCATCTCTGAGCATGAGACTTTATGAGTCTAAGCAAATTTGTGGAAATTGTGTTCTCTTGACTTGCAATTAGAATAACAGCAGCTGATATATATCAGACCTCTATTTTAGCCATTTTTTTTTCTGTTGCTGTCAGAGTGATGACTAATGTTTCTTGCTTGATGGGCAACAAAATAGGGTGGATAGAACATAGTGAAAAGTTAAATCAAAGTCATCTCTGGTTACTAAAAATCACCATTTGGCAGAAGGGTAAGAGATCCAAAATCTGGGATCTCAGATTTTTGCCTTTGGTTTGAATGTCAGTCATCAATATGAAATTTTTCTGAGTCTGTAAAATTTAGATTCTGAATCTTTAAAATAAGGTAAATAAAAAATAAAATAAATTAAACCAAAATAAATTAAAATATTATTTCTAAATCTTTCTGTTAACTGACCCTCACCCTGTCAAGGGTCTCATTTAGCCCTCACTCAGTTATCCAATGTAAGTGAGAGAATGTTCAATGACCTCAGTGTAGGGTCAAATCATGCATGAAGAGCAAGACTTCTCCTCCCTTGAGACAATGTACCTGTCCAAGGAAACTGCAGAGATGTTGAAAGAGGTGATTCATGGTTTGAAGAAGCTGAAAGCTATTCAGGTACCTTTTCAAAATAATAATGGAAAGATTATAATGTACAAATTGAAAACCATACATAAAGGACAGCCATCTGTTTGTTTTACAATTTAGAAAATCCCAGAACATTACCCCTCAAATAAAATAACCCAGCTGTTTGCAAAGAAGCACAGAAAGAGTTTGCTGCTTCTTCACTATTGGTAAGACTTATCCCCAGTTTCAAAAGATAATGTATTTGGGGGGAAAAGAGGAACAGGGAAGCCCTAAGAAGGGAAAATGTGGTGGGCAATGAATATTCACTGGCATCTGTCAAACCAGGGCACTTGGCTGTCTGTCCTACAAGTGTAAGAGTTGTATCAAGTAAGATTTCTTCATTATATTGGACATACTTTATTTTAACCAAGGAAAATTCTCAGATGCCTTGAACTGATTTTGTGGTAAACATAAGCAAACGTAAATAGCTGTTTTATTATAGCTTATTGTGCAAGTGTTGGTTCATAATAAATCATTGTACTCTTTAGAAACAAGCTTGAAACAAGTGCATAAATATTAAATGGCCTCAGGAATAAAGACATTTTTAGCAAAATTATTGAGTGTGGTTTGCCAAATCCATTGGGTAATCCAAACTCCCCATAGTCATTTAAGGACCAACGTGTACTACCATTTATAGTAATGTAAATCCACTGTAACTCTGTTGAAGTCAATAGAGTTATTCGAAATTCACATAAAAAATAGTTTGGTCTCTAAAATATAAACAACATAATTGCCTGAAATTCTATCCGTTAGGATAAAAGAATAAAAATTCTATACCTCTCAGAAATGGGAACTAAAGCTATCTGTATTGTGTGTGTAAATTTAGGCAAAAAAGATTATACTGATTTCATTTGTGTAATAAAGATATTATACCATAATCAGAAATGTTGAAGGAGAAGTTATTAATTTAAAAAATAAAATGCTATTCTACATTTTAATAATTGCAGCAGAAAAAGAAGAGGATGAGATCTGTGGCTTTTACAAAGCAGAGATATTCAGACCAATATTGTTGCCTGGAGGCCTTTCTACTCTTAGAAATAAAAAATAGAAAAAAAGGCACAGTCAGTTTCTGATACTCCATAGATCTCCCACATCAGTTAGGGATTGCCCCTTGGAGATAGCCATGTTGTGCCTCTGTTATCCAAATCTTAAATCACAGCTGCTCAGATTATCCTTGTCTCCTCTCTTACACAGGCTTACAAGATAAAATTTGCCTGTGTAGTGGGTGGGCAGGAATGGGAGACAGCTTGAGTCCATGGGAGACATGAAACTTCAAGGTATCCATCAGCAGGAACACTAATTATGGTACAGAAAGCTCTGATAGCATTAAGGACGGACCAAAGACATGCAGCTTCCCAGTGTAGCACATGGCAGTGCCTTGGGGGACTCCCTAAAATGCAAACTAGTGCCTCAGAGTGGCAAGGAGCTGACACTGAGAGTGAGCAAAGACCAGTCAGTGTGGCCTGATCCAGTAGGGAGCTGCTGGTCAGGCACTGTCAGAATGTTCAACACCCTCCTGTTTACTCCTGGGCAGCAAATGGATGTTCATTAGTGCTCTTCTGCCAGGGGATGCTCTTCTTATGGAGGTGTTGTGAGAAGCAACACAGTGGTGAAAGAAAGCGCTTAGTCAGTGGTGGAATTACTGTTCCTGTTGGAAGGAACACTGAGCAGTATCACCTTCCCCTTAGTGCATTTACTTGCGTATTGATAAGCAGTCACAGCCCATTTCAGCCCAGCAGGTCTGTGCTGCAGACAGTGTGCATCTGGGATGCTTTTACAAAAAAACACACACTAAAGCATCTGGGATGCTTCTGCCCAGGATCATCGCCTGAGGTCCAAGCAGGGCCCCAAGGTGCTGTGTGCAGCCTCACAGAGCACAGCAGACAGCACTGCTGAGAGCTCCCCTGCTAGGACACGACCGCTGACTTGCTCCCTACCCCGCTATCCATCAGGAACAGACTCAGTCGCAACTACAGGGGACAGGGGATGACTTCAGGACATTGTGTCGTATATTTGAGTGCTTGATTTATGAAACATAGCAAAGGCAAAACAAAGCTGGAATGACTTGTCTGTAGGAAATCTCCCTGTGCTTCAGCTAGGAGACATGCCTTTTAATGCAACCTCAAAACATTTATTATAAAATGGAACAATTTGTATTGTATTCAATAATGTTTTCAAAGGACTGTCAGCCTCTGTCTGCAGGTGCCTTTTCTTACAACATCTAATCTATAACACTCATTTCTCCCCTTCCCCCCCAATAATCATATAACAGAGATATGCATTACAGAAAATGTGTATAGGTTTGCTTCTATTATAGTCATGATCAAAAGGCTATGATATATTGAAATATTTGCTTTGTACAAATACATCTGTTATCAGAGGGTTTCTTAACATAAATGGTGTATTTTCTATAATGTGCTCCTTCTAATGAATGGTTCAGTGAAGGCATGAGAACCGAGCTATGTGGGGAGAATGCAGTAATTTCTCTTACCGTGCAGGAATTCTGAATACAAGTAAATGCATGCCAAATTTTATTGCTTCTAAATCTGAATAATTGTATTTCTGAGCTGTGCATCTGGGTAGATAATAAAGCCACAAAACAATTTAATGAAACATATAAAAAATCGAATGACATTACTAAATATTATAATATGCAGAAAATATATTTTGCATATTGTCACCTAATCTTTCATCCACCTACTAACAAATAATGCAACAATAATTGAAAGTCTTATTATCCATCTACGTAAATTGAGACCAAATTTACCTTGTTTCCTTTTCTTTTTGTGTGTGTGCGTGCGTGTGTGTGTGGACATAAAAGTGAGATTGATATTATGGCTTTTTGTTTATGGTAGATTTTTTTTACAATAACTAAGGTGACCAACATAAGTATTTTCTCCATTCACATCAGTCCTCAGCTCATAGTGTGATTATGTTACCTATCCAAGTACTTATAAGAGGCAAGTCTTGAATACATGGACTTCATAGTTTCGTGCGTTTGACTCCACAGGAACAAAATCTGGAATACCATAAAGAAAGTGGAAATCCTCACATATAAATTCAGTGTCTGAAGTTTACAGGTGTGGACTGCCCTCACCATCCATTACAGTCAAAGGGCAGATATAGGTAATGCAGGGGGCAGTACTGCTGACTCATTCCCAAAGACTGTTTTAGGACAAGGTGAACTGCCCTTTTGGAGGTTTGTGTTTCTTTCTGTTGACTCTTAAGGAATCATAAATGGCTAGCTCAGACTTGGATCTCTAACTTTCAGAGGACTATGTGAGGTAACAAGAATCCCATCTAAAGAGGTTAAAATACAGGCACCAGGAGGGAGGGACCTCTTTTGTTCTTGCAATGATTCTAGCGCTTTGTCACTGATTTATTCTGCTCTGCCATGGAAGAGGTCATTGCAGACTTCCAGCTGGTTGTAATGTCTGGATTTAAAGGACAGCGATCTGAACTGTCTGCCGCAAAATGTCTTTTGCAAAGGTGAACCTGTATCATCAAAGGCCACACAAGCAGTAGGAAAACGACTGAATTTCCCAAAGACCAGAGCCTGGTAATGTTGTTCTGGCTTTACTCAAGACAGCTGTCTCCCCTTTATTTCCTTGTGATGTGTTGGCTCAGATTCTGAGGGGCTTGTACATAGAGCTCTCCACTCAGAGGTCCTGTACCACTGAAGGCTCACTTGATGTCAGTGCAGGAAATTGTGCAAGGTGAAAAGTAGGTAAGAATTTGCCTTGTTTCAAGAATATATAACCAACTGCTTTTTGAGAGTTCCCATCTATATATACACCTATCTATGCTCCCAATGAAAGGTTATCACCACCATCCTATCTATTCCTTTGCTCCCAGAAGGAAAACATTTATGACCTCTCTTCCTTACTCTGCTTTCATACATCAAGCTCAGAGTCTTGAGCCTCACTTTATAAATTATGGAAAGGCAAACCTGGGACTGATAAACACTCTGAGATTATTAGTGCAGACTCCTTGTGAAAGAAGGAACTGTCCTCACTTTTTCTGAAACAAGAAAGAACCATTCTATAAATTATAATGCTTTCTACTCTGGGTGTCAAATGCACTTCTGCATTCCTTCTGCTGGTCTTTGAGACAGCTCACACTGCCTTGATATGAAAGAGTACAATTTTCTTATCAGAAGAAGGAATAAGAAAGACCTGGACCTAACTAACCCTAGTGGCCACATTTATTGAGGTGTTATTGGAATGAGAAAAAAAGCTTTTTTAAGAATATAAGAATAAATATACTGAAAAATAGAGATTAGGAATTGTCATATAGGGATTTTATACAGTGAAATGGTGAAAAGAATAATCAATGCATATAAAAATATTCTGCTTCCTTGATCTAAGAATCAAATGCCTGTAGACAAGTTTTCGTCTCACTCATACCATGGTAATTTATTGTGCTTCACAGAATGCAGAAGAAAACTTGGCCCTTAATCTGTGAAAGGAAGTTTTCAGGATGAGGAATTTTATTTGACTTCAAAGAATATGAATTGGTTCTTTCTGTTCTGTAGTCAATTATTCCTTTTAAATGCAACTCCCTTTGGGAATAAAACTTTCTCTGATGAGGTTTTGCCTTATAGTCCGCTGCAATCTCCCTGGATTCAGCCTTGCCTGAGATACTAGATCCTTCCTTCCTTCCTTCCTTCCTTCCTTCCTTCCTTCCTTCCTTCCTTCCTTCCTTCCTTCCTTCCTTCCTTCCTTCCTTCCTTCCTTCCTTCCTTCCTTCCTTCCTTCCTTCCTTCCTTCCTTCCTTCCTTCCTTCCTTCCTTCCTTCCTTCCTTCCTTCCTTCCTTCCTTCCTTCCTTCCTTCCTTCCTTCCTTCCTTCCTTCCTTCCTTCCTTCCTTCCTTCCTGCCTCCCTCCCTCCCTCCCTCCCTCCCTCCCTGCCTCCCTCCTTTTTTTCTTTCACTCTTCCTCTTCTTCTTTCCCTTTTTTTCTACCTCCTTCAAACTGAGATTTCCCTACAATTTATGGGAGATTTATTTAGACAGTATCACTACCTAAATCAGAAGTAAAATTCAGGTAAAGAGTCATGATTAAATCTTTGAAGCTTAAATGAAGGAAATTACATTGTCTAGTGTGTCTAATGGGAGATTTATGCTTCAGATATTTGCTTTATATATGATTTATGATGTCATATAATGTTGAAAAAATAAAACTCCAACAGGTCAAGATCTGGGATTGAAAAGCTGTCTGCTTCCTAAAACTGAAAACAAAAAGGAAAAAAAAAAGTTAAAACCATCATAAGTCATTAATTCTAAACCAAATTCTTTATTTGGAAAATAGTAATGATCTTTAATTTTTTCATACTTTTAAATATTAAAAATGTCATTATTTAAATAATATATTGTTCAGCCAGCATAAACATGGAAAATATGTTTCCAAAATAAATCTCCTTGTGGTTACCCTTTGTGATGGTACTGATGTGGTGACTGCTATTTGTTTGGTTTTTTAAAATAGTATTAAATAATTAATTAATTATGAATTAACTAAAATAAGTTTTTTAATGTGGACCAAATTAAAAGGTTTTACAGAAAAAAAGTAAATTTGCAAGTGAACATAATTGTGACATATAATCCTAGATTCAAATTTAACTTAGTTTTTGGAAGGTCTGAAAGGTAAGATTTTTCAACTCAATTTTAAAATAGCTTACTACTGATTACTGAGCTTTGCCTCCCATACTTTTCTCTGCCCAGATGTGACCACATTTAGGAATTTAACTGGAAAGAGAACTATTTAGGAAATGTTTCCTATAGTTGTAAATTGAGAGTTTGTAGCTCAGTTAAATGGACACTGTATATTTAGTTGGGGATTTATATGTAGGTTTGATACACTTCTATTTTCTGTAATTTAGCTATATCTACTCCATCTTTCTCTCAGCCATAAAATTTCAGAAATATTTCTGTATATATATACAGACATAGATATAAAGAGAGGCTATTTAAATGATCAGAATTTGTTAAGGAGATGTGATTCAAAGTTATGCATAAATGGTGTATGGGGCAGAAAAGTAGAAAACAATGGAGTTATCTTTTCCTAGTTTTTATGTATTTCTAAACTTTCCTAACAGTCAATTAAAATTGTCATTTAACCTACTATATATAAAGTGTTAAATATCTCCATATGATGCCTTAAACGCAAACAACAAAATATTCCAAAATTGTAATTGGAAATGAGGAAGTGAAATAGATTGTAAACCTGAACTTAAACTGATTTTTCAATTTCAGCGTCCCATTACGCAGGAGCATAAAACACAACAAAAAAAAGGAGATCAGATTCTTCATTAAAAAATTGAGAACCAAATTACTCACTCTGGAATCACTATCTGGAAAGGGGGAGGGCTGCAGGCAGTTTGGAGGATTCATATGGGTAGAAGTTATGCCTCTTTCTTCCTTTTTTATAGGTGAGAGGGAAGGCCTGGTACTTTTTGTTCTTGCTGTATGTCTTCAAGATACTGAAAAAAGGGTGATATTCTGTGATCTAAGGTGGAATTTATTCAGACAAGGAAACATCTCTTTTTTAGATACTCAGCTTTTCTTTCATGAGTTCCCCCTTTAATGTTAAATGGGTCACAAGACTCACAACCTACCCACCTTTTAAAAGTATCCATGCTTCCTTCTCTTGTCTGACTTAACCAGCAGTGATTAGAATGGCTTGATATTTCAGGCAGAGGTGTGGGGTGGAAATGCTCTAGCTTATTGGTAAGCAAAGTAGGCAGCTCTGGCCTCACTGGTAGCAGGAAGATAAGTGGTTTAGCATCAGACATTATATACTTGGAAGAAATAAAAAAAAAATCACGAAAAATATAAATAAAAAAGAGTGCAAAGTTTTATTGTCAAGCGCGGCTGTCACTTCATGAAACCAGAGTCATATATAAGATATATGTGACATACTAATAGGAAGTAATTTACCCAAGGATGTTTTTGTGCCTTGAAGTGCCTTCAACATTTCTGCTTTGAAAACTTTGCAAGTGTGTATGCATCAGAGCAGTTACCGAGGCGCTGAAGTTCCCAATTTGTGCACAATGTGACTTTTATAATGCTATTAAACTCATCTCATGGAAAGTGGTGCGCACAAAACAATGATACATGAGATCTCAAGGAGGCTGCTGAGTGGGGGAGAAGGCTGGAGTGAGGAGAAAGCTTTTATAAAGTCACTTTGAGAATGCACCTCTGCTCCAGAAGCCCTCTGTTTATTCTGATTGGGAATTGTCTCCTGTGCTTTGGGTGGAGATTCATGAATGTGCTGGTTTCATCTGGGGTAGAGTTAATTTGCTTCACAGTATCTACCATGGGCATGTGTTTTGAATTTTTGCTGAAACAGTGTTGGTAATACAGAGATGTTGTCATTATTGCTGAGCAGGGCTTGCACAGGATCAAGCACTTCTTCTCACCTCAGCAGTGAGTGGGTGCACAGGGAGTTGGGATGGGACAGAGGCAAGGCAGCTGACCCCAGGTGATCACAGGGATATCATTGTAGACATCACTCAGCATACAAGAAGAAAGTGTGTGCAGGGAGTTTGGAGTGATAGCAATTGTCTTCCCAAGTCGTTGTGCGTGGCGGATCCTCTGCTTTCCTGGGAATTGCTCAGCACCTGCCTGCTGATGGGAAGTGCTGGATGCATTCCTTGTTTTGTTTGCTTGTGAGTGTGGTTTTTCCTTTCCCTGTTAAACGCCTTCATGAAAAACCCCTGTGTTTCTTCGCTTCTGATTCTCTCCCCATCCCACTATGGCCAGAGAGTGCAGGAGTGCTTGTGTGGGGCTGAATTGTGTTCAAACCATGACCGTGCTGCTTGCACTCCTTATCCCTCAGTAAAACAAATTTCTTGCATCTCTTTCTCTCAGTAAAGTAAATTTATTATGATACTCATCTATTTACCTCTAGCATGGGGCAGAGATAAACCAAGATTCCCTCCTGTCACATGAGGTCTGACTTGAAGGGATGGCCTCAGAGGAATCTGTAGGATGTGTAACTCTACAAGTCATGCAATCAGAAACAAAAGCTCACAATTTTCCAGCTGAAGTGTGACTTGTTCGTCTTGTATCCTTGCTCCTGCCTTGCCACCTGCCCTGCTCTTTTCTCATCTGTCTCTTTCTGCATCCTAACTGTTAAATTTGGGAGAATTTTTGTCATCTGGGTGAGCAGTAGCAGATCCACAGTGCCCAATCCTGGGCACTGGGTTTTCAAGGAGTGCATTGGAACACAAATAATGTCCACAATTTTACAGCTGAAAATGCCCTCCCTCATCCTTTTTTGGTATGCTGGGACAATTCTGAGCATTACTTTTCCCCTATGGGAGGCAAACTAAGGGCACAGATTAATTACATACAGAAAAATGGTGAGATGGTGGTAGACCTGGGGAGACAGGACACACAGATTTCCCTGTATGATGGAAAAATCTGAGTCCATGATTTTCATTTGTTTATTCATAAAATACAAAAAAACTCCTTGAGAATAAATAAATAAGCATCTTGCTTCAAAATTAAATTCCCTAGAGGAAAAAAAAAAAAACCTGAGGGAGTTGAAGGTCAGTCCAAATATTTTGCTGTACTAAATTCAGATAATTTAATTCACAGTAAAACTATATATGATTTTTTAAATGCATTAAACCAATGATTTTTTAAAGTTATTTTGAAATTTAAAAAAAAATATCCCATGTGGAAGCTTTTGCCACAGTACAGTTTGTCACCATCACTGTGTTAAATTTGTTTTCCTCCTTGCATGAAATTTGCTTGAAAACAATATTTTTTTTAGGCATTTTGAAAGATATAATTTTCCTCACCAGGCGGGCGCTCTGACAACATTGTTTTGAACAACTTTAAATAGCAGTGGCTTTGGCTCTGGGGTGCTCTGACCAGCTTAAGGCATCTAAAGGAGGAGCGCAGGTAGAAACTCCAGATTACTTAGTAGGTGTGGCCTTTTCCTCATGAAGACTTGGACTACAGAGCCCCTAGTCATAGACTTAAATATATTGGATTTACTCAGGCTTGGATTCAACAGCTAGAAACAAATAAACCCCAACATAGCTGGGTTTAAGTGTAGGAATATCTGTGTAGCTAGGAAAAGGAACAGGCTTGGCTCTGTTCTCTTTCTCCATTGGCCTTCAGAGCTGAGGCTGCTCTGCAGCGAATAAATGGCCTTGCATTAAAGCAAGGAAAAAGCAGTGGAAGATGAGCCAACTTAAGACATAGTCCTGAGGTGGTCCAATTAATACATTTTCTTTTGTCCATGCTTCCTTCTACCTGAAGACGCAGCGTGAGTCTTTTTCTGGGGTGTGAATGTGAAAATATCTATATGTGAGCTCGTGCCCCTGATTCTCTCCCCTCCCCTTCAATTTTCTTAATGGTATTCAGGGAGAGTCATACTTTTATTTTTCAAATTACACCAAGGCATTGTATTAAATATAGGATTTGGGACTTGGCAAATCAACAAGCACATTGTACTCCTATGGAGACAAAAGGTGACTGAACAGTTTAGCCAGCCGACATACAGGCAAAAGTAATGCTCCACAGTAAGAGGATTGCTGGCTCTATTGTTGAGCCCACAACAGGAACCAACTTATTGCAACATTAATTTCCCATCTCACATGGAAGTTATTTAAGGGAGAAGACTAACAAGCAAGCAGTGCCCACAGTTTAATCCTATTGTCGCCCTGATGGATTTATATTTGCTGCTAGGTTGTAGAGGTGGAATGAAGCCGCTTTGTTATTATTTCAACTGCATTTGTTGGGGGAAAAAAAACAACCCCAGGATTAGGAAAACATGGCTTCTGCTACCTTTAGATATTCAGGAACTGCTGTTCTGTTAGTGTAGGTATAAAATGACTAAAATTATATCTTAGTGATGCAGAAATTCTTCACTCAGGAATGATAGAAATATTTTTAACCGCAATTAAGCCTTCTGAAATGTCTTTTTTTTCTTTTCTACATCTGTTCTTATAACTTCATTTCTCACTTGCCTTTTTAAAATTTGTATAGCAGCAGTCACAGCAGTACATAGAGCCAAGTGTAGTAGTTACTGCATGTATCCTGCTGTCTGCATCTTGGAAATATTTGCAGAAATTCATCTATAGATGCATGTTTCCTCCGTAACCAGAAGGGGATTCTCTAGTTGGTTTTGCAGTTACAGGCAACTGCTTTACTGACATTGAACAGCAGCAACAGATATCTCCAGTAGACCAGGCATTCAAATATTTACTTCTCCATATTTGGACGCGGTGCCAGAACCTGTGGTGATCCTGTTTAGCACAGAGCTGTTTAACCTTACATGCAAGGAAAGATGGTCACAACTTTTCACTACCACACAGAAATAGCTCAGATTCAGTTTAGACAAATCTTCCACCGATGTTGATCATCAGAATTGCGCTTAAGTCAGAAAGTGTCACAGTGGTTTGCATGACAGAGATGACTACACCTGTAGCTTTTATGGCTTCCTTTGAAAGGCATTGCTGCTTTTCAAGGTGTTCACAGTCAGAGTGAGCAACTCAGAAGGAAATCAGGAGTTCTCATTTTTTCTGCTGAAATCACAAATCTGGATCATTTACAGTAGTCACTATTTCTTGTGCTTGGGAAGTCCAAGGGAGTTTGATTTGAAAACATAAAGTTTGATTTTGAAAACATAAACAAAAACCCACAAATCTTTTGGAACTAAAATGACCCCCATTTTTTTTTTGTTGTTGTTTTTCTTTCAATTTGCTGAAACACACACCAGCAAATGTAGACTCAACAACACTTGTTTTTATCTTGATTTTGTGGCAAAAAAATAGAAAATAAATCCACTCCCAACCCTTTTGATTGCTTGTGAACAGTGTTTACTTACCTTATTTCATCCAGTATTAGCTGAAAATATATTTCTGCTGACAGGCAACTGGCCTAAAGCAGAATCTTTCTCCCCTGATGCACACACAAATGCTGTCTTCCTCCCCACTTCATTTGACTGCATCAGTCTAGCATTCAGAATGGCACCATGGCTCTTCTTAATGCTCCTCATTACGTCATTTAGTTATGTATGATTTTTTACTTGCGTATGCATATTATATTTTTCTGCTCAGTACCCTATTCCATACGGATGGAACACATTCAAGAGCCTGTCAGCCTGACAGTCTTTCTCAGTCTTCTTTAAAAATAATCTCTTTAAGTATTTCTTGATCTAGATCTCTGCCTTATGCTCTTTGGTGCAAGGAATATATCTGATTTTTAAGTACAAAGAGTTCCTTTCTACAATTAGTAAACCATTTTCAAGGGTGGAAATCTGACACACAGTTCTCTAAAAGTACAAAACATATAAAATATCAACCAGCCCTCTTCACATAACCCTGGTGCTAGCATTAAGGTATCCCCAAATATCTTCCTTCAGATAGATTTGAGGCAAGTCTATTACAAGTGTCTGTCTAGCACCATTTTAAGTCCTGTGTGAGGTCCCCAGTTTCCTCTTATAGCATGTTCCTGAACTTTAGCAGCCATCATCCTCCAGCCCAACTCTGAAATCTTTGATCAGAAATTACTGCAGATCCCTGCTCCGTGGCTCATTTGCATTTAATATAACTACAGCTATTTAAAAATTATGAATTTGGGATTCATTTCACCTAATTTTAGTTAACTGCAGGGTAAGTGTCTACATAAGAGCTGGTTTCTGAGCTCCAGTTGCTAAAATTGTGTGACTCCTCAGAGGGATTCCTCTGATTAAACGCCGTGCCTACTTCAGGCAGAGCTTGATTATTCACCAGAATGCATTGGCTCTCCCTGGAAAAGGATCCTAAGGATAAGGTTCATATTGCAAGAGGCACCTGGAAGGTCCTGAGTGCTGTCCTCCAGCCCAGCCTGGATGCCCTGGACCATCAGATGTCACTGCATGCAAGTGAGCTGAGCCAAGAATGTCCAGGAATTTCTGAGCTGTCTTGGTTCCCTCTGCAGCCAGCAAGGAGAGAGAGCTGGGAGGAATTTGGTTTTGGGAGGTGGGTATTCCTCACTCTTTGCTGAGCAGGAAAATTATCTGCCTAAATTTTAAGTCAGCTGGAGTGATCTGCAGTGAAGCTCATCCTTGGACACTCATGGCAAATAATGTGGATCTTTTAATTGTGCTTTTAGAGAAACACATCGTTTTGTCATGCCTTGAAGGTGAATCTTAATCTTAATCTACTTTGGTTTGGAAGGTTGATTCTGCCCTTGATTTGCATAGGAGCCTAGGGCAGTTGCCTACTTGCTTATTTCCATTTTTCTTTACCTGAGAAATGAATAATAATCTTACAGGGCTTTTATTATTTATTATTAACTCTGATACAGCACTGATTATATACAGACATATTTAGTATCACATTATGTTAGATGCAGTAAAAATAAATCAAATGATACAATTTCTATTCCACAGAATTTGCAGCCTGAAAAAATATGCAACAAAAGTGTCCTAATAAAGATGTGAGGTTGGTAAGGAGGAACAAAATTAATCATACATAATCCATAGTCCATCAAAAGTAGCAATTATAAGTCATTACCTAATATTTTTCAGTGCTTTTACGTGTGTGGATGAAAGTCTCTAGACAGGCTAATGCCAGTGTAAATGAATCGTATAGGGGATGAGTACTTGAAAGCAGACTAGCTATATTTGGGAGAATAAATGTTTGTGCTATGCCAAAAAGAACAGAAAAAAACAAAAGACCCAACATGCCCAAAATAAAAAAAAAAATCCACCAAATATATTAGCTTTGAAATATTTTTAATAGAATTCCATTTACATTTAGTAAAATTCATTGTTATGGAAATTAATTGCTTTACATTTAACGTGCAACACTTCAGCCAAAGATTATGAAAATTTAATTTTAATTTTTTTCTACAATAAACATATTTTTACAGTGCCTATAGTAAGAGTAGTCAAGTGGATTGGATTGGAGAAAAAAATATACCATGACAGAAGAAACAAATTACCTGCATAGGAGAAGGAATATATATATATTGGACTAAAGTAAACAAGGCAAACATGCACAGAAGTGCAGACCAATTTAACACACAACCCTCTCCCTAGAACAGTGTCGTGCTGTCATGCACTAGGTGCTAAGGCACCCATGTGTAGTTATCCTAGACGACATCCAGAGCTAGAGCTATCCTACACAACATCCAGAGAACAGCAGTCACATATTGAGATTTTTTTTGCAGCACAGCTGAATCTCAGCCAAAAGGTTTGGTGCTAAAAAGACCATCAGAAGTTGATGTAGCTAATTCAATTGTAAAATATACTGTATTTTACTAATTTGGATGTACATATATGCAGTCACCTATGCAGGACTGTGACCTAAAGCTAAAACATAAGCAAGCATGGTAGATTCCAGCACCTGTCTAATATCAGGTTCCTACTCACATGCTGTCCTAACTATTGAAGAGGAGTCTTCCCTTCCCTGAAGTAAAAACTTCAGTTCGTATCTGATAGTCTGGGACTGAAGTATCCATATAAAAGAAAATGTATACAATTGAATTAAAACAAAACAAAACAACAACAACAACAACAATAAAAAACAACAACAACAACAACAAAACCAGCCAAACAAAAAAAAAATACAAGCAAACAACAGGATATATTATGAGGAAAGGCTAAAAGAACAGGGATTGTTCAGCCTGGAATAGAAAAGGCTTTGGAGTGACCTAATTGCAGCCTCCCATCTTCCAAGAGAGCCTACAAGAAAGATGGAGAGGAATTTTTTACAGGGGTGTGTACTGAGGGGCTGAGGGGGAAAGGCTTCAGGCTGAGAGAAAGAAGGTTTATTTTACATAACAGGAGACAATCCTTCCCTGTGAAGGTGGTGAGGCACTGGCACAGGTAGCCCAGAGAAGCTTGGGTGCTCCAACCCTGGAAGCGTCCAAGGCCAGGCAGGATGGGGCTCGGAGCAACCTCATTGGAATGAACGCTGGTAAGGCTGCAACAAGATGATCTTTAAGGTCCATTCTAATCCTGGCGATTCTATGATTTTTGGGATTCTGCATACAGAGCACAGCCTAACTTTTCCACTTAGGATTACTGAGTGGGTTCTTTCTTGTTGTTGCATAAAGATGCAGTCATTCCTTTCTGTGGGTCACTGTGCAAAGACAACTACACAAGTGCCAACATAATGCATGGATTGAAAATCTAACTTTTACCGTTCTCCAATTTTTTTTTTTACCATAAATACTCAATTTTCTTAGAAAATTGCTGAAAAGCAGCTATTCCTCAAAGTTGCCCAAGATTAGGACCAATTTGAAGTCTACAAATCAGAATATAATTTTCTTATTTTGTGTGTAATGTGTATTCTTCTCTCCTACCCCTAAAAGTATTCCCTGTTTTACTAATTAAAAATGAACCATTTAAATAGGCAAAGATGGGAATAAGTAGTGTCTCAGTCTTACCTATCACAACGGAATACCTCTGTTGGTTATTCTTTCGTGGTTAACATACTGTATCTAATAAATAGTAGTGACAAACTGCAAACACCATGGAAAGTTGCATTGATTATAATATTAATTCAAGAGCAAACAAGACAGATTTTTTTCTTTAATTCAGGAGGAACAAAACAAAGCATAGAAATTGAACATAAACAGAGTTGGGATCTGCAATTCATTTTTCTTGTTTACTGGGAAATTGGGCCTAGTTAAGTTTCAAAAATGCTAATGAGGAAATAAATTAGGTAGCAATTTTCCAAGGCAATATCTCATTGGATTTGTATTTGTTTACTTTTATCTATATTTGTCCTTGTTAACCCCTTTTTTCCCAGCCATTCAATTTCATTCACTCTGTTCTTTTCCTATTTTTATATTTGCATATTTGTTTGGTATGATAGCATTTATATGTTTCTGAGAAATTAATGTTCACACTTCACTGAAAAGAGAGAGGGACATAACCCACTTTGAGGGTCTCATCCTTTCAGTGTCAACTGAATGACAAAACGCCTCTACTGGATTTCCAAAAAGCCCCCGACATTTGACTATTCAAACTAAAGTTAACAGTAGTTCATTTAAACCAGTGAGATCAGACTTAGGCCAGCAGTAATTACTTTTGAAAACTCCAGCCTTAATCCCCAATAGTTTCTATTGACCTTTGTGAGATGCTTCTCTGGAAGGAAACTTTAACTGTAATGAACCTTAAAAACAAGAAGAAAATTAAGATTTTTTTTTCCTTATGGTTAAATTATATACTCATAAATTTAAATATAACTCTCCTGTAAGTATGTTTGGTTTTTGGTGTTTTTTTTTTTTTTTTTTTTTTGAGAACTATTTCACCATCATAAGAAAAAAATTAAGAGTAAATTATTGCATGAGATTAAAGGTATATGGCTCAATATAATGTCATTGCACTATAATTCCCTTAAGTTTTGCTCTGAGCAACATACTTAGCGCATGGGCATCAATCTGGGTAGAGAAAAGACAATGTACTTGCATCAGAAAATTCATCTGCAATGCAATTCCTTTCTGTTTCACAGGATTGTCACCATTAAGTAGTCAATTTTCAAACCCCATATAGTGACTTTGAGAATGGCACTCGAGGACCTGCTGATATAAAACCTATCATTATCAGGTCAATCATTTCCCAAAGCGGTGACAGATATTCAACATTATTTTCAGAGATAAAGGAATAGTCTTCATCGCAGCTCCTCTACTTGTTGGCAATTTCAGTAAAGAGGCCAAGAGGTGAATAGCCTGCAGAACTGGCTCTCTTTTTTTCTTGCCTTGGGTTGACTTTTTTAAGTTAAAGACCTTTTGGAGAAAGTTTGCCCCCTCACAGCCTTTTTTTTTCAAAAAGTGGCCATGTATGTGAATTTCGAGCAACCAGCAACACCCATTGCTAAAGGGCAGGAGCTAACCAGGGAAAGGTCATTCCAATTCACAAAGGGCTTTGATATTTCAGAATAGCTGACTTTGTTATGAACTGAAGGAGAACCTCACATTTCAAATTCTTTGTGTAAAATAAAAAATGTCACTGTCTTCAGGAAACCCACCAGAAGAGCCATCCTGAAGGTATGAACACTGGAAGCTCCTGGGAGGGTAGCTGTACAGAGGTTCCACAAGTTTTCTATTTCTCTTATCCTGCACATTCAAGATGGGAAGCCACTTCAGTAAGTAGCAAGATGAGGAGGTTTTTCAGGAACGGAAGATCCAATCGTTTCCAAGTTTTCATCTTGCCTTCCATATAGAGAGGCACTGTGGGATCCTGGCAATCCCCGTAGCCAACCAGTGGAAAAGATGGAGAAGACAATAACCAAAGAAAAGACAACCATTTTAATGGAACCCAGTCTTGGATTCCAATGCAGCTCTATCAATATTCAACAGCTGTCGTAAAACATTTATATTTTATAAATCATTATCTCCTGAGGGAATATTACTATTCAGGTGTTTTTACTAAACAGTAATGAGGATAAAGCACTTCTAGAAGTTTTGTTGTTGTTTGTTTGTTTGTTTGTTTTTCAATTTTACTGCTATTTTATATTAACTGCCTATACATAAATTTAGGGGCCACAATCCCAGCTTTAATAATATTTTTCATACTTATTCATCCTTTAGTTTGTTTTTCAAAATACTTTGCTATCACGTACTTCTATTAACATATTAATTCAATGACAAATATAAGGTAGATTCGGAAAATAGTTTTTATTTGTTTGTTTCTTTGGGGTTCTTTATTTTTCAGAACAGGGAAGCGAGGACTCTTCTGTTCTGGGAAAAGATGGAAAAAGTTTTCTGAAAATAAGGCTTTATAAAGTTTTCTTCAACAGAATTATGGCCTCCCATCAAGACATGGGAGGAGAGAAAAAAAATAATACCAACATAAGAAAACATAATATTTGGTTAATATTATATTTCTGTTTTGATTGTTGCCTTTTGCATGCTCATCATCTCAGAAATCAATTGTTTTTTTAAGCAGACCTTTTTACCTTTTGTAAAGCCTCATTCCTGTGAAATGAAATAGGTCAGTATAAGTTTCACATGTAAACTGGATCCATCACCTTCCTGAAAACTCCAGTAGAGGCCTCTTTGCATCTGGCAAATTCCTCTGACAAAGTCCAGATAGTGACAAACTGAGGATAGCCCATTTTTTATCCTCAGCTGGGGTTTTTCCCTACAAGTCCATGCCTTCCTGCCTTCCTTTTTTTATACTCTCTAAAGGCTGGCATCAAGACATCATTCCTTGAAAGAAGATGCCTGTGCTAAGCACCTCTTTAACAAGCCTCGTTCTAAATAAACATCATCCATCACATAACTGTGTGATTTATACTTTTCATCTAGGAAGGTGTGCTGATCCAGGCACCAAATGCAGACTAAGCTCCCTTAGGGAATGAATTCATCCTTATGAAACTTCCTCTTCAAACTCCATTTCTCATTAGAATGAGTGTTTTCTTTTTCTTCTCCATTTTGTCCCACATTTTACTGTCTCCTGTCTTCCTCCCATGCATTGAGCAGTTTTACATTACTCTTCCTACATTAAAAAAGTACTTTGTTACAGGCAACCTTTCAATTAAATTTCTAAGTAAAATGACTGTATTAGGCAAAAGTTTGTGTAGTAGCCAATAATATGTCAGATAATATTGAACACAGGCTTGGACTAACCTTGCAACCCAATAAGTTATTATGTGCAAATGTTACAACTTGATTTTGAAGAGAATACACATGCATGATGAAGCCATTTTATGGCTAAGCTGAGTGATTGATTACAGCATTCTGATCCATCTTGACAAGATAAACTCAGATAAAAGAATCTGATGATATTTAAGACTTGACAATTTATTATCCAAAGACTCCTGTAAAAATGATTTTATAATTCCCTTCATTTAACTGGGGTTTTTTGAAAGTAATAAAATATATTTTTCAGAGTAACTGACAATGATCAGAAACTCTTTTTGCTCGCTAGCAGCAAATTCCACTAAGAAATAAAAATGCGATGAGACAAAAACAAACAGTACTGTTTGTCCCAGCTGCTCCTTGAAGCAGCTTTATGAAAGCTAGTCAAATGGGAACTTGTTTGTCTGTTAAAGCTTTAAGCTTTTTATTATGCTTAAAATCTTGTTATGTGCTAAAGGGAAATGCAGTGAATACGTGAAGTCAAGAATTTATTATTAATAAAAATGAAATCTTAATGGTAAAGCTAGGCAAGTATTATTGGTTCAGATTTACAGGACAAGAAAATAAGGAATATTTGTACCAAGAAAAAGGTTTCAGCACTATAACAAAGCAATTATAGTTGTTATACACACAATAGCACCTATCCCTTTCATGAACATTATGGTCACCCCGCCATTGTCCCTCTGGATCCTGGACCACACATGTTGCTCAACCAAAGGAACGTTTGGATCAGGCCATCAGTGTTCTCAGCTCACAAATGGAAAAAACATGCTGTGTTAATGGGGTTTCTTCATTATTCCTCCTTTTTGGGGGAACTGGCATGGGCTATTTTTCTATTTTTTAACATCCTTATACGTTTTGCTTTTTCTTCCTTGTTTGCATCCCTGCACTACATCCCAGTTTACTACACATAGTGTGTTCCATATATGTCAGATATCTGTCTTTTATGTCTTCACTGCCTTTAAGCCTAGCTTCACCCTGTTCCAAGTCCTCTCTTCTTTCACCACTGATGAGCTGTTCATAGCTGCTCCAGAACTAATCTGTAGAGCAGGATCTTTTTCTCCTAACTGAACCTATTAAGTTGGTCCCAGTCTTCGATTGAGGAGAATGATAGAGCACTTTCAAATGGCCAAAAAGGAGCCTAAAATGTATGGAATTAATTACACATTGGAGGCATTTGTTTTTCTTACACGCTGAGAGTTACATGCCCTTCTTTTGGCATCAGTCACAAGTACTTTTTATTTCAGTGCAATATTTAGCATATAATGCCAAGATTAGTTTATCAATCCACTGAGCTTTTATTGTGGTAATGTAGACCACAGATTATTATGAAAATATGAGAACATCTTCTGAAAACTTGAAGGCTACACAGCCTTTCCCTCATCTTCAGTACTGATAAGTCTCTTTCATTACACCCAGAGTCAACAATTTCAGTTTAGTTAAAGAGACAGCAAACCCACCAAACTTCCAACCCAAAATAATTTTTTGAAAGCTCCTGTTGACTTCTCTAAGAACTGGATATTATGTATTTTTGGATGTATTCAGCCTTCCTGGATTTCAGACAAATATTTTCTAAATTGACTCTGTTGATGTGAAAATCATTAAGTTTTGGCGATATGGCTGCAGGAGTAAGTCAGATATCTACCACTGGGAGTTTTTTCACCTATCACTGTTAGTTCTTTTTTGTCTCAATAATACAATGAAACATATTGTTCCAGAAGCAATTAGAGCCAGAAGACTGTGAATGCCTGCTCCTACTCATTTTCTCTCCTTAACCTTGGGCAAGATTTTTAATTATTATTTCCTTGTATTTCTAATATATAGAGTGGGGAAACTGTTATAGCCTGATATCAAAGACAACAAATATCAAGACTGTGGAACTGTCTGACTGCCATATGAATGATATTCCGCATATATTCCCTACACATACTAATGATCATAATAAATGGCATAATAGATAATAATGCGTTTGCTTTCTGTGCATATTCTTTCAAATAGAGTACAACCAGAAGAACAGCAATAATTGGTATGAGTAATCAACCATCACAACAATGAAAATTTCAACTGATAATAAGTACCAGATGTTGAATGAAGAATAGTGTAATAAATAACCTAGAGGTGTGAAAAAGAAGCCAATTTCATTTCATCAACAATTTCTGAGTTGATGAAGTCATTTTTTCTGAACTGTATAAAATACATCAAACATCTTCATTAGGAAAAAAATAATATTTTAAAGCTTTTCTTTTAACAAAATAATGAGGTTCTACCTCTAATTAAATCATTAAAATCTTGTTAGATTGAATCTAAGATGAAATGTTATCATAATATAAAAATCATATTGTAACACAAATAGCAAGATTTTGTTCTACCAGTACTGAAAAGGGACATTACAATGCCATTAAAAATTTTCCTATATTACTTTAAATTAAACTGTAAATTAAATCAGTCTTTCTCCCCAAAGCTTAATTTTTACAATTTGTCAACATAGGAAGAACATGACCATATTGGAGTGGGCCCAGAGGAGACCACAGAGATGATGGGAGTGTTCCCTCTAACAGAAAAACTGAATAAATTGGTATTTGTCAGCCTGAAGAAAAGAAGGCTCTGGACAGAGCTTGTAACAGACTTCCAGCACTGAAAATATATTTACAAGAAAGATGGGGACAGACTTATTATCAGAACCTACAGCAAGAAGACAAAGGGTCATGGTTTTAGACTAAGATGGTAGATTTAGCTTGGATATAAGAAAGAAGATTTTTATATGAGTGGTAAAACACTTCCACAAGTTACCCAAAGACATGGTGGATGCCTCATTCCTGGAAACACTTAAGGTCGAGCTGGAGAGGGCTCTGAGCAACTGGATCCAGATGAAGATGTTCCTGCACACTGCAGGGCTTTGGATTTGATGACCTTTAAAGGTCCCCCCCAACATTCTATAATTCTTTATTCACAATCATTTGCAGTCATAAGTAAATATATCCTGTTTCTGCCAGCAACAGATGAGAGCAGATAGGATTGTTTTTCATCTGGTATTTCTGCATGTGAACGACATGTCTCAAATTAGAGGCTCTGTCACACACCCCTGCAATCCCACCAGACATACTGTGACCATCATTCAGCAAGACACACGATACCCCTCTGGAGAGGGTCACATCCCCCTGTGCTGGCTCTAAGTGGAGATTAGATAATCTTGTCTAAACTTGAGTTTACAGTATAAACTTTGGTAAGAGGTATATCTCATGTTATAAAGATTTCCAATGATTCATTTTGTTTTTGTACCAGTATTGGGCATCACATCTAGCTGCAGAAACTATTGTGTTGTGTTGTGTTCTGGGTTACTTGAAAATTAGCAAGACTATACACACATTCACTAAATAGATACAACCTGCCTTTGGAATTATCATTCAACCTTATCAAACTACCTTCTAGTGAATGTTTACTCTCCCACCAATTGAGGAGATCTGAATAGAGCTGAGTTTCTTGAGAGCTTGGGACAAACAAGCAGGCACACTTACTCTCTTGAGCAGTTTCTAATAGTTTCAAAATTGCTATATGATACATCTGTTTAGTTCAAATATATAATTGCATCTCATTACCATCTGGAAATGTGCAACTCTTTTGCCACATTTTCAGTTTATTTTGAGACAATTCATTTTCACAATCTCAGTTCACTGGATCTCTGTCTCTACCATTGTGACTAAAGCTCAGTATTAAAGCTTTAAATTGTTATGAAGAAAATTGTCAACCCCAATTCATTTCACCCTGAAGCAGCTGTATCTTGAAGGAGTACACCATCCCCTGCTTTGTCTTGACCCTGATCTGATGGATGTGCATTGCTCATCAGGCTGACAGAAGTGCAGCCATTTCCTTTGCAAGGTGGTTTTTTGGCTTTTCTCTGTGGGGCCATTGAATGTGGTCAAGAGTGGAGTGGTTTTGTGCAGGTCAAGAACTTCTGCACATCTTCCACCATCTGGCCTTGGAAATGGCTGTGCAGAAAAGAGCTTGGGAGGTCCTGGTGGATGCTGAGTTGAACTTGAGTCACAGCGCATCCTTACAGAGGTGATGGAAGTGATTACATTCAATTCAGCACTAGTGAAACCAGACTTGGGAGTACTGCATCTCCCCTGCGTCTGTGTCTTGGTTTGAAAAGAGAAGTGTCTGCTAAGGAGGGCAGGAGACTCCTTTGAAATGGAAAATGTAAACCTCCACCCTCCGAATTGTTATAATTTTGAAATTAAGGGGGGCTCTCAGGCAAAGATATGGGAGTAGGAATAAAAGTTTTTATTAGGAAAGAAAGGAAAAAAAAAAGTAGTAATATAAAAAAACACTGACATAGTCAGAATGACACCCTGTTGGTCAGAGTGTTGGCAGCAGTCCCATTAAATGGTGGTTGCAGTCCTCCTGGAATGGCAGGTTGGTGGTTCAACAGTGGTTCTGTTGAAGCAGTGATCCTGTAGAAGGGCTTAGTTTTCCTTTGAAGGTCCAGTGGTGGGGTAGATGAGCCTGATCTTGCTCTGGGAATCCAGAGTGAAAAGGCTGCTGTAGTGTTCCAGATCTCAGATTATATCCAGTTAGGAATGCTGGGCTCCTTCCCCTGGGTGGAGCATCTCCCAGTGGGATGATGGAATTTTATCAGCCATGCAGAGACACTTAATGGCTTGTTAACAGGAAGTATTTCCTGGAGAGAGGACTGGATGTGGAAGAGATAAAGAAAACTGCCCAATTAACAGAAGATAACTGCCCCACCTCTAACAGATGGGAGAAAGAGTACACAGCCCCAAACCCTATCTTACAACCCAGGACAATCTGCAAGATACTCAAGCTTGGCCAACAGGCAGCTGCATGGTGCAAGGTGTGTGGGTGTCCAGAGTACAAGATATACTAAAAGCAACTGAGGCAGCTGCGTTTATTTAGTAGTCAGAAAAGCAGAATAAATAAATGTCATTAAATATGAATTAGGCAGCTGGAGAGATAGTGGGGCCAGGCTCTTTTTGGAGGTAGACACATAAAGAACAGGAGTCTATGGACACAGGTTACAGAGAGTGAAATTCTTATTAGAAATTAGGAAAATAAAATCGCACCATGAGGTTGGTCAAACATTAAAGCAGAGACCCAGACAAGAAGTGAAATATCCATTCTTGCACACAAAACTTGGCTGGATAAGGGCCTATGTTAAATTGGCCCTGCACTGAGCCATCCTGACATTTCAGGAGTTCCTCACTACAGAAATTACTCTATGATTCTCAGATCTTAAATATGTGAAGCTGGAGTTCAGAAATTATGCCTCATGGGTACTGATTCAAAAGTCTAATTGTATATGCTTTACTGAAAACCATAATAACTGTAGAAATAAACGTAAACTCATATGGTCAAAATGTGTCCATATAAAAATGAAATTAAAGTCCAATATACAATATGAAAAAAAACCCCAAACTTTTAATTAAAAGAAAAAACAAAACAAAAAAACCCCAAAATAAAAACAACAACAACAACAACAACAAAAACCCAACCAAACAAAAAACCCACAAAAAACCAAAACCAATAAATCTGCTTCTCAGGAAACTTTAAAATTATTTATATTAAATAAACTTAAAACCCAAATTCTTTTAATATCAGCTTAATCCTTAAATGAGTTAATTTGTAAATAACCTAGTGGAGACTTTAGGAAAAAAAATCTAGAAAACTCATGTCTAAGACATAAATTTGGAAGGTAAATATTTTTTTTAAATATCTAGATGACATATGAAAACAACAAAAGTAAGCCCAAATCACTAATGTTTCTCACTTCCTTTGCAGCAACCCTAGGAAGATAACATGTGTTTCTTTTCCAGGATTACATTCCCATTTCTTATCCAACATTTAAACTTATCGGAAATGTCCAACTTTAAAAGTTCAGGACAAGTCTCTCTACTGTTTGATAGCCGTGAAGTCTGTAAAGGATATTTCAACTCATCATTTACTTCTCAAGGCAGACTGTAAAAGACAAAAGGGATGCAAATTAGAAGGCAGTTTTATTTTACATATTTGATGTGGAAGGGGGGAACTGCTAGGATTTATGGGACCATGACCAGGGAAGAGCGTTAAGTATTTTGTCTCAGAATTATTTGACTTCTGTCAGATGACTTTGATTTGGTTTTGTATCTTCTAGTGGGCACTGGGTTCAATGGGTCAAGCTCTAATGCTTGCATAATATTTGCTGACATAAATACAAATTTCACCAGTTTAAAACTCTTCTGGTGTAGCCACACATATTCATGATAACAACCTGTATCTGATAAAACAGTGTGAAGTATGCTAAGTGAGAAATATCACCCCTCTGTGACCAGCATTTTCTAGGTCTCACTGTCCAGTTTCCATTTAAGACTTGTGACACATCTCACTTTGTCTGTTGTTATGCCATTATAACTCTTCCCTGCTGTCTTCTGGCCTATGAATTTGTGGTAAAGTTTTATGCAGGAAGGGCGTTGAATCTCAACAACAGAATCCTGCTTATCTTCTTGACTGTTCTTCCATGTAACATCCCACAGCTGAGGGAATATACAGGAGTATATACTAAAAAAGCCTCCTTCTAAGGATTTCAGAGCACACAGTTGTGTGAATGTATGTGAAATGCCTTGTGACATATGCAGATGAAGCAGGAACTTTTATATGCAGATGAAGAAGGAGCTAATATTTACCCTATCCCTATTCTCAGCCTAGACTGAAAGACTCAAACTGGCAGGTAGTTTTTGAACTCATGTAAAACTTCAACTCTATCCATCTAAATGAGGCTTTTCCCTGGGGTGAGGACTGCTTTTTTAACAGTTTCAGGGAATCCAGTAATTCTCTTTGAGAATCAGACTCTCCTTTGCATTGCAGGTGCCTGTTTTGCCTTCTTCCTAGGGCTCAGAAAACCCCAGAATTGTATCTCCCCTGCTATACAGTCACAGCCAGGAAACTTGTTTTGAGTTGTAGTTTCCAGCCTCTCTGTTCTATCAGAACCATATTGGACATTCCAAATCTGATGTGCAGAATCCCTTGGCTCCTCTCAGATTCTCGTTAGGAAAGAGTGAACCTGTCATATAACTTCATGGACACTCACCACATCCATACTTCAACTAATATTGTCTTCCCTGTGAATGGTACCACTTCATCATGGCTGTCTGAAGATAGAACTTTTCACTTCCCAGGGAAGCAGTTAGAAAGACAGGCTCTTAGTCTTTTCTGGCCTGCAAGGGGAAGGACCAACAAATGCTGCATTTACTAGGAATACGAGACAGAATTTCTTCAAGGCAGTAAAGGCATTTAACATGCTCATCTGTCACTAGAATTTGACTGTCACAACAGGGGCAAATTTTTAAGTCTAGGGACTGTAGGAAAGCCATGACTGTGGAGAGGTTTAATAAATGTCCCAGACTGGGTAAAGAAAGATGTGCCATGTTATTTGTTCTGATCAAAACAAAATGAAAAAAAACCACCCCTGAATATACTAATACTAATTCTATCCTGTAGCCCACATGGCATACTGGGAAAGGGAAATGTAAGCTACAGGGAGGGAGCAAATGGATCCAGTGCAATCAGATGTCCTGTGGCAAAGAGCATAGGGTGTAAAAAGTCAGAGTCTCCAAGAGCGTGTCATAACAGAAATACTTTTCATAGAGGTTGTGAGCATTTGTAATACTAAGCAACACAGTGAATTCACGAAGTCACGAGGATCACGAAGTCACGAGGATCAACCAAAGGATAAGCATTTTACTCAAACCTATCACATTTGACTTCTTTTGTAATTAAGTGAAAGGGAGCAGTGTATGCAAAGGATGGTTTATTTAATCCAAAACCAACTAAGTTTAGGTCAGCTAGGTTACCAGCTGGACATGCCACCTTTTCTCCAATGACTGTGAGAGCCTAAATTGTCCTGTACATGTAAGTTCAGGTGCCTAAATATAAGTGATAAAAATCACACCAATGTGACTTTCACAATAACACCAGTCATTTAATTTAATGATGGAGTGAAAGAGTCTAAGAGTGTAGTAGAACAGCCATAATGCTGGTAATTTCGTGAAATATCTGAAAATTTCAGTTATTTCATGAAATGACTGCTTTCACCATCTGACTGTAACATACAGCTAGGATTAGAAATGAACAAGCTACAACCACATTCCTAGTTACTGCATTTGTATCTGACTGCAGTTCTCTTGCTGTGGCTAAATCCTTATGTAGGTTCTTATCAGGAAATTTTGCTATTGCAGTTCCTTTTTAGCAGATAACAATTTTTGCTGTTCTGTTCTTTTTTTCCCCCCTATTGTTACCAAAATAAAAATGATTATAAGCATCACTTTAAAAGCATGCCATGCTAGGGATGGCTGTGCTGCAATATATCATTCTGAACTCTACTGTATTCGTTTATGGTGAAGCATTTTATATTAATGTTTCCATTGCTTATCACAGACACTGGCATTATAAGTGCTTGAGTCAACTCAGCTTGGTTATTTATTAGAATGAGTTTCACTGCCATTTTCTTGAATAAAATCCTTTCTGTCCCCATTCAATGAAACTGGTTTATTCCTGCCAATCACTGATCCTTGACTGTCTTTACCCATTATAAAATTCAGTCCATCGGCATTAAATAAATTAATAATACATTGAGGTTCTGGTAACTAGTAACTGTGTTTTTCAGAAATGCAGATTATGTGCTTAAAAACCCACAAGAATTTATAGCAATTAGAAAACAATGAAGCATCTAAAAATCCAGCCACATGTGCAATTTCAGGTGTTGGAAACCTCAACCCTTGAATTCCAAGTTCAACACTTCTGGGCTGTACTGATTCTTGTTATTCTATACAATTCCATGAAATAACCTTTCTGTTTAGGGCGTTGACCTTTGCTGATGAATATTAGCTAGTCCAAGGCAGTGGACAAAAAACTATACTTCCTTGTATTCCTTGTCAGCTTCTCTGAACATCAGTTGTTATTTTTCCTTAGTGAACAGCTCAGGTGGCAGCAGAGAGAAGACTTTCTTTTTTCTTTCTTTTTTCTTTCTTTTTCTTTATTTTATTTTATTTTATTTTATTTTATTTTATTTTATTTTATTTTATTTTATTTTATTTTATTTTATTTTATTTTATTTTATTTTAATTTTATTTTATTTATCTGATCCTTTGCCTGTAAGCTGCCTTCCTTATTCTACTCTTAAATAAGCATTTTATTCCCAGGTATCTCTTACTGAGTGCCTCCCAGCAGAGAAGATTTTGCACTGAGATCTCTGTTACAAACAAGAAATTCTTGTGCTGAACCCAGTGGAACTGGACTGCTTCATAGCAGCTGATAGTTTGTCCCCATGTTATTACCTCTTCACCTGGCAAACTCAGGTGCTTAACTGGTCCTGATTACATGTTTGGCGCATATTGAGCATATTGAAGCTAGGATGCTTAATAGGCTGCAGCATAGAAACATTCTAGGAAAAAAAAATAGGTTTTGAAAAGGAATTTGTAGCTACTGGAAAAAGAAGAACAGAGAAAGATCATACAGAATATTTGTGCTAGTCCAGTCTGAAGACATTAGGGTATTCTTTAGCCTCTAAATAATTTCTTAACAGAGAAGAAAAAAAAATTAGTCCAACTAAGGTGTGAGAAGTTGAATTTGATGGTGACCAAACAGAATCTCACTAAATGGGGGGCGGCGTGGTAAAATGAAGTCTCACTTTAAGATTTTAAGATTTGAAGTCTCACTTTAAGTAAAAAAAAATGGAGTGCTGAACATTCTAGGGCTATCTTTAAATCACCTTTTTTTTTGTTTCCCCAGAAGCTACACATATATTTTTAAAATATAGATTGAATTGCTTCTCTTTCTCTTTTATTATATTTTTTTTGTCTGCACCTTGAAGAATGGTGTTAAAAATGCTACTTTGTACAGATGTAAACAAAAATTCAATGGTATTGGGTCCATGATATGTTTTATTATGGGGAAAAAAATAACGAACATAAAGCATGTATTGTCTGATAGCTAATCCTTACAAATAGCCCGACCTGTGTAACTAATTGATTTTTCACTTGTCTTGTAGACCCGAAAAGATTTTTTTTTCTTTATGTCACTGAAGAAAACCCCCAAAAACATTGGAGAGAATCAGAAGACCAATTTGGTTTGGTTTCCTATCCCTGAACTTTGAAATTACTTAAAAAAAAAAAAATAAAGGGTTGTGTTTTGGTTTGAAAATACAGAAAGGAAGTAACATGTCTTGGCCCACTTCTAGAGGCAGGAAATTATTTTTCCTTCATTATGACTCAGTGTGTAAATACTTCTTGTATTGCAACATTGCAGAGCATGGTCAGATGTCCCATCCCAGGGTTCTGCCTGGTAATGCATTTATATGATTTAAGTTGAGAAGAGACTCAAATAATCACTTGGTGAAGAATTTTGGGGGATCTAATTTACAAATTCTGTAAAAAAGAAAATAATCTGGTAGCATAATCTGCTGGTAATGGGTATGATCTGATAGAAAGTAATACTGAAAGTTAGCAGGAGTTTCTGATGTAACAAGAGGCATGGTAGTTAAGTTTTCTATTTCCTGGAGAAAGATGTATTAGAAGAACAAATAAACACCTTTGCTTCATGAAGGACTGCTTTCAGAGCACAGAAAGAGCTACGAGTTCACAGGGCATGTGTCATTACTTGTCAAGATCAGCCGTAATTGGTTTAATTTTATCCAAGAAAAATACTTCAGAAAAGTAATTGAAAATCTGGCAAGCTAGCAGAAAGGGTGGAAAATGACTATAATAACGATTTTTGAAATTAAAAAAGAAAGAAAGAAAGAAAGAAAGAAAGAAAGAAAGAAAGAAAGAAAGAAAGAAAGAAAGAAAGAAAGAAAGAAAGAAAGAAAGAAAGAAAGAAAGAAAGAAAGAAAGAAAGAAAAGAAAGAAAGAAAAGAAAGAAAGAAAGAAAGAAAGAAAGAAAGAAAGAAAGAAAGAAAGAAAGAAAGAAAGAAAGAAAGAAAGAAAGAAAGAAAGAAAGAAAGAAAGAAAGAAAGAAAGAAAGAAAGAAAGAAAGAAAAAAAGAAAGAAAGAAAGAAAGAAAGAAAGAAAGAAAGAAAGAAAGAAAGAAAGAAAGAAAGAAAGAAAGAAAGAAAAAGAAAAAAAGAAAGAAAGAAAGAATGATCATGGTAGTTACCACCTTCTAGGCCCAGCGGAAAACTGCACTGATGTAATGGATTAAGTACTGCAAAATAAAAATTATGGAATTTCTGGATAATTTCACGAGCACAATTAGCACTCTGAGTTTATTAAATTAAAATGCTTAAGACTCATACCTTGACTCATCACTGCATCACACCTAATATAGATTCCAGTATCTATGCAAAGACAGGGAAAACCAGATCTGTCCCACTAGTAAGAGAAGAGTTTTCCCTGAAATGTGTATAAAGCCATTCACAGGAAGTATCCTGAAGCTGTGGGAAGAACCTACATCAAAATTCCTCAGCTATGCACTTTGATAAAGCTGTCGAAACATGTATTTTCTTGAAACAGAGAAGTGTATCATAGTTTATGAGTTATATCATTGTTCAGATGTTAGAGAATAAAGTGTTGGCCTCCTTGTATGAAAACTGAGACCTTCTGAAATCCCTGACTATAGCCAGGAGATGGTAAGAATATGTCTTAGACTTTTAATTTCTGCCATTTTTTCTCTCACCACTAAATTGATTTGGAGCGCATCCTTTGTTTTGGACACTGTCATAGCTCTTGTAAAAATCTTGGATGCCACTGCAATAAAGAATGAGTCATTTTGCATGTGTATAACTGTATAGCAGCTAGATTTTGGAAAGAGTTTTGCTGTCTACCTTAGATGGGAATGCCATCAGTCAACCTGAGCCTTTGTCTGAAGGTGTAAACCCATGCTGGCAAAACTTACATAGAGATAACAAGTTCTTCCCCACCCCACCTCCAAATAAAAAATAACTAAACTGTAGCCAAGTGGCATCGAACTATGACAGCTCTTCCATCATTAAAAAGGGTGCTAAATTATCTACACTGTCATTAGGCATGATGGGCTAAAAAAAGACCTCCACAAAGAAAAAAACAATCTTCACTTAAATGCCATGTTAAGCCTCATTGAAAAAAGTTGGCAGATATTAAATAAATATTAAATAAATCATACTTATTCATGTAAACTTCTCAGCTGAGGCAGTTTCTACTGAGGTTTATAAAACCATTCTCAGGAGTAAGTGCTACCTGATGAAGTAAAACTTGCCAGGACTGGACCTTCACTTTCATCACCCTTTTCTGAACTACAGAAATTATATTAAGGGTCATTATTAATCAAAATCTAACCAGTGGGGAAACTGACACATCAAGAATTGATCTATTAAAGGTCATAGAATAAATCCTGATTGCAGGAGATAGATGAAAAGATTTCCAGCCCTTTTCTTTAACATAAGATTAACATTTCCCACCAAATAAAATTCATGTGCATGCACTGATTCTTAGATATACAATAATAAGTAAGTAAGTGAATAAATAAATAACTGCATGTATAGGTATGTGAGATCTTGGGGCTTCCAGAGCAGAAACATCTCTGTTTCTTTAACTCCATCTGCGTTAACTGGCTAATAGTAGGAAATTGCTTGGCTATTTAGAATTTTTGATTAAAATGTACTCTATGCCTGTCGTGGGTTTACAGGAAGCAGGTTTTCTGGGAATGGAGTGGCCAGAGGCCAATAGGTGTTCAGATTTTAAATTGACACCAGGCTTGGCCACTGAGGGTGGATGTGCCTCTGAGAACACAGGGGTTAGAAGCAGAGCACTCCCTTGGGCTCCCTCTTTGATTTCCGGCCAGCAAAGAGGCAAGGCCTCCCCTGCCCGGCTTCGAGCTGGGCGGGGGAGGAGAAAACCTGCGGCCCGGCCCGGCAGAGGTAGGCCTGACCCCTCAGGATGGAAGGGTGGTGGGGGCACCAGGAGGCGTTGGGCAGCCCCCCTGGAGAGACAGAGGGAGAGAGGCCCTAAGAAGATTTGGGCAGCCCCCCCCTGCCCCAGCCAGAAGACGAGAGAGAAAGCTGGTACGGGCCTGTGGCCTTGAAGTGATATCAGCCTGTGAAGAAGGAGGGGGAAGGGGGGAGTGCAGCAGGGAAGGAGCCTGGCCGAGTGCAGGAGTTTGTTAACCCCTTTCTGGACAATGAAGACCTCACAGAGCATTTGGACCTTTCCCGGAGGGGAGATGGAGTGGATGATAAAGAAGAAATGAGCAAATGAATGACAGTCGGAGCAGTGAGTGAGGCTGGGACAGTAAAGAAGAGGCCGGAAAGAGATGATGGAGTAGCTGGTTGCTGGACTCTTTTTGGTACAGCCATGGACAGAACCATGCTTCCTCGCGACACAGAGGCTGCATGCAGGGGGGAGGCGATGGCTCAGAACTGAGAGGGTTCAGTTTTGGAGACCCCCCGGCCCCAGGGGGTAGACAAGTATGGGGGGGACAAGAGGTCCCGAGATGAGAGAAAACTGTGCTTTTTTGGAACTGGTCAAAGCACCCTTAAAAGGATAACCCTTGAAGCAGCTCTGTTCCTTGTCCAGTGGTGAGAGCGCTGGGCATGCAAGGAAGAGGTCACCATGGCCCCAAGAAGGACTCCTCTCCTCTTGATGGACTGGAATTGAGTATTTACAGGGTGATGGATGGAGAGTTGAAATTTGGAAGATGTATTGGAAATGTGGTGGGGGGAGGAGGAAATCTTTTTGTGGAGTTTTCATTTTCCAGGTGTGTGTGTGCGTGTATGTGTGTGTGGTTTTTTTTTTCTTTTTGTAGTTTAGTTAATAAACTTTTTTTTCTAAGGTAGAGGCCTGCTTTGCTTATTTCCTGGTCACATCTCACAGCAAACACCAGGGAAGTATATTTTCATGGGGCACTGGCATTGTGCCAGTGTCAAACCATGACAATGCCTATGTGTTTTTGTCTAAGAAGGAGAAAATAATCTATTTTTCAGTTAATTTTCAAGGTCATAAAAACTTCCACTTTGATGATTATCTGCATTTCAGTGTGTGATAGGCCTATGGGGTTGTCCCATCTGAAACCAGGTTATGCTAGACAAAAACAGGATACTGAAAATGCATTATGAGCTGTAAAGAAAATGAACAAATAACAATAAACTTTTTGGTCTAAAACAGATTGAAAGCAAAAATTTTATTCTCTGAACATAAATAGCCATTCAGCTAAAAGATATGTCCACAAAGGGCTCAAAAGGAGGAGTTTATAAAGAGTAGGAGGCCTTTTAGTTCTGGTTTTCCAACCTTCAGTCAAAATGGATAGGAGTGGAGAGGCCTACTAAGAAACCCACTAAAAATCTTATTCCTCCTTTCAGGTGAGAATCAGGTATGATTGCTATAAAGTATTTGGGACATTTATGGTTGCAGAGAAAAATAAGTAAGAACAGATATGTTTCAGAAGACTTTGACCGGAGGTGTGTTATATCATATTTTTAGCTACAAAGCCATCTGTTTATTCTTGAGGAAAAAGAAAAGGAAAAGAAAAAAGAATGAAGAGATTTTCATTAAACAACCAACCGATGAACCTGAATCTCCCTCCACTCAAAACGAGAGAGAAAAGAAAGCTTGAAAAAGTTTAACAAAGGACCAATTTTTGGTGTAAGTTGCTAACTCTGCTGAATTCACTAGTTGAAAGGTGCAGTTCAATACAAAGAAGAAGGAAAAAAAATATCATTATAATGAGTTTTTACATAGATCTCAAAGCTACTTCCTAAGCTTTGTTCTTTGGGAAGCACCTGGCACAGGCTGGGGGCTGCAATAACCTAAAAAGAAATAAGAAAGTATTGGTTCTATGGAGGTACAATGACTTGCTGTACAACATATGGAAGGATAGAGGAACCTTAGTTGAGATGCTGATTACTGGATGCTTAGGAAAGAAAATCAATAACATATCCCTAAGTCATATTACAATGTGCAAATGCTGATATTATTGTGAATCAACCCGTAATACTGCAGCATTAAGTTTTAGCTTGTAGTCTTCTTAAGGAAGCTTTAGTTTTTAAGCTCTTGGGACTTAAAGGGTAAGTTCCTTCTCTGTTCCAGGCACAAACTAGTGCTCCAGAATTTGCCAAAAGCCTGGATTTTTTTCAGCAATAACATAGCACAAACATAGTTTAGTGGTGATATCTTTAACCTCATCCAAGACAATTATAAGTTTTGTGTGAGTCAGTTTTCATTGTCTGCTGCACTAATGCAGCCCCTCAGTCAGCACTCAGAATACAATAATAAAATGCAATCAATGGCTACAATATTATGCTCTGTTCTTGTGAGCAGAAATCCTGGGAGATGCTTGATAAGCTGCCAAGAATCTCAGGGGATGACAAAGTTGCTCTAGACCTTGCACAATTCTGATTTCTAGCTGGACTCATGCTTTAACATTGCTTTAGTAAGGTTCTTGCCTTCCATTTTTTTTTCTTCCACTGATTTTGACTCTGTCAGAGCAGCTGTATGATTCTAAGGATGCTGAGGGAGTTAGGACAGATCCCCCACAGTTTTTCATTGAGGCAGGCTGAGACTACTCCTCCCTACCCTTAATTAAAAAAAAAATGATTAGTCTAAACTGTGAGCTGTTACAAGGTGACATTCAATGAAAGGTCAGCCTTTTCCCTGAATTCTGTATAAATTATGTCATGACAGAGTAAAACTACTTATGACATAAATGTCCTAACATCATAACCTCCTGTTTGGCTTATCCAAAAGAGAGCAGAATTGTTTTCTTCACATTACCAAACCTCTCTGTACATATATTTGAATAGGAAAACAACATTGCAAAAAACTCTTTTTACTTGGGTCCAGTGGTTTCCTTTCCCTCTGAAGGACACTCAAATTTGACTTTGTCATTGTTAAGTGGGTAGGACACAGGAAGGAAAAGAGGGAATTTTTGGAATCAGAATTACTTCTTCTGTAAGTATAAAAGTGAATAAAAATGTGTCTGACAGTGAAACACATACAAATTTGAAATACAACTTCAGTGCATACCCAGTGATCTTGGAAGCATCTCTGACCATTCCTATGGTCAGAGTCATAGGAATTTAGAGATGCCCCAGAAATATGGGCCCATGCTTCCTCCCTGCAAAGAATTACCAAATGTCAGTACAATAGCTAAATTATTATTTTTACTCTGTCCATGTGTAAGATCAGAATTACTAGGGAAGCACTTACTAGTTATTGCTGATTCAGAAAGAAAAGCAAGTGTGACATGATGTAAAACTACGTGTTGAAATCAGGGTGTACATGGATTTCCTTTTAAACTCAGCCTGCTTAGGGACTGTGCAGCTAGGGCAGAGTGAAATTCCTTGGGAATTATCAGCCACCATGACATCAGCCAAGCTTTCTTGATTGGCTGACTTTCTGCAGCTGAAACAGAGCAAACAACAGCATTTTCCTGTATTCTGATTTCCTCTTGCTGTTTCAATTGAATATGTGGGGTTGAGGACATGCATCCTAGTGATGCAAACCTCTTGGTGCCTAATAACAGATGTTTCTATATACAGGCAAGTGGTTTCATGTTATTCTCTACATCCTCTGTGCAGGGAGAGAGGAAAGATAGATTATCTGGAAAAAAGGGTTGCATTCATTATTGCTTGGCCTTAAGAAAATGTGCCTATCAATCCATCAAAAACAAATTTTATTCTGTAATATTAATGTTTAAGGCTATGCTCTTCTGGCGTATTGATTCTCCATAGGCAGAAGAACACTGAAATGGAAACAATTTTAGAAATGTAGTTTTCAGTTTCCTTAATATCATATGTACCCATTGCAAAAGAAAATGGCTTTTCCTTACCCTTTCTCTCTTTCTGTACTGTATATATTAGTCACAGGAAAGTGGGCCAAGTTTATCTCTTGCACAAGTCCAGGGACCTTACATCTCTGTGAAATTTCCGCAACCAGTTTGTTTCTTAAATAATTAAATACAACCGTGTCTTTATTTGTAAATATTTCAGTAAAATCCTGGCCCAAAGTAAGGATTACAATTAGGATTTATTTTTTTATTTTCATTGAGTCCCCACATGCAGGGCAACAACTGAATCAGGATGTTGGCTAAACATATGTTTAACTTGGGCTGTGCCGTTTATGAATTTGAACATTTACTACTTCTTAAAGATGGAGTTAAACATGTGCTGAACGTTTTACTTCACTTGTATAATTGGGGAAACTTTGGGCAATGAAAAGTAGAATCTTCAAATACTTTGGAACAAAAATCCTGTATTTGAATGAGCACTGGGGATAAGCGTTGGAGAGTGTCATGGAAATAAAAGGTGCAGTATTGGACAAAGTTCTGGGGAACTAAATCTAGATCTCTAAAGTTGAGACTGGAATTGAGATGGCAACTAAAATCTCCTCACGTCTCTACATCTGGTGCCTCTATATCGTGGCTAACATACATGACTGCTTCCATTGCCAGTGCTTCTAGTATGTGACGTGGTTTGAAATCTGTTTTTCACTGTAGGGGAACAGAAGGTTTAGGTCTCCAGTTCTGTCAGTTTGACACCTCTTGACAGCACAGACCTCCCACTTTGGCACTGTGTTTTTTAGCTTTTCTGTCAAACATCTCCTGCTTTTTGAAGAAAGAAATCACTTAATTCATTATGGCTGAAATGTAGTCCTCTACAGATAGCCAGCATATGATCTGTGTAACTGTGGGGCATTGTCTGCTAGGATCTAACACAATGCCTGTAAAGAGGACTTTGGAGACATTTCAGAGGTGAATGGATCTGGTTCTGGGCCACTGCTTACAAGAGAACTTCAGTGTAAGGGAAGAAAATACACATGAAATAATATCACAGATTTCATCCAATATGCTGTTATTTATATAACAGCTACTGATAACCCACAGAAGGTCTCTAAGCATGGCTTACCAAGGGAGATCATGTAAACAGGAATGCTTGATAGACAGCTGTTCTCTTGAGCCAATAAAAAGAACAAATGTAGCTTGTTTATAAACTGTGCTAAAATGAGATCTAAATGGCATTAAAAGAAAAAAGAGAAATCCTATTTATAAACTCTGCTTCCACACTCAATAGAAGTCTGCAGGCTAAAAGTGTGAAAAGCCTTCCACCATACGAGTTTGCAAAACACATGGAAAAATAAAGATGTGAGTGTTTACAGAAAATATCCCAAACTCTCAGCGCCCTGGTGATGATCACAGTTGACGAGTTCCATGGTGTTGCTGTGCGACTCATTATGTCAAGCATCCATCTTGGCTCAAAGATTTCCTACATTCCTGATCACATATCACTGCTGAAATTAATTCTGCAACTCCCAGGAGGGAGAAGTGGTGTGTGGAGAAGGCAGCAAAAGTTAGGTGGAAGGAAAACTGGTTCCAACCATACTCCTGCAGTGCCATGGGGAAACGTGATTCCTGACATCCAGCTATTGGTTGTGGTCAGTACTAAGTAGGTATTCGTGAACAATTTCTCCAAGGTGTCATTGTGCCATTTCGAAACACCACACAGTCTCACAGAGCTTCCCAATTTGTCCAGCTCAGTCGCCACATGGATCCCGGTACAAAGAAGCTCCTTAAAGTTTAGGTTTTAGTGAGCAGGATTAAACACCGAGTTATTCCCAGTCCACACCTGTGTCCTTGCTCTGGAGCTCACAACACAATTTAGAGTGGCATCGGTTTCAAGGATGACATGTTTCCATACATTTTTTTTTAGTATCTGTGGTATGCACATTAGGCAGTATTTTAGAAGGTGGGCTGACCACATCTAAATTAGAGATGTAATTGGGAAAAGGAAGCAATACCTGATGGTTAATCAGAAGAGTAGTGCAGGGGGGAAACCAATGCAGCAGAGATGTGTCTTTAACTTGTGTCAAATGATTAAGTGGTGATTAACCAGGGGTTGAAATCCTGAGCTCTGGACTTTTAATAAAGTGTCAAATAAAGATTAAAAGGAAGAAGAAAGAGTAGTCAAAGAAGAAACTCAGTAAGCTTCTATTTTATTACTGTCTTTTTATTCAGTGTAGATTTTTTTAAGGCCTATATATTTGTACTCTCACATAAAATCCTGTAATAGTGATGGACATTTAGGATGCAATATTCAAATGCACTTAATGGATTTGAAAGCCTGTCTGTTATCAGGTTGTTTTTCATGTTACCTAACTTTGCAATGCATTAAATGGAATCCTAACTATTTACAGTATCACTTTTAAATATAAATAGATATCTTTGTTACATCATTTGTCTTAGCTATATTAAAACTCCACTGCAAAGCACTTAGTAGCTTCACAAACCACTGATCACACTCTGCAGATTTTACTCATCTTGGATAACAATTACTTGGGAAAGCAATGTTACTGAAGTCAATGGACAGAGGCATTGGTGCTACTGTGCTATGAATGTGGGTCATGGAATCAAAACCTGTGGTAGCCAAACTACCTTACAGACTACAGAAGACTTATTAACATGCATTAGAAGCACTCAAGGTGCCTCTACTCCCCAGAGCCAGTGATTCATGCCAGCTATTTTCATCATGTTTAGAGGGCTGTTCGACTGCAGTCCATCTCATCACATAAAACTCATAAAAAAGAATTTAATTTCTGGAATTCACCACAACAATTTTAACTTGTCTTTTGGATGGGGATATGTGGTAAATACCTAAAACCAACACATGGGAATAAAAGTTCTCCTTCAGGAAAAAAAAAGAGGAGGGGAAAGTAATGATTTAGCTGCCTGTTTTTTTCTCAACCTCAGGACTGAGCCTTCATAGGACCTTGAAAAACCAGGCTCCAATTACTCCTGCGGTGTTAAGGTGTCAATTTACTTCTTACCAGCCCATGTGCAGCCGCTTTGTGGTGCTTCCCAAATGTTTCACTGCAAAGGGAGAGGAGGAATATTAAACATTTTCTTCTTGGTGAGGACTTCTACCATGGGAGCTGCTGTAGTAATGTTGCAAATTTACCAGGAACTTACCATGCCAAGTGGAATTTGAAAGACCATCCAAAAAGCAAAATATCAGTTACAGCCACGCCAACTAAGAGACTGAAGTAGGAAGTCATCTTGTCTGGAAAATACACAGCGTTTACCACTGCAGCTGCAGTGAATCTTGTTAATTTTCATGAGTGTAAGGAATGAGTGAGAATAAACACTCTTATCATACAGTGAAATAGGTACTTCTTGAAAGTGTGATGCAGAGTCTCTACTTTCTTTTCTTTAGATGTCTGAAAAAAATGAATGCTTTCTCAGGCATGGAGAACAATCTATTTATTTTACTTGTAACACTAAATTTACCCATTGGGTTGGAGAAGGGTTCAACCTGCCCTCTGAAAGGAGGAAGCCTTACCCCCACAACTTATGAAAAGAAATGCCGCAGCGAGGATTCAACACCTGCAGTTCAAGTCAAGCATAGATTTTTTTTGTAGCAAGACTGTTTTATGAAAAGCAATATTTATGAGGATCTTGATGGAATCTTTTCCAATTTTGATCATCCACACCTCTCTATATCTCTTTTCTGTCACCATCTGGATTAAGAAGATTCTAGCATCTGGTAACTGGAACTCACAGAAATCATTCCATTAAAGGGTTGACTCTAATAAACCTGCTTTGCCTCTATTCCAAGTTCAGGTGGAAAGCTGATTAACACAGACATTGTCACCAAGTAAATGGTAGTTGCCTATCCATAAGCTCCATAAAACATGTTGTTTTTTTCTCATTTTAGTAGTTAGATCAATTTATCTTTCCTTTGTGCTGCAGCCCTGCAAACTTTCTTTTGATGAAAACTTGCTCAGCTTGTCTTCTACTGCTGGGAATATACACATAACACTGCTGTGAAGAAGTGCTGAAGTTAAAAAAAAAGTTTCTTGTACATAGCAAAGATATGAGGAATGTTTGCTACCTTTGCCTATTTTTATTGCTGATTCCTGTTTCTTCTAGTTTCCACTGCTCTGCTCTCACAGGAATGTGACTTTTAACAGAAACAGCCATTGCCTCCCTGATCTTAATTTTTGGACAGCTTGGGGGATTGTATTCATGCTGTCCTGTTGGAAATAGCTTTTTTGAAAACAACTCTTTTGTGTTGAGTTGCTCATTGCATTCATGCCTGAGGTGAAACCTGTGACCACTGGCAGAGACAAACCCTTTGTTTCATCTCCCACTGCCACTTCCTGGCCTGCATTGCTGGGCACCATTATCAGGAGAGACTTGTTTGGATAAGCAGATGCTATAGTGTAACAGCCATAGCCCATTTACAAATCCACCACAGTTGGCTTAACATAATAATAATAATGAAAAAAAAAATCAAACATAAAATAATGGGAAAATATGTGTATTGTTTGCTTTGTTTGACACCATAAAAAAGGCGCACACTTGGGATGCTTATGCCCCAGATTGTTATTTTCTGATAATGTACCTGGTTAAAGTAAAGTTTTCCCTCTGGATGCATATATAACACTTAGATAAGAACAATTCACAAAATCCTATTATACTGCTGCTGTACACAAACACATTTTCGAATGCTTCAGATAATATCAGGTACATATATATACAAGAGGAAAAGGTATTTCTAGGAATATCATTATTGGTGGCATATCTGTTTAAGTTCCCATATGCACTGGTGGCTCTTTTTCTGAATCAGACACTAAAAAACATTAAAAAAAATACATTTGACTTTTTGAAATAGCAGTCTTCTTTATCCACACAAACAAAGAAACACAAAGTTTTAGTATTCTTCCTCCTCTCTAGCTACCTCTATTCTGTCTTTATGCCCAGAAAGAAAATCATCACCTTTAGACCTCCAAGATATTCTATTCCTTTTAGTATACGTTTAATTCCATCCAAAGGGAGAATGCCTGAAAATTTTCAACTGTCAGAAAACATAAAATGTAATTTTTTCCTTGTTTTTGAATAGATACCTAAATAAGTAAAATTACTAGATCTTTTACTCTGGGAGACACTGCTTTATTGCTGTAGCACTACCCCGAAGGAGAGCAGAATTCTAAAAGGGGCATGCAATCACTGCTGATCCTTGATAGCATTGGAACATATTATTAGCAGAATTTACTCTGGATGGTTAGTAGCTTGCTGGAAAATTTTAAGATAGCTTTGTAATTGTTTTAAATCTCTTATGTTTAAAATAGGTTTAAAAGTATCTGGGTGTGTATTTTACTAAAATATTCAGGCTATTCAAATATTCAAGCTAATTAAAATGGTCCATTCTGGTCCTATTTCTTTTATCCAAGAATCAGCTGTACATGTTAGAGGAGGATAATACCACAGGCTATAACAGCCAGTTATTATATGAAGTCTGAAAATCAGCTTGTGTAATTATAACGTTTTACTTTTCACTGTCTTCAGCTATTCTTGGCAATATATTTATAAACATTGAATATTTTATGGCATCTATAAAAAAAAACTCTTTCAAAAAGAAAATCATTAACATCTTTTTAGTAGATTTAAACTAGATTTTAAACTAGAATTGATATAAGCATTATATTTTTTGCTTTGTATAGAATATTAAATAAAAGCTCATAATTATAATGTTGCAAATGCAATACATTTGTAAAACTAGGAGCCATTTGGTCAAGAATCAAGCTACTAGCATTAATGTCTCCTCAAAGAACAAGACTCCTTGTACTAGACATCCAGCTGGTAGAGACATTATCATAATCTCACAAAAACAGATTTTTATAAAATATGCTTTAGAAAGAATCCTGACTTTCAAAAACATAAAGAGCAAAGAGTAATGTAGGGATATGTTAACAGAATATATCATAAACAACTCTTATTCCTCACTCTAAAAAAAACTTCTTGTTGAAATAAAATCATGTCTTCCTGATGATTTCTTATTGAACATGTTTTCTTCTAAAAATGCTTTCAACTTTTGAACCTTCAGAAGCATATTTATAACTCAAAAAGGCTTTGGAGGAGAAGGCAATTACTTCTATATTAAATGTGTTTTCTTTTATTCTTATAGATGATCCTTTGTTTTGATCTCCTGATAACCATGAAATAGTAAAATTCTTCCGAGACCTCTATCTATAAATATAATATTTTAGTTTGAATGTGGTATGAGCCTAACCTGTATTATTGTATTATTTAAAAAATTGTAAAATAAAATTTGGCTTAATTTTACCATGCTTTATTACCTAAGAGAAAGGAATCTAATCTAAACTCACAGATTCCCCCTGTAGTGAATACGGGATGTTTTTATCCCTTGTGACATTTGTCATTTATTTGACATATGACACGAAGCCAACCAAAGCACAGTGTCCTGCAGCTGCCTATCTGGCACAGGGCACATCTTAATGGACCAGCCCAATGAGATGCTAAATCCACACAGTTGAAGACAAGTGAGATGAACTTTCCTGCAGGTCAATAAGGGAAGGTTGGTTTCTTTATAGGGCTCTTGCCAAGGGGAGATTGTGTCCAGATACCTTAAACACCTAAACTTGCATAGACTTTCTCTTTATTTAATGGCTTTCTAAGGCTTATTTATTTCCCTCAGAGAAATGAGAGACTGTTCAGTGTGGGAAGCAAAAAATTTAGGACCATAAAACTTGCCTTACCTTGGCTTGCAAAGTTTACAGAAGCCTTATCCAGCCTCATGGACAGAGAGGAACAGCACTTGTGAAAGGACTGGTTATTAACAGGAAACCTTTCAAATGTAAGACTGTGTGCTGTTCTGTAATGTATACAATACCAGATGAATATTTCAATAAGACCGTGTATTTGTTGTTTAGTACTGGATGTACTCATTAAGGTTGACCTATGCTGAAGATTAGGCTGAAAAAAGAGAGAGCTTGTTATGGCCATTGTTCAGGCAGAGCAGAAGTGTGCTCTGCTGAATAAAACGTGGTGTTCCTTCCTAGTTCTGCTTATTCATTTAGGCTTAGTGTGTTTTAACCAAATTCTTACATTTTCTGATCAATTTAGCAGAAAAGTTGAACCATTTTTCTTGCTAGCAACCGATGTCATAGCTATAGCCTTCCTCACCAAACGGGAAATCAAAGATAAAAAAAAATAAAAAAAGAGACCAAGCTTGTACACACAGGTTAATAAGTTAAACAGAAGTGTTTTTTCATGGTCATTCAGTTTGGAAAGCCCTCTCGAAAACCAAGTCTTAAAAGATTTTTATGAGAAATGTTAGACTGTTCCCTTATTCTTTTATAAAAGGGAAGTTAACTGCAAGTTAAATTGAAGCAGAATTTCAGATTGTACTGAGCCTCATGTAACTAAGTGGCTCAAATAAATGCAAAAATGTAAAACCTTGCCTTGAAAGGAACTCTGAGTCATTCTTTCCAGATACACATACATACAAAAGCCAGTTAGAAGTGTCCTATATACGTATTAAATTGACTGCATAGTCCTGAGCTATGTTTCTAAAGCCATGGAGGTGTTAAGGAGTAGATGAAAAGGGCTGATTTTGAATCCAGCGAAGCCTGAAAGAGATGCACATTTTTTCCTGCCTAAAGTAAGAGAGAAGGTTATAAAATCCTCTGAAATAAAGAGGCAGCTCTCCTACTGCTCAGCTTTATAGTATGGCCAACAGCTTTTCCAGTTCACTCCTGGGAGTTTTCAGCAACCAGAGGCCTAAGAAGAAGGACTGAGAACAAAAGACAGTACAACTCAAAATAAAACAGCAGTATTCAATAACTCAGCATTATTCCTACCATGTGATGACATCACTGAGGGGACATTTGAAGAGGTGATGTGCAGCTGGAAAGTTTTGCCACAGAACTTAATTTAAATTCTTTTTGAACAATTCTACCAGGATGTGGAAGTGCTGTTGCCATGTACGTAGCTGAGAGGTTTTTACTCTTGAACGCCAGCTTTTTTAGAATATATATTCCTGGAGAGGGCACTGAAGTTACAATTTGGTAAACAAAGATAAGTAATGGGATTTAATACAGATTTAAGGTTCTTGATATTCATTGATTTACCTGCCTCAAGACAACTGCTTGACTGGCTTCTTTTGATTAACTCGCTTAAAGGCTTTCTTTGGTTTCATAGGATTTATTTAAGCTTAGTCACATTTGCCCATTTATAAATTGCTTGGGTTGTCCATGATACACCAAATAGGATTTACCAAACCTTTAATGAATTTTGCCCATCTATAAATTATTTTAATTACCTGTGATACAGTATTACTTTTCTACTACAAATTTTGATAATAGAGTACTTGGTTCCCTCAAGAATCAGCTGAGCCTCCAAGGTGTAACATCTCCCAAAAACCCTTTATAAAGAAATATGCAGGAGACTGAGGTAATCACTGTTTATGTACTGTTTTGCTTTTAATGCAATTCCCTTTTTCTGAGAATGAAATGATCATAGCAAAGAGCCATCCATTTTTTGATTTTTTTTCTTTATTTATGACATGACAAACAACCCAGTTCAAGGGACTAAATGAAGAGAATCAACCCTGATTCACCATCCAGAGAGACAGATATTAAGATTTAGTTTCTACCTTTAATGATTTCTCTAGATTATAAATAGCCCGCAAAATTTTAAAGAAAATGAAGTTATACTCAGTAACTTGAAATAACTCCTCCTGCTAAACTCAGAAGTGTTATTTGCAATCAAGAGTACTCCATGGTCATCTTTAATTTGATTATTAGCTCTTGCTCAAGAGGAAACCTTTTTATCAGGGTTTCTTTTTTTTTTTTTTGTTTTCCATTTTGAGAAACAGGGAACTGCAAACCAGCAAGTGTGACACAGTCTCAAGCTAATTGGAAGGAACTGTAATCAAGAACAGAACTGGCAGACAAGTAGATGAATATAATGTAATGTGAAAGAGGCAACACAACTTTTATAGGAGGTAGTTATCCCTTACAAAATTTATTATAGTGCTTTTAAGGAGTCAGCAAGCATATGGATAAAAGCACACTTGGATTTTTGAAAAATCCCTTACCAAAGGCTTGTGAAGAAACCAGGGTATTGCAGAAAGCAGGAAATGCCTTTCTTGGGTTAATAACTGCCTAAAGAAGTAGATGTGAAGTGTCGTAATAAATGCTCAAATTTTATTGGAGGCAGGTGACCAAAGGAGTCCCACAGGAATCCTTTCTGTGGCAGTAGAGACAAAACTCTGTTGATGGGATTGAGATAGTTAGGGTAACTGCAATAAATCTGACAGCTAGAAGCACAGATCTCCTGATGTTGAATGATAGGGCAAAAAGAATGGCAGGTGAAATTCAGTGCTGATAAATGCAAAGTAATTAAAAAGAGGGAGAAAATCCCTAACTATATAGACGCTGCACTAGGATGTGCTTGGCAGTGCTGAATTTACAGTTGGGCTTAGTCTGAATGTTTTCCTCCAGCTGAAATCTAGGAGGATTCCTCCAGCTGAGTCTAGGATTCTACAAAGACAAAAGAATGACAAAAGTATTGGACATGGAGAGCAAGATATTATATGATCAGGAAAGAGATTAAAACTTTTACTAAGTATTAGAAAGACAGATCAGTTAAACAGTTGCTAGAGACTGTCACAGGTATCCTCAGAGCACTTTTGTGCATTTAACTCAAGCAAATAGACAAGTAGACATAAAGCGTGAGGGTTACTTATTTTCCTTTTCTGTACAAAGGTTCATAGTACATACATAAGAAAATATATGTCTATGAAATATTCACCTGCTGTTTTTCCCTTTGTATGCATATATTTATACAGGCCTAACAAGGAAAACTTCATCTCCTGACCTTCTGAGGTGCTTAAAGCAAGGATTTCACTGGGTAGAGAACTCTAGTTTCTGCAAGTGGGAGAGAAAGGCTCTTCTTTGTTATTCTGCTTTAATTTTGGCTGATGTGCAGCAGAAAGATGCAATGGGACAGACAACAACCTCCCTCCCTGAGCAAGCCCAGAGCAGCCTCACCAAAGCCAGCCACATTCCCAGCACGCAGCAGCTGAGCTGAGAGCACACCCTCGCCACACAAAGTTTGATAAGAGCTTGCCACCGCAGAGCTTCTGGAATAAGAGATTACAGTCATATGGCTTAAACTCTGAAAGTTTCTGACATTTAATATCAGTAATTAAGAGTTCAGATTGGTGGCTGAATCAATAACCCCTTGCAGTTATTGATCAGAAGTTGCCACCCTGCCAATCAAGGAGCAGCACTGACCTTATGAAAGCCGGTCTCTGCTTCCATCGCTGTCCCTGTAACACCTCCTTATGGCCTGTGTGCCTCAGAAGTGCTTAAAAACATGTGAGGATGCTGTCATCAAGATGTGCTCTGACAGGAGGCTTCTGGGACACCCAGCAGCAGCTGCCTGCTGCAGCTCACTCAGGTACGGAGAAGCCTACAAAGGCAGGGAAGGCAGGACTGCTGGAGGTGGGCTCCTTCCCCCAGCTGCCTCCCAATCTGCCACTCACCTGCTGCCAGCCCAGAGCAGCTGTCCCCTCTCCCCAGACTGAGGCAGCACCATCCTTCCTCTCCTACCCATGTGTAAACACAGAAGTGCTCGAGGCGCCACCCTCTGCAGCCTGGAAAACTACACAAACCATAGGGTGAAGCCTCCCTGCCATCCCTCCTTGCTAACTGCTGCTGCTGAGGCACCCCTGGGCTCCTCAGAACTGCACCACATCCAGCCTGTGGATGAGGGCGCTTACTTTGGTGTTCAAAGGGCACTTGGGGGGAGAAAACACCCACAAAAATTTTAGATGGCCATCCATGTTATTTATTTCACCATTGGATGTCCAATGTCTTCCATAAGATGTCCTACCTGAAATGCAGGAGCAGCAGCACACTGCTGTCAATGGTTTAAAAAGTATTATGTGAATATACATATGAAATACATATACACATATATACACGTGTATATAATAATAATAAATTACTATTATTAATGCACAATGCAATATTTTGCAAATAAGGACTTTTTTGCAAATAAAACATTGAATTTTTTTCTCTTTCACCAACAATAAATCTGTGGAACTACTCTTCTTCCTCCCCAGTTAAATGAGCAAACACAAGTATCTTAATTCATGGATTGCCTCTTGGAGCATGTCTGCCTGGTTAGCTGCGCTCAGGGGCTCTTTTACCTTAGTATCTACTGTCTTAGCATGTAGAACCTCTGAGGTGCAATGGGAAATGAGTTTAAGCAGACAATTCAGACAATTAAGGGGAATGAACACACTAAATTCCCGTAAAACCTTTGGAAACTGTGACTCCTATGAAACACCCAGGTGACATTCTGAATAAAAACTTTTTAAATCTTTATTTTTAAAAATTTGTAAAAAAAATTCAGAGGGAAAAAAACAAACTGAACCAAACAAACAAAAAAGAAACCCCCCCAAAAAAACCAAACAAACTCGCAAAGCCCAGCATGTAATCCATTTTTCTTACCAGTATCAGCAGTACTAAGCAGATCCTGTCATCCCTGCCATTTCTTCCACTGCAGCCTGCCAAATGGGTCCTAGCCAATTAGCTTGGAGCTTTAAAAGACTCACAAGCCAGTGTTCTGATTCTTCCCGTTACTAAATAGTACATTTTACCTTTGCCCTGTGCTGTGCCATGAGTGGCACGTGACAGTGTTTCACATCCTCCTTCACACAATGCATCTCTACAGCCTGGTTTAAAACCTGGCCCTGAAGGGGAATTAATAGTTATTTAACATTTTGGACTAACAGTGGGTAAGTATTTTTAGGCTTGGAGATATCTATAGATCTGAATTTTAGTCTTTAGAGATTTTAATGTCGCATAAGGGCTTAGATGTTAAAAGAAAATTTGATTAAAGTTTAAATTAAGAAATATCTGAAGAAGCGGGTGTCTGTGGAAAGCAGGAGGGTAAGGCATGCAAAAGGAACATCTCTGGTTATCTTTCCTCTCATGAGACAGCTCCCTCCTGAGCTGACCCTTCTGAGGTGGGACCTGCACTCGGTGCACCTCCTTCTGCAGGCAGCTGGGAGCAGTAGGAGCTGGAGAATGCTGTGAGCCTGCTCAATTAGCTAATGAAAATTAGCTCTGCTGATCAGGTTCAGCATGTTAGTGGCTGAGTGCAGTGAGACTTAGTTATGGATGAGGAGAAGTCGCAGTGTTTGTCTCCACTGTATGCTGCCCAATTAAGCCCAGTCATTATGTTTATCCTCATTCAGCTCCGAGCTTCACCTTCTTCCCTTGGCAGAGAGGATGGCATGCAGCAGCAGCAGGAGGAGACAAGACAGGCTGAAAATGCTCTGAAAGTCTGATTCATGGACTACACCTTGCTGCTGTGTGGTTGGACTACCTGACATTTGTGAGGGTCCTTCCAACACAAACCTCTTGGTGATCCCATGAGCTCATCAGTCTAAACCAGAACCTCAGAGCTCACTGTCAGATACAGTCATTCCCACAGAGGCTCTGCTTCACCCTAATGTGTTTTAAATGAGAGAAAGACTGAAATTACGCTCAGGAGCTGAGACCTGGGCCCAGCCAGACAAACATAATCATTTGGGTGTTTCTGTGTACCATAATGTGCAGATACTGAGAAGGAATCCCTGTCTGAACAACAACTTAATAATCAGGGAAGGAGTCTGCAGTGTAGTGTAAGGTTTCCATTTTTCTCAATGATTTTCTCGGTCTTTAGGGTACAGAATATTTCCACCATGGGCACCAGGCATCACACCTATCTCAAATTACCTTAGTCCAAACCTCAGGAAAGGAAAAGATGTTGCTTCAAATCACTTCAAAAAGGCTGAGAGTTTAAAAGTTAGTTACCGTATTCCTGTGTGACCACTTTCTTTTCTGTACTTCTGGGTAAAAGAGAGCTTTTTTCTAGCAGAAGAATTTGTCAAATGCTTTCAAGATATTTATTGAATGTGACTTAGATATGAAACACACACTCAACAGTTTAGTATGCCCAGGACTTCAGCATTTTTGGTCAAGTCTAGGAACACATTTGGACATCCTGTGCTGCTTCAAACCAGCAAACAGGATCCTTTCAAGAGTTCCAAGAACTCCAGAGTTTTGACAATTTTTCTGTCAAAATTAGCAGTAAGTACTAATATAATCTGTGTGTGTTATACTCCTCTTTGTGCAGGGACACATCTAGGACCAGGGATAAATGTCTCCCCCTGGAGCTTGCCTCAGAATAAGGGTTCTTTTGTCTTGGGTAGTAGCTGAGGGCTTGAATATACTATGGGTGATGAAGACTTGGTCTTTCCCATGCCCATGTTAATGCACCAAGAAAAAGGGTTTTCATAGCATACTTTAAAAGCTTTCCTATCAAAGAAGGAAATGGCACAAGAAAGATATGGTGAATTTGTGTCTTTTTTTGGCTTCAGTCTTTGAATTGGATGCTCAAATCCCTGCCTAAGTCCGACAGGGCATGTACAGCCTCATTATTGGCTCTGCTATTACTTCCCTAGAAGTCTCCTGTCCCACAGTGGTGTCTGTGCGCTTTGGTAAGGTCTCTCAACCAAACCAGGCTGTTCTCACAGTTTACCTTGCAAAAGAAATTAGAAAGGATTCCCAAACAGGAGGAGCTTTCACCAAAATTTACTGAGCAGGAGGCAAGTCTCAGCATCCAAAGGGTGATCCAGACTGTGAGGGGGCCATAAATACTTGTTGTCCATGATAAGCCTTTGGCTGTCGTGTTCCTTGTTTCCTTTACCTGTGCTCAGGAAACGCAGCCCTCATGCGTGTGCCTCTCCTCATGCTGTGAATATACCTTAATTCTGTGCAAACACACACTCAGCTGTTCTGCTCCTCAGCACCCCATCTGCAGAGAAGGAGATGACAACACTTTCCCACCTCAGAGATCCTCATAGTGGAGGCTGTCGTGATTTCAACAGATGGTGCCTTTGAATTTAGGGGAGGAAATCAGCTGGTAATCTGGATTTAGAGAGCTACATGCACTTCATTTCATGCATCACATTGGGACAAACCTCCTGGAGTCTGTTCCGCGGGCTGGGAGCTTGCCCAGGGGAGGGCTGTGTAGATATTTCATTTCCTACAGTGGCTATTTCAATTTTAGCCCCATTTCTGAGCAGGGACAAATGTCTTAATTTTGCAAATAATGGCAGAATGCGTCTAAGGCAAGACAATTTAGATGGATGGATTTTGGCTGATATTTAAGAACTGTAATAAATAATCTCCTCCTCGCCCACGCCTCTCCTAGAAATCTACATACCTTTCTGCATATATTATAACAAACACTAATAAAGAAGTAATCCAAAATGGCACGTGTTAAAAAAAAAGAAGAGAATAACCCCAAAATGTAGGTTATTGAAATATGAGTGTAATATAGAAAAGATAGCAGTGCTGATATTAATGACCCGTCTCCTGGTACACTTAAAAAGTCTCTCATGTATTTTATTTTATTTTTTATTAGAAACTGTATCATTAGCTCTAAAGATCTTACTGGGAAGGGCGAAGAGAAAGATCTGACTTTTTAAAAGCCAAATTCATCTAGATTTTTTTTCTCACTTAAAAAAAAAAAAAAGATTTTTTCATAAATATTTTTCCCCTCTGGCTGGAATATTAGGACAGTATATTAAATTCCTGCCCCCAATTCCACAAAAGGAAGACCCAACTACATTTACATAATAATGTCCCTACTGTGCTTTTGACAGATGGGTTTCATCGACACAGACATACTGTTAGGGGCCTAGCAATAGATTAAAAAAACAACAACAATAGATTGTAACATAATAAAAGTGTATTGTAATGTACATCATAACTTTTGGCCAAGGTTAAATATCCAGTTGGTGTATGAAAGTCATATTCCATTAGACAAAATAGATGTCACGCAGCAAAGCATTAAAGATGAGTTGACTGAACCATTTGTTTTTATTTATATTACGTTATATTTTCTTTGATTCTATTTATGCAGTGAGTTTAAAAAAAGAAAAAAAAGATCCTCTACTCCCCCTTTCTCACCTACACTACCACAATGCTGTTGACAGTGAATGCCTCCATGTGAGGCTGCCCATGGTGCAGGGTGCTGCACAAAGCCAGAGGATCCACTTGCTGAAGGGCCAGCACTCCTGTGTGGATACATCTGAGCAGCCTGAAAGCTCCTACATGGTTGCCAAGGCAGACACAGCATCACCAAGCTCACCAAGTACCAGCCTTTTCTTGTGATTTCAGAGTCCATGCTGAAAGTCCCTTACTGAGCTGCCACGAGGTAACTGCTGCCCCCACTCCTTGCTGTCTGCCCTGAAGGCTGAAAGAATAAACTGATTTGTAATATAGGGACTCTTGGAGGTATTATCCTGGTGAGTTTATTGGGGTGGGATGTGTACTGCTACACCAGGGGCCCTGTCCGTTGCAGTGCTCACACTGGGTCAAATTACAGATGGGTTGTGTGCACTCTTCCCTCCTTACAACATCTCTGCAGCTGCCCTAGTCCTCAGGAGACTCTCCCAAAGCCTCTGAAGAGAAAAGAGAGCAGCATGCGTCTTATTTTTATTGTTGTTGGTTCTTTCTCCTTTCCTCCCCCCTCCAATCTCCCGCAAATTTGTGCCTTTCTTAGTAATGGCTTTGTGCAGCTTCACGATAAAAGTCATCCACCAAAGAGACAGAGCAGTTTTCTCTGCATGTCTCCCTGAAAGGTACTCTTGGTTGTGAGAGCTTCACAGCCTCTCTTTAATGTCAAGTTATATGGTTTTGGGGGCTTTCCCAACTCCATCAATCCCCCTGACGGCACAGACACTTTGAGTGGAGTGGTGAGGACAGAACTGATAAACTGCAGCCTCCTCCGGTACTGGACTCTCTCCAAGGAGACAATAATGCTCTCCCCAGGAAGCGGTTTTTGCTCCATATAAAAACATTTTCCCACCAGGAGGTGGTAGCCAAGATGCACATGGGGAGGGAGTGCCACCAGGCATCAAGTGAGGCTGACCTCGCTGGTGACTCCATCCTTCCCTCAGCAGCTGGGGTGGGAGCAATGGTCTTGTCCTTCACATTGTCATGGCTACACTCAGCCAGAGGGTCCCAACCTGCCCTGGAGAAGCTTTTGTGGTGCCCAGAGCAGCCCAAGAACAGAGAACTCTTCTGGAGATCACTGAGAGAAGCCATTTACTAGAAAGAAAGGGCGAAGAGAAGGAAATGCAGCATCTAAAGATTTGGGAATTAAAAAAGTCTGTCACTCTAGGTTTGTGGTGGTATGTGCCTACTCAGGCTACAGAGAGTATGGCACAGGTAAAGGGAGCTCCCATGGAAAGGAGCCCACAGCTTGAGGAAATTGACTTGTGCTATAGAAAATAAATGTATTTTACTTCTCTACACGAAGGAGGCTGACATAGACTCAGTCCACTGTTTACACTTTGTGTCTGCAGAAGGGCAAGAAAATTAATGCCAGACAATCTGTACATACACAAAATATATTCTTGCTTTTATTCCACTGTCAGTGAACTCCAGAAGTGAGCCCTGGAGAGTAAGAGGTTACCTGGCCAGGCAAGTAACCCCTTCCTCTTTTCTCTTTTACTCCTGACAGTCAGAAACGCTGTAGGTACCTGTCCACCAAAGCAAGTCCTTGCTATGGGTATGCACCACACAAAGAGGTAGGGGCAGCAGGTTTTATTTTCCTTTCTTTACCATTTGCTGTAATGTGTGTGTTGTGGTCACACAACATTTGGGCTATTTCCAGACTCCAACTCTATGCTCTCATAACATCAGGGTCATGTCAGAACTACCCTAATTTGATTTACTTCCCATCCTGGAAAGAGACTCTTTTCCTGACATCACATTGCTGAACTTGATTTCTAAAATTAAAAACTAAATATACAGAAATTCATGTTTTGCAGTTGGTTAACATAGCACTAATCCAAACTACTTTTTATTCATAAGTACATTACATTTACAGAAGGAAGGTTTTTGTTTGTTTTTATTTCTTAATCACATTCTCAAGAGGTCATATGTGAATCACAGCTGCAAGAAATTTTATTTTTCTTTGTTTTTTTCTCAGTCTTCCTCCTCATTTATTCTTATAAGATTATACGGCTATCTGCTTTTAATTTTCTGTTTAAAGCATATCTTCAGCTTGTAAATAAATATGCTTCTTCTAGTTCAGGTCAAGTTTTAGTCTCCAATTAATGAGGAAAATGCATTAGACATCAATGCCCTCTTCTAGGGTTGTTGGTAAAGTAAAATCTAATTATATTCTGGTCTTTGCACTTGTGTGAGATATTTATAATTTGTTTATATTCAGAGTCTTGACTGAAGGTAAACTGACACATCATGTTTGCATTTTGAGAACCTACATCTACCTTCCCTGACTAAATATTTTTGTGGTCTAGCATCTGTCTGCACAGGGAGGCAGGTGTGGAAGAAGAGTGAGAAAGCCATTTTTGTGATGTGTTCAGTTTAACCAGGGAAAACTCCAACCAGCCATTTGAGATTAGTAGAAAACTTCCACATAAATCCATGTCCATAGAACCAGGACACTGGGATAAAGACCAGTGAAGGATCCAGCATTCTGATTAATTTGTGGTTCAAACTGGCACATAAATCTCTGGTGAAGTTAAGGGTAGTTCTTTCCAACAAGGGACGGGAAGAAATTCAGCAAGGTCTGGGAAATACTCACTGTTGGCCCAGGACAGAAAACAGCTTTTGTTTCTGTACCTAAACTCTGATATGCAGTGGGTAAAAAGAGAGGCATCCATGCTGATAAGATCCTCAGATGCTGCTGCAGGGCTAACTCAATCGCTTTCCTCCTGTGTTTGCTAAAATTGGTACCTCCTGTGCAAAAGCCATGATAAACAAATAGCAGTATCATTCCAAATGTACTGTCATCATCATCATCACAGGCCTCCTCCTGACCACTACAAGATGAAGACCTGACCTTAAAAATGACACCCCTGGCTGGGACCAAATGTGACCACTTTTGTCTGTGCCATCTGTCCATTCATCTTGGTGACAGGCAGCCCTGGCTCTGCTCTCTGGCCAGCCACTATGAATAGGCAAGTGACTGCAAATGAGCTTCACTTAAATGGAGAGAGTTGATACCAGCCTCGGGAAAGTATTTCACACATCACAGTGGGAAAGGGCCGTTGCTTTTGTTCAGATTTCGGTTTTATTTCTTGCTGCGCTTATAAGGAAGGAGATTTTGTTCCTTGGGGGTAATGCAGATGTTTGTATGGGTAGTTAGCCAAGGGAAAATAGAGCAGTTTCAGGGATGTGGTCCAAGCAGAAGGAGCATCATGGGGCAAGAACTGAAGAGACCAGTGAGAGAAGTAAATGAGTGGATTTTTTTTCCCTCCTGAGGTAAATGCTCAGAAGCAAGACCATAGGGAAGGTAATAAGTCTCTAGAAGGCATTGGGGATTTGTTTTGAAAATCATATGATTAAACCATGTTCCTCACCCAGCCAGTAAAGACACAGCTCTTTTTTTTCTCACAAAAAAATTTTAACTCCTAGGAATTAATGAAAATTTAGAGAGTAGAAATCACACTGAGAGAGGAAATAAAGAGCAGTGATCAAGATGCAAAAAGAACTGAATTAATGTTTCTGTTCTGCCATAAAGCGTCTTTTATAAATCTGGACAAAATAACCTCTCTACACCAAAGTTTCACAGGTGAAATAGGCATAAAACCACTTATTTACCTTTCCAGAGCTTGGAAAGAGCACACAAATGTGAATAATCTAACATAGGGACATAGTTTTCTAGTGACATCATTATCTTTTTATGCTGGGTCACTTTAGTAATGGATGTGCTCTTCAGCCACAGATTTTGCTGCAAGGTCACACTGGTTTTTCTTTCACAGAATCACAGAAGTGTTGTGGTTGGAAGGGACCTCTGGAAAACACCCAGTCCAACCTCCTGTCAAGGCAGGGCCACCTGGAGCTGGTGACACAGGAGCACATCCAGATGGGGTTTGGATGTCTCCAGAGAGGAGACTCCAGACTCTACCTACCTCCCTGCTCAGCTGTTCCAACCAATGGCTGCTTTGCCAACCTCAATGCAAAGAAGGTTTTTTCCCCATACTGAGGGGAAACTCATTGTGTTTTACTTTATGAACACCACTCCTAATCTTGTCACTGGGCACCACTGAAAAGAATATGTCACCATCCACTGACACCTGCCTCTTATATATGCATACTTACATTAATGAGATCCCCTCCCAGTGTGCTCTGCTCTGGTCTAAACCAGCCCAGCTCTCACATCTCTTCACATAAGAGAGAGCTTCCAGATTCCTTATGCTCCAGATCTTTATGGCCTCTGCTGGACCCTCTCCAGAAGCTCCTTGTGTGAGGAACACAGAACTGAACACAGCATTTCTTCCAGGACTGCAGATGGGCATGGTGTGCTCCTTGACAATGTATGATAGTGATTCTGTAAATCTCTTTTGCTCTTGATGCACAGAGCAGTGCTTTATCCAATGGAAGACAGGTAAGAAAATAGGACAGGTGTTAGGAAGGAAGTGCATGGAATATTTTGGGAGAGGTATGAGGAAACCAGGGGAAAACCATAAATGCAATGGGAATGGGGGAGGAGTGAAGGCTGGATTACAGAGAATAGACTGGAGGAATGATGAAGTGAGCTGTGGCTCCTGGTGGGAGTGAGGAGGGTGGCTCAGACAGCAGTGTCATTGTGTGCTGCTTGGTTGCTTCTCCAGATGGAGACTTTTGAAGCCAGGCATAAATGACAGTTTGCCCATAAATGGTGTGCCAATGACTGGGATATTTATTAAGCCAGGACTATTAATTACTCACTTACACAAGCACTTAAGTTCACTGATAACTGTTTAAAAGTCGTTGCTAGTGTTTAATGGTGGTAAGATGAGCAGCTTTTTGTTTTGCCTCTAAGCGTCATTAACGTAGGGGACAAAGCCAGAGGAATACAAAACAGCCCTCACATTGGTACAAAAATGTTGGCATTTTGTTTTCAGTGTGATTATTGTGATTACAGGCTACTGCCATTTCTGGACAGTTCAGATGTGATGAAGGGTCCATTGGACATCAGTATGGAACAAAACAGACTGTCCTGAAGAGGGGGTCATGTAAATGGGCAGGTCAAAGAAAAGGTGGGAGGGGGAAAAATAAATAATAGAATGGTTTGGGTTGAAAGGGACCTTAAATATTATCTAGTTCCAATCTCCCTGCTATGCGTAGGGATGCCTTCCACAAATGCAAAGAAGATATTTGTTCCAGGAGCCACAGCAAGAGAGAAAAAATATAAAAATTCCCTGATTACTGAAGTTCCCTTTAATCTACATCCATAGACTTCTGGACCAGTATGCAACATGACTGTCTAGTGTACTAGGAACCAAAACAGGTGGCATCATATGATGAAGGTATCCTTGACTGCATTGTGCAGCTCTGCTCAGGTAACTGGTCAGATTATTTAGGAAAGATTATCCAGGAATGTACTAGCTGTTTTTTCCCCAGATCCCACCATGAGGTCTTTCTACCACAACACAGTCAAGGAATCTTTCTTGTAGCAGTAATGTGGTGGAACAGACCTGGCTAATATGTACAGAGGAGAAGAAAAACACCCATGATGGTGTTTAATAGCTCAACCTACCTCTGTGCTGGCCTGAGAGCCTCCATGTGGTACCTGGATCTAGAGGTCTGGCATTATGCATAATATTCCCAGATAACGTTTGTGTGCCTCTACTGCCCATTTGAGACTTTGGAATTGTGTAGGCAGGAAGCTACATGTTTTAAAATGTATATCAACGAAAGCACAGGCCACAAGGGTGGTAAATCCAAGCCTAGAATTCAGATAGGAAAGGAAACATTACCTTAGCAAGGGGCTGAGATCTTGCTGCAAGCAAGTGTACAGCATTTTAGCACGGCACATTACCTAGATTTAGGTGGCAGCTTGTCACTGTGGGACCTTGTGCTGCCTCTCTGTTGTGACTAATGAGCCTGTATAGCCAAGTGGGCTCCTTGCACGGCTACCAGAGAGGAAAGAGAAAGGTGATCTCAGAGTTTTTATGGAGTTTAATAAAGCCCTCGAGCACACAGCCTCTCTCCTTCCTCCTGTTGCTCTTCCAGATTACATTTTGCCTTATGAAGCAGAGAAAAGGACTGCAAAGAGAGGAAAATTATTATTGTTTCTGGGTTGCACATATGGAATAATGGTGAAAATTGGACAGATTGCCCCGGAGGTGAGCAAGCGCGGAAATCTCATGGCCTTGGCAGAGGCAGGGAGTACCATGGGTGAGGTCTGGTCTTGGTATGCACAACATAAACAAGTTGCTTGAAGGACCAGTTTCCCATGCATGACACATCTGATGTCTCCACTGAAGAAGTAGAAAGGAAGGGTTTAAAATCAAAGCTGGTCCCTAGAAATTCATGTACTTGGCCCAGGGATCATCTTTGTAGTTGGGGGTTAAGTCTTTGAGACTCTGTTTAGAACAAGTAGAAAACATCCATTTTACTGAGGGAGATGCTCAGTTCAGATGGGTTTTTTGTAGTATTGTAGAAATTTGCTGCCAAACCCTTTTTTTTTCTTTCTGCCTGTGTAAAAAATGACTCTGAATGCAATAAGAACAAGGTGTTCTAATTAAATAGATTTGTTTACATCTTGTAGCATGAAAAACTAATTCACTCTGATATACTGTAGGTTCTTGCACTATCTCTCTCCCACTTCATGTAAAATTACCCTTTTTAAGTAGTATTTTATTTAAGAATATTTAAAAAGTGGACTTGATTAAACAAAAACTGATTTAAGTTCCAAAGTGTTTATTTCTAAAACAAAAATTTCACATCAGAGTGCCAGAAGATGGGAGGGGGAGAGCAGAACTTGTGCTGTATCTCACAGTATTTCCTCCCTGTTTTTATTATATTGCAAAGGTCCCTACCTTTACTAGTCATGAGAACTCATAGCCTGTGGCTAGAACACATTTTTATTAAGTGAAGGTTAAAGTCAGGGCCCAAACAGATCCACTGTGATATGATTACAAACATAATATCCTGACCCAGACCTATGCCACAGTATCAGCTCCAGAACAGAAGCAAAGGCAAAAGCTTCCTGACTGTAACCTGTGTAAAGAATTCTGCATGTTCTCCACCCAGGCAGAGCTGGATCACCCTTAAAGGTGCCACCACATGAACTGTGTGGAAGATAAAAGACTGCAGTTAACAAAAGGTCCAGCTGCAAAACAAGAACAAATCTCAGCAACTCACAGGACAGGCCTGCCCATCAACTAATTTTTGTAGGTTTATACAGTAAGGCTGGATGAAACTACTGCAGGGAAAAGTAATATCCCAATTAATTTTATTTCTTAGGTAATCAAAATGAGATAAGCAGGAAACTTTACTGCCACTTAGACAAAATTCACTTCAGGGACAGGGAGCTGAGAGAACCGCCCAAACATCCAATCGACCCTTGAACCAGAAAGACAGCAATGTCTGCATGCAGTACCTATCAAACCACAGTTCTATGTTTCCATCCATGTGGGCTGAAAGTGGTGAAGTAATGTCCTGCTTGAGAAGCAGGACAAGTACCAGACTGTCCAGTATTCTTTAAGATAGAAAGGTAAGAATAGGACCTGCATCTTTCTCTAGAAAGACAAGAATAGGACCATTTCCTGAGACCATCAAGTGCCATAGCAGCATGATAAGGAAACTCAGAACCCTGAAGAAGTAATTGCTGCACTATCCTCTCATTCCTGGTACTGAATATGACCCCTGTAGGCAGCTGTGCTCATCCTGAAACAGAGCTTGGGAAGTGGTGGCTGAGGGAGGCTTGGTCAGCTCTTGGCCAAGAGTGTCTCAGTGTGCAACCCCAACTGACAAAAGTGCAGTTCTTAAGACATCAAAGCTACTTTTAATATAATAAGTTCATTAACGTGCATCAAAGGAAAATAAAAGTTTGAAACCTATCTCTTTTTTGTTAAATCCTTTTGCCTAAATGAAACCAAATTGTGCTAACTTGCAAAGCTCTTTTTTTTGAGGGGTAAGCAAATTGCTTTTGCAAGTTCTCACTCTGCTCCAGCTCTCTGGCAGCCAGGGTTGCAGGAGATGTGGGGATGCTAAGTGACTTGGGTTTGTGCCTCTCTGGCAGCTGGAGCTGGGCAGGAGCTGGGTGCTCAGCCCCTGGTCCCCTGCCTGCTGCAAGGCACCTGCTTTCACCAATTGCCTGTCTGTGCACAGGAAGCCAAAGTGACAAAAACCTTCTCGAGTGGAGGATAAAGGGAGCAGCCAGCCAAAATCACAACCATCTCTCCAGAAGCAGGAGAGAATTTTAAGGCAGAAAAGAAAAGCCTCAACATTTTCACTGTTTTGAAATTTTCCACAGGAACATCATTTGATTGGAGAGGGAATGTTCTACCAGGAAATTGTTCCAGTGGGCAAGGGAAGAAGGTGAATTATGCAAGATTCTCCCAGGCTGCTGATGGTCTCGCTGAAATGTGCCTGCCACCTTTCAGGAAAATGATCAGTACTTCCTAAGAGACACTTTGCACCTTCTGAGGGTTTTGCCTTAAATTTGGTGTAACATGGAGATAAGGCACACAGAGGGTAAGAGCTTGAGGGAAGAGTAATTTTCACCTTTCTGGTGCTTACAGCATGATAAAAAACTTTCCTCCGTGCTTTTGAATTAATTCCTCAAAAGTTCCAATGCCTGCACACCCATTTGTTTCCTCATTGTTTTTATTAAACAAGAAAGGCGAGCTTTATTACTGCGCAAATGAAAGCATCACCAGAAGATAGATACTTCCCAGATTCTTATTAATCTCTAAGACTTATGAGGCTGCCTAAGTTCCACAGAAATTAACATACTCTACAGATTTCTTCCAGCAAGTCACTGAGTCCTTGCTACCCTGCATGTGGAGTGAAGGGAAGCCAAAAAAGAAAAACCAAAGGAGAATAAATCTGTATTATTAGGAGGTTGTTCCAAGTCAAAATGTGCATGTGCGTGCATGTCTTTGTCTACAGATGTAGGGCAAGGCTCTGTGCTATGGAACATCATCTCCAGCACCATTATAGTAATTTACCATAGGCTGTGGATGCACAGACTGAACTGTGTGCCACAAAGTAGAGGTCATATTCATATTAAAGTCCAATTGGATTTGCAATTCAAAATAATTTAAGACTAATCTCCAAAACTGCGACTGTGCAAATTAGTATGGTAGGGCATTGAATTTATTCTTTTTCCCCAGTTTCCTCTGTAAGATTACCTGTGCCTAACTGCAGGCACACTTAATGCCTGTGTGGTAGCAACATTTAATATCCCTAGCAGAAACCAAGGTCCCATAGCAGAATCTATTATACACAAGACAGACCCAACTCTGAACATAACATTCAAGGAAGAACACAGAGGAATAGCAGATAGGTGAAATGACTTAATCATCCAGGTCAGTGCCTGAACACACAATTGAAAACCCAAACCAGGACATTCTGTGTCTAATGTATCAAAAAACAGAGTGAGACGTAAAGAGAGAGAAGTACAAAGAGTCCAGAAAGCCCTGTTCTAGGTCAGGCATAACACGTATGAAAAATTAGGGCAGAAGAGACTTACAGCACTGGCAATATTCTTTGTATGTTTTGCTCTTTTGTAGTGACAAATTGCATATTTTGTAATTTTTGGTTTCTTGTGGTGCAGGGATCCATTCAGCAGTGTAAGGATGTGCAATTCTGGGAAGATTTTTTTTGTGGTTTTTTTTTTTTTATCAGCAGTCTTTTTTTTTTTTTTTTTTTTTTGGTTTTTTTTTTTCCCTTTTCTTTTTTAAGTTCTTGCCATGTAAGTGGCTACAACAAGTTTTCCTGAGAGGAGACTGAAGTGTGTGTTCCTCTTGGTGCTCACATGACTTGTGCTGCCCAGTTACCAGGTTCTCTTTGACACTTCAATTTCCGTAAGAAGGAAAACAAGTCAATACTGCATAGCCAGTGAGGGCAAAACAGAGAATGGGTGTGCTGGTTTTGGCTGGTGTAAGGAGAATTTTCTTCACAGTGGGGCTGTGCTTTGTATTTGTGCTGAACACAGGGCTGATAGCACAGAGATGTTTTTGTTATTGCTGAGCAGGGCTTGCACAGAGCCAAGGCCTTTTCCTCTTTTTGCCCTGCCAGGCTGGGGAGGGGATGGGAGTGCTTGGGAGGCTGGGAGGAGACACAGCCAGGACAGGAGAGCCCAACTGACCAAAGGGATGTTCCAGACCCTGTGAAATCGTACTCAGTGTGTAAACTGGGGGAAGAAGGAGGAAGAGAGGGAATAATTTGGAGTTTCTCTTCCGAAGCCACTATGTGAGTGTGTGGGACCCTGCTCACCTGGAGATGGTTGAACACCTGCTTGACTGTGGGTAGCAGTGAATTAATTCTTGGTTTGCTTTGCTTGCTTTTTGCTTTCCCTATTAAACTGTCTTCATCTCAGCCCATGAATCCTCCAGCTTTTACTCTTCCAGTCCTTTGCCCAGTCCTGCTGGTGTGGGTGTGTGGAGCACGGGGATCACAGCTGATGCACACAAAGCTCAGCTGCCCTCTGCTTGCCCCAGGATGTAGACAATTACAAGGATGAGCTGAACTACAGTGACTTAGAATCTGCTAAATGTACATTTTCAGAGCTGAACTGATCTCTTCCAGCTGATAATCCTAATCCTTGGTAGCTAATTTAAACTTCTTCCCAAAGAAACAAGACACAATTCTTTGGTTGTATACTGTTTTGTGTGTTGGTTCGGGGGTTGTTTTTTAGCGGGGGGAAATTGGTTTGGTTTTTTTTTTTTCTTTCCTCCCCTTCCTCTCTGCTCTCTTTGATTTTGCTCTGCTGAGGTTAGCATTTGCAGTGTTCCTTCTTTAACAAAAAATTCCAATGTATACGCATTGTGTTCCTCATTTATGCTTCCCCACTACCCAATTAATGTCACACTAAATTATATACCTGCAACAGATTTAATTCCAGACCACTGAGCTGTCGCTTTTTAACCCTCTGCATGTATCTCTACAATATTTATGAGAAAGCTGTAGTTACTTTAACAAGTAATGAGAGATTTCAATATGTATTTAGCAATTCAATTTGTAATAAGAAAGAATATATTCCTCCATTGAAATCTGTGGGATGATTCCAAATACATGCAGAAGGATTTTGATATCTATTCAGTTCTCAAGGTTTTAGAGTAGTTTTCCAAATCCCTATTATGCTGCTATGGAATGAAAATGGATGGATCTATGGCTAGAGTTAAGCAGAGATCTGGGCTCATTTCCAAGATCCATTGAACTCCTCTCAGATGACCTTGAACAAAGCACTTGAGATGTGGTCCAGAGTGTTTATTTCAGTGTCCAAATGGGGCTTTGAATGAACTTAAAACCTTAAATTCCAGGAAGCTGTTTTCAAGGGATTGTCTAACCTTGGAGCCTCACAAATCTCACTGCAGATTTCCATGATGCCTGACCTCAGAAAGAGCAGGACAATCATGAGTTGCCTGGCCTGAGGCATTAGAGTGCAGTTAGGCCCATCACATATGTGGACTGCCTTGAAAAATTTCTAAACATGAAATGCCTCCCACCATTCTGTTATTCAAGGCAAAACTTGAAAAGAATTTATTAGCCCATAACAAGGAAAAACAAAAACAATCCCCAAAAAGTCCAGCAATATCAGGCCATCAACTGATTGCTGCAGACTGATTTGTGCCTGTATTTTCTGTAGAGATATAGCAGTGGCCATTAAGTGAATAACTGGAATGAAATCCAGAGGGTTCATCATCATTCTGCTTTTAGTAACTGGAGCTGTGAATGTCTCATCCTCTCAGTAACATTTTTTGGTGTGTTGGAAAGGGACCTTTCATCTCTTTCCATGTAGTACCAAACTATGGTATAGGCAGTGTGATAAAGGCAGGCTTAATTTAGATATTAGCAAGAAATTCGTTACTGTGAGGGTGGTGAGGCCCGGGCACAGCTTGCCCAGAGAAGCTGTGGAAGACCCTGGAAGTGCTCAAGGCCAGATTGGATGGGATCTTGAGTAACCTGGTCTAGTGGAAAGCATTCCTGCCCTTGGCAGGGGGTGGAACAAGGTGGTCTTTCCAACCCTAATAATTCAATTAATGAGGAGCTCGGCCCCAGTGCAAGGAGGGAGCCATTTTTACAGTGAAGGTGTATCCTTAAAAACATCTACAGGTTGTAGGTGACTCTTGAACAGTTCCTACAGAGCTTCTGACATGAGAACTGGGAGATCTCCCTGCTCAACAGCCAGCATAGAATCAATGAAATTGATTTTTGGCCATTATGATGTGAAAGTGAGTACTCTGAATATTGCTTTTAAAGTTTATAGCTACATCTCCAAAGATATTGCTATATGATGATTTCAAAAGGAAGTAGGAGGTTAGATACCTTTCTGGTTTGGCCTTCTTTGTCTCACTTTCTTTCATGTAAAATTGAAACAAATGTACTCACTACCTTCCATAGCTGTTGAAATGGAAAATATATGCCACTTTAAAGAAATGAAATCACATGAATGTATGAATGTTATGATGCCATTTCTAAGGGGGAAAAAAAAGCAACTTGCATAAATAAACACTGTTTGGTCTTGACACAACCAGTTTTCAGAGGATATTTTCTGTAGGGAGACACAAATAACCTCTAATTAGGTAAGAATGAACACTTTCAATTTTTGTGCAAGTTTTGAATATTTTTTGACCCTTCTGTCCTATCCTGTCCCTGTCGATGTTCTGCTTTTGGAAAATCTTGATGTTGTGGCTGCAGTGTTTTAACTTCACCAGACTTATCTGAAGCTGGTAGTCAAAACTTTGTACCTCTTTTATTTAACAAGAAAAAAAAATTGTCTCCTGATATTTCGTAAAACAAAAGCAAAGAAAACCACCCAACTACAAACAAAAACAAATCCCCCAAAAACAAGAACTGCAAAAATTAAGCTTAAAACTCAACAAAACCAAAACTGCCCAAAATGCCAAAGCTTGAGGAAACACTTTCAGCAAGGTAAAGTCTACACAGGCAGATGCCTAGAGCTGAAAGTTACTTTACTCCCCCTCATGCCAGAGCAGCCAGAGCAAATCTGATTCAGATCTTAGTGCTCAAACTTAACAAGGCTTTTAAGGGTTGGCATGAAGCTCTGGTAGTAAGGTGACCCAAATCCTCAGTCAGGTCTGGCCAGGTGGAGAAAATAAGCCACTTCTGCAGCTATCTCTTAAGAGAATCACAGAATCAGGGAATATCCTGAGTTGGAAGGGACCCACAAGGATCACGGAGTCCGACTCCTGGCCCTGCACAGGACAGACCAAAGAATCCCAGCCTGTGCCTGGGAGCATTGTCCAAAGGCTTCTTGAGCTCTGCCAGGTTTGGTGCTGTGACCACTGCCCTGGGGAGCTGTTCCAGGGCACAACCACCCTCTGTGAGAAGAGCCTTCTCCTGATATCCAGCTAAAAACCTTCCCTGACACACTTATCTTGATGACAGAGCAATCCATCTTTTGAAGTTTTCATTGGTATTTAATGGCTATTGAGAATGAAGAAGCAAATCTCTGTGTACATGAAGCTGTTTTTTTGTTCAGAAGATCAGTTTCTGGTTTTCTTAAATTTTTTTTCCCTCAATAACTGCAATTCATCGAAGGAGAAGGCAGTGTGGTCATCTGCTCTTTCCAGCTAGGGGCAGATGAAAGCTCAAAGAAAGCTCGAAAATAGTGCAAAGGTCTTGTAGTTTTCAATTAATTTATCTTAATTAGGAATCTAAAAGTTAGTGGTGTGATTAGGCTTATGGATTAAGACATCTAATTTTAGATGTCCACATGCAAGATAAATGGCCAGGTACCCATTAAAAAGAGTAGAGGTCTAGTCAATGCAATTAGTGGTTTAGAAAGAGATGAAGCAAATGTCTATATCTGGTCAACCAATAGCTCTCCAAGCTTGGACGCCTAGCTCATATGCAAACACCTAAATTTAGATATATAGTGGCTTGAGTCAGTTTCCTGAAAATAGAAGTCTGACAGCATTTTAAGTGCCCTTGCATTTTGGAGACACCAGCACAGAGCTGGCCTACATGGAGCAGGGCGTTAGGGAGATGTCTGGGACCACCTGCCACTGGCAGCCAGATGTGGTGCCCTACCAGCTGCTTGTGGTCTGCTGGAAAGTTCTCCCATCACTGAGCTTAACTTGGGACTTTCAGCTGCTCATGCAGAAAGTGGTAAACTCGAAGTGCTCCAGTCAGACACAGCTAAAAGGGGTGGCAGGTACCACATATTATCAAAGGGATGCTGCTCCCAGAAAATAGAGGTTGATCAGAGTAGGCAGGGCCTAAATTTTAAGAAATTGCATAGAGCTCCATCATCATGTGGGTCTTGTTTTCATAGTCAGTGGAAAGGAATACAGAAAGAAGCTCATCTCATTCTAAGGTAAAGGTCAAAGGCAGGTCAGATCAGTTGCCCTCCAGATTTCACTCCGCTGACACTAAAGAGAAACCAGCGTGGCTTGTCTTTGTTTCCAGTTTGGGAGACAGAGCTGGTAAAAATGCAGGTTGCACAGGAGTCCATGTAGCATCCTAAGCAGCCAGGACCCATCATCCTTCTAACAAAATATTCAGATATACCATATGCATTTATACTGTCACTATATGCCTTTCAAACTCTATTACCAACAACTGACTGAAGAGACTGACACACGATGTGTATTACAAACATCTATATTGGGATGGAATCCCTGGCAACAGTGCCCATCAGTATAAAACAAACCACCACATCTTGCAGTCCTGAATAAGATCCAGTGCAGAGAGAGCATATGACAAATTTGCAGACAGCTTGTTTATGACCAACAGGCCATTTTTTTCTGTTTGCTTTACAAGCTAATGTGGTTATACTGCATGGAGCTTTTCTCCCAGAATGATACCAAAGCATTTCATAAATTGAAAAGATGCAAAGGAGCTGGGGAAAGAAGGAGGAGGAAGAAAAAAAAAAAGTTTCACTTCTGCTGGGAAAATGAAGCAGTTTTTTCCAGGTGAGGAGTCTGGCAGTTAAAATTGGTTAAAGGATGCTGGCAGCAGATATCATCTCTGAGCAACTTCAAAAGGTTAGTTCTTCTGAGATGTAAGGCTGGATCTTTTAGTTATGTGATGTGGCACAGACTGGAGGGGTAGGGCCAGAGGCATTTGCTGAGTTTGATTTCCCCTTTGATTTCCCCCTAAGCAAAGGGTCTGATTCTCATTGCACCTTAAAACAAGTTCAGCTAGTGAAGGGACAGAAAGTCCCAGCAAACCTTTCATGCTTACTGCTAAAGCCATATGCAAGGAAATCTTATGCCTTGTACTATTGACCAGAGGTTATTTCTCATTTTTATCTAGTGTACAATGCATTACAGTTTATGTTTCACTATGCAAACTCCCATCATTGGGCTAAAAATCTCTGTGTAAGTCCTGCTTCTTCATACTAGCTAAACTGTCTTTCCTAGGGTTGTGTCTGAGAATGTTTTAGTGCATGTTATAGTTAGTTAACTAAATTTCACCTGCCTTTTCACTGCTTTTTACAAGTACTAAGCCAAATGATTGCTTGGAATCGGCAGATTCCCTTTTTCCTTTTGGTTTGAGTGTTTTGTTCCCTGGCATTCCTGCACCAAGGGCTCTTACATCTGCTCTCAGAACAGAGATAATCACCGAGTTCATTAAAGCCAGACACTGTGTTAGGCATGGTCTTTCAGATTCAGCAAATGAAGCAAGAAGACCTCTTCCTACAACAAAAATAGAAAGGGATTAGCAATTTAGCATCCCAAGAGATGGATGCATGACAAGCAAAAGGGGTTAGCTGTCTGGCCCAGAATGTGGCTCTTCAAATCCAGGACTAAAGGGCTGTGTGTGCTGCCCATGTGGTGGAAGGCTGGGCAAAACCAAACTGGACCCAGAGCCAAATAAAAACCTCAGTTTAAACTCCAGTTTAAAGTTTGCTGGAGATGGAAGTAGGGATTTAGAAAGAAAGTAAATGCTGCAGATAGACTTGCTGCCTGTAGGAAAATGAGGTAACTTCCTCCATGTATTGTGTATAAAGCTTCTTGTAGGACAGCTGAATTCTACCACAGCATTCTCATCCTATCATGTGAACATTTCACCCAGAAGACAGAGACTGGTGAACTTCTGGCTGTGTCCACTGTCCTTTAATTGACACTTTCCTGTCAGCTGTTGCAGAAAGAGGAACAGATCTGATGGAAGGAAAGCCCTTCTGCCTCCAGGGAAGACTGTGTAGAATCTGAATTAAAATAAATATTACTCAGACGGGGCATTGATATTAAACTGATGCCACATTCCAGGGCTCCAGCCCAGAGCCTGCAGTTTGGCTCAGCCTGACCGTCCCTCCCTCTGTGGGCAGCTTTGGTCACCCACCTGGCAGCTCCTCCTGCTTTGTCCTGGGTGTCCCCAGCCTCCCACCACTCACACCCTCCGGAAAGCACCAGCTCCTCTCCCTGCTCTGCTCCCGCCGCTGCTGCAGTGGGAAATGTTATTGCTCTGGTGACATTTCCTTGTGCAGGCTGACATTTCCCTTTGGAAGAAGCTACTCACTTTACAGTCCCTTTTATTTATTGTTGCTTTGGCTCGTGGGCCACTATAGAGGTTATTTTAACATAGCTGTAATTAAGGATCTATGATGATAAAGTCCTTTAAGTAGGGGTCTGCTATTTTTATTCTACTGTAAAAATTACATACAACCAAAGGGATTGTGAAAACCATAAATACGGACATGGTTGTGATTCAGAACTCAGCAACAGTGGTGTAAATCACAATAAAAAACACTGTATTTAGGAGACTCATACTGCTGTAAATTAGAAATAATTCTATATAGTATTAAGCATTCTAAATGTATAAATTTTGAAATACTGTGGTAGAAAAGTACCATCTTTTTATTTTTAAGGTGGATACAGAAGATCTAGGGTCGCATTCCAAACCAACGTGGTAAATAAACTTAAAAAAAAAATTAAGGTAATAATTTTTGGTTTTGATTAATGCAGTAAGATTGGTAAAAGTGTTAGAGTACCGATTATTTTTGGTTTTGCACTTTAATGTAGAAATAGAAAACTACAGAGTTGGAAAGAAGGAAAACGCATCAATATGAAACTGTTTTCATTATTTTAATTTTTTTCTCTGAAATATGAATACACAAAATGAAAAGTACCACAAATGGATCACTGAAGAAAACAGTCAAATAAAAAAGTTGAACTACTTCTTTTATTTGAAGATGCAGCAGGAAGGAGAAGATTAATCTTTCAAGGGAATAACAGAAATGATATTTTGGAAATTGAAAGCTATAATGCTTCATTTTAAAATATGCCAAAATGTGGTATCACAACAAAATCGAAAATTGACACTAAAACTTTATTTTTATTCAGATGACTTTTTTTTTCATAAAGACAGAATAAAATAAAACAAACACATTTAAAAGTAACAAGTAATAGGGCAAGAGGAAATATCGACAAGTTGAGTCAGGGGAGGTTTAGATTGGATGTTAGGAAATAATTTTTCATCAAAAGGGTCGAAAAGCATGGGAACAGTGTGTCCAGGGTTGAGTCACCATACAGTTGGGGGACTTGGCACTGCTGGGTCTGCTGTTAGACTTGATGATTTTAAAAGTTGTTTCCAACTTAAATGACTCTATGAGCCTGTAAAAGATTTTTTTACGTGTCTTAGAAATTCCTTCTAGATCCAGATTATTGAGTAACTGTTTATTAAAATACTTTTTTGCTTTCTAGAGGGCAACATAAGATGTGAAATACTGAATTAAGAGGTCTTAGAATATTTTAATACACAAATTATGGTGCCCTTATGACTTATTTCGTACCACTTATTAGGCCTTGATTAACAAATTTAGTTTAAAAGAAGAAGTGATTCAATGCATGTTGCAATTATTTAGCTACTTATCGACTATACAGATTGGGAGACATCTTTTGAAGTCTCTAGTCCAGCTGTCTATTTCAAGTAAGAGAGTATTGTGCTAGGCCAGGCACGTTTTTACCTGCCTGGTCTTGAAAGCATCCAGGGATAGAATCTCCTTCAATTTCCTGTGTGATTATCTCCAGGGCTGCACAGATAGCAGATATTTTCCCACTGTCCAGTCTGGACCAATCAAGCTGCACTTCCAGGGGATCTGTTATTCATAATTTCTTTAATACTTTCTAATATTTTCAAAATAAAATTTAAGGTTAACGGAAGAAATTCCACATTACCCTGTATAGACTGTTCTTTGATGCTTTTGTGCTCTATACAGTGAATTCTGTGTCAAAATGAAATAAAATAAAATAAAAAATAATATGCTGCTATTAAAACTTTCCCTTGCTTGATTGGAAAACACGTAAAATAGAGAATTCTAGACAAATATTTTATTGAACTTTATAAGGTTTCATCAGTTTCTCTTTGGGTCATTTCAGAGGGTTTACATCAGGTTAGTTCAGGATTTGTAATCTCAGGCAGAAGTTCTCAGGCTTAAACCAGTTAATTTTTTAGTAGTATATGGAGTTTTCCTAAATCTTTGGAAAGTTGAATCCTTGAGTACATATAAAGTGAAACACAATAGAAAAGGAGAACTGATGCAAGTGTTTTCTAGGAAACATTTGCACAAAACTAAATATAAAAAAATGTTCGTAACCTCTATCACCTTTTACATGTTTTTCATCTCAGTCTAAGCTTCATTCTTTTGAAGAGATATTCTCCACGTGCCTCAAAGGCTTTTCACAAAAGTAAAGCTGGTAATTGTAAATTGTCATAGAAATCCTGATCCATACCCTCTTAAATCAAAGATTTGTTCCTGTAGAAGATGCTGGCAAATTCTACCTCAGCTGTAAAGTCTTTGGTGTCACCATTGCATTGTGTGCTTGCTCTGGGTATAACTCAGAGGAGACTGAGACCTAACTGGGGACTCTAGCCATAACCATATTCCTGTCAGGATCTGATGTTTACTGTTTCTTTATAACCTTGGCATCAATTGTTTCAAATTGCTTACCATGAATTCTGGAAAAAAACAAAAGGGGAAATGCATTTTTTATCTTAAAGGCCATTCTGAAATCAGAATCTTGTCTAATGTAGTGAGAAGGCAAAGAAGAGGCTACACTTAATAACACTTGTCTTCATAATAAAAATTTGAAATGTAATAAATACTAGCTTTCATTGAAATGGCAACCCCTAATAGTGAACACTTCTAAAAAGTAATTAAACAGCAAGACTAAATCTCATAGATGCTGAATGAATTTTAAAGCAAAATTTTGAACAGGAATGTAGTTCTTTAAATGTGCACAAAGAAATGAATGCAAAGTTGACATACTTTTTTTTTTTTTTGCTTTCTACTTTTTATGTTGTGCTTTGGGAAAAAAAATCAGATCTGCAGGAAGACTCACTATAGTGACCACTCTGAAAATATCAAATCCAGATACTAAGAAGGGGCTTGTGCTTAATCACAGGATCACAGAGTGGGTTTGGCTGGATGGGCCACAATGGGTGATCCCAGAGCACATGGTACTGGATTGCGTCCAGAATGGGATATCTCCAGTGAGGGAGACTCTTCACCCTCTCTAGGCAGTCTGTCCCAGTGCTCAGTCACTGCACAGTGGAGAAGTTCATCCTCATGTTAACGTGGAACTTCATGGGCATCTGTTCCTGCCTCTTGTCCCATTGCTGGGCCCCCCTGAGCAGAGCCTGCTCCATCCTTGGTCCCCCCCACTGCAGGCCCTGACAGACATGGATGAGGTTCTCTCTCAGTCATCTCTGGGCAGCTCCAGCTCCCTCAGCCTTTCCTTGTAGCAGAGATACTCCAGTCCCTCATCATCCTTGTAAGCTCTCCACTGGAATTGCTCCACCTCTCGCCTGTCCTGAGGAGCCAAGAGTTGGACACAGTGCTCCATGTTACAGGAGGGTCAGGATCACCTCCCTGACCTGCTGGCAATGCTCTTCCTGAGGCACCCCAAAGAACCATTGTCCTTCCAGCAGGGAACACTGCTGGCTCAGGGGGACACATTCTTGTACACCAGGACCCCAATTTCCTTCTACACAGAGCTGCTTCCCCAGAGTGGACTGGGGCATGGAGTCCGTGGCATTATTCTTCCCCAGCACTGCACAGCACTCTGGGGTTATCAGCAAACAAAACAAGAAAAAGAAAACAAAAAGAGAAAAGAAAGGAAAAAAAAGAAGAAGAAAGAGTACATATTCTTAATAAATACATTTTGCAATGGCATTAAAATCACAACAAAGCAGAGCCATCTGGAAATAATAGAAGGATAGATAGTCTGTATAATCATCATCCCTGGTATCTGTTTGTCTGCTTGTAATGAGAAAAGTAGCAAGTGTCTAGCAGCATATTAAAACTCATGCCACACTTGTGCATGGTACGTAGGCTTCCTGGAATAACTGGTTGAGAAAATGGCAGCAGTCCCTTTATTTGAGACATTGTGGTAAACAAATTCAAAACTCTAGCAGCACAGCTCACATTTTATAAATCTACTTGAGTTTAATTTTCTGGTTCCTTTGTGTATTGTTCCCCATTTTTTCTCTGCATTCCATTAAGAACCAAAGAAACAAAAAACAACCCCACAAAATGCCCAAAGCAGACAAATAGACTCAGAAAGATCTAGAGCTCAATTACTTCATGTTATTCACATATATATATTTATATTTATATTTAATTAATGTTATTCACATATATATGTGTTTAAAATTGAGTATTGATCCTTAAAACTGGAAGACAGCTTTGTGAACTATAAACCCTGAAACTAAAGTTCTGATGCAGTACCTGGACAAAGTAATGTTACTGTTGCATCTCTTTAGGGATATAAAACATATCCTTATTTACAAGAAAGGATATTTCTATAGGGTGCTTCTCATAAAAAAAAGACAAGCTGCATTTCTTTGTTCCAACTGGAAAGCATGAAAGACTCTTGAGACTGGAGCTTTAATATATGGCCCAGATTAGTTAGCTCAGCCTCATCCCTGTGCTAACTACATTCACTTAGCTTTTTGTCATCTCAGTGCACATCAAGAGACCTCTCCCACCAACCTATGTCATGTCAAGCTGCACAAACCTTGGCTGAGCTGCCTTTTTAGTAAGACATAAAGCTTCAGCCAAAACAGATCTGGAATAAAAACAAACAAACAAAACTGTCTTTTCTGATTTTGAAGATATCAAGCAATGGAGAAAACACTGTTTCCCTCAAGTAGTTTGTGACTCTGGTTAATCATCTCCTCCGTTGTGCCTAATTTCTAATTTGAATTTGTCTGGCTTCAGCTCTCAGCCATTAGTTCTTGATGTGCCTTTCCCTACTAGATTAAAGAGCCCATTAATACCCAGCGTTCTTCCCCTGTGAAGGTGCTGATACGCTGTGCTGCAGTCACCTCTCAGTCTTCATTTTAATAGGCTGAACAGATTGAGCTCTTTAAGTCTCTCTCTGTGAAGCAGTTTCTCTGGACCTGAAATCACTTCCATGGCTCTTTTCTGTACCCAGCTCATTTTTTTTAATAAACTCTTTATTTTTATTCATGCAGATGCCACAATTGTATTCTAGTCTCAGTCCTATGAATGCTGAATGCTGAAATGGAATATTTTCTCCACTCTTTCCTACTTCTTCCCTTTTTATGCAGCCTAGCATCACACAAGCTTCTCTTCCATCAGTGACTCACTTAAAATCATTGTTTACAGTTAACCTTTTCAAAGTCTTCAGTTTCCAGTGTCCTGTGTCTGGATACGATTGCATTTTAAGAACCAAACACAGCAAAAAAAAAAAAAAAAGAAAAAATGAAAAAAAAATTAAAAATCATGGATGGCAGAGACCAGTTTACCAAGCAACCCACATGCCTTTGTATGCCTGCTTGGATATTGGTAATATTTATCCTTCAATCAGCTAAAGGAAGGATGAATATTGTGTCATCTGCACATTTCCCCAGTAATGACTTTATATCTCCTTCCAGTTCCCTTTTTAAAATGTTGATGAGAACAAAACTGTTTTCTAACCTTTTCATATTCACTGATGATTCTTTATTGATAAATTTTCTTTTTCACAGCTGTCAGTTAATCATCTGGCAGTAAAGCACAGAGAAGTGTGTGTGTGTTGATGATACTCTGAAGAACATATTTTTAATCAAAATGGTGTGCTGAAACAAAGAATACATTAATGTATATCATAGTAGCAGAATTATTCTTATCAAGCCACCTGTAAGCATCTCCAAACATTAAACCAGGTTTGCTTTATGGAACCTATTTTTGATAAAGCAGTATTATTGTTGTTGTTGCTGTTGTTAATTATTGATCATAATCTACCAATTTTCAGCCAATTATATACTAGTCAATTTTCTATTTTCAGAGTGTCTGGAAAAATTTTCCATTGTCTTACCCAGAATAGATATAGAATTATTTTTCCATATAAATATAAACACAATAGTGCTATTTTTTTAGAATCCTGTGAGGGTTTTGTGCTATTTTGTTTTTTCCTTTTACAAAAAAAAAAAAGAAAAGAAAAATGCAAATTCACAATAACAGGAAGATGAGGACTTAGGGCTCATGCTCGTATTCCTGATATGAGAATTTCAGTCCCATGATCTGTAAATGTCCATGTCTAGAAATAATATTTCTCTATCTTTATTGGTTGCTGCTGGACTGAAAAGTGCTTAATTGACCTCATCTGCTACAAGTACTTCATATTGCCTGTTTCAAATATGAAAGCTAACTTACTATATAAAATATATCTTTTTTTCCCATCCGTATTATCTATTTTTTATTGCTACTTAGTAATGGAAATATTCCACTCTTCAAATATTTTTTTCTCCTAGTATACTTGATAAATGATTCTTTTGGTTTTTTTGTTTTTATTGTTCTGAGCCCTGCAAGAAACATAATTTTACTCAAGACCTTTATAAATTTCCTTTATTTTTTAGTTTCTGTTCCAGACAAAAAAGAATACTCATGGACTTTAGTTTACACCAAGCACAGGGGATATCTCCAGGATTGAGCTAGTCCAGATAATAACCTTTCAAGCTTTTCAATTGCCAATATTGTAATATGCACAAGAATATTATGACTGTGATGTTTGTGTAGTGCAAAACAATTCTAAAATTTAAAAAGTAAGTGGATATCTGTGGTGAACAACTTTTTCTTTTTTTTTTTTTTTTTTAATTTATATTTTTCACCAAAATTATGTATTTGACCTTTTATCTTACTTTTTTTCCTATTTAGAATAACAAAGACAAAAGATTTAGGGAATTAACATCTACTCATGGGTGGCGTGTACTTGGGTTATTGGACACACCCATTGATAGGGATATCTGGAAACCTAAAACTGACTCGGTCATGGCATTTTGCAGGAAGCAGTCTCAGTTTCTATTCCAGATAGGTGCCAAGTCAGTTTGGCTGAATAGGGAACACCTCCACATTCCAGAGAAGCTGTGGATACCCCAACACTGGAAGTGTTCAAGGCCACGTTGGATGGAGCTCTGAGCAGCCTGGTTTGGTGGAAGGTGTCCCTGTCCATGGCAAGGGTTTGGAACTGGATGATCTCTAAGATCCCTTCCAACTTAATTCTATTATTCTGTGATCTCTTAATGATTCTTACTCATCACCAAGCAATATGATTCCCATGAGGGTCATGTACAAATATTTTACAAAGGATTTGCATTACCTAGTCGGCAAAAGTCAGAAAGAACTCTGAACAACTCCTGAGACCTGTATTGATAAACAAGTGGAAGACATGGCCATTTTCACATTGTTATCATCACAGTATTTTTCCCTTAAATTGCAGTGTGACAATATCCTGTGATACCAGTTCTTGGGCCTGGGTAGTCAAGAAGTTTAGGGTGGCATTATTTGGCTGTGGCAATTGCTTATATTTTTTTCCTTTGCACCAATACATCTTTCATCTCTTTGATAGAGACCGGAGATGGTGAAATATGCAAGTATTGGAAAATGCTCAAAAACACAGAAACCCACATAATAGTAGTCTGAACAGGTATTTATTATAGCATTTTGAAATATCTGCCTGGGATATATTTTCTTTCCCTATGCATATACATATCTGCATGTATCTGCATGTATTTTTAGATATACATGCAAAAAAATATGTACATACATATAAATAATTTCAGATCGAATATGCATCAGCCTGATATCTCTCCCCTTCTCTCAACTGTTCAGATAAGAGTAGAAACACATCTGTTTTCCTGAAGCTGTGCTTCTCAGATTGCTCAGGGAAGACTATAAAACCTGGGTTTCTTTCAAGCTGTCTGTGTGAAGGGCTGTCTGAGGGACTGCGAGAACACAGTCCACACTGACAAAGTAACAAGTGAAAGGGAATGAAATGAGTGGTGAGAGAACAGGTACAGGAGGTATCTGTCATTTCACCTTACAGAGTCTCTCTTGATATTTCTGCTTTTTATATTCTCAGCCTTAACATGTCTTGAACTTTTGTGGAAAAACCTATGCAAAGTGGGATCTTGCAGCACACACGTGATAAATGGGATGCCTCTCAGGAACATAAATCTGTGCTGGTGCATCCTGATGCAGAATTGGTGTTGATGCTAACATGTCATTTTCCCAAATGCTTCAGAGTCCTTTGGGCCTGCCATGAAGGTAAGGATTTATCTTCTAATCTCAAAACCACTTTTCTCTGTCTGGATTAGCCATGAGCAGGAAAGTCATTAACATTTATGAACTGGGGATTAATAACACTCCAGAGCATATTATGTGGTCTGTTTATGCCCTGGCCAGCTCCTTAACCTATGTCAGAGATAGGTAGGGAAAAAAATGGTAACACAAACCCCTACTCACCTGGAAATTTAACTCAATCACAAAATAGCTGAGGTTGACAGGGATCTCCAGAGATTGGCCTGGCCAATTTCCAGATCCAATCAGAGTCCAGATTAAGTCCAGAGGGATTTTGTGTATCTCCATGGATAGAGAATGGCAACTTCTTTCAACAATTTATTGCAATGTTTGATCACACTCACAGTTAAGAACCTTTCTTTATGTTTAAATGGAATTTCCTGTATATCCTTTTGTGCCCATTGCTTGTCATGCAAACACACCGAGGGTTCATTTCCCCATCATTCAGTTTATTAATACAGATTTTAAATAGTACTGGCCCTCATTCAAGACCCTTGGGATATACTACTAGTAAGAGGCCTCCGTGGATTTTGCTGATCACCAACTCTTTAAGAACAGAAGTTAAGCTTATTTCTTACTACTTCACTATTTAACTGGCCCACATTTAGTCAGTTTGTTAGTGGAAGAGTTTTGTCATTAGTTTTGACATAATCAAGAAAAAATGAAGATTTGTAGCTCTTCTCTTTTTTGTTAAACTATTCCTTTGGTTATGGTTATGGTTATCAGGTTTGTCAGACATAATTTCCCCTTTTGTAGGTCTGTACTGACTACTCCAAATCACTTCCTTGTCCCTTATGTGTTTGCTTCCCTGAGTATTTTCTCCACCATCTCCTCAAGGATCAACACAACATTGAGCATTCCACAGTTCCTCAAGTCCCCCTGGTTGCTTTTCTTGCCTGCAAGGGTGGCGTTTGCTTCCTCATGAACCTCCGCCAAATGCCATGACATTTCAAAAATTAGTTTAAAAATGGTCTCACAATGTCATTGACCAGGACCTCAATATTGACGAGTACATTCCATCAGGTCCCAAGTTCTTG